>NC_062281.1:157203043-157839157 GCF_902655055.1 Lutra lutra | reverse complement strand
TTTTTTAAAGATTTTATTTATTTTTTTGACGAGAGAGATCACAAGTAGACGGAGAGGCAGGCAGAGAAGAGGGAAGCAGGCTCCCCGCTGAGCAGAGAGCCTGATGCGGGACTCGATCCCAGGACCCTGAGATCATGACCTGAGCCGAAGGCAGCGGCTTAACCCACTGAGCCACCCAGGCGCCCCTGCTCAACGCTATTTTAAACACAAAGCTCACTGGATTTGACAAGGACTCCAGAGACAAACTCTGATAAATAAATAAAGGTACTGATTAAATGTTTAGTGAACTACATCATTACAGTTAAAATAGTACTTTGGGTATACTTGAATATTCCTTAATATGATAATTGGTTTTTTTTTAGAGAGGGAAAGAGAGAGTGAGAGAGGAGAGACAGAACACAAGGGGGAGAGGGGCAAAGGGAGAGAGAGACCCTGAGATGCTTAACTGAGCGAGCCACTCAGGCACCCCAATGATAATTTTTTTAAAAAGAAAAGAAAAGAAAAATAATAAATAGTAATAGGATGTGTACAAAATTAAATAGTATCTTAAAATGTTTTCAAACATAAAAAAGATTAAATAGTATCTAAATGCTACATAAAACTTAGTAAACTTATAATTTACTAATACTTGAATACCTGCTTTGATCATATTTTTTTCATTTTTTCATATTTATAAAAATTCATATAGAAAGGATTTTTAGATGATGTATTAGATCATTTATGTGTATTTGGGCTTGCAGTATATACCGTACCCTCACTCCTAGTCCTTGAATCACAAGGGTTATTACAAAGCAAAAGAACAGATGAAGTTCAAATACTTCTAAAATCATAAAAAATGTACTTCTGGGTAGATTGACAGTGCTTTTACCTTTAAATGTAAGTAGATATCAAATTTTGAGTGAGCATTATTATAATTCTCAGAAAATCAGTTTTTAAAAGACTTGATGAGACTATAAATTTCACTGCAAATAAATAGTAGCAATGTATAAACAAGACTGCAATGCCATCTTTACTGAAATTTGAAAGTCATATATAAATGATCAAAGGACTAGCCAGAAAATTCCTAAATCAGATAATGTCACTCCATCACTGAGCACTTATTTAATATAAGAGAACACATGTAAGAAGCAAACACTACTGCATAAATGAACAATGTAAAAATCACATTCTATACTTCCAAAGGATTTGTAATATATCATAAACAACTCATGTATTTGTTATTAATGATGGAAATTTATTTGTAATAATGCATAAAATGTTTTGGGTGCTGAAAATATTAAATGATAAAAATTTTTCAGTTTTGTTCTGTATTGCCTGAAGAATAAGAACATTGCAAACTTTCTACCATACTCTACTAAAGAATGAGAAGCTAAAGAGACTCTGATGATCATACAAATAATTTATCAATCATAGATAAAGACCACAGACGTGAAATAACTTGACTAAGTAACAAAAATAAGACCTCTTTTTTAAGAGATTTTTCTTTATTATTTGACAGATAGAGATCACAAGTAGGCAGAGAGGCAGGCAGACAGAGAGAGGAGGAAGCAGGCTCCCCACTTGAGCAGAGAGCCAGACGCAGGGCTCGGAAGTCCTCTTGTTAAACATGGTGTGTTGAATACTGATATTTAACACACCTCCCTTCTGAAAACATCACTGAAATGACAGGAATGAGAGAAAGTAAAAGTATATAAATCCAAAGGGACAGAAGAAAGGTAATGATGGCAACAAAATTTTGAAATTTAAAAGCTAACAGGAAAATGGCAACTAAAAAGAACAAAGAGCAAACCTATGGTGGCAATAGGGCAAAGTCCAGAAGCAGGCTGATTCTGACTGTAGAAGCCTAGAATCCCTCTCAAATAGGAGCTCAAATAAAGCTAAAAGCAGGACTGGCTAAGATTGTATAAGCAAAATGTACTCTTTAGAACACCTCCCTTAGCTCACACAACATGGAATCTGCCCTTTCTCCATCTTGGCAAAAGACCAGAGATTTACTTTCTAGAAGTTTTAAAACATTGCCAGGATATATTACACAACCCCAAAACCTCAGTAGTTTTGTACAATGATAGTTTATTCTTATTCAGATGGACAACATTTTAGGGCAGCTACCCTCCACATGCTGGCCATATCAACATGTGGTTCACATAACTCAATTAGTACACATCTTCTGTGGTAGGTTCAGTTTTGAAAATATTTTGCACCATTTGTCATATATTTTTATTCAAAATACATTCTTTAAAAAACAAATATTTTGTGGGGTACATGGGTGGTTTAGTCAATTAAGTGTCTGGCCTCTTGATTTTGGTCAGAACTCGGTTACAACCCTGAGATTATGAGAGTAAGCCCCATGTCCGGCTCCACACTGAGGACGGAACCTGCTTAAGATTCTCTCTCTGCCCCTCTGCCTCTCCCTCCCCTCTTGGAAAACAAAACATAACAAAACAAACAAAACAAATATTTTGCTACTCTTTTTTTTTAAGATTTTATTTATTTATTTCACACAGAGAGCACAAGCAGGGAGAGCAGCAGGAAGAGGGCAGGGAGAAGGCCCCTACAGAGCAGGAAGCCCAACATGGGGCTCAATCCCAGGACCCTGGGATCATGACCTAAGCTGAAGACAGATGCTTAACCTACTGAGCCACCTAGGCACGCCCTTTGTTATTATTCTTCCTTATTGAATCTCAAAGTCCCAGAAATTTCTCTTACTAAAGTTAGGGAGTTAACTTAGTTATATGATACCAATACCATAGTGAGCAACAAAATATACCTATATCATCTGTGTATTCTGAATATATCTTATACAACCCATTACCTCCTATTCTAAATTATAATCTTTATTTTCTCTTCTCATATTCTTGTGTGAAAAACCGTTTGTCTAATACTGGTAGTGCCCATCTAACATGATCTATCCCCAAAGTCTACAGAAGATTTGATGGGTTAGTCACTTATTCCTCTAGGAAACCACTTCCCTGCTGCTAAAGGAAATGATCTATGTACTATACAACCACTCTGGGGGGAAAAAACAGATCTATAAAACTCATTGGCATACACCAGCATGACTGCCAAATGTATTCAGTACTTTAAAATGCTTTGAAAAAAATTAAAAAATAAGATCCTTTGTTTATGCCAAATCATTAAAGTAACTCTAATTTTATCCACAAATGTCAAGAAGAGCAGAAAACCAGTCTCAGTCATAGCATTTTAGCCAAGGAACTTTGGTATATTGTTATCACTTTTACCTTATCACTAAGATAACAGAGCTGAACTATCTATCTAAAATACTTCTTTCTAAAGGCAAACCAATTCTGCAGTTTTTAACAACTAAATGGCCAAGTTGATATATCTTTGGAGAGATTCAAATGACCATTATCAGTATTCAGAAAACAAATCAAATACATTTTGCAGTGCTTCTAAAAATATAAGAAGCTATGTAAAATAGCAACGTAACAACAAATAATGGGGAGCATTTTGTGTTTGGTGTTATTCATCTAAAATTTGACAGGGACAGACAGCATGTAAGTAACAAAATCCAGGAATTTCTACTGAGCTCATACTTCATTCAATTCTACATAGGTACTGTGAACTTGAAAGTCATAGGATTTCTCACATCACACTGTAACTTTTTTAATTTGTTTAACAAATATTTCATTGTGTTTTGTTATGTTCCTAGCACAAATATTAACTCAATTAATTCCTAAAGTAATTATAGGTTAATAGGCAGAATTGGAACACTCAAGTCTAACAGCCACACAAATCCTCTTAACCACAAAAATAACTGAGAATATGTGTATAAATATAACCAAAATAACTTGACTCCTTTTTTCTTTTTAATAATAAATCTGGGATATACCTGGTCTTTCAATCACTAACTTCAGGGAAGTAATTTTGATCATTTATTTAAGAAAGAAAATATATGCCAAGACTCAAAGGCAAGAAATATACTCCTTTGCTATATGTTTACTCACCTTGCTTAAAACAATGTCATCAATTTTGTAAATATATTAATAGAAAATAAGAAGATATACCTATCTTTGGACAATAAGAAGCTTCTTTTAAATAATTTAGAACTACAAAATCCAGAGAAAATAAAAATAGTTTGAACTTATTCTCTAAGTTCTCTAATCATTCTTGAATCAAGGATGCATTTTGAATCAAGTTTTTATCTGCCCATTTATCCAGTCTTTTTCTAAGCATAGTAAGAGTACCAACAGATAATTTCAATGTATTCCTCAGGAGGGAAGAAGGAAATAAGAGAACTGAAAGGTCATTTAGTCAATTTCCTGCTCAAGCATTTTATTTTCCCTATATTTTCCAGGGCTTTGCAAAGCTACAAATAGAGACATTTCCTCACCAGAATCAACCCTTTCCACCAGATGATATAGAGCTTTTCTGGCTAAATAAAAATATATTTACTGGGGCGCCTGGGTGGCTCAGTCGTTAAGCTTCTACCTTCAGCTCAAGTCATGATCCCAGGGTCCTGGGATCAAGCCCCGCATCGGGGTCCCTGCTCCTCGGGAAGCCTGATTCTCCCTCTCCCACTCCTCCTGCTGTGTTCCCTCTCTCACTGTGTCTCTCTCTGACAAATAAATAAAATCTTAAAAATGTATATATATGCATATATATATTTTTTTGGTTTTGGTTTTTCAATTGAGATATAACTGATATAACATTTTGCTCATTTTAGGTGTACAACAATTATTTGATATATGTCTATACTGTGAAATGATTACAAGCTTAGTTAATATCCATCACCACACATAGTTACAAATTTCTTTTTGTGATGAGAATTTTAAGATATATTCTCTTAGCAACTTTCAAACATACAACATAGCAATGCTAACTATAAACATCATGATATAAATTATATCCCTGAAGTAGATTTTTAAAAGAAAAGGACTGCCTGCATGCCTGCATGCAGCAAAAGAAAGAATGATCCAAGTCTTTGCTTTCCTGATCTAATCAGATTTCCACTCACAATGGCCCTGCTTCCTCTGATTTCACTGTTAACATGAGTATTTCTAAATCATATACATCTAGGATGATCACACATTATCAGAACCACCCAAGAAACATCTGGAAAAAAAACTTTGGTTCTACAGTTGTAAAAATCTTTCCAATCCCAATCCTCTGTAACCCCTATCCTAGTTTCTTAAAAGTACTAGAAGTAGAAAATACAAAAGGACTACATATTAATACCAGTCTATATTTGTGATATGTACACAAAAACATTTCTTTCTCAAGCAAGCCACAGCATCTGAAATACCCATTTAGAGGAAGTTCTTGAGTGCCTAGATAATGCCACAAGTGCTATAATGATAATATAATGATAATTATATATATATATATATATGCACAATTAAACCTAGAAATAAACCTATACTTTTCTTATTTTTCAAAAGAGAAAATAAGACTCAGAAGCTATCATGCATGCCCAAGATTACAGAGCTTGACTGCGCTACTACTCAAATCCTCAACTATGTAAATACACTGCCTTAGATCCCAAGGAGACTTAAAGGAACAAAGGATGATTGTGCATCAATGTAAAATAATGGATTAATCTTGAAGAAAAGAGGACAAGACAGAGCTGTGAGGGGAAAGGAGATAAGACATGTACACTTTAAGTGTAAAGAAGGCTAATCTCTGGGAGAGCAGCTGCTTGATTCCCTGCTCAGGGAGAAGAGACTCATGGGCTGTCACTGATGAAGTAAATCAGTTAGGAATAGTAATGAGCCAAGTTCGAAGAAAGGCAAGTTACATACATAAATAGCTTTCACATGGGGTGCCTGGGTGTCTCAGTCAGTTAAGCATCTGCCTTCGGCTCAGGTCAAGAGCATCCGGCTCCCTGCTCAGTGGGGAGCCTTCTGCTTTCCCTGCTAGTGTGCTCTCTCTTTCTCTGTCAAATAAATAAATAAAATCTTAAAAAATAATAAGAAGAAAAAATAATAATAATAATAATAGTAGCTTTCACAGATTAACCTAGACCTATAATGGTAGTCATACCATTTGTAGTTATTGTAGTTATTTGTAGTTATTGTCTTAGTTGGTACTTTTATTTCTTCCAGCTAAAGACCTTGTTTCTTTTCCTCAAAACATATAAAAGAAAGAGCACGTGTCTTCTTGCAACTTCAGTACTTGCTCAAACACATCCAAATGTGACATCAATTAGCTCACCCTATGTAGACATTTAAAGGATTATCAGTTTCCCAACACCATTTGTTGAAGAGTCTTTCTTCCATTGGATATTCTTTCCTGCTTTTTCATAGATCAGTTAACCATACAGTTGTGGGTACATTCCTAGGTTTTTTCATTCTGCCTCATTGATCTATGAGTGTGTTTCTGGGCCAGTACCATATTGTCCTGATTACAGCTTTGCAATATACCTTGAAGTCCAGAATTGTGATGCCTCCGCCTTTTTCTTTTTCAGGATTATTTGGCTATTCCAGATCTCATGAAATTACTCCTGAAACCAATGTTACACTATATGTTAACTAACTAGAATTTAAATAAACATTTGAAAAGAAACCAGAGTTAAGTAGGTAGATTTACTGAGGCCATGTAATGAAGCCTTTAATAGATAAAAATAATAATAAATAAAGAAGTATCAGAAATTCTCCTGTTTTAAATCATGAAATGTTTCTTGAGTGATTAAAAAAAAATCAACAAGTTTTAGGTCTACCTCTGTGCTCTTTAAAAATAAGTTCAAATATAAAATATCATTCCACTCAGTTCTATCATACTGAAATGCTTCAGAAACTTCCAAAGTAATACCTCTGTGTCACAGTATTATCTCCTCACAGAAACTATAGATTTTATAGTAGCTGAGAAATATAAAAATACAAGACAGCATCCGAAAAACTAAGGCACTTTTTAATTATTTTCTAGTGGGTATACCTTCTTATATAATTTTCTATTTCTTTCTTTCTTATAAGAATAATTTCATGATATACTTAAGAAGTGAGGAGTTGGAGGAAAGCTAGAGATCATCTGTTTAATTTCCCACCTCTAGATATAACTGTATTTTTTCATTTAAATTTTAGCTAGTATCTAGAGATCATCTGTTAAATCTCCTGCCTCTAAAAAAAACTGTACTTTTTATTTAAATTTTAGTTAGTTAACATACAATGTAATATTGGTTTCTGGAATAGAATTCAGTGATTCATCACTTATGTACAACACTCAGTGCTCATCACAAGTGTCCTCTTTAATAGCCATCACCCACTGAGACCAACATCCACTGTCCTCCCTCCATCAACCTTCAGTTTGTTCTCTATCGTTCAGAGCTACTTACGGCTTGTTTCCCTCTCTCCTTTTTTTCTTTTTTTTGTTCCCATAAGTTTATCTGTTATCTTACTTAAATTCCACATATGAGTGAGACCATGCGGTATTTGTCTTTTTCTACCTTATTTCACTTAGAATAATATATTCTAGCTCCAACCACATCCTTGTAAATGGCCAGATTTCATATAGATATAGATAGATAGATATAGATATAGATAAATATAGATATAGATATAGATATATAGATATCACATCTTCTTTATCCATTCATCAGTCAATGGGCTTTCTCCATAGCTTGACTACTGTTGATATTGCTGGTTAAATGGATATATGTACCCCTTCAAATCTGTATGTTTCTATCCCTTGAGTAAATAACTAGTAGTGCAATTGCCAGATCATAGGGTAATTCTATTTTTAACTTTTTGAAGAACCTTCAAACTGTTCTCCAGAGTAGTAGCATCAGTTTGTGTTCCCACCAACAGTGCATAGGGTTCCCCTTTCTCAGCAACATATGTTGTCTCCTGTGTTGTTAATTTTAGTCATTCTGGCAGGTGTGAGGTGGTATCTCATCCTGGTTTTGATTTTTTTTCCCTCATGATGATTTGTATTTCCCAGACACTTTTCACGTGTCTATAAGCCATATGGATGTCTTCTTTGAAAAAGTGTGTCTATTCATAACTTCTGCCCATTTCTTAGCTGGATTATTGGTTCTAGGGGTGTTGAGGTGGGTATGTTCTTTATACATTTTGGATTTTGGACCATTTTTGTTTTTGATTCCCTTGCCTCAGGTAACATGTGGAGTAAGTTGCTAAGCCAAGATCAAAGAGGTTTTTGCCTGTGTTCTCTTCTAGGATTCTGATGGTTTCCTGTCTCACATTTAGATCTTTCATCCATTTTGAACTTATTTCTGTGTATGGTATAAGAAAGTGGTCCAGTTTCATTCTTCTGCATGTTGGTATCCAGTTTTCCCAACACCATTTGTTGGAGACTGTTTTCCCCCGCACTGGATATTCTTTCTTACTTTGTTGAAGATTAGCTGACCATAGAGTTGAGGGTCCACTTCTGGGTTCTCTGTTTTGTTCCATTGATCTATGTGCCTGTTTTTAATGCCAGTACTATACTGTCTTGATGACTACAGCTTTCACTATTACTATTTAATATAGTACTGGAAGTCTTAGCCACAGCAACTGGACAGCAAAAAGAAAATAAAAGGCATCCAGATCAGCAAGGAAGAAGTCAACCTGTTCACTATTTACAGATGGCATGACACTCTATGTAGAAAACCCAAAAGACTCCACCAAAAAATTGCTAGAACCAATACATGAATTCAGCCAAGTCGCAGGATATAAAATCAATTTTCAGAAATCTGTACATTTTTATATACCAATAATGAAGCAGCAGAAAAAGAAATCAAGGAATCCATCCCATTCACAATTGCACCCAAAACTGTCAGATATCTAAGAAAAAACTAATAGAGGGGCGCCTGGGTGGCTCAGTGGGTTAAGCCGCTGCCTTCAGCTCAGGTCATGATCTCAGGGTCCTGGGATCGAGTCCCGCATCGGGCTCTCTGCTCGGCAGGGAGCCTGCTTCCCTCTCTCTCTGCCTGCCTCTCTGTCTACTTGTGATCTCTCTCTGTCAAATAAATAAATAAAATCTTTAAAAAAAAAAACTAATAGAAATGGGAAAACATTCCATCCTAATGGATTGGAAGATAACATTGTTCAAACGTCTATACTACCTAAAGCAATCTAAACATTAAATGCAATCTCTATCAAAATACCACCAGCATTTTTCACAGAGCTAGAACAAACAATCCTAAAATTTGAGCCACAAAAGATCCCAAATAACAAAAGCAATCCTGAAAAAGGAAAACAAACTGGAAGCATCGCACAAAATAAGTCGGTCAGAGAAAGAAAAATACCATATAATTTCATTCATATGTGGAATTTAAGAAACAAAACAGATGAACAGAGGGGAAAGGAAGGAAAAATGGAATAAGATAAAAACAGAGAGGGAGACAAACCATAAAAGACTCTTAACTATAGGAAACAAACTGAGGGATGCTTGAGGGAAGGTGGGTGGGGTTATGGGGTAATTGGGTGATGGATATTAAGTACAGCACTTGATATAATAAGCACTGGGTGTTATATGCAACCAATGAATCACTAAACTCTACCCATGAAACTAATAATATACCACATATTAACTAAATTGAATTCAAATTTTAAAAATTTTTAAATAAAATAATACTTGTCCATTAGTAACCACACAATTTAAAAAAACTGGAGGCATCATAATTCCAGATTTGAAGCTACAGACATAACTGTATTTTTTTTAAGATTTTATTTATTTATTTGAGTGAGAGAGAGTGCAGGTGAGCTGAAGAGAGAGAAAGAGGGAGAAAGAATCTGAAGCAGACTCTGCGCTGATCACAGAGCCAGACACAGGGCTCAATTCCACAATCCTGAGATAATGACCCCAATCAAAACCACGAGTCAGCCACTTAACTGAGTTACCCAGGCAACCCCATAACTGTATTTTTAAAACAGTTCTGTAAAACAATCCATATTAAATATAAATACCACCAAATATTGGTATGATTTCTATATGGCACTAACACCACTAGAAAGAAGTGCAATACCAACATGAGGATAAATTTTCTTTTCACATTTTATTTTCTTTTAGCTACTGTAACAATCTGTTGTCAATCTGAGGCTGATAGTGGTACTAACTGTAATGGCTTAAACTGCAATGTTCTTAAAATCATCTATGATCTGTTACTTACTAGGCAGTAGACTGGCCAAGCTATTTAACTACCTATGTATCACATTCCTCATTGTAAATATAATGATAATACCTTCCTCACAGTAGGTTTATATGTATTAAGTTGCAGAATTCAGCATATGTTCAGTGCAATGATTCTTGTACTAACATGAATATGCATATGAAATTGCTGTGTATGTTCTAAAGTTCTATAAAAGTGGTAATATTAGCATCACTGACATAGATTAATGTTATATCCTCTTCACGATAAAAATCTCAAATCTAGCAGGGTTATTTGAGAACTAAATGAAATAGCACATGTGAAAAATGTTTAGCACAGAGCAAGCTCTCAATAAAAATTTGTTTAAAAATATGCAAGTGAAAACTCCTGAGCAGCCGGGGAGATTTAGTATACTACCTAATCTAAACTATTATATATATGACTACAATATTTACATATAATAATCTTTCATTTATAGGACAACATTATGTAGTATATTAAAATCATCAATTATTAATGTTTTGAGTTCAGAGATCCCTCATGTAATGTTATTAGGACTAATATAATGTGAATTTCCCTTGCAGGAAGTTAGTTAGTATATATTGTTAGTATATATTGTCTTAGTATATATTAAAAAAATACATATGTATATAATTGTATATATGTTATTGCTTTCAATATATCTATTAAAATAATCTTTAGATGTGTACATATATGACATTAAATCTATTCTAAAAATGAATATTTTGCAATCTTTGTAATAATCAGAAATTTTATATACTCCAATTTTTAAAACCTTTAAATAAATGATTCATTTTTACCTCCAGCTTACTCTTTACACAACATATATCTATACTTACATTCAACCACGTATACTTTCATTGACATTATCTCCACTCCTGGTTCTCTCAGAGTCAGGTATCAAATATCTAACTGCATTCTCATCATGCCCACATATTACCTCAAATTCATTGTGCCTGAAATAAATCTATCCCTCCCACAACAATACCATTTTCCCCCATTTCCTTCCATTTCTGTCAATGAATCACCGAGTTTGAAAACTCAAACCTTTTTTGATCCCTTTTTCTCTCCTCTCTGGAAAGAGAGCATATAGATGGAAGAGCAAAGAATTTTGGAGTCAACTGTATCTGGGATAGTCCTGTTTTTATTTCTTAGTAATTGTGTGAGCTTAAGCTATTATACCATTTCTGAACTTAAGTTTCCATGTCATAAAAATAGAAATTCATCTCAATTACCTTGTAAGATTTTTATAAGGTTTAAACATAATGTATATAAGGTGCTTAATAGGTAGTGAGCATGCATAAATATTGATAAAGCAACTTCTCTTCCTTCATCACATCTAGTCATCAAGAACTACAGATCCTTACTTTGAAACATCCCCATTGTCACAACTGTTCTGGGTCCTTCTCATTTAAATTCTAAGTTCTAGATCTCATCTACTTCCTTTATCCACCTTGGGGCAATGGCCACAAAAAAGACAGTCTGTCCAGAAGCCTCTGCTAACCTGCATACTAGCTCCCAATAGCATTTAATCTATTTTCCACCAATTTGGAATCCCAGAATTGTTCACTCCATCCAAATTCCTTCTGTCCATTCCCCTTCTTCATCCTTTACAATTCCCTTATAGGTTCCCTCTGAGAGTAAATTTGATAAAAATCCTCCACTGTCTCATCCTTCCCTTGCCTACACACTTCTAAATTACTCTGCCACTCAGTCTAGCTCCCCATGTCACCCTATCTTGTAACACTAAGATAATGTCTAGGACTGGAACTCTTAAAACTCACTCCAATGTTCCCATACTCTTAAATAAATGTCCCCACCATCTCCTTACTCTAAAACCTGACTCCCCAGATGGCACTATTACTCTTGCAGTCCTCTTAAGGAGAGACTGCTCATTTTTTCTTGCTCTAGAAACTCCAGGATGAGAGGAGGACCAATATTCTCAGCCCCATGTTTGCTTACAGATCATTACTATTCCATCCGTATTCAAAAATGCACTCTCTTTGGGAGGCCAACTCCTGAGACCAAAAATCCCCTTCTCTAAGACAGTTAAGTGCTATAGGATTCCTTGTCAGTTCTTTACTGAGTGCTGAGAATACAACAATGAATAAGGCAAATATAACAGATGCTTGGGTCCTGACATGAACATGTGCAACAAAACTACAACTGACCCCCACAGTGGACAAGTACTGGAAGCAAGAAATAAATCTTTGTTGAATGAGATCTTGCAGTTTGCAACACAGATGGACATAGAGGGTATTATGTAAGTGAAATAAGTCAGAGAAAGGCACATACCATATGATTTCACTTATGAATGGAATCTAAAATGAATGGAATCTGTGAAATGGAATCTAAAAACAAAACAAAAGCAAAAACAAACTAATAACTGTAGAGAAGAGATGGATGGATGCAGGGGAATGAGGCCAAAATGGGTGAAGGGGGAGTGAGAGGTAACAGGTTTTCAGTTACGGAATGAATAACGGCTAAAAGTCACAGGGATAAAAGATAATGCGTAGGTACAGTTAATGGTATTGTAGAGTACTTCATATTGACAGCTGGCAGCAACATTTGTAGAGAGCATAGCATAAGGTACAGAGTTGTCTGATCACTATACCCCTCACTGTACCCCCTGAAACTAATGTAACATTGTATGTCAACTACACTTCAATTAAAAAAAAAGAAACCTTGTTATTGGAAATGCCTGGAATTTTTGAGCCATTTATTATCACGGTATAACTGAGCCTAACGGTAAATATGCCATATCCTTTTACCATGATCATTCTCATGCTTCATGATCTATCTTAAGCATCACTATTGCCATGAAATTTTCCCAGATCAGTTTAATACCAAGTTATTTTTTTCCTCCTCTAGATTCCTAGAGTTCAGCTATACAACCTTTTTGGCAGTTCTATTCCTGTTTTGAATATTATTATTTAAATCTGAATCATCATAATTGCTTAGTGGGCTTGGCTAACATCATAAAATCAACATTCAAATATTATATGCCTCCTATAGGAACACAAAAAAAAAACCACTTTGAAATAGTCTTTAAGAAAAAAGGAGCCAAATATAATCAGATTTCTACATATACTCACTTATTTACAAGAAATATAGAAGACAAAGAATGCTGAACTGCAGTATAGGAAAAGCAATCAGCAAAATCCAGAAAATAATCTGCTTTCTTCAAAAAAACAAAAAAAAAACAAAAAAAAAGAGAGACAGAGAGAGAAAGATGGAGGAAAACCCATATATTAAATAATTCAATTCAAAACCAACTGGATATTTGATTGTAAGGAATTATTATTTGGGATGATTTTACATATATATCAAATCATATTGGTGTGATTACATATACATGTGTTATGTAGTTTATATATAGAAAGCATGCGTCCTGAACTAATTTAACATTTTGTGTCAAACTATATTCAAATTTTTAAAAAAGTTTTTTTAAAAGAGCACATGTCTTTTAGAGATGCATATTGAAATATTTATAGATTAAATTATATATCTGTGATTTACTTCAAAATAGTACTAGGAAAAGGACACTGAGTAGGAAAGAGGAGTACAATTAATAATTGCTAAAGCTGGATGATGAGTGTTCTTATATTAATTATATTGTACTTTCTATTTCTGTATACATTGAAATTTTCCCATAATACAAAAGCTAGTTTTACCATGGAGTTCAGAACTTGCCACATATACAAATTAACTTAATAATAAATGAAACTAAGTAGTAGATACATATGCTGATCCTATAAAGTACTGTGACCAAGTAAAACCCTGATAGTCTAGAAGAGGGCCTTCAATGAGGAAGAACATAAATGTACCTCCCTGGGGGGATTTTCCAACATACCCTATCAGAAAGAAAAAAATGCATACACACACACACACACACACACACACACACACACACACGTGAATATATATGTGTCATATATATATATGTATACATACACATTCACAAAGATTATTTAAAATGGGGGGGATTGCAATATTTATAAACTATGCAGGTAATACCAAATGAGTGAAATAGGCAGATAATAAGAAATAAGGAGAAAATTGGTGAAGGTGCAGACTGTATGTAATACCAGAAAGCTTTTGCCCCCTTCTAAGGATGGCACCAGCTACTCAGCTCTAGTCAACACTGAACATGCAACAATATAAGCCCCGTTTTGCCAAGTCTCCTGAATTTCCAAAAGAAGCCAGAAATTCATACTTTTCTGTGAAACCTCTCAATTTTTAAACAATTAAGAACCAATCAAATCTAATTAATTCCTTGCTCATGTATTTCATGAGCCCAACAAAGTGTTTCTAATAGGTTGATCCATCTCCTGCATGTCAGTATGCAACTACTGTCTAAGCAAAATGTAATATGGCATGATGAAACAAAGGGAGATGCATTCCAGCTTTTTCCTAATAGCAAGAATGTATTTTGTTCATAGCCACTAAAATGAGAGAAAATTTCATGAAATTCATTGCTACCTTTAATGTTTCTCTTGTGTAAATAAAATATTGAAGGTAAATTGTGAGCAGTTGTCATTTATTCCTCTCTCTCATCCCAAAACAAGGCTCCACTAAACAAGTCTCTATTTATTTGAAAGAATGGTCATATTTATTTGAAAGAATGGTCATAAGCTTCAGTGTGAGTAGGTGAGACAAATGAACCAAAAATAAATGGTTTTACCTTTGGCTTATATACCAATCTGTGAAAAGATATAATACCCCTGGGAACCCTGGGTGGCTCAGTCGGTTAAGCAACTGCCTTCAGCGTAGGTCATGATCCCAGGGTCCTGGGATCGAATCCTACATTGGGTCCCTTGTTCAGTGGGGAGCCTCCCTCTCCCTGCCTTTCCCTATGCTTGTGCTCTCAATCTATCTCTCACAAACAAATAAAATCTAAAATAAATGAATGAATGAATGAATGATATAACAGCCCTAAAACAGTCTAGGAACTATACTGGTTTCCTCACATTTATCCAAGCCCTTAAGTCTGCCCTAGTTTCTCAAACATGCCCATAGAGACTGTCCACAGAGGAATTAACTGTGGAAGACTGGTAAGAGACAGAAAAGACCACCAGATGTCTTTCACCTTAAATGCTAATATGTTTTGATTAATAGAGTATGCATTACAGGAAGGTAAGAGCCTCAAGTTTCTTACACTCCTACTTCTGGTACAGAAGCCAAATTTAACTTTTAAAAAACTTATTATAATAAAAAATGATAAAGTTACATTCTCAAGACCCAAAAAAGTCAATGTGGAGGAATTTGGGAACTTCTGCTCACAAATCCAGTCAGACAATCCACATACCCAAGGATCTTTTGTGCCTGAAATAAATTTCCTTATAATCTTCTAAGGGAAAATGTGCAAAATCAGCAAAGCAAGAAAATACACACAAGAAACCTTCAATGCAAGTAATAATGTGACAACCATGGTTCAAATAAAGCTATGTATTTCAGATTTCCCAGTTTGTTGGCATATAATTTTTCACAATATTCTCTTATACTTGCTTGTATTTTTGTGGTGTTATGATCTCTCCTCTTTCATTGTGATTTTATTTATTTGGGTCCTTACGCTTTTAGACAAGTCTGGCTAGGCACTGGTTTATCAATTTTATTAATTCTTTCAAAGAACAAACTCTTGGTTTCATTGATCTGTTCTACTGTGCTTTTTGTTTGTTTCTATATCATTTATTTCTCCTCTAGTCTTTATTATTTCCCTTCTTCTGCTGGCTTTAGGCATTAGTTACTGTTCCTTTTCTAGCTCCTTTAGGCAGTATGTTAGGTTGTGTATTTGAGACTTTTCTTGCTTCTTGAGATAGGCCTGTATTGCAAAATATTTCCTCTTAGAACCAGCTCTGCTGCATCCCAAAAGATTTGGACCATAATGTTTTCATTTTCATTTGTTCCCATATATTTTTTTATTTCTTAATTTCCTGGTTAACTCATTCATTCTTTGGTAGGATATTCTAAATCCCCATGTATTCGTGGTCTTTCCAAATTTTTTCTTGTAGTTGACATCAAGTTTCATAGCACTGTGGTCTGAAAATATGCATGATATGATCTCAATCTTTTTTATACTTGTTAAGGGCTGATTTGTGACCCAGTATGTGATCCATTCTGGAGAATGTTCCATCCACACTCAAAAAGAATGTGTATTCCATTGCTTTAGAATAAAATTTTCTGAGTATATATGTTAAATCCATCTGGTCCAGTGTGTCATTCAAAGCCATTATTTCCTTGTTGATTTTCTGTTTAGATGATCTGTCCACTGCTATAAGTAGGGTATTAAAGTCCCCTACTATTATTGTGTTATTATCAATGAATTTCTTTATGTTTGTTATTAACTGATTGATATATTTGGGTGCTCCCAAATTGGGGACATAAATATTTACAACTGTTAGATCTTTTTGATGATTAGACCCCTTAATTATGATATAAAGCCCTCCTCATCTCATGTTACCATCTTTGTCTGATATAAGTATGGCTACTGCAGCTTTCTTTTGGCATCCATTAGGTTATAGATGGTTTTCTATCACCTCACTTTCAATCTGCAGATGTCTTTAGGTCTCAAATGAGTCTCTTGTAGGTAGCATAGAGATGGGTCTTGTTTTTTGGGTTTTTGTTTTTTTTTTAATCCATTCCAATATGCTATGTCTTTTGACTGGAGCACTAAGGCCATTTACATTTAGAGTAATTATTGATAGATACTGATTTAATGCCATTGTGTTACCTATAAAGTTGGTGTTTCTGGTGATGTTCTCTGTTCCTTTCTAGTCTTTATTGCTTTGGGTCTTTTTTTTCCTCCACTCAGAGTCCCCTTTACTAATTCCTGCAGGGCTGGTTTAGTAGTCACAAACTCCTTTAGTTTTTCTTTAGGAAACTCTTTATCTCTCCTTCTGTTCTGAATGACAACCTTGCTAGATAAAGTATTCACGTCTGCATATTTTTTCAATTCACCATGTTGAATACATCATGCCATTCTTTTTTGGCCTGTGGAGTTTCTATGGACAGTTTTTCTGTGAACTGGATCTCTGTCTTCCCTTGAACATTAAAGATGTTTTTTCCCTTGCTGTTTTCAGGATTAGTTCCATGTCTGTGTATTTTGTGAATTTGACTGTGATATGTCCTGGTGATGGTCAGCTTTGGTTGGATTTAATGGAGTTCTCTGTACTTCCTGGATTTTGATGTCTATTTCCTTCCTCAGATTAAGAAGTTTTCAGCTCTAATTTGTTCAAATAAACCTTCTTCTCTTTTTCCTTTCTCTTCATCTTCTGGGACACCTATGATATGAATGTTATTATACTATAAAGATCACTGAGTTCCCTAAGTCTACATTCATACTCTAATATTTTCTTTCCTTTTTTTATTCAGCTCATTATTTTCCAAAATTTTATCTTCTATACCACTGGTTCATTCCTCTGCTTTGTCCATCCTTGCTGTCACTGCATCTATTCACTTTTGCATCTCGGTTGTATCATTTTTTTATTTGGCCTGACTGGCCTTTAGGTTTCTTATCTCTTCAGTAAGGGGTTCTCTACTGCCTTCTATTTGTTTCTCAATCCCAGCTAATGTCCTTGTGATTACTGTTTTAAATTCTGGTTCAGACATCATACTTGTATCTGTATTGATTAATTCCCTAGCCATGACTTCTTCTTGTTCTTTCTTTTGGGCTGAATTCTTCTGCCTTGTCATTTATTTTGGGTCACAGTTTTTTTATTAGGAAAGCCTGTTGTATTCCTGTGCCTGAGAATAATGGCTATATTAAGAAGGGGTCCAAAAACAAAATAAAACAAAACAAAACAAAAATAGAAAGCTGGATCCTGTGTATGTTTTGGTCTACTTGTTAAAAACCAGATCTGGGATCAGGGGTTGCCGGGAAGAAGCTAGATCCTACTTCCCCTAGAGCTGAAGATTTGCAGCACTCTATGATCAGTAGACTTGGTGCATGCAAGGGGTTTGTGCTGGTCTTCTCAGCATGTGGCCTGATGCACTGAATCTCAGGTGGACTTGCCCTAGTGGAGATGCACTTGCAGCTTGGGGTAGGGGGAGCTATGGGGCTTGGTGTAAGCACCTCCAGCCTCCACTGGGTGGAGAAGTTTGCTCATTGAGGTCAGTCAGTGTTAATGGGGGTGCAGGGGCATCAGGCAGAGAAGATTGCATCGACTAGCTCTCTCATCCCTGGAGTGGGAAGTCTGCAGCGACCACTCATCAGCAAGCCCTCGTAGAAAAGCAATCACCCCCCCTCCTTGAGTCACTGGCTTCTGCCAGATCCCTGACTTCACCCTGCCTACACCTGAGCTGTCCACCTGCCAGGTGGCACAATCGTCCTGTGTTTTATCTAAGGCTCATGGCAAGATTCCAAAACTCCCAATTTTAAAGATCCCATAGCATGAACCCATGCTGGTTTTCTGGGGAAGTGTCTCACTAAGCTTTTGCCATTTGCCAGTTTTGTCCCAGAAATTGGTCACCCAACCGTGCAGCAGTTTGGAGTACAGCACAACCAAAACCAGTACCAAAGTTTGCTGCCCTCAACTTGTCTCTCTGTTTCTATGTTAGTGAATGGGGCAGCTCAATGGCACCTGCTGAGTCTTTTGTCCCTAGAGAGGCCATTCCACTACTCCCAAATGCACTCCAAGGAGGGGAACTGTTTCTCCTTGGCAGCCCAGGAGATCCTAAGACCATGCTGCCTTCTCCCGGGTCGCCATCTTCTTTCCCCACTGGAGTACCACCAAGCCTACCAGGCATAACCCTGGTAATTGCACAGACCTCCAAAGCTGCAGACTTCGCACTCTGCAGCTTATAAAAACTTGCAGTGGTTAGCCTCTCTCCTTTTCCCAGTAAGTGGTTTCAGGGAAGAGTTTTCCTTGTGCAACCCCTGTGCACACTTTCACTCTTTCTCTCTGTCTCTCCCTTTCTCTCCCACTCCTCTCTCCATGATCAGGGCTCCTTTCCCTTTGCAGCATCCACAGTTCTCTTCTCCTGTCCCCCAAATCAACTCTCCCCAGCTCCTACCTGCCACAAGGTGGCCACTTTGGTACCTCTAATTGTACAGTTTTGTTCTCTCAGTATTCAGATTGATTTACTGGGTGTTCAAAATAATTTTATATTTATCTAGCTGTGTTCAAGGGTTGAGGCAAGCTTAGGGTCCCCCTATAGCTCTGTCATCTTAAGTCCTCCCACACACACAAGTATTTTTTTAATTAAATTTCCTAGCCTATTGGGGCACCTGGATGGCTCAGTCAGTTAAGCATCTGCCTTCAGCCCAGGTCATGATCCCAGTACCTGGGATCAAGCCCCGCATGGGGTTCCTGCTCCACGAGGAGTCTGCTTCTCCCTCTCCCTCTACCTGCTTGCTCCCCCTGCTTGTGTTCTCTCGCTCCCTCTCTTCTCTCTGTAAAATAAATAAATAAAATCTTTTAAAATAAATAAATAAAAATAAATGCATTTCCTAGCCTATTTCTTTTCTTTAGCACTAAATATTCATAACAGTCAAAGCAGTTGGGAATAGTACGCAGCACATTCATTTTAGACCTGAAATACCTAAAAAACAGACTTCTATTGCCCTGCCAGACAGCTCATTACCAAAAACCAATTAACAGAAAAAAGCAAGAACAATAAAAATACAGAAGAAATCAACCAGACAAAGACTGTAGCATGAAAATCAGAAAAGCTAAAGATGAAAAGTTTACAGATTTTACTGTTTTCGTTTCTTTAAAAAAGAATGGATTAGTATATAAAAAAGATAAAAGCTTGAAAAAAGCATAATCAGCAATATGAGAACATTTAGCTCGCTAGCACAGAAACAAAAGGAACTCATCTATTCCCTTGATAGTACTTAGCCATTTTTGAAAAACAATTTGACTAAAAGTTCTAAACTTTCGAAGTATGTGTTGCTCTGAGCAGACAGGAAGAGGATAACGATTCTTTCATTACTCTAATAACAAGAAAACCCATTCTTAGTTTTAAGTGTGTAATGTGTTTTTAAGAATGGTTGGCAACTTTTGATAACCTAAACAAGAAACTATTAAAATTAGATAGCTGAAAAAAATTTTACTTACTTCATTTTGGCAGGATGACATGCACTCCAATGTAAACTTTGCTAAGAACAACTCTTTGCCAAATTCAAACCATTTTAAAAGTAAGGATGTATAAATGACAAAGCAAAATTGCCCCCCTCTCCCACCAAAAACAATTTGATCCCTGGAATAATCTGGTTCACTAATTAGGCACAACACTCACTGTCTCAGAACATACCACTTTCAACCAGATTTCAATTAAAAATATATAAAATATCTCAATTATCTACTGATAACCTTAATTGAAGTAATCCAATCAATTAAAAAAACGCAAATCTACTCACAATATGAAAATCTCACAGTAAAGAAATTATATAATCAGCACAATACAACTTAAAACTAGTCCCAACTCTGGCAAATATTGATACAAAGGAAGGAAATTCCTTTCTTAGGATATAAGTAAGTCAGCTTCTAGGAGTTAATAAAAAGATCATGATTTCCTCCTCAGAATATAAGGAAAGGTTGTTCTCGGGAAGTTGAATCCTTGACTACAAACAATTTATATTAAATTGAAATAAAAGATCCAGGCTCCTCAGGGAAAATAATAAATAAAATCTAACCCCTTTATTAAATCATTTCATTTTTCATCCAGTTCCATAATACGAGTGATGTTGATCTTTAAGTACAAGGCCCCACAATATTAATAAACCTAAACTCAGATGAGCCCTTTCAAGTCTTTTATAAGAAAATTCAAAATAATTATAATTTTTATCAGGTTCCAGAAATGTTACTAGCATGTCTCATAAGCATTGCTATTCCTGAGGTAATGATATTAGTAAGATGAAAAATTAGAGTATTATTCCTTTGGAAGATATTTCTAATTTTAATTAAAATTATTTAAAGTTTCATAATATATTTATGACACGAGAACTCATATCCCATCAATACATTGTACTCTTCCAATAGATCAGAAAGGCTCTTTAAACATACATGAAGCTCCATATCTCATGAAAATGGAAAGCATCAATTAATCCAGTGAGTGGGTTAAGAGGATTTCTACTCTATCAGAGATATTATTATATACCCCTCACAACAATACTGAGTAAAGGATTAGTATCACTATTTTAAAGATAAATAACACTGAGGCTCAAAGAAGCACTGTAACACACTAAGGAGTAGTTAGAATTTTAAATTTTATCTGCTAATTCCAAAACCTATACTCTATTTACTATGTCATGCTGCATGAAGAGACAAACACCTCCAAATGAAGTTTTAGGGTTTGTTTATTTTTTTGTTTTTTATTGCAGTATAGTTAACATACAGTGTTATTTTAGTTTCAGATACACAATAAAGTGATTCAACAATTCTATGGGGCACCTGGGTGTCTAAGTCAGCTAAGCGTCTGCCTTTGGCTCAGGTCATGATCCCAGGATCCTGGGATTGAGCCCTGAGTCAGGCTCTCCAGTATGTGGGATTCTGCTTCTCCCTCTGCCCCTTCCACTCCCCCCTGCTCATACTCTCTTTCTCTCTCTCTCAAATAAATAAAATCTTTAAAAACTATTTTATACATTACTCAGTGCTCATCACAGTAAGTATAATCTTAATCCCCTTCACCTATTTCACCCATCAGCCCACCCACCTAACGATCAGTTTGTTCTCTATAATTAAGAGCCTATTTTGGGGTTTGTCTTTTTTTTCCTTGCTCAATTGTCTGTTTCAAAAATTCTATCTATGGGTGAAATCATATATTTGTCTTTCATAGACTGACTTATTTCACTTAGCAGTATACCCTCTAGATCCATCCATGTTGTTGCAAATGGCAAGATTTCACTTTTAATAGCAGAGTAATGTTCCCTTGTGTATATATACCACATTTTCTTTATGTGCTCATCTATTGATGGGCACTTGGGTTGCTTCCATATCTTGGCTATTACAAATAATTTATTAGTAAATAAATTAGATATATCTTTTAAATTAGTGTATTCTTTGGGAAAATACCTGGTAGTGGAATTACTGGATCATATGGTAGTTCTATTTTTAACTTTTTGAGAAAACTCCATGCTGTTTTCCACGGTGGCTGCACCAGTTTGCATTCCCACCAACAGTACACAAGGGTTCCTTCTTCTCCACATCCTCACCATCACTTGTTGTTTCTTCTGTTTTTTATTTTAGCCATTCTAATAGGTGTGACATGATATTTTCATTTGTATTGACCTGATAATGGGTGATATTGAGCATCTTTTCATGTGTCCATTGGCCATCTTTATGTCTTCTTTGGAAAAATTTCTGTCCATGTCATCTGCCAAGTTTAATTGGATGTTTTAGTTTTGGGGTGTTGAGTTGTACCAGTTCTTTTTATCTTTTAGATACTAACTTTTTATTGGATATAAATGACATGCAAACAACAATGCAAATATCTTTCTCCCATTCATTTAGTTTTGCTGATTGTTTACTTTGCTGTACAGAAGCTTTTTATTTTGATGCAGTCGCAATAGTTTGTTTTGGATTTTGTTTCCCTTGCCTGAAGAGACCTATCTAGAAAGATGTTGCTACAGCCAATATCAGAGAAAGTACTTCCTATGCTCTTTTCAGGATTTCTATGATTTCACATCTCACATTTAGGACTTTAATCCATTTTCAGTTTATTTTTTGTGTATGGTGAAAGGAAGTGGTCCAGTTTCATTCTTTTGCATGTTGTTGTCAAGTTTTCCCACAACCATTTCTTAAATGCATATTCTGGCTCTTCTGTCAAAAATTAATTGACTATGTAATCATGGGTTTATACCTGGGCTCTCTATTGTGTTCCATTAATCTATGTGTCTATTTTTGTGCCAGTACCATACTGTTTTGATGACTACAGCTTTGTACTATATCTTGATATCTGAGATTGTGCTACATCCAATTTCGTTTTCATTTTTCAAAACTGCTTTGGCTATTCAGGGTCTTATGTGGTTCCATACAAAATTTTAGGATTGATGGTTCTAGTTCTGTGAAAAATGCTGTTGCTCTTTTCATAGAGATTGCATTAAATCGATAGACCACTGTGGGTGGTATAGACATTTTAACAATACTTGTTCTTAATCCATGAGCATGGAATATCTTTCCATTTGTGTCATCTTCAACTTCTTTCATCAGTATTCTATATTTTTTAGAGAACAGGTCTTTCCCTTCTTTGGTTAGGTTAATTCCTAGGTATTTTATTTTTAGTACAATTATAAATGGGACTTTCTTCATTTCTCTTTCTGCTACTTGATTATTAGTGTGTAGTAATGCAACACATTTCTGTACATTGATTTTGTATCCTGTCACCTTACTGAATCCATTTATCAGTTCTTGACGTTTTTTGGTGGAGACTTTAAGGTTTTCTATATATAATATCATGTCATCTGTAAACAGGGAAAGTTTTACTTCTTTCTTACCAATTTGGATGACTTTTATTCCTTTGGGTTGTGTGACTGCTACAGGTAGAAATTCCAGCACTATGTTGAATAAAATTGGTGAGACTGGACATCCTTGTCTTGTTCCTGACCTTAAAGGAAAAAATTCTGGTTTTCCCCACGGAGTATGATGTTAACTGAATTTTTCATATTAGGCTTTTATTATGTTGAGGTATATTCCCTCTAAACCCACTTCTTGAGGGTTTTCATCATAAATGGATGTTGTACTTTGTCAAATGTTTTTTCTACATCTATTCAAATAATCATATGGTTTGATTCTTTCCCTTGTTGATGTGATGTATCACACTGACTGATTTGTGAATAATGAATCACCCTGGCATCCCAGGAATAAATGCAACTTGATTGTGGTGAATGAGTTTTTAATATATAGTTGGATTCAGTTTGCTAATATTTTATTCACGATTTTTGCATCTATGTTCATAAGACATATTGGCCTGTTGTTCCTTCTTTGTAGTGTCTTTATCTGGTTTTGGGATCAAGGTATTGCTGACCCCACAAAATGAATTTGGAAGCTTTTCCTCTTAGTTTTTGGAATAGCTTGAGAAGAATGGATATTAATTCTTCTTTAAATGTTTGGTAGAATTTGCCTGTGATGACCTCTAGTCCTGGACTTCTGTTTGTTGGGAGAGTTTTATTTACTGATTCCATTTCACAGCTGGTAATCAGGCTGTTCAAATGTTCTATATCTTTCTCCTTCAGTTTTGGGAGGTTATATGTTTCTAGGATTTTACCCATTTCTTCTAGGCTGCCCAACTTGGTGGCATATAATTTTCCGTAATATTCTCTTATAATCCTTTGTATTTCTGTGACATCAGTTGTTATTTCTCCTCTTTCACTTCCTATTTTGTTGGAGTCCTCCTTTTTTTTTCTTTGATGAATCCAGCTAAAGGCTTGACAATTTTGTTAATCTTTTCAAAGAACCAGTTCCTAGTATCATTGATCTGTTCTATTGTTTTTTAGTTTCTATATCATTTGTTTTTGTTCTAATTTTTATTATTTCCCTCCTTCTGCTAGGTTTGGGTTTTGTTTGATCTTCTTCTTCTAGACCTTTAGGTGTAAGGTTAGGCTGTTTATTTGAGACTTTTCTTGCTTCTTGAGGTAGGCTTGTATTGCTATGAACTTCCCCTTTGCAGCATCCCTAAGATTTTGGACCATTGTGTTTTCATTCTCATTTGTTTCCATGTATTTTTTTGATTTTTTTATTTCTTGGTTGCCATTTATTGTTTAGTAGCATGTTATTTAACCTCCAAGTATCTGTTTTCTTTCCAGATGTTTTTCCTTGTGATTGATTTCTAGATTCATAGTGTCAAGATCAAAAAAGATGCATGGTATGGCTTAATCTTTTTGAATTTGTTGAGCCTTGTTGTGTAGCCTAATATGTGATCTATTCTGGAAATTGTTCCATGTGCACTTGAAAAGAATGTTTATTTTCCTGGTTTGGAATGGAATGTTCTGAATATACCTGTTAGATCCATCTGGTCCAATGTGTCATTCAAAGCTATGGTTTCCTTTTTGATTTTCTGTTTGGATGATCTATCCACTGGTGTAAATAGTGTATTAAAGTCCCCTACTATTAATGTATTATTACCAATTACTTCTTTATATTTGTTATTACCCACCTTATATATTTGTGTGCTCCCATATTGGGTATGTATATACTTGTAATTCTTCTAGCTTCTTGTTAGATTGTTCCCTTTATGATTATATATATAGTATCCTTCTCTGTTTCTTGTTACAATCTTGGCTTTAAAGTATATTTTTTTCTGATATAAGTATTGCTACTTCAGCTTTCTTTTCACTTCCATTTGCATGATAAATGCTTTTCCATTTCTTCACTTTCAATCAACATGTGACTTTAGGTCTGAAGTGAGTCTTGTAGGCAACATATGATGGGTCCAGCTTTTTTCTCCATTTCGTCACCCTATGTCTTTTGATTGGAGCACTTAGTCCATTTACATTCCAAATAATTATTGATAGGTATGTACTTATTGCCATTTTGTTATTTGTTTTGTGTTTCTTTGTTCTCTTGCTCTCTCATCTCACAGTGTAGTGGCTTTCTTTAATGACACACTTTGATTCCTTTCTCTTTATGTTTTGTATGTCTATTACTGGTTTTTTATTTGTGGTTACCATTACATTTGCATATAACATCTTCTGCAAATAGCAGTCTAATATTATGTTGATAATCACTTATATTTGGACACTACTACTTTCCCCCTCACATTTTCAGTATATGCTGTCATATACTTTATAACCTTTCTTATTCTGAATCCCTTGACTGATTTTCATAGATATACTTAATTTTACTGCTTTTGTGCTTCCTACTTTTCTTATTCCTACTTTCTATTCCTTTCCCCGGTCTTTCTTTCCTTTCCACTCAGAGACCCCTTTAACATTTCTTGTAGAGCTGGTTCAGTGGTGATGAACTCCTTTAACTTGTGTCTGGGAAACCTTTCTTTTTAAGATTTTATATATTTATTTATTTGTCAGAGAGAGAGAGAGAGCACAGGCAAGCAGAGTGGCAGGCAGAGGCAGAGAGAGAAGCAGGCTCCCCGGTGAGCAAGCAGCCCGATGCAGGACTCGATCTAAGGACTCTGGGATCATGACCTGAGCCAAAGGCAGCAGCTTAACTGACTCAGCCACCCCGGCACCCTGAGGAAACTCTTTATCTCTCCTATTCTGAATGATAGCTTTTCTGGATAGAGCATTCTTGGCTGCAGATTTTTTCTTTCAGCACTTTCAATATATCATGCCAAAGTTTCTGGCCTGTAAAAGTCTCTGATTTAAAAAAAAAAGCCGATAGCCTTATGTTTTCCTTGTATGTAAGTTTTGTCTTGCTGCTTTTAAAATTCTCTCTTTATCACTACTTTTTGCCATTTTAATTACTATGTGCCTTGGTGTGGATCTCCTTGGTCTACTTTTATTGGTGGCTCTCTGTACCCCCTGGATCTGAATTTCTGTTTCTTTCCCCAGATTTGGGAAGTTTTCAACTATTATATCTTCAAATAAATTTTCTGCCCCTTTACTCTCTTCTCTTTGGGGAATCCCTATAATGCAAGTGTTATTATGCTTGATGGCATCGCTCAGTTCTGAGTCTATTTTTACTTTTCTTATTTTTCTCTCTCTCCTGTTGAGCTTGATTGCTTTCTAGTACTCTCCTCCAAGTCACTGATCCATTCTTTTGCTTCCTCTAGTCTATTATTTATTCCACCGTCATTTTTAATTTCAGTTATTGAGTTCTTCATCTCTTATTGGTTCTTTTTATGCTTTCTATCTCTGTGTTAAGGGTCTCATTGAACTCCTCTTCTCTTTTCTCAAATCCAGTAAGTACCTTTATGACTGCTAATTTAAATTCTCTATCAAGCACATTACTTATCTCCATTTGGTTTAGGTCTCTTCCTGTGATTTTGACCTGTTCTTTCATTTGGGAAATATTGCTCTGTCTCTTCATTTTGTCTAACTCCCTGTGTCCGTTTCTATGTGTTAGGAAAGTCAGCTATGTCTCCTGCTTGAAAGTAGGGGCGTTATGAAGAGGTCCTGTGATGCTCTGCAATGCAATATCCCGTTTATCAAAAGTTGGTGCTCACTGTGGTCTCCTATGTCTACTGCATGCACCCTCCTATTGCAGCTGAGCTATGTTTGCCTTTGATCCAGTCATCTGCAATGACTCTCTTTGCCTTTTGTGAACAGGGTTTGATCCCTGTGTTTTTAGTGGGTCCCTGTGCTGTTAGTGAGGCCACCTTTGGCTTGAATCAAATCAAACCAGGCATTTTCAAGATGCAGTAGCACTGAACTATAGGTCACTTTCCCTGTGTTGTTCCCTGAGAAGCTTTCACTAGCAGGTATGGCCTATACTCAGACCAAATGTCTTTCTCCCAACCCACTGCAGGGGCCACAGTCAGACTGGTGTCTGTGGTTATCTTCCCCTCTCCCCAGGGCAAGAGTCACTTTGCATTGGTGCCAGCCCATTTCAGGGCTCTTACACATTGCCAGGCTTGTGGCACCACTCTAGATGGGCTCTAGCCAAGGGCATGTTGAAGGGAGCAGGTCTACAGGAGAATACAGTAGTGCTGGCACACTACTGCCAGCATGGTCTGTACTACCAGTCTGCTGTAGGAGGGGACCTGCAGCCACTGGGGACCCAGGTAGGCAAGGTTGGAGGTGGTGATGCACATGGTGTTTGTGAGGTTTGTGTGGGTCTTCTATGGGAGGAGATCTGGAACCAAGGCCTTGCTTGAGGGGACATTCTGCAGAATTCAGGGGCAGGGCATGCCATTAGCAAGCCAGACAGCAAATGATGGTGCCATATTGGTTCTCTAGGGTCCATGTCTAGTCCAGAAAACAGGGAGGGAAATGGCATCCAACAGTTCCTTTGTTCCTGTAGAAGTCTCCTAGTGATTCCTGCCCCTCAGCTCATGCTCTGAGATTATTTAATGACTCTCTCTCTCATATACCCCATGCATTATTTTTCAAATTGCTGCTTCTATGTTGTATGTATCTCTAAAGGGCCATATGTTCTGCTATCTCTTTAAGAGTGGGGACTAAGTTTCCTCAGCGCTCCTGGCTCTCCCAAAGCTGAGACCACGTGCTTTTTAAAGTTCCAGGTGATGACCCCACAGTCATAAAAATTCATGAAATTTGGCCCCTCTGTTTTTCGAAGCCAAATGTTATGGGGATTCATCTTCCCCATGCAGGTTCTCCATCCCTGGGCTATGCTCTGAGGTTCTGTTTCTTTCCCCTCCCTGCATCTGCAGCATCCTTCCCTTCTTTCCTCCTATAGTCCATTTAGCTCCAAATCCCATCTCTACCCTTCCAACCTTCTTTCATTTGGACTCTTCTCAACACTGTAACTCTGGGGAATCTTCTCTGCCAGCCTTCGGGTCCTTTCCTAGGTTATTTACATTCATATGCTGTTATCTAGTTGTATGCATGGGATGAAGTGAGCTTAGGGTCCTCCTACTCTGCCATCTTCTCCAGAAGTCTCCCAAATGAGGTTTTAAATGAGCTTGCTCCATTCCCAATATATTAAATGTGTTTAAGTCCTATTCAACTAGGACACTTTGTTTGTGAAATGCCAAAAGTTTCTCCACTTTCCCCTTCATTTGTGTTAACATTCTCAGCTTCCAATAGCCTAAGTTCAAACATTTAAACCTAAAATTTACGGATTAAAAATGTTTCCACTCATTTAGTACACAAATATTTACTGAATGCCTACCATAGCAAGCATATGCTAATTGCTATTTTAGTCCCTACTATTCAGCACGAATTTACTCAAGAAGTGCATAGAGATGCCTAAGATGAGAAAATTCATTGACCCCATACTTCTCATTACTGAATTACAGTAATCAGAAATAAATGTGAATTTTTTGTTTCATATGTTTGTCTGAAAATTAACATATATATTATCTATTCTTCAATAACTCAATAACAAAAGAAAATTTTGAGTTATTTTAAGGTCTACTATGTGCCATCCCCTCCCATTAGTAAAGGCATTCATTTTATATTCAGGTTAAATAAACCCAGGAGGCAGAGTGGACTAGTCTCACCAGTATGGACACAGAGCCAGACAGACCTGGGTTATAGTTCAAGTTCTATTACTTAAGGGTTGTGCAGTCTTAGCTTCACCACTTAATATTTCTGAACCCCAATTTTCTCATATGTAAAACTGAGATAATTATACCCCTTGCAGTAATTCTGTGAAAATTAAATAAGATATATGTAAAGTGCCGTTTGTCCTTTGCAAATGACAAAACAATGGCTTACTGAACTAACTTTGCTTTTTTTTTTAAGATTTTATTTATTTATTTATTTGAGAGAGAGAGAGAGCATAAGCAGGGAGGGGCAGAGGGAGAGGGAGAAAGAATCTAAGGTAGACCCCACACTGAGTACAGAGCCCAGTGCAGGGCTCAATTCCACAATTGCACAATCATGACGTGAGTCAATACGAAGAGTCAGATGTTCAACCAACTGAGCCACCCAAAATCCCTACTAAGGTTGCTTTTAAAGGCCATTCCTATAACACCTGGTTATTTATCTCTCTCCATCTTAGGGCAGTATATTAATCACTGAATGGGAATCAGGAAATTTAGGTTACACTTCTGGTTCCTCTCTTCCCTAGTCGTGGGACCCTGGTTAAGTCACTTAACTTCTAACATTCAATATAAAGATAAAAATTCACACTTCCCTTACCATATGTTCTAATCTTATACATGTCTTTTCTATTTAGGAGAGCAAAAATGGAAAGAATCTGGGCTTCAGAATCAGAAATACCTGGTTTCTAGCCACATAAAAGCCTGAATCACTTAATCTCTCTTAAATACATCTATACAAACCTGGAGTCTTATTTTAGGTCTATTGTGATGTAAAATGAGAAAGTAAACTACTAAGAAGCTGAAAGTATAAGATAAACTGATGACCAAATAATTTAGGAACCAGCATTTGCTTTGGACCTACTCTAGCACAGATGTTATTGGGTCAACCAAATTATTCCTACTTTAAAGATTTCAGATTTTTAAATGTAACCTCTATTACTAACTGAAATGAAATCCTCTATTATTAACAAACAGAAGATTTCTTAACCTGGATTTCTAGGATGGACATTACCTCATAAAATTATTTTCAAATTTTCATGTGATTGCACACAGCATGCATTTTCATGAGAAAGAATTCATTGTCTTTTCATAACATACCCAAAGAGATCTATCACCCCAGAAATATTTAAGAACCAATAGAAGGAAAAAAAAAAAAAAGAAGAAATACAGTCTTTAGTTCTGTTAATAGATGAAAATACTAGCAATGTTCAGAATAAGCTTCATTTTCTCACCACACAACTTTCCTAGGTGTATGTTGCTCTCTCTGCCCTCCATTCCTCCTCTCTATTCCCAGTTCCTCTGCTTACAACCTTCACCGGGCTAATTTCTTATTATTCAGTACTCAATTCATGTGCCCTTCCAAGAAGTAGCTTTACTGAACTACTCTTACCACCACTCCCAGGCTGTCAGAGAACCATTCTCTAGCCTCAGAATTCTGTGTACCATTCTTTTTATTGACTGGATGGTAATTTTCTAACTCTATTCTTCCTCCACCATGATGGAAGATCCTTGGAGGCAGGGATTTTGACTAATACATCTCTGAATTTCCAAAGTTGGACACAATGCATGGTACATAATAAGTATTCAATACATATTTTTAAAGGTTTTTTTGGGGGGGGGAGAGACTGTGCGTAACTGGGTGTGGGGGAAGCAGGGCGGCAGTGGGAAAAGGAGAGAGAATCTTAAGCAGGCTGCACACCCAGTGCACAGCCCGATGCAGGTCAATTTCACAAGCCAAGATCATGATCTAAGCAAAATCAAGAGTCAGATTCTTAATTGAGTGAGCCATCCAGGCACCTCTCAATATTCTTAAATGAATAATCCTAAAAATGAATAACACAGTCCACAACATAGTGATTTCTTTCACAAAGCCATGACACAGAGATTAATATATTACAATTAGTGACGCCTAAAATTCCTGAAAAAATGCAGCAAAAAAATTTTTCCCATTTCTTCCACCAAAACTCAGAGATTTTGCTCTGTAACATTGCTGAAAGTCATTACATATGAATTTCCAATTCTATATAAAAGCTTTTAATCCTAGGGGCACCTGGGTGGCTCAGTTGGCTAAGCATCTGTCTTTGGCTCAGGTCATGATCCTAGGTCCTGGGATTGAGCCCTGCATCAGGCTCTCTGCTCAGTGGGGAGCCTGGTTCTCCCTCCTCCTCTGCCTGCCACTCTGCCTACTTATGCTCTTACTCTTTCTTTCTCTCTCTCTCTCTCTCTCTGTCAAGGAGTAAATAAAATCTTTTTAAAAAAAAAAGTGTTAGGGGCGCCTGGGTGGCTCAGTGGGTTAAAGCCTCTGCCTTCGGCTCAGGTCATGATCCCAGGGTCCTGGGATCAAGCCCCGCATCGGGCTCTCTGCTCTGCGGGGAGCCTGCTTCCTCCTCTCTCTCTCTCTGCCTGCCTCTCTGCCTACTTGTGATCTCTCTCTGTCAAATAAATAAATAAAAAATCTTTAAAAAAAAAAAAGTTTTAATCCTATATAAAATTCTAGAAGCCTTTTTATGTTTGATTGTTTTGTTTTCCTTCAGTTGACATGCAAGTACATTATTCTGAAAACCTGTTTAGAGACTCAAATAATCACAATCAATAGTTCTCAAAAATAAATGACAAATAAAATCATCTTGCAAAAAAAGAAATTTATGAGTCTCATTAAATAAATACAAAATATATAAAAATTATCATATTCCCATATGGTGAGTAACACATCAATGAATTATTGCAAGCTTTCACACTTACAATAACATCTTATAATCAGAAAAATCAAATTCAGCTAAGGATGAAACTTTTTCTTAAATCAATACTAAAATTAATACCTATCCCCTTGCTGAAATTTAACAATTAATAAAAATATTCTAACACCCATATAAGACCGTGCTGTTCTTCATTCCTCAACTTCATAAAATCCCTCTATGAAAAACACATAGCAAGTATCATTCTCAATGGGGAAAAGCTGACAGCCTTCCCTTTGAGATCAGGAACATGACAAGGATGCCCACTCTCGCCACTGTTGTTCAACATAGTACTAGAAGTCCTAGCAGCAGCAATCAGAAAACAAAAAGAAATAAAAGGTGTTCAAATTGGCAAAGAAGTCAAACTCACTCTCTTCACAGATGACATGATACTCTATATGGAAAACCCAAAAGACTCCACCCCCAAACTACTAGAACTCACACTGCAATTCAGTAATGTGGCAGGATACAAAACCAATGCACAGAAATCAGTTGCTTTCCTATACGCTAACAATGAAAATACAGAAAGGGAAATTAGAGAATCGATTCCATTTACTATAGCACCAAGAACCATAAGATACCTGGGAATAAACCTTACCAAAGAGGTAAAGGATCTGTATTCGAGGAACTACAGAACACTCACGAAAGAAACTGAAGAAGACACAAAAAGATGGAAAAGCATTCCATGCTCATGGATCGGAAGAATAAACATTGTTAAAATGTCTATACTGCCCAGAGCAATCTATACTTTCAATGCCATCCCGATCAAAATTCCACTGGCATTTTTCAAAGTGCTGGAACAAACAATCCTAAAGTTTGTATGGAACCAGAAAAGACCCCAAATTGCTCAGAAAATGTTGAAAAAGAAAAACAAAACCAGGGGCATCACGTTGCCTGATTTCAAACTTTACTACAAAGCTGTGATCACCAAGACAGCATGGTACTGGCACAAAAACAGACACATAGACCGGTGGAACAGACTAGACAGCCCAGGTATGGACCCACAACAATATGGTCAAATAATCTTCGACAAAGCAATAAAAAATACACAGTGGAAAAAAGACAGTCTCTTCGATAAATGGTGCTGGGAAAATTGGACAGCTATGTATAGAAGAATGAAACTTGACCATCCTCTTACACCATACACAAAGACAAACTCAAAATGGATATAAGACCTCAACATGAGGCAGGAATCTATCAAAATCCTAGAGTAGAACACAGGCAGTAACCTCTTCGACATCGGTCACAGCAACTTCTTTCAAGACATGTCTCCAAAGGCAAAGGAAACAGAAGCAAAAATGAACTTCTGGGACCTCATCAAGGTCAAAAGCTTCTGCACAGCAAAGAAAACAGTCAACAAAACAGGGGCAACCCACGGAATGGGAGAAGATATTTGCAAATGACACTACAGACAAAGGGCTGCTATCCAAGATCTACAAGGAACTCCTCAAACTCAACACACACAAAACAGATAATCACGTCAATAAATGGGCAGAAGACATGAACAGACACTTCTCCAAAGAAGACATGCAAATGGCTAACAGACACATGAAAAAAATGTTCATCATCATTAGCCCTCAGGGAGATTCAAATCAAAACCACATTGAGATACCACCTTACACCAGTCAGAATGGCCAAAATTAACAAGATAGTAAACAAGTGTTGGAGAGGATGTGGAGAAAGGGGAACCCTCTCACACTGTTGGTGGGAATGCAAACTGGTGCAGCCACTTTGGAAAACAGTGTGGAGATTCCTTAAGAAATTAAAAACAGAGGAGGGCACGTATTGCGTGGATCACTGGGTGTGGTGCATAAACAATGAATTTTGGAACACTGAAAAAAGTGGCTCAGTGGGTTAAGGCCTCTGCCTTCGGCTCAGGTCATGATCCCAGAGTCCTGGGATCTAGCCCCGCATCGGGCTCTCTGCTCAGCAGGGAGCCTGCTTCACCCTCTCTCTCTGCCTGCTGCTCTACCTACTTGTGATCTCTGTCAAATAAATAAATAAAAATCTTAAAAAAAATTTAATTTAATTTAATTTTAAAAAGAAATTAAAAATAGAGCTACCCCATGACCCTGCAATTGCACTACTAGGTAATTACCCCAAAGATACAGATGTAGTGAAAAGAAGGGCCATCTGTACCCCAATGTTCATAGCACCAATGGCCACAATCGCCAAACTGTGGAAAGAGCCAAGATGCCCTTCAACAGACAAATGGATAAAGAAGACATGGTCCATACATACAATGGAATATTATGCCTCCTATCAACAGAAAGAATGAATACCCAACTTCTGTACCAACATGGACAGGACTGGTGGAGATTGTGCTGAGTGAAATAAGTCAAGCTGAGAGAGTCAATTATCAGATGGTTTCACTTACTTGTGGAGCATAAGGAATAACATGGAGAACATTATGAGAAGTAAAGGAAAAGTGAATTGGGGGAAATCAGAGTGGGGAGATGAACCATGAGAGACTATGGACTCTGAGAAACAAACTGAGGGTTTTGGAGGGGCGAGGGGAGGGGGTTAGGTGAGCCTGCTGGTGGGTATTAAGGAGGGCAAGTATTGCATGGAGTACTGGGTGTGGTGCATAAACAATGAATTTTGGAACACTGAAAAACTAAAATTAAATTTAAAAAAAAAAAGAAGTGCCCCAGTGCCTCTGGGGGGCGGACGGGGACGGGGACTATACTGTTCTTAAATGACCTGAAAACAAAGCTGTGACTTTCTTAAAAATATGTATGCAAAATACTGACATCAATCTGACCTTCTTAATACATATAGTTCTCTGGTATCTCTCATTGAAAGGGACACTGAGCCATGATACTTGAAACTGAAGTCAAATGCAACATTCAGAGCTCCTTAGAAGAAACAAGCATACAAGCATGAGGGAAACAAAAGGTGTTTTCTGTCCCAAACAAAAGGTATTTTCTGTCCCAATACTGTACTTTTTAGATCTTTAATAAAGCTATACTTACAGATATTACAGAATATAAGTAACAAAAAAATTAAAGTTTTAAAAATATTTCATTTCTAAAAAGGGAAAAAGTTATGTAAATCCATATTCCCTTTTCCACAATACCAAAATCTGTCAATCTCTAAAAACCAAATGTTTGGTGCCAAAACTAATTTGTTGGCAAAACTTAACCTAAATTGACATGAAGCTATTTGTAAGTTTTTTTCATTCAGTGTGGATGTGCTATTAATGTTGTTTGATTACAAGGTAATTTCCCATACCCCATGGAGATATTATGTAATCAACAGTTCATATGCTGCATTACTTTTCCAAATCCCCAAAAACAATCTGAACTCTGAAATATATTTGCACTCAAGGCTGCAAATAAGGTACTATAGCCCTGGATTTCCTCTTCTCCAAAAGGTGAATTTATTAGTAAGCCTTTAGGGAAAACGTACACACACAGGTGTACACACTCACACACATACATATACTAATTAAGCTATCATTTCTTTGGGGATAGGATGGTGTAAGACATTATGCACTTTCCAAACCTATCTCTAATTCTTACCTGAAAAGTAGATGTTACTATCCCCAATTTGCAAACAGACTTAACTATTTTGCCCAGCTACTAACAGAAGATAGAAAAGATTCTTCTTGTCTCTAAGGCTTTTTAAATTTTCAAGATTCTGTCTACAGATGATTTCACATACCATGAAGTTATTTTTTTTTTTTTAAGACTCAATTTCACAGAGAAAGTGATCAAGGTACAGGCCATTTTAAGAGACTGCATCATTCTAAAATTTCTGGTCAGTATGGACTTCCACAAAAGTAACAAACTTGACAATATAGGAAAGCAATTTAACCCGGTAACTCAAACGAAAGCTTTCATTTATGATAATTGGAAAAGAAGGAGAAGAAACAGGGCAATCTCGTCTAAGACTAATACGCCTACATTTAATTTACTATAAGGTTTCTTTTTTATTATTATTCATAGTCAAATTGTTGAAGAAGAAAAATTCTAACATTCTTGTCCTCGATTTTTTTCTTGTCCTCATTTTAAGGTACATTACTTAAAGTTTAAAGAAACTTCCTTTTGCAAACCTGACCTTCTTACAGAGCTATCTGCATGCTTGAAAAAAAAAAAAAAGTTTAACTGTCCCTTTACACTTTCAAGAAATTTTAAGAAATTTACTCTGTTCAGGTAACAATTCCATACTCTCCTTTCTTCTGATAGCAAATAAATTAAACCAATGGGGAAAAAAACAGAATGTCTTAAATTCATCACTGTATATTTAAAGCTTGCTTTTATATGTAAAGTATAGGTAATGCAACTTAATTTTTTATATTCGAGTTTTTTTTATATGTAAAGTATAGGTAATGCATCTTAATTTTTTATATTCAAGCTTCAGGGGAACTAAGTAAATAGCTTATTGGGCACTTCAGATATATTATCTTTAGTATGCACAACCATCCCCATTTTAAAGATGAGGGAACTTTAGAACAGAAAATTTGAGTCTAAAGTCCTCATCTAATAAGGTACCGAAACAGGCTTTAAACAAAGATCTGAATCCCAGTTCTTTCCACATCACCTTGCTAACATATGCTTACCTTAGAATAACATTTCCTATGGGGCAATAATTTTCATCCTGGCTATTTGTTCAATATGTAGTATGTTGCAATACTAACAGAAAATCAAATAATGAATCTAGATGATGCTAAAATAGGCCCCAAAATCCTACAATCTTACACTTACTTGCAGTTATTGAGCAAGTTGCTTAACTTCTCTGTGCCAAAACTTCTTCAAATAGTAGAGATAATACTTAAGAATTAGTAATGATGCTGAAGTAGATTAAAACATACAATGCACTTGGCACAGTATCTGGCATATAATAAACATTCCATAAACATTAGCTATTCCCTACTAACATGAGAAATCACTAGAAGGACATGTTTTGTACCAGGCGACTCCAGCCAGCAGTATCTGGACATCTAATCCGAAACAGTCAATCCTACACTGACTTGCAATCTATGACATGATCTGGTGGGAAAGATGATGTATGCCAATCAGTTTTTCTCTCTCGGGAATCTAAATTAAGAAATAAAGACTGCACCCACTAGTAGTGATTCAGAAGTTAAATGGTTTGGCTTCTACCTTCACCAATTTTCTCTCATCAATGTTACCAAAAATGCTAAATATGTTGCTAACTCTAGTTTTTCAGTCATCCTTTTAATATCATTTGGCAGCATTTAATCTGTTCAAAACCATTCTCCTCATTCTCTTTGGAAAGCACTAAAATATTGAAGGTATTCAACACTTAATCCCAAGCCTCTGCTCCCCACACTCTACTCTTCCTCTAGGCAATTACATCTACACTTACGACTTCAGTAATTATCTCCACTTTGGCTCAGACTTCTCTTACACATTCAACTGTGTTGTCAATCCCTCCACTTACTTGGATGGTTAAATGATACCCCTAACTCCATATGTCCAAAACCAAACATGATCCCCCCTCAAACATAGCCAAGATCCCTTCCAGTGCTCCATATCTCCATTAGTGCATCACCAATTATCCAGTGCACAAATTAGAAAATTAGAATATGCCCTGATACCTCCTTTTCCTTCATCCCCATCTTTCACTAAATCCTATTAATTTTATCTCTTAAATATTTCTCAATTTCTTCTCTCCATCTCCATTGCCACCTTCTAAAAGGTCCACCTATATCCACTTTTGTACTTCTTTGTACTTTCTTGTACCTTTTGTACTTTCCACACTAGCCAGTTATATTTTTCATGATTTTAATCACGTCATGCTCCTTAAAAGCCCTTGACGGCTTCCTATTATTCCTAAGATTTCTGATCAAAATTCGTATCATAGTATACAAGGCCTACAAGATCTGTTTCAGTTTCTTTTCTCCTATTGCCGTACATGCAGCCATATTTGTCTCCTTTCATTTCCTTAAACACATCATGTTTCCTCCTACCTTATGGTCTTTGCACATGGTTTCCCTCTGCCTTGACCACTCTTCGTCCTTCTCTTCATTTATTCAATATATCTCAGCTAAAGTATCACTTCCTCAGAGAAAGTTTCTTGAACCCATAGACTTTATCAGGTCATTCAGTTATTCACTTAATAAATATTTAATAATAACCTACTGTATACCATGTATAGTTCTAGACAAGTGGGATTGTTAAACGTAACAAAGAACCTTGGCTTTCATGGAGCCTATATTCTAATGGAAGAAAATAGACAAGATGGAATAAAAATAATAAATGAATTCTACAATATGTATAAATGCAGTAAATCTAGGGGGAGATAGGGGGAGGGTAGGAAAGAACAAGAACAAGGTAAGAGAATCACAAACAGAGAGTTTCCAGTACCTAACTTGGCACCTGACATGTAGCTGGCACTCAATAAATTATTTGTTGAGTGGATGAATGAATAAAAAAATGTTATGAGGAACTTAAACTATAAAAAGAATAGAGGAACTACTTGGTGGAAGAAACAGAGATGCCACGAAAGAAAGAAATCATGCAGGTCTTGAGAGGTAACAATCTCTTGAATTATTCTCAACAGCTTTATTTGGCTTCTAGTTCCAGTCACTATATGGTCTTAACATAACCACTATCCCCCTTTCCCACCACCAAAGGCTGAATAATTCAAGTGAGTCACTCTTGTAACGAAAATACCTAATCAGGACACATACACAAGTCTGTGTATATCACTTTCATCACTTACCAACAGACATATCCCCAAGGCCACTGCTTTGCTACACACACAGATATCACTTGTCTTAAAGCTTCAGTTCTTTAGTCGCAGACCCTTTCAGGTACAAACTCCCTCCTACATGCACAAGACTGTGAAAATCCTAGCTCTCTTCTATGACTGTGTAAGACACTTAGGTCACTACTCTCCAAGCCCAGTCAAACTCACAAAGGGGTCCCCTCAGGAATAGGACAATGGGACCCCCTTCCCAATAGTCTTCCTGCACCTTGAAGACTATCTTCCACCCACAGATATGTGGATATACACTCCCTTGTGATTCTGAATGACCTTCAAGAGCACTGATCCCATATACACTCAAACTCAGGTTCCAGCATCGTTTGGAAAGGTTCTTAAGGACTGAGGCTCTGGGTGTCCCCTCAAGCCTCTTGTCTTTATAGGACCCACAGGAGGATCTGTATAGTTTCTATGTGTTCAGGGGTGACCCTAAGGTACCATACTTCCCCCAAAACACACATACTCGGTGTATACACCCCTTCCGTGCCACTACCTGATATTAAAGTAACAGTCCCCCCACATACACCTGCCTCCGCATTATATGAGACCCTCTCCACCAAACCATGCTCCTTTATGGAGCCCTCTTATGCTTCCACAGGACTGTGTACCCCCTACTCCTTCGATCAGCTTCATTTCAGGTGCCCCCTCAGTACTGGAGTCCCGTGTCTTCCCTGGAGTCCCAGCCCTTTTTGGGCCCACGCTCACTTAGAAGTGTGCACAGTCCCGCATACACCTCTGCCGCCCCCGCCAGGACTCCGAGGTCCATGCCCGCCACTCAGAGCGGTATGCACCTCCCCTGACCCCTGACCCCGAGGTCACAGCTCTAAGGCGCAAATACACGGAGCTCCTCCTCAGCAGTAGAGCCATGCCCAAGTCCCCCCTCCCTTCAGACCCAGGACAGCCATGCTGCCTCAAAGCTTCCCCATGATCGACCGCCCTCACAGACCTGCCTCAGGCGCCGTCTGGCTCCGCTCCGCCATTTTTTGTTGTCCCTCCGCCTCTAAGCCCACACGAAAATCGCGGGGCAGTGGGGAGCTGGCCACGGGATCTGCCGGCTGACAGAGCTCCCTCAGGAAGACGCGGCTCGACGGTTGCCAGGGCAACGGGCGGCCCGCGTGCAGGCGGGCAACGCGAGGCGGCGGGGGAAGGGGGGGAGGAGAGGTGGGTGCGCGGGGAGGCGGGCTGGGAGGGAGCGTGCGTCGAAGGCCCCGCCCCCGCGGCGCCAGCACTCTTCGGTCTAGGCGCCTGCCGGGCTGGGACTATGCTGCACCTCTCTCCGCCACCGAGGCACCGCGTCCTGGCAACTGAGCATGCTCAGCTGCCTCTGGTTAGTCTGGACGAGGTCCGCTGGGACGGCGCTCGCCAGCCACAGAGGGGGTCCTTTCTGCTGACCACAGACCTGGTTGGGCTGGCTTTTCTGTGGTTGGCGCTGTTTGAGGGGCCTGAGAGGTTTCTTGATTTCCCAACGCGCCTGGCCCTGGTCGAGGTACTGCGTAACTTAGGTTTTCAACTGAAATGCACCAAGAATCAATCATTCTGTGCCCACCCCACCCCATACTTGGGCTCCTCGCCCTCGCACGACAGCACCAAAAGGGCTTCTCTTTCGCTGCTGTATTTTTCAGTATATTTAGGAAGCCCTTTCCCATCTCTCCGTGGTGAATCGCCACTATCTTCCAAGACCCAGCTAGAATATTACTCTTTCCTGAGCTACTCTGTCCTCCCAAGGTCCTCTGTGCCACCCTGGCCTAACACTGACTACTTTATGCATCATTCACTTCTATCTTCCTTACTTAAGGGTAAGGTGAACTCCCTGTTGCCTGGAGTCAGTCTCTTCATCTAGGTACATTCCATAATACAACATAGTGCTTGACACAAGATAAGTGCTCAGTAAATATTTGTGGAATGAAAAATGACTCCTAAATTCACTCCTGTACATCCTACCAGTTTTATTGAGCACTTAATTTTTTAACAAGTACCATTCCAGGTAGGCCCCTTCTCTTCAAGGCACTCGCAGAGATAAGAGGCTTTATATGCCTCATGTAACTAACTTCTAGGAAGTTAGCCCACCAGATAGTGGACATTCAATACATTTCTTAACTGAATAAAAGATGTGGTCACATCTAGGTTCTTTCCATAGTTTGGCTATTGTAGACATTGCTGCTATAAACATTCGGGTGCACGTGCCCCTTCGGATCACTACGTTTGTATCTTTAGGGTAAATACCCAGCAGTGCAATTGCAGGGTCATAGGGTAGTTCTATTTTCAACATTTTGAGGAACCTCCATGCTGTTTTCCAGAGTGGTTGCACCAGCTTGCATTCCCACCAACAGTGTAGGAGGGTTCCCCTTTCTCCGCATCCTCGCCAGCATCTGTCATTTCCTGACTTGTTAATTTTAGCCATTCTGACTGGTGTGAGGTGATATCTCATGGTGGTTTTGATTTGTATTTCCCTGATGCCGAGTGATATGGAGCACTTTTTCATGTGTCTGTTGGCCATCTGGATGTCTTCTTTGCAGAAATGTCTGTTCATGTCCTCTGCCCATTTCTTGATTGGATTATTTGTTCTTTGGGTGTTGAGTTTGCTAAGTTCTTTATAGATTTTGGACACTAGCCCTTTATCTGATATGTCATTTGCAAATATCTTCTCCCATTCTGTCAGTTGTCTTTTGGTTTTGTTAACTGTTTCCTTTGCTGTGCAAAAGCTTTTGATCTTGATAAAATCCCAAAAGTTCATTTTTGCCCTTGCTTCCCTTGCCTTTGGTGATGTTCCTAGGAAGATGTTGCTGCGGCTGAGGTCGAAGAGGTTGCTGCCTGTGTTCTCCTCGAGGATTTTGATGGATTCCTTTCTCACATTGAGATCCTTCATCCATTTTGAGTCTATTTTCGTGTGTGGTGTAAGGAAATGATCCAATTTCATTTTTCTGCATGTGGCTGTCCAGTTTTCCCAACACCATTTATTGAAGAGGCTGTCTTTTTTCCATTGGACATTCTTTCCTGCTTTGTCGAAGATGAGTTGACCATAGAGTTGAGGGTCCATTTCTGGGCTCTCTATTCTGTTCCATTGATCTATGTGTCTGTTTTTGTGCCAGTACCATGCTGTCTTGATGATGACAGCTTTGTAATAGAGCTTGAAGTCCGGAATTGTGATGCCACCAACTTTGGCTTTCTTTTTCAATATTCCTTTGGCTATTCGAGGTCTTTTCTGCTTCCATATAAATTTTAGGATTATTTGTTCCATTTCTTTGAAAAAAATGGATGGTACTTTGATAGGAATTGCATTAAATGTGTAGATTGCTTTAGGTAGCATAGACATTTTCACAATATTTATTCTTCCAATCCAGGAGCATGGAACATTTTTCCATTTCTTTGTGTCTTCCTCAATTTCTTTCATGAGTACTTTATAGTTTTCTGAGTATAGATTCTTAGTCTCTTTGGTTAGGTTATTCCTAGGTATCTTATAGTTAAGCAGAGAGAGTCAATTATCATATGGTTTCACTTATTTGTGGAGCATAACAAATAGCATGGAGGACAAGGGGAGATGGAGAGGAGAAGGGAGTTGAGGGAAATTGGAAGGGGAGGTGAACCATGAGAGACTATGGACTCTGAAAAACGATCTGAGAATTTTGAAGGGGTGGGGGGTGGGAGGTTGGGGGCACCAGGTGGTGGGTATTGTAGAGGGCACGGATTGCATGGAGCACTGAGTGTGGTGCAAAAATAATGAATACTGTTATGCTGAAAAAAATAAAAAATTAAAAAAAAAAAAGATGTGGTCACAGAAACAAAAAGAGAGAGAGAGAGAATGGCTTTGGTAGAGGTTAACTAGTCTTTAAAGTGCTACAGGATCATAGAGGTGGGACTTTAAATTGGGAGGTGGTGGGGTAAAACAGTTAAGATTCCAAAGAGGAGTGGATACCCTAGCTGAGTCTTGAAAAATGGATAGTTGTCAGCCAGGCAAAGGAAAGGAGGACTGTGGCAGGCAGAAGGAGCAGCAGGAGCAAGGCAGAGTGTAGGGACCATCTGTTAAACTACAAGAAGTCCAGTATGCTAAAGCACAAACTGACAGGACAAAGCCTTATCTCTAAAGAAGCTCCTGTATAGCTAGGTAATGTCTTCAGATGTGTTCCCCAAAAGCAGAGACTGAGGTCAGGACTTGGGTGCTAGTAATTTGCTTGGGATATAAGCCCAGGAAACAGAAGTGAGGGAGAGAAGTGAAAGAGGGAAGGGTTTTGAGATTGAGTTGATTGCCTTAGTAGACTCCTGGGCATAAGATCACCAGAGAGACCTTCTGAAAACAGTGTAGAATATGTCTCAGCATTGTCCCACCAAAGAAGAAGGAGACTAGGTCATTTACCTCATGATTTCCATCTTCATTGTTTCATATTATCTCCATCCCTCAGGTTGAACTCTCATATTCCCTGGTTATGCTTGCCCAGGGCTAAGCAACCTTTTAGGACTTAAAAGAAAGCCTTGAAGCAGAAAAACAGAGGGACTAGAAAGTACTTGGGGTGGGATGCTGGCAACAAATTGGAACTACACATTCACCTGTACTGAAATCAGGAATAAGTTGTGGGTACCACGAGAACCTGGGCAAAAAGTTACATGAAAATACTCATCATTGGGGTAAATACCCAGTAGTGTAATCAGCTGGGTCATAGAGTGGCTCTATTTTTAATTTTTTGAGGAACCTCCACACTGTTTTCCAAAGTGGCTGTACCAAACTTGCATTCCCACCAATAGTGTAACAGGGTTCCCCTTTCTCCACAACCTCTCCAACATTGGTTGTTTCTTGTCTTGTCAGTTTTTGCCATTCTAATTGGTGTGAAGTGGTATCTCAATGTGGTTTTGATTTGAATCTCCTTGAGGGCTAATGATGATGAACATTTTTTCATGTGTCTGTTAGCCATTTGTATATCTTCATTGGAGAAGTGTCTCTTCATGTCTTCTGCCTATTTTTTGACTTGATTATTTGTTTTTTGAGTGTTGAGTTTGAGAAGTTCTTTAAAGATCTTGGATACCAGCCCTTTATCTGATATGTCATTTGCAAATATCTTTTCCCATACATGGGCTGTCTCTTTGTTTTGTTGACTGTTTCCTTTGCTGTGCAGAAGCTTTTTATCTTGATGAAGTCCCAGAAGTTCATTTTCACTTTTGTTTCCCTTGTCTTTGGAGACATGTTTTGAAAGAATTTGCTCTGGCTGATGTCGAAAAGGTTACTGCCTATATTCTCCTCTAAGATTTTGATGGATTCCTCTCACGTTGATGTCTTTCATCTATTTAGAGCTTATCTTTGTGTATGGTGTAAGGGAATGGTCGAGTTTCATTTTTCGGTATATAGCTGTCCAATTTTCCCAGCAACATTTATTGAAGAGACTGTCTTTTTCCATTGGATCTTTTTTTCCTGCTTTGTCAAAGATTAGTTGACCATAAAACTAATGATAGTTAGAAGTATGTAGTATATGAAGTATAGTATGGTGACTAACATAACATAATAAAAAAATTACCTGGGTGGCTCAGTGGGTTGAGTCTCTCTCTGCCTTCGGCTCAGGTCATGATCTCAGGGTCCTGGGATCAAGCCCTGCATTGGGCTCTCTGCTTGACAGGGAGTCTGATTCCCACTCTCTCTCTCTGCCTGCCTCTCTGCCTACTTGTGATCTCTGTCCATCAAATAAATAAATAAAATCTTTTTAAAAAATTACAATTAAAAAAAGAAAATACTCATCAGAAATATCCCTCATATTTGAGTAGTTTAAAAACTCACAAGCCATGTCACCACAACCATCAAGATGAAAATAGACAAGCTTTCACAAATCAATCCTAATGACTGACTGATAAAGGCTGTGAGGACTATAGGAATTTCAGTATGGGGGCGGGGGGGGTTACTGAGGACTAAAGACCACAAAAGAGCTTCATTGCATATAGGAAAATGGGGGGGGGGAGTTGAGGACCCAGCTTCTACTCAAATTCTGACTTTATAGCTTTATAATCTGGGGCAAATCACTTAAATAGACATTGAGCATCAGTTTCCTTTTCCAACAATCCTGAACAGCCCTTCCTTCCACACAGAGTGCTCTAAGTCACAAGTGGTGGGACAGGTTAAAATGCATTTAATAAGTATAATTACAGTAAATAAAAATCTGGCATGTTTTAGAACAATTAAACCTTGATTACATTTTCTGAGCCATTCTCTGTGCAGATACTAGCATTAACCTTAAAAAATAAAACTACCAGTTATTTTACCAATAAAAACAAGTTTATCCAGAAATAGCAGAAAATTGCAATCTGAGACAAATGAACTGTAGCAAAACCATAGAAAGGGCAAGGCCCAGAGCAAAGGAGAGATACACTCTCTTGTATAGAAAAGGAAGGAAGTTGGGAAGGCTGTTATAAACATAAAGTCCATTGGAGTAAAGTAGGAGTCTCAAGTATAGTGGCTTCTCATTGGCTGCGTTGTGACTGTTTCTCATTGGCTGAACAGTTGCCAGGACTGAAGGAAAGCCTTTCTTAGTAACCCCTGTGGGGTTAGTAAAATAATATTCACCTGGGAAGCTCCTCACATTCTGTAGGTATGCAATTGTCACGGAGTGCTGGGCTTGAGAGCTTCCCCAGCCCACTTCCTGACTCCTTTCTAAAAGAATTTTCCTTGTATTAATTTTCACACTGAAGATAGAGATGAATATAACACTGTCTATGGTTTCTAGGAGCTCACAATCCAGAAGGGAAAAGAGATTTAATCCATAATTATAAGACTGCATGATCAGGGTTTTAATAAAGGAAAGTATGAGAGGTGGTAGGAGCCCAGAAAAAGGCACACAACCCAGCCTGGAGCAGAGGAGATAGGTAAAGGTATATTTAGGAAAAACTTCCTAGAGGAGAGTTTCTGATCTAACTCTTAAAGGGCAAGTAGGAATAAGCTGGACAAAGAAGATAGTGGAACATGGGGAAAGGGTGGTTGAGGCAACAGGAACAGCTTGGTCAAAGCAAGGGTAGTGTGTCTGGGGTAGATAGCAAGGCTGCATCAATAAGTAAAGACAGATTCTGGAGAACTCCTATATGGGGAACTTGATCCTGAAAGTGACAGAAACCCATTAACAAATTTCTAAGAAGGTCAGGGCCCTGGTCAGCTCCTCTGGTTGCTGTGCAGAGAGTTGATTAGAGCCCAGAAAAGAAGAATTGGATGGTGCTGTTCTATACAAATGTGTTTGTTGACATTCCAAATTATCATTTGATGAGAACTTTTATGTGCTACATACACTGCACTGTTCAATTTAAATTTTAAGTAAAATTAAAAATCAACTAGTCAGACTAGCCACATTTCAAGTGCTCAGTAGCCACCCTATATTGACAACATATATAGAGAATAGTCCCATCAATGCAGAGAGTTCTGTTGGACAACACTGATAGACATATTCCAACTGGGCAGAGAAAATAAAATGCCTAGAAAAATTCAGCACTGAAAAGGACCAGGTTCAGTTCTCTCCTGTGTGTCAGCTTCTCTTTAAGAAGCAGGGCAGGAAGGAGGGTCGACTTCACACCTGCTGAAGTCCTCAGAGACTTCCTTCTAGTATAAACAGCACAGCATGAGGAGAGGGTTATACATGCCCCGCCACGTGGACTCCTTGGAGTCAGTTTTCCCATGCTATCATTCAAGGTGTGCCCAGGAGGTCTGCCTTCCACAGGGATTTCCTGAGGTTTCTTATCTCCACAAACAGCCACCCACCCACCCTAGAGCCAGGGTTCCTTCCTTTTAACAAAATACTCCCTGTAGGATTCACCAACCTCTGTAAACTTTTATTAAAATGATGCCTTCCATGTGCTTATCACTGAGTTAGATACAGGATGGGAGAGAAATATTCAAGTTACAATCACATTTCTCACATGTACCAACTCATTTAATTCTCAAAGTAACATGGTAAAATTGGTATTAATGTTATCAACCTGTACAGAAGATCACATTGAGATTCAGAGAGTTGAAGTGACTTATGATAAGTCACACAGTCAGATAGCAGTAGCCCCAGGGAAGACTGGAATGCTGCTAAGAAATTTACCTATGTTCTCCCAAGAAATCTCATATCAAAAATCATACAAACTAACTGGGGAAAAAAGATGAATAAACAAAAATCCAGTTCACAATTTCCAAATATAGTAAGAGCAGTAATAAAGCACACTCAGAAAAAGTGTCAAAGCATTAAAGAGGGATGCCCTTGGTGGGCATCAAAGAAGGTTTTCTGTAGGAAATGACCCTGGAACTGAGTACTAAGGATGAAGGGGGTCAGCCGGATGAAATACAGGGTAGAAAGAAGAGAAATGAAAATATTTTTTAATTCAACTTATAATTTGTATTTCTACTCTGTTTATTGCTGGTTTGGCCTTCTAGAAATGTTATCATTCTATCTTGTCTTCTAAGTTTTGCTTAAAAAAACAACTGGTCCTACACCAAAGCTGTAAAAGAATTATTTGAGGATTTCTTTTTAACCTGAATAAACTATTTAAATGTTAAAATATGAGCGAATTTAACAGAAAGAAAAATATTCTGATGTTGAAAGGAAGAGAAAAATCAAAGGTGTGAAGTTATTTGTCCTTGCAGTTTCCTTGCCCCAGAATGCTCTTTTTTCAGAATCTGCCTGACTGACTCTCACTTCGTTTAGATCTCATCTCAAACATTACATTATTGGAGAAATCTTCCCTGACAACACTATTTAAAGTGTATTTCCTAGATAGTTCAGAGTTTTTTATAGTATTCCAAGTGGTATCTTGGGTTTTCTAATTTTTTCCTATTTCTTTGCTCATTTAGACAAATGCTATTAATTTTGTAAGTTAACACTATAATTGTAAAATTCTGTGAAATCTCATATTATGTCTAATAGCTTGTTGACTATTTCAGATTTTTCTTAGCCTATAGGAAAAATCAACAGCAAAATAGCAGTTGCCTTTTCCCTTCCCGTTATTTAGTGTATTTATTTTTCCTTTACTACTGCTTTAGCCAGAGCTTTTAGTATTGTGTTAAAAAGTACTGTATAAGATGTACTGAAAAGAAGGGCCATTTGTACCCCAATGTTTATAGCAGCAATGGCCACAGTCGCCAAACTGTGGAAAGAACCAAGATGCCCTTCAACGGACGAATGGATAAGGAAGATGTGGTCCATATACACTATGGAGTATTATGCCTCCATCAGAAAGGATGAATACCCCACTTTTGTAGCAACATGGACGGGACTGGAAGAGATTATGCTGAGTGAAATAAGTCAAGCAGAGAGAGTCAATTATCATATGGTTTCCCTTTTTTGTGGAGCATAACAAATAGCATGGAGGACAAAGGGAGTTAGAGAGGAGAAGGGAGTTGAGGGAAATTGGAAGGGGAGGTGACTCTGAAAACAATCTGAGGGGTCTGAAGGGGCGGAGGGTGGGAGGTTGGGGGAACCAGGTGGTGGGTATTGGAGAGGGCATGTATTGCATGGAGCACTGGGTGTGGTGCAAAAACAATGAATACTGTTATGCTGAAAATAAATTTAAAAAATTTATTTTCTGTATAGCTGGCATTCTTTTCTTTTTCTGATATTAAAAGAACTGCATCTAAATTTTTGTCATTAAATGTAGAGTTCAACACAAAGTCTTTGTCAAGTTGAGGAAGTTTACAAGGAGTTTTTAAATTACAAATAGGTATTAAATTTAAAAGCAAAAACTTTGTTTGCATCCACTAAGATAATCACATGGCCTTTCTTCTTTAATTTGGTTAAACAAATTGATAGGTACTCTAATTTTAAAACATCTTTGCGTTTCTGGAATAAATACTATTTGATCATAGCTTAGTTTCTTAATGCATTGTTGGATTCAGTTAACTATTTTATTTAAAATGTTTATATCTATGTTAGAAAATAAAATGGGCCATCCGAGCCTAGAGAATTTGGGGAGGAACATTTTCAATTGTGATATCAAATTCTTCAGTGGTTGTTATTTTGCATTGTTCTTCAGCCAATTTTGGCATTTTATATTTTTCAGAAATATATAAATTTCATTATGTTTAAGTTCTCACATTTTTTTTATTTTTAAAATCTTTCTTATGGCTGTATATATCTCTTTTTTATTATGAATTTTGTTATTTCAGTTTTTTTTCTTGATTGATATTACCAGAGATATATCTATCTTATTGACCAAGTCAAAACTTTTTGTTTGTGTTTTTTCTCTCACTCCTCTCTCCCTCCCTCCCATCTGCCACCCTTTTAGTTAGTCAGGGTTAGGTTCAGGTACAAGTTACAGGAAAACTCAAAATGTCACTGGCCTAAGGTAAAATGTTTCTTCTTTCTTAAGTTGAAGAAGTCTACAGGTAGTTCAGGGTTATTGTGGTGCTCTAAATGTCAAGGATCAAATTATATGTATCTTGCTGCTCCACCTTGTATGGCTTCCACCTTGGTCCAAGATGACTACTGGAATTCCAGCTATTAAGATTATATTTCTGCCAGCAAGAAGGAGGAATGGCTCTTAAGGACATATTCCAGGTGCTGCACATACAATTCTACTTACATCCCATTGAGCAGAATTTGCTCACGGAAACACTCCTAGCTGAAGAAAGAATGGGAAGTGAGTTTCTACCATAGACAGTTGTATGCCCAGATCAAGATGAGCTACACAATTGGTAGGGCTCTGTGCAAAAGGAAAATGTGATGGCTCCTTATTCAAAAAGTATTAAGAATTTCAATATGGCAACAGCAGAGCATTAAATTAATCTTGGGACCCTCTGAGCACTGCACCCTGGGAGACTGCTCAGGTCACATGCCAATAAAACTGATTCTGACCTGGTTTCTCTAAAAATTGGGGTTTTTTATTTAATGAAGAAGAGGATGAAAACAAATATTGAGGGACAACTCAAAGTCTATGCTTCATTGTTTGATTTAATCCTTTATGCCTTTATTTTTTTCTCCTTGTTTCTTAGGGTTTCCTCTGTCCCACTTTTTTAGATCTTCAATTGAACATTTAACTAATTTGTTTCTTATTTTCTGAAAAATAGATTGTATATTTCCTTCCATGTACTCAGATTGGTATTATTATTGATTCCATTTTACAAATGAGAAGAATGAGCATAGAGAACTTGAATGGTTAAGCTTAAAGAGCTAATAATTGGCAGAGGTGGAATATGAACCCAGGCATCTTGTCTCTGGATTCCACGCTTTTAACTAAGACACTGTACTACCATTCTACATTGTACGTACATTTTAATTATGTCTATCACTTGAGTTATAACTTATTTTATTCTATCGCTCTTTCCAGTTGTGGGACTTATTAAATAAAAATATGCAAGTCTAAGAGGTTACTGCCTATGTTTTCCTCTAGGATTTTGATAGATTCCTGCCTCACATTGAGGTCTTCTGTCCATTTTGAGTTTATCTTTGTGTATGGTATAGGAGAATGGTAGAGTTTCATTCTTCTATACATAGCTGTCCAATTTTCCCAGCACCATTTATTGAAGAGACTGTCCTTTTACCACTGCATATTATTCTTGCTCTGTCGAAGATTAGTTGATGAATATTAGTTGACCATAGAGTTGCGGGTCCATATCTGGCCTCTCCACTCTGTTGCACTGGTCTATGTGTCTATTTATACACTGGTACCATGATGTCTTGGTGATCACAGCTTTGTAGTAAAGCTTGAAATTAGGCAACGTGATACCCTCAGTTTTTTTTTTTCTTTTTCAATGTTTCCTGAGCAATTCAGGGTTTCTTCTGGTTCCATACAAATTTTAGGATAGTTTGTTCTAGCACTTTGAAAAAAATGCCAGTGGAATTTTGATCAGGATGGCATTGAAAGTATAGATTGCTACTAGGCAGTATAGACATTTTAACAATGTTTATTCTTCCACTCCATACACAAAGATAAACTCAAAATGGATGAAAGACTTCAACGTGAGGCAGGAATCTATCAAAATCCTAGAGGAGAACATAGGCAGTAACCTCTTTGACATTGGCCACAGCAACTTCTTTCAAGACATGTCTCCAAAGGCAAAGGAAACAGAAGCAAAAATGAACTTCTGGGACCTCATCAAGATCAAAAGCTTCTGCACAGCAAAGAAAACAGTTAACAAAACAAAGAGGCAACCCACGGAATGGGAGAAGATGTTCACAAATGACATTATAGAGAGAGGGCTGCTATCCAACATCTATAAAGAACTCCTCAAACTCAACGCACACAAAAAACAGATAATCACGTCAATAAATGGGCAGAAGACATGAACAGACACTTCTCCAAAGAAGACATGCAAATGGCTAACAGACACATGAAAAAATATTCATCATCATTAGCCCTCAGGGAGATTCAAATCAAAACCATATTGCAAGGGGTACCTGAGTGGCTCAGTGGGTTAAGCCTCTGCCTTCGGCTCAGATCATGGTCTCAGGGTCCTGGGATCGAGCCCCACATCGGGCTCTCTGCTGAGCAGGGAGCCTGCTTTCCCTCTCTCCCTCTGCCTGGCTCTCTGTCTACTTGTGATCTCTCTCTGTCAAATAAATAAATAAAATCTTAAAAAAAAAACCACATTGCGATACCACCTTACACCAGTTAGAATGGCAAAAAATTAACAAGATCATAAACAACAAGAGTTGGAGAGGATGTGGAGAAAGGGGAACCCTCTTGCACTGTTGGTGGGAACGCAAGTTGGTATAGCCACTTTGGAAAACAGCGTGGAGATTCCTTAAGAAATTAAAAATAGAGCTACCCTATGACTCTGTAATTGCACTACTGGGTATTTACCCCAAAGATACAGATGTAGTGAAAAGAAGGGCCATCTGTACCCCAATGTTCATAGCACCAATGGCCACAATCACCAAACTGTGGAAAGAGCCAAGATGCCCTTCAACAGACGAATTGATAAAGAAGACATGGTCCATATATACAATTGAATATTATGCCTCCATCAGGAAGGATGAATACCTAACTTTTGTATCAACATGGACGAGACTACAGGAGATTATGCTGAGTGAAATAAGTCAAGCTGAGAGAGTCAATTATCATATGGTTTCACGTACTTGTGGAGCATAAGGAATAACATGGAGGACATTATGAGAAGGAAAGGAAAAGTGAATTGGAGGAAATTGGAGGGGGAACATAAACCATGAGAGACTGTGGACTCTGAGAAACAAATTGAGGGTTTTGGAGGGGAGAAGGGTGGCGGTTGGGTGAGCCTGGTGGTGAGTAATAAGGAGGGCACTTATTGCATGGAGCACTTGGTGTGATGCATAAACAGTGAATCTTGGAACACTGAAAAAATAATTAAAGTTTAAAAGATACCACAACTCATATTGAGTAGAATATTGATAAACTGTGCCCTCTAAGCTTTGCTCAAATGCACATTCACGAAGAAAATAAATGTTGCTTTAAAGCTTTAAAAAAAAATGTGCAAGTCCAAATTAAAGTGTTTAGGGATACACACTTGAATAATAAAACCATAAAGAAGCACATAGAAGTGATAATTAAAATATGAGGTAGGACAGAAACTGTGATTAGGACAGGGCATGCACAGGGGCTAGAAAAATTCTTTCAGATCTGGTTGGTGGTTACAAGGTTGTTTGCCTTCTAAGAACTCATGAAGCTACACATTTTTGCATTTGTGTTTTATTTTACAATTAAATATTTTTAAACAAATATGTTCTTTCAGTTCAAGAGTACATTTCCATCCCAACCATTTTTCTCCAGATTAATATTACATTTTTAAGACTGCCTACCATTCACTATAATAATTGTTATCACTTAATAAGTGCTAGTATGTGCCAAGCACCTGACACATGCTCTAATTTCATTCTCACATAGCTCCATGATAAAGGTTTGGTTTTGCTTTTGTTCTGTTTATTTTTTAAGTAGACTCCCTGTCCAGCATGGAGCTCAACACAGTGCATGAACTCATAACCCTGAAATCAAGACCCAAGCTGAGATCAAACATCCAACTGGATGTTTAACCTACTGAGCTACCTAGGTCCCCATGCTTTTGCTTTTAACATAGGTGAATCCTACGTTTATTTTGAAGATGATAATAAGACTCACCAGAGCCCATAATTTATGATTCCATGCATGTAAATGTTAGCAACCGCCACAGACAAACTATATTTTGAGAACTAATACACAATAGAAAAAGCGATCCAACAAGTCAGGTATTAGTGACTTTTTGTCCCCCAAGTTTTTATTTAAATTCCAATTGGTTAACATACAGTGTAAAGTTAGTTTCAGGTGTAGAATTTAGTGATTCATCACTTATATACAACACCCAGTGCTCATCACAACAAGTGCCCTTTTGGGGTGCCTGGGTGGCTCAGTCAAGCATCTGTCTTTAGCTCAAGTCATGATCCCAGAGTCCTGAGATTGAGCCCTGCAGCAGGGTCCCTGCTCTTTGGCAAACCTGCTCTCTCTCTCCTTTGGCAGCTCCCCTACTTGTACTCTATTTCTCTCAAAATAAATAAATAAAATATATTTTTTAAAAGTGCCCTCCTTAACCCATCTCCCTGCCCACCTCCCCTCTAGTAACCCTCAGTTTGTTCTCTATAGCTAAGAGTCAGTTTTCTGTCTTGTCTCTCTCTTTTTTTCCCCCGTGTTCATCTGTTTTGTTTCTTTTTTTTTCTTTGGGGGGGGATGGGAGTGGCAGAGGAAGAGGGTAAGAGAGTCTTAGGCAGACTCCATGCCCAGAATGGAGCCCAACGTGGGACTTGATCTTACAACCCTGAGATCATGACACAAGCTGAAATCAAGAGTCAGTTGGATGCTTAACCAACTCAGCCACCCAGATGCCCCACATCTTTTTCGTTTCTTAAATTTCATATATGATTGAAATCATATGATATTTGTCTTTCTCTGACTGATTTATTTTGCTTAACATAATAGTTCTAGCTCCATCCACATCATTGCAAATGGCAAGATTTCATTTTTTTGGTGACTGAGTAATATTACTTTATAAATACTCACACACATATATACATACACACACACACACATATATATATGTATACATATATACACACACATGCACATAAAATATCTTTATCCATTCATCAGTTGAAGGACATTTGGGCTTTTTCCATAATTTAGCTACTGTTGATAAAGCTGCTATAAACATTGGGGTGCATGTATCCCTTCAAATCAATATTTTTGTATCCTTTGGGTAAATACCTACTAGTGCAAATGCTGGGTGGTAGCATAGCTCTATTTTTAACTTTTTGAGGAAGCTCCATACTGTTTTCCAGAGTAGCTGTACCAGCTTGCAATCTCATCAACAGTGTAAGAGGGTTCCCCTTTCTATGCACATGATATAGGTTTTACTCCCATTTTACTAACCAAGAAACAGAGAGAGAGGTTCAATAAATTGCTTGATGTAACAAAACTACTAAGCGTTACAGTGAAGATTTGAAGCCAGGCATGATTCCAAAGATTATGCTTTTCATTAAGATATTCCGTTAGCTCCCAGCCTTTTCCATAACAAACACTCAAATAATATTGATAATATAAAGGCAGCTCAGTTTGAGGGACAGAGTATTCTATCAATGACAGTAAGGGTAAGGCTGTGTCTAGATGAGTCAGACTTGGTATTGGCTTAAGGAAACTAACTAGTAGAAGGGACATTGTGGCAATTTAAGCTGAAAAATCTGTCCCCTTACCACTTCTACTTCTAAATTGTAAATCATGTCATTGAAGAATATGTAATCGACAGTAACACAATTCTGTGTAGCAAAAAGGAGAGCCATTAACAGCTAGTTTGGTGGATTGAAAATACAAACCAGGCTCAGGAGAGTGCCAGTGGCTTCTTAGCCCAGTAATGCCCAGAGGCTTATGTTTTGAGGTAACATGGATAAATACTTGGTAAAAGAAGAGAAACGCTCTCCTTAGTAAATCTTGTTTGTCTGTAAGAAATAATGCCACACACACCCCATGGGCTTTGTGAAATAACTTATAGGGTAAACTAATGAGAAAATCAACAGTGATTGTCTTTCTCTTAGGAACAGGAAGTGACCAGAAGGGTAGGAGTTGAGGGAAAACTGGTCCAAACCAGAAATATACAAAAGGTCAGAAGAGCAGATTATCTTCCTTCAGATGAGGAATAGAATTCCCAAAGGACGGAATGAGAACATGGGCCTCAGGGATTTGGAAGAAGATTGGGTTAAAAGGGAAAGTTCAGGAAACTGAGAAGGGAAGGAGGTCTGAAAGATTGAAATTCCCACAGAGGCCACCCTCTTTTTTTGAATGCCCAATATGAAAAGCTTCACTTTTCCATTAAAAGTGCTAAAGAAGGATGGGTTCCAGTCTCTATTTCTCCCACTCCTTGCTAAGAGCTGCCTCCATAAAGAATTTTGTATAGTTTATGTGGTTCTTCATGTGAGTGAGTTTAGCAGGACAGGCTAGTCAAAGAAGCGTCAGACACAAACCCCCTAGTACTTCGTAACGCCAGTGGAGTGGGACTATAGAATGCATTATACCCAGGGTGACTTGGTGGCTCAGCATTTAAGCATCTGCCTTTGGCTCAGGTCCTGATCCCGGGGTCCTGGGATTCAACCCTGCATCAGCCAAGAGTCTGCTTCTCCCTTTCCCTCTGCCCTTCCCTTGCTTGTGCTTGCACACTTTCTCTCTCTCTGTCTCTCTCTCAAATAAATAAATAAATATATATTTTTTATATATATATATATATAATATATATATATAAAATTTATTTGTCAATTTGTATGTCAAATAAATAATATATATAATAAATTATATATATAATTATATTATATATAATATATAATAATATTATTATATATTATACATAATATTAATATAAATAATTATATAATAATATTATTATATATTATACATAATATTAATATAAATAATTATATATAAATTTAATTAAATTTAAATATAATATTATTTTAAATAAATTTATAAATTTATTTTATAAAAATTTATTTTTATTTTACATATATATTATATATTTATATTTTATATATTTATTTTATAAATTTATTTTATAAAAATTTATAAATATTAAATAAAATTAAATATAAATTATATATAAATAATAATAATATAATAATATATAATAATATTATATGTTATATATAATATAATTATATTATATATAAAATTTATTATATATTATTTATTTATTTATTTATTTATTTGACAGAGAGTGAAAGATCACAAGTAGGCAAAGAAGCAGGCAGAGAGACAGGGGAAATAGGCTCCCTGCAGAGCAGAGAGCCTGATGCAGGACTCGATCCCAGGACCCTGAGATCATGACCTGAGCCAAAGGCAGAAGTTTAACCCACTGAGCCATCCAGGTGCCCCAATGAAATATATTTTTTAAAGTGCATTATATCCACATATAAACTTAACTTTTTAAAAACTGAGATCACACACTATGTATCATGTATGCCTTGGTTTCATCACTTAATGTTAATTCATAATTTTCCATGTAATAAAGTATTCTTTGCAAACATTATTCCTATTGTTGGAAAAAATCCATCTTAGGGATCCATCATAACTAATTAAACCATTCACTTCTTGAATATTTAGTTGAATCAAGTCCTACCTTTTTTTTCTATTATAAATAATGCCACAGTGAACATTCTTGCATCATCTCTGATCACTTCCTTGTTTGGATTTCTAGATATCAGGTCACTGGGTCAAAGGGTATGATCTTTTCCAGTCTGTTGAAACATTTTGAAAGTTATCATCCCTTAGAACTCAACCCTTTATGCTTCCAGTAGCAGAGCATGTGAGTACCTGTCACACAATAAGTTCCCAACATTCTGGCTGTGATATTTATGGGAAAGAAATGTTTTACCCCATTAGCCAGGACATATGAACTGATAGAACTTAACCATCTGCCGAGAAGAAATTTGAGAAGTTTGGTTTAAACATGGATAAGCTGATTGCACTTGTCACAGATGGGGCACTGCAAAAAAAGGGGGAAATTGTTCTCAGTGTTTTATTTGCATCAGGAGAGAAGAGTTTGCACCCTAGACTTTCATGCCTCTTTCAGAAAGAGGGTTCTCGATATAAACTAGTTGTGCTGAGCCCTCTGTGGTTTAATGGAGGAACAGATCAAGATCTCTAATTTTACTCATGCTTATGCCCTTAACCAGTACTTATTTATGGTCTATTTGGAAGAAGACAAAGTAGAGTAGGGAAACCAGTTTATTTTAATGACATCAGATTACTTGATTGTTTAAACTTATTAAAGAACTAGAATAAAAGACTTCATGCTAAATGACTTTAGGTTAAAGGACTCCATTTTGGTAGGTCTCCCAGTGACATTAAGATTAGATTTTCTTAGTGCTATGGCAAATACCTAAACAGGTCAAGCCTGAAACTGCAAGAAATTAAACAAGGCAGTTGCTGACTTGTTCAAAAAAATGAAGACATTTAGATTAAACATGAGGCCTGGAACTTCATTCTCCAGTACTCAGAGGAATAACAAATTTTACAGTTCTAGAGTCGAGATGTAGAAATAGAGTGAGAGTTTCAGAAGAGATTCACAGATTATGATAACAATGAACCTAAATATCCAGAATCAGTTTTGAAGTGCAAATTTCAGGATGTGCCCAAGTTTTATTAGTTTTAAGAGGAAGTGATTAATATAAAAGTTAACTATGTCCAATAAAGAGTGACAGTATCTCTAAAATGGTGTGTGCAACTATGTAAATCTCAAAACTATTTGAAAATTCATGCCAATGTAATGAAACACTAGGTTATGACTCTTTTTAAGAAAATATGTGAAAAGAAAACTGATTATCACAAGTGACATAAGTCTAGAATTAGAATTCAGATGTTCTCTATTCCTAACACAGCAGTTTTCAAAATAGTCTGGTCTGATAAAAACCTGTATTTTCACTGAGTTGACCAAAATAGGTCAATGATTAATAGTAGGCCTAAAACTGGGTATTTCTTTCCTAGTTAATAAATATGATTAATTTTTTCTGAAACACTTTCATTACATTTTAGTGCATCTTAAGTGATATTTTTGAACAGCCTAAAGGTTTCACTTCCTATCGTTGTATTATAGAATGTGACATGTATTGGTAATATACTATGATAGGCACTAGCTTTTGGAGTGTGACAAGTCTAGTCCCAAATCTTGGCCCCATCAACCCATATAGTTCTCTCCGAGACCTTTAACATCAGTTGTCTAGGCTTGCCTTTCCAATCTCACCTCCTACAACATTCCTCCTCACTTATGATGCTGCAGCCACACAGGCTCCTTGCTGTTCTTCAAACACCTCAAGATTGTTACCCTTCACATCCTTCATTGTTCCCTTGTTCCCTCTGCTTAGACTGCTCTCCCCCCATATCTTCACATCATTTGTTCTCTCATCATTCAGATCTCTTTTCAAATGTCACCTCCTCAGAAAAACCTTCCCTAACCATTCAATCAAAATAGCTCCACCTTCAATCACTCACTATTACATCAATATATTATGCCATAAATAAAATCATAAATTCTATTTAATTATTTGCCTACTTATTTATTGACTATCATCCCCACTGTAAGCTCTATGGAAGTAGGAACATAACTGTTTGGGCCCTGCTGTATCTCCAGCAGCTAGAACAGTTTCTGACACAGAGTGGTTACTTAGTAAGTAATTTTGAATGAATGATTAAATAAATGAACAAACAAACAAAAGCTGTGATAGCTTTATGTACAGATATTTGGGGTATACAAAGAAGGTGTGTCTAATCTAAACTTGCAATTAAAATGGGGAATGATGGAAGGAGATTTCCCAGAGAATGGTAAATATAAATTGAGTTTTGATGGACAAGTAGGAAGAAGGGAAGGATCCTAGGTAAGGAAACAGTAAAGGATATAAAGAACAGAGGGTCACAGAGAACATAATTTGAATACTCAGGGAATGCAGGTAATGTGGGGTGATTCCACAATAAGGAAAATTCAAGAGAAAAATGGCTACTGTGTGATTGCTTGCAGGAGTTGAGTATAGTCTCTGAAGTCCTATAAATAATTTGAAACCTAAAGGTGCTAAAAGTGTCCTCTGTTTAAATGCCCACAAAGGTGATCAAAATAATCTGGATTTTCCTTCCAGTAGCGTTTCCGGTGATATGGGAAATTAAAACATTTATTGGATATTTAGGTCGATCTTTAAAATTCTCTGTGTATGCTCTGTCCATCTCCCTCCTATACCCACTCTCCAACTAAGATCTAGCAGAGACGTGGGTGAGCTGCCCTTCAGGACATCCAACAAGATCTATAATCATAAGCCATCTTTAGGTAGGGTTAGAGACAGATTCTGTATGGTAAGTGCATCTTACATAGCTGTATTAATAATACTCAGTAATTGCAGCTGTTGCTATATGTGTCTTAGCTGATGTTTTAAATAGTAGTCCTCCCAAGAACTTTCCCACAATAAACTGATTGCAAAAGACACATGTATATATATATTTTTTTGACACATGTATATTTTTATGGTTGGTACAATTGTCAGTTTAAGAGGCACACATCCTCTGTAGTTGGAGAGAAAAAGAGTACATGTTGTTTTGCAGCAGGTAAAATGGTCCAAACACAAAACCACATCCATACCACAAGGACTTTGTAATCCAAAAGCAAGAGTGGGCATGCTATGAAGCACTACAGAACAATACACACACAATACAGGCAGATGGAGTGGCATATGGCCACCACAGCTGGAATGCTTTGTAAATGATCCCCAAACCATCACTGGTCTTTGAGCACTTCCCCAGTTCAAGGTATAAAACACCATCTATTATCAGCAAACTCTGAAAAGCCAAATGAGACATTTAAAGTAGCCTTGAGTCAAGGTCATATTCCTAAAGTGTGTAGACCTGAAAAATAAAGCTTTCTGATGAGAAGTGAACTGCTGCCCACTTTTAGTGGTAAAATACTCTGTATCCTTGTTTTCAGAGGCAGATACAATTCATTGACTCTTCCTGATAAGATGCCACTAACCAACACTAAAATAAGGATCTTAGATAAATGTCTTTTAAGGGCAAATAAGAAACAGTTCAGGAATTATTCTCTTGGCTTATATTCATCAACTACTAAAACCCTAGTGCTGTTAGTGCCTATATTGTTGCTAAAATTTGGGAATAATGGATGTGTAACTGGAATGTGGTGGAAAGATCATTGGTACTAGAGTCAGATCAGGTTTTTGTTGTTTTTTTTTTTTAAGATTGTATTTATTTGACAGACAGAGATCACAAGTAGGCAGAGAGGCAGGCGGGGGGCGGGGAGCGGGGTCCCTGCTGAGCAGAGAGCCCAATGCAGGGCTTGATCCCAGGGCCCTGAGACCATGACTTGAGCCGAAGACAGAGGCTCAACCCACTGAGCCACCCAGGTGTCCCTAGATCAGGTTTTGATTCCCAGCAAGTCACTTCATCTTTCCAAGCTCTACTCTTTCTAACTGCAAAATGGGAGTAATTAATTGTATCTACTTCACTAGACTGTTTAAAAATTAAATGAAATAGTATTATTAAGTCATTTCCCAAATTAGAAAGCAGTATACAAATGTTAGAGCTTATTATGTAATATTCATTGTGTTCTCTTCAGTCTCCATGAAAGCTCTTTGAATGACCCTACAAGAATTATGTTAGTTATTTTTAAATAGGTTTGACTTTTTTAAAACACGTTTTTTTTTTTAAGTTTATTTACTTATAATTTCTACACCTAACATGGGGCTTAAACTCGCACTCACAACCCTGAGATCAAGAGTCACATGTTCCACTGACTGAGGCAGCCAGGCTTTCCTAGAATGCTTTAGACTTAGAGAAAAATTGAGAAGCTAGTATACAGAGTTCCCATATACTCTATAGGCAGTTTCCTCTATTATTAACATCTTAGATTAGTATAGTATGTTTTACAATTAATGAACAAATATTGACACACTGTTATTAACTAAAGTTTAGAGTTATTTCCTTGTTTTATTTCCTTAGTTTTATTTAATGTCTTAGTTTTATTTAATGTCCATTTTCTTTTCCAAGATCCCATGCAAAATATCACATTACATTTAGTTGACATATTTCCTTAGACTAGTTGTGATTGTGACATGTTCTCAGACTTTCCTTGTTTTTAATGACCTTGACAGTTTAGAATATTGTTCAACTATTTTGTAGGATGCCCCTTGATAGCAATTTATCTGATGTTTTTCTCATGATTAGATTGCAGTTATAGGTTTGGGGGAGGATGACCACAGAGGTAAAGTGCCATCTTCATCACATCATATCAAGGGTATGCACTATCAGTATGATTTATGACATTGATGTTGATCTTGATCACCTGGCTGAGATAGTGTTTGCTTGGTTTCTCCCCTGTAAAGTTACTCTTTATCCCCCTTTCTGTACTATATTCTTTGGAGGAAGTTGTGATGTGAGGCTCACGCTTAAGGGATAGGGAGTTTTACTCCCTGTCTCAGTTTGTTTTTGCCAAATAAAAGCAGCATTTCCATGGGACAGAGCTTGGCCACTTGCTGTAGGGGAATGTTGGGACTATTTTCCAAAGACCTGATATGAGCTCACTGTGTTTTAGAAGGAAAGCTAGTGGGCGCCTGGGTGGCTCAGTGGGTTAAGCCGCTGCCTTCGGCTCAGGTCATGATCTCAGGGTCCTGGGATTGAGTCCCACATCGGGCTCTCTGCTCAGCAAGAAGCCTGCTTCCCTCTCTCTCTCTCTCTGCCTGCCTCTCCGTCTACTTGTGATCTCTCTCTGTCAAATAAATAAATAAAGTCTTTAAAAAAAAAAAAGCTTTTAGAAGGAAAGCTAGTGAGAGTAATTTTCTGTTCCTTTCCTTGAAAATCATGGTCAGTTCCCATTTTTCCTTCAAGATAAGTTTTACCTTAGAGAAAAAATGTTTAGTTTTTAGATTTGACATTGAATGCTTCAGGGGGGCCTGTCCTCTTCATATAGTGCTGTTTTTTCCTTCCTTATTCTCCTTTCTTATCTGCATCTTCTTTAAAAGGAGAGCTCATGCATTCATTTCTTCTTTTAGATTTTTCCACCATGCTATTTCAAATATATTGCCTGTATAATTTTCTGAGATAAAATTTAGAATCCAAGCTTCTCTCTGAGGAAACATTACCTTTGAAGTTCAGGGAAGCATCAGAATCGAAGTGAAATCTACCATTTGCCTCCTTACAACAAATTTTGGGAAGATAAAACTAAAAAGATACAAAAGGAAAAATCAGTTTTAAACTGATAATAAAGATGCTGTAATGAGTAAAAATTAAGAAAGTCATGAATAAAAGTCACTTGGTTTACAATAATTGCATTTCCCTAAACTCAGCAATGTGGACCAGCCAAAGTATCTAAATCTCAAACTTCTGATTCACCCTTTCCAGGACAAAATTCATTTCTCAAATACTAGTCTTTATGGCAGAATAAAAACACCATACACATACAAATACACAAAGTGATAGGGTACCTGTGTGGCTCAGTGGGTTTAGCGTCTGACTTTTGGTTTCAGCTCAGGTTGTGATCTCAGGGTCATGAGATGGAACCCTACATCCTACCTCAGGTTCCAACTCACACTCAGCGGGAACTCTGCTTGAGATTCTCTCCCTCTGCCCTCCTCCCAACTCATGCTCCTTCTTTCTCTCTAAAATAAATAAATAAATCTTTAAAAAATACACAAAGTGAAATCTGACACAGGAAATTTAGATAGGTTAAACCAAGTCATCAATATTTGTTTTAAAAGAAAGTCATGGGGCACCTGGGTGGCTCAGTGGGTTAAAGCCTCCGTCTTCGGCTCGGGTCATGATCCCAGAGTCCTGGGATCGAGCCCCACATCAGGCTCTCTGCTCAGCAGGGAGCCTGTTTCCCTTCCTCTCTCTCTCTGCCTGTCTCTCTGCCTACCTGTGATCTCTGTCAGATAAATAAATAAAATCTTAAAAAAAAAAGGAGGTCATATAAAGGTAACTTTTTTCTAATGATAGTCATGTAGATATACAATTCCTGCCATTTTCCCTATCAAAAATATGCACATATCAAGAAAAGATGGCTCATTTGGCTAACATACCTATTAAGGCAATTTATTGTTTGACAAAAAGGTAACAAAGATTAAAATATCCCTGGTTATAGTACAATATAGTATAAAGGAAAGAATATGAGTTTTGGAACTGGAAAGACCTCATATCAAATTCTAACCTCACCACTTACTAATAATATGACCTCACATATGTTAACTTTCCTGAAGGAAAGTTATGAAAGACATCTATGAAATCTATGAAAGACACTAGCCTGCCCTTACAAGTTATGACAATTCTATATAACATAAGTTAGATGCATAGCAAAAAGCCCTAATTAATATAACGAGGTTCTGAATTTCAAGAGACAGAGAGGGATGCCTGGGTAGCTCAGTTATTTAAGCATCTGCCTTCACCTCAGGTCATGATCTCAGGGTCCTGGGATGGAGCCCCATATAGGTCTCTCTGCTCAGTAGAGAGTCTGTTCTCCCTCTCCCTTTGTGTTCTCTCTCTCTCTCATAAATCAGTCAATCAATCAATCTTTAAAAAAAATAGAGAAAGAGAAAGAAGATACTATCCTGATCCCCACAGAGTTTATAATCTAGTGGAAGAAATGGGGATGAATCAAGAAATGCTTTTTTTAAAAGTAAAATTATCAAAATAATACATTCTACTGAGTGACTTAGAAACAGGTAGACTTCCCTAAGAAAGTAATTTTGAGTTAAAATAAATCACTGAAAGAGCTAAAAGAAAGGTAAGCATTAACTAAATCAAATCCTGAGGAAGAGAAATGCAGACAAAGGGAACAGAATATGCAAAACTTCCGTGGTAGGGCACACAATGGTGCTTTCAGGGAGTGAAAGGATGCAGGCTCCAGGAACAATATGTGGGAGAGGTGGAAGGAGCCAAGATTAGCAGGGCCTTATAGACCACCTTAAGGATTTTAGTCCTTACCCTACCAATAATAAAAAACCTTTGAAAAGTTTTGAGCACAGCAGGAACATAATCACGTTTTTAAGAAGGCACCGGACTGTAGGGCATGAGAAGAGACAGGAAGGCCTGAGGAGACCAAGGCAGCAGGCGAAGCAGGAGCTGATGGAGGTCCTAGAAGAGGAAATGTAGGCACAGAGCAACTAGCAAATGATAGAGCCAGAATTGACAGGTCCATTTTTCCTCCGAAGTTTGCTTTCTAACCTTATATTAAAATACTAAATACCCACAATGAACCACACATAGAAAGAAGGATACTTGTGGAATAAGCTGTTGATTTAAAGAATTACCCTAGCAGCCAGCATCTAGATTTATTCCCAGCAACATAATTACATGGAGGAAAATGGAGGTGCACAGAATAGCAGAGTTCAAGCAACTGAGGAACTAAATACTGAGGCGGGAGGGAGAGACAGGGTAGTGGAAAGGGCACTAGATGAGGAAACTGGATTCCAACTTCTAGGTCCAATTCTGTGACATATACTTGGACAAACAAGTCACTTCTCCTCTTCAGACCGCCCCCATCTGTCATAGGACCAAGTAGAGCTAGCTGATTCTCTAGGCTCCCTTTCAGGGCAAAGTTTTCTCACTGCAGGAGATATATCATAAACAATAAAGACAGTTGTTAGTACAGTGGGATAGTGTGCAGGTCTGAAGCTACCGTAGGAAGAGAAAACACTTAATAAGTCCTTATCATGTGCCAGGAATTCTTCTAAGTATTACATATAAACTGCCTTAATCTTCCCAGCAAATCTTATGGGTAAGAACTATTATATTATTCATTAGCTTCATTTTATAGTTAAGAAAACATAGGCACAGAGATGTTAAGTTATTTGCTCAAGATCTCACAATTACTAAAAGGCGAGACAAGATTTCAATGTCATAGCCTAGCTATAACATATATATCCTCTAAGGATGTCTGGGTTCAAATGCTAGCTCAGCTATTTTCCAATAATATGAGTCCTGTTGTGACTCAATTTTCTCATCTACAAAATGGAAATAATAATAGTTTTTACCTAAAAATGTTTTCATGATGATTAATTAAGGATATACATATAAAGTGAGTAGAAGACCGTTGCCTAGGACTTAGTAAGGGTCAGTAAATGTTAGGTTTATTATTACTTAACATTGTGGGAAACAGTGGCAAGAATGACTATTCTTGGGGCACCGAGTGGCTCAGGGGTTAAGCCTTTTGCCTTCGGCTCAGGTCATGATATCAGGTCCTGGGATTGAGCCCGCATCCACATCTGGTTCTCTGCTCAGCAGGGAGCCTGCTTCCCCCTCTCTCTCTGCCTGTCTCTCTGCCTACTTGTGATCTCGCTCTCTGTCAAATAAATAAATAAAATCTTAAAAAAAAAAAAAGAATGATTTATTCTTTCCCTAAGCTTTCCTGGTGTTTCCAAGGCCAAGAGGCAAACTTTAAAACTATGAGACCCTGCAGAGGAGAGCTATTGTTTGTCTGTGCAAAGAATTTCTCCCACATGTTATTTTTTAAGGTATACCTTCTCTTAATACTTGAAATTTTTTTTAATGTGGTGGTTATAAATAAAATAACCTATGTACAAAATAAAATTGGCTCCTATACCTAATCTAATATTGATTTGAATTAGGTTGGAACTCCTTAGGGTCCTAAGTCAGTTTATTGGGTCGTAACCAGCATTTAAGAGAAATGAAAGGATGGTGTAAATGATAACAACATCAGAGTGCATTGCAATTAATAAAGGTAAGTATTATTCATGAAATGAGAGAGGGGAGAACATAAATTTTATTCTTTACTTTGCATAGTTAAAAAAGTTTCAATAACACCGAGCTAGATTATTTATTCATTCAACACACATTCACTATGTGTAATTTGTGCTAAGCATTCTGCCAAGAGCTAGGTTCACAAGAAATACTTAACAGAGTTTCAACTTCAGGAAATTCGAAGCGAAGTGGGAAAAACAGACACTAAACAAAACCAAACTGCACTTCATGGAGCCTAGGCCTTCCTTCCTAGGAGAGGAGTGATATTTACAAGGGAAGGAACATTTGGAATTACTGAGGTATCATGGGAACCACATGGCTGGGGAAGGGGTGCTTATTCTGTCAAGGTCACTTGTAGCTTGGTAAATTTCTTTGATTTTGGATTAACCTTGATTAAAAAGTCACAACATTTACACAGCTGAGGAACAGATAAACTGTGAGATATGAATCACAATTTATATAGCTGATTTAATAAATTTTCTTGCTTTCTGACAGGTACTTTCCTTTTGGAACATTTGAGAGGGGACGTGGAATGGAATGGGAGAATATTAGATCCTGTCCATCCTTCTCCTCCAGATCCTATCATTAAAATGTGTTAAAGAGAGAAGATGCTGAATTGTTGAAACTAGATATAGTTAAAACCTCACTGTAATTATTGCGGGAGCCCCACAGACTGCTAATAAGGCTGTCTGAATTAGCACCTGCTCCTGGAAGGTGTGAGCCCATTGGCAGCCTGGCCCCTTGAGTCAGTAAGAAAAAAATAGGAGTGGAAGAAGGAGTCTATGTACTGCCTTGTAGGTGTTCTCTGAAAGTCTCTGAATCAGTATTTATTTTCTGTTTGCTGCATTCACTATGTGCAAGAGATTAGGCTAGATGGCAAAGGAAACATAAAGGTAAGAGATACAATCTTTACACACAAAGAAATCAAACAGAGGGACAAGACATTTACACAAGGGACAAAAGTCCAAAGTACATATGGAGCAACATGGATCAGCACAAGAACAAGAACACTGACCTTGGAGTGGATCACAATCCCACCACTTTCTATCTGTGTGACCCTTGGACTCAAGTCATCTAACCTTTCAGAGCTTCAATTTCGTTATGTGCAAAATTAGGATGATGAGTTTTTATGAGGAGTAAAAGATAGCCATGAGTGAAATGGGCAGCATATCTTGAGTGAATGGTAGATATTCAATAATTGAGGTGACTGCAAAATCAAAGTGCCTGCAAAGACATAACACTGAAATGCTTTGGAATTTCAAAGGAGGAAAGTGTTATTTCAGGAAAAACTTCTTAGAGGTGACATCTGAGATAAACCTTATAGGACTTGTCTGACATTAAAAGAAGGCAATGAAGTAGGGGGAAAATATTCCTAGGGAGGAAGGACATAAGCAGAGACATGAAGCGGTAAAAACCTGGGCCTTCCAACCAGTAGATGTGTTTTTGCTGGGAATTGTAGTTACATAAATGAATAAGTCTGTCTCCAACCTCAAAAAGCTCATAATCTAGTGGGAGACAGATACAAATAGAACTGAAGTAGACAAAGCAGAGTGACACCAGCTGTGAGAGAGGACTGCACAGGGGCTGTTGGAATCTAGCAGAGGCCCATTTGGACCAGCTGGGGCTAGGAGAAAAAATATGGCAGGTGGAGACATTTAATGCCATAATGAAGCCTAGGGTCAACAGTGGGGCTGAGTAGCCTAAGTGACAGAAAATGAGTCATTAGAAATGAAGAGTTCAAGGAGTAATGGAATTAAGTGATCAAGATTATTGTTGTCTGTTGATGGCCCAGAAGGCAGAAATAGAAGGAAGGCTATGTGGAAGAGGTCAATGAACTAGGTATAAACCTCACCCGGAAAGGTAAGATTATTTCCTGGAGGGCAGTAGGTTTGGTGTTTGAAATTTACTAAATACTTCCTATGGAGCAGTTGCATTCTGCCAGGTACTTAGATTCATTATAATATCTCTAATTGTGTTGGTTAGAATATTGGTTGGTTTGCTGCAACAGAAACGTCCAAAATAAGTGGCCCAAACAAGATGGGAGTTTGTTCCTCTGTCAAGCGAAAGTCTGGCTATGTCAACCATGGCTATTAGGACAACACACATAATCATCAAGATTCCAGAGTTTTGTTGTCCTGCGAACTTGTATCTCAACTCTCACCATGACATCTGCATTCCTATCACCTGGAAAGAAGGGACAGTGGATAATGTGACCCAGAGTCACTAACAGTGACCAAGATTCAAGGGGAAGAAGATTAGATTCCCCTCTAATCTAATTTTGCAAGGTCACATTGCAAAAGAACAGGTGGGTTTGGGATATACTGCTGTAGCCACATTTGGAAAATACAATCTGCCACACATTTTAACAAATAACCTTTAACAGAATGCTGCTCAGCCTAATGAATGTTAGTAACCTGCAGACAAAATGGCCATGAACAAAATGGATTCCACTTACTTATTTTATTCATTTGAATCCATAGAACAACTCTTAAAGGTAGATTTAGTTCATACCCTCACTTTACATATAAAGAAAATAGGTAATTTGCCAAGATCCCTAAGACGGCTAGTTGTGGAGCTGGCATTTGACTACCAAGCTTGTGATTCTTCCTGGCATGACAGAGCCTCTCATGAAGCCTGACATCCAAAGAAAATGCAATAGAAAAGACAGATTTCTTTGCTATCACAAGGATTCAATAAATATTTGTCAAACTGAACTGAGTTAAATCAAACTCCTAGAAGAGAATCTTAGAAACAAAATTTGAAAGATGTTCATAAAACTAAAGTTAGTATTGAAGAAAATACATTAACCAGCTAATGAAACAAGCTCTAAGTGAATACCGTTCCTTCATTCACTGATATACACACAACAAATGTTTAACTTTTTAAAAGTACTTATTCTTTGTTCCATTCTAAAAGAATTCAGGGCACAGATATTAGACTAGCAATGTCAATAAGATGAAATAATACTTACAGATTTCAGTTAATCACGTTAGCACACTGGAAATGTCCAGTAAATTGTATTCATTGCCATTGGTGAGAGCACTTTGTAGAGAGCTGAGGGAACTGGATTTTATTTCTGACTCTGCTTCTCACCAGCTGTGTGAACTTGGGCAGATCACTGAACTTCTCTGGACCTGCCTTTCCTTCCCTATAAAATAAAAAAGATTATATCAATGATCTCTAAGGTCCCTTCCATCGCTAAAACCTATATGAAGACTGAGTGCTCTTTTTCTTATCATTTCCTGTATGTCATGCTTGGCCAAGCTCTTTTCTACTACTAAGCAATTAATTATCTAATCTATTAAGTGCAAACTACAACAGTTAAGGAGCAACTAAGAATAGTTAAAACTGTTAGATCAAAGGTTCTAATAAAATGTTTCTGAACATATGCTCATGGCCTTACTTGAAAAGCTTACTCATTGTTCCATTGAAATCTCACATGATGAAACACTCGAGAATGCACAAATTCCATTATATCCATAATAATAACATCACAATGTAGCCTTATTCTGACAATGGAATATACCATTTATTTCACAGCTATGTAGAGCTTTTTTAAAAGGCACCTTACCTCTATCAAGCTTCAATATTCATTCAGTCTTTCACCTTCTAAATCCTACTTGTTCTTTAAAATTCAATTCTGGGGGTCCCTTGGGTGACTCGTGGGTTAAAGCCTCTGCCTTCAGCTCGGTCATGCTTCCAGGGGTCCTGGGATCGAGCCCCACATCGGGCTCTCTGCTTAGCAGGGTGCCTGCTCCCCCCTCCCCACGCCTGCCTCTCTGCCTACTTGTGATCTCTGTCTGTCAAATAAATAAATAAAATCTTAAAAAAAACAAAAACAAGAACAAAAACTCAATTCTGGAATCCAAGAATCTTCCCTGGTCCCACTCCCACCTAACTCCCTCTCTCCTAGACTGCTCTGGATGCCCCACTTGGCACTCTCAAATCCCTGGTATTCTGTTTTAGCACCTGTTAACACTGTGTTACATTGTACTATCACAGTCTGTCATTTCCTTGTCTGCTATCCCCTCGGGCCATGATCTTGAGGACAGAAGACAATTCCATTGCCAGTGGTTAACAGGAGGCCTAGACCTAGTAGGTGCTCAGTGAATACTTGCTAAATGAATAGAGTTCTTTCTTCTCTTTCAGGAGATGTTGATGAAGAAAACAATTAGATCCACTTTTTATCTTAAATATTTGAGGGATTCAGGAATTTGATTAAGATTAAATAACAGACTGTGATAGTACAATGTAACATAGTGATTAATCCATGCCTTCACACATGCTTATTCTCTTATGAATGGGCATAGCTGGACTCTTTTATGAATGTTTACCACGCAGAGGAGAAAGAAGCAACTTGTATTAATGGTTACCATACACACTTTTCCCATTAACATTAAATATAATCATTATAAAACTTATGAGTTCAGTTTATCTCTATTTTATCTCTATTATACAGACACTGAGGCTCAGAGAGATTAAAAAAAAGAAAAGGAAAAAAGCTCACCAAAGATCACAGAGCTCCTGAATGACAGAGGTGGGATTAATCTGACTCCATCTAATTTCACACTGCCTTTCAAGGGAGGAGGGGCAGGTGGGGAGAAGGAGGTAGGAGTGGAAGGGTGAGGGTTGGGCCTCATGTTCTGAAATCTCTCCTGTGTTTAAAAGTGATCTATTCCACAAGTGTATTCTTACTACCCTGAAATTTACCCCTTTACATGAAGGTTAAGCAGCAAATGCTCCTCCATCATAACTAATACCCATGTTCCTCCCAAGTCATTATTTGAGCCTTGGAGGGTGTACACATGCTATTGTTAAGTTGTTCTCATTAAGAAAGAAATAGGACGATACAAACATAGTGATCCGAAGGGGCACATGCACCCGAATGTTTATAGCAGCAATGTCTACAATAGCCAAACTATGGAAAGAACCTAGATGTCCATCTACAACGAATGGATAAAGAAGATGTGGTATATATACACAATGGAATACTATGCAAGCCATCAAAGAAATGAAATCTTGCCATTTGCGACGACGTGGATGGAATTAGAGGTATCATGCTTAGCGAAATAAGTCAATTGGAGAAAGACAACTATCATATGATCTCCCTGATATGAGGGATAGGAGATGCAACAATGGGGGTTGAGGGGGTAGGAGAGAGTATATTGAACAAGAATGGGATTGGGAGGGAGAACAAACCATAAGTGACTCTTAATCTCACAAAACAAACTGAGGGTTGATGGGGGGAGGGGGTTGGGAGAGGGGGGTGGGGTTATGGATATTGGGGAGGTATGTGCTATGGTGAGTGTTGGAAGTGTGTAAACCTGGTGATTCGCAGACCTGTACCCCTGGGGATAAAATATATGTTTATAAAGCTGTAAAAAAAAAAAAAAAAAAAAAAAGAAAGAAAGGATGAATACCCAAGTTTGGTAGCAACATGGACGGGACTGGAAGAGATTATGCTGAGTGAAATAACTCAAGCAGAGAGAGTCAATTATCATAGTGGTTTCACTTATTGTGGAGCATAACAACTAGCATGGAGGACAAGGGGAGATGGAGAGGAGAAGGGAGTTGAGGGAAATTGGAAGGGGAGGGTGAACCATGAGAGGACTATGGACTCTGAAAAACGATCTGAGAATTTTGAAGGGGTGGGGGGTGGGAGGTTGGGGCACCAGGTGGTGGGTATTGTAGAGGGCACGGATTGCATGGAGCACTGGGTGTGGTGCAAAAATAATGAATACTGTTATGCTGAAAAAATAAAAAATTTAAAAAAAAAAAAAGAAAGAAAGAAATAGGGCGGGACAGGGGAGGAGTGTGGCAAATCAAATCCTGAGGTCCAAAGGACCAGATAACAAAGAACACAGGTGCCCTTATAATTAAGGTTCACAATGAGCTTGTGATACCTTTGTGTGAAGATTTGAGACTTTAAAAAAAAAATAACATTGCCCTTAATACAGGAATTGCCTTTCAGAGGAAGAAAGTAAGTTTCCATTCTCTTACTAATTACTTTGTTACATGAAGTTGACTCTTCTAGAATCACAAAAGACTTACAATTGTAAAATTTTAACAGATTGTCTTTATGGTTTATATTGGGATGGGATGTAAATTAACATTATACTTGGAGAATTTAACATAATTACAAGACACTTGTTTTAAATAGTTAACATCATGCTGATAAAATTAATATTTTAATATGTTATAATATGTACATATGTATAGTGTGTGTATATATATGTATATATATATACATACATATGTGTGTGTGTATATATATGTGTGTATATATATATATAATTTAGCCAAAGAAATATTTTCAGTTGATGAGAAATAGTTTCATTTTCCTGTACTATGGTTCTTAATTCTATGATGATTTATTTTTTTGAGATTTTTCATAAGTAGTATTATCTTAACATATTTGAATATAAAATTGAAGACATATGATTTTTATTTATGTGTAGAATTTTTCAATTGTTTTCAAAAGACCTCATAAATCCAGAGAATAGATCAAATCTTTGAATATAGTAAATAAAATGTATGACAGAGTGAAGTTCTAAATATGCCAGAATCTTTTCTTTGAAGAATTCATGGCTGAACTGATTTTGGAAAAGTTAAGACTGAAAGAATTGGTATTTTTTTTTGTATATTTCATGTCTGGGTTTGAAGTCTGTTTTAGTAATACAAGCACACGTAAATGCTACAGGAGTTTCTTTTAAATGGGGACAGCTTCCTCCTATGAATTCTGACAGGTTGTGCATTTACACAAGCTTTTAGTGTTAAATAAAAATATCTTCAGTTATCAATATAATGCATGTGCTAAAATCTTTATATCGGTGTAAAAAGAACATGCAATTCGTAAAATGTGTAATCATTTAAAGAACGCTGAGTACAACAGGCACTGTTCTCATTGCTTTCTGTCTGTTAACTCTTTAATACTTAAACCCCATGAAGTCAGTTCTATTAGCCCATCTTACAACCAAGAAAACTGAGGAAAAAAGAGGCTAAGTAATTTACCCAAGATCCAGGTCTAGTAAGTGGTAGAGCTAGGATTCAAAACAAGGCAGTTGCAGATCCACCCTCTTACCCACCACACTGAATAGATAAATTAGATCCCCTGGAGTGGTGATTTGAGTAATAAGATGATTACAAAGAGCAGAATTTTGCTACAAGAATTGTGCCTCAATTATTGAAAATGACGGGTTTCAAGTTTATATGTATCTACCTGGCAGTGTGTTAGGCTAAGTACTTTAACTATCTCTTTGCATTTAATCCTTACACCCATACTGTGATGTATTTATCTAACTATGGAAACTAGGGCAAGTTATTTGGCTTCCCTTAATTTAAGCCTCAATTTCCTCATCCTTATGTGAGGATGAAATTATATACTGAGTGCTCTGCTTAGTGGCTAGTACAAGGCCAACTCTCTATGAGTTAGCTATTATTATCATTACTGGTTTTAGGCTAGAAGAACCAAGTAACTTGTTCAAGATGACACACCTTAAAGAAGGCAGAGCTGCAACTTAAAAGCTAGGTCTGATTGATAACCTAACTATAGTGGCTAAGACTATGTTCTTTACTGTGCTAAACTGCAGTGAATTCTTGTGTGCTCATCTTGGCACAACGCCTTGTTCGTTGTAGGTACTTTGATAATAATCAGAGAGTGATTAAAACAAAATTTATTTCAATTCCAAAATAATAAAAATTTACTGCTGATATTTTTTTTAAAATGCAGGTAAGAAAAAGAACTAAAAATCACACATAATCCCACCTTCCAAAGTAGCACTGTTACCCTTTCGCAAACAAGATCATTCTAAGCATACATTTTGTGATTTCCTTTTTTTTCCTCTTTGAAATATATTGTGAACATCTCTCCATGTGGATAAAGATTTATCTATTGTATCACTCTTAATGTCTACAGAATATTGCATTGCATGATCAGTCCTATTTGTGGACCACTAAAGACTATTACCAATTTTTCCATATTCCAAAGAATGCTACAGTAAACAATCATAGAACTTCATCTTTGAACACAATAATGATTACTTCCTTAAATAAATTTATAGAAATGGAGAGGCCAGATCAAAGGATACCAGTTAGAATTTTGAGTTGGTTTATCCTATCTGCTCAGGAACAAAACTCTTTTGTAGTACATAGTCAAAAGGAGACTGGGAAAACAGCTCTTATAACCATCAGGGATTGTTCCATTTTAAGGCTGTACTAAGAATGAATTCATTTAAAACTTGTATTAAGTGAGATAATCCATGAAATGTAAATATGATAAGTGGTCAATAACTAATTGCTATTATCATAATGAAAACAACATCAAATTTGTTTCATTTGGCCTTCCAAGTCCTTTTATTACCTAGGCCTCCTCCTTAGTTTATTTGGGTGTATTTGAAGGTCTGAATGGATCAAGCCCTAAAACCAGGAAAAACTTCATATCCTGCGAATTATGATGTAAATCAATAGACCAGGGGTCAGGAGAACTTTTATAGTTTTTCCTCCCACTTCCTTTGTGACCTTGGGTAGGTCTTCTCTGGACCTTAGAGCCTTCACCTATAAAGAGGCATTGGATAAAAAGACCCGTTTAAGATTTCCACTCTAACACTAGGATGTTTACTCCACCCCAGTAATTCTTTTTTTTTTTTTTAAGATTTTATTTATTTATTTGACAGAGATCACAAGCAGGCAGAGAGGCAGGCAGAGTGAGAGGAGGAAGCAGGCTCCTTGCTGAGCAGAGAGCCCGATGCGAGGCTCGATCCCAGGACCCTGAGATCATGACCTGAGCCGAAGGCAGCGGCTTAACCCACTGAGCCACCCAGGCGCCCCCAAACCCAGTAATTCTTATTCATACCTGTATTTCCTGTACTTTGAATCAAGGTAGATTTTCTTTGGGCAATAATAGACATTCTCAACATCCCAAATATCTGTGAGTTTCTGAGCCCCGAATACAGAAATTTTATAAAGATCAGGGAGTACCAAAGAAGTCACTCCCTCCCTTTTTTTTTTAGTCTTCCCATCTTTAATTATCATCACATTACCCAGCACTGGACTAACACTGTAACATTCAAACATCTGATGTGATTTAGGAGACCAGAGAGTATCTGAAGGTCTCTCCCAAATCATTCAGGCCAACAAACATTTTTACCTTAAATTATCATTAACATACTTATTTTAAATTATAGTACACAAATCTCTTGGACAGTTTTTTAAATTTAAATTTTAGTTAACATACAGTGAAATACTGGTTTCTGGAGTAGAATTCAGTGATTCATCACTTACATTCAACACCAGTGTTCATCACAACAAGTGCCCTCCTTAACACCTATCATCCATCTAGCCCATCCCTCACCCACCTCCCCTCCATCAACCCTCAGTTTGTTCTATATTGTTAAGAGCCTCTTATGGCTTGTCCCTCTCTCCTTTCTTTACTTCCCCCTCTTCCCTATGTTCATACTGTTTGTTTCTTAAATTCCACATATGAGTGAGATCATATGGTATTTGTCTTTCTCTGACTTATTTTGCTTAGTACAATATACCTAGCTCCAACTGCATCATTGCACATGACAAAATTTCATTTTTTGATAGCTGAGTAATACTCCACTGTAGATATATATACCACATCTTTTTTATCCATTCATCAGTTGATGGACATTTGGGCTCTCTCCATAGCTTGGCTGTTGCTGATAATGCTGCTATAGACATCGAGGTGCATATACCCTTTCAAATCTGTGTGTTTTTATCCTTTGGGTGAATACTTAGTAGTGCAATTTCTGGATCATAGCGTAGATCTATTCTTAACTTTTTGAGGAAACTCCATAATGTTTTCCAGAATGGCTATACCAGTTTGCATTCCTACCAACAGTGCAAGAGGGTTCCCCTTTCTCCACATCCCCGCCAACACCTGTTGTTTTTTGTGTTCTTAATTTTAGCCATTCTGACAGGTGTGAGGTGGTATCTCATCATAGTTTTGATTTGTATTTCCCTGACGCTGAGTGATGTTGAGCATCTTTTCATGTGTCTGTTAGCCATCTGGATGTCTTGTTTGGCAAACTGTCTCTTCATGTCTTCATTTCTTAACTGAATTATTTGGTTTTTGGGTGTCGAGATACTAATTCTTTATCAAATATGTGGCTTGCAAATATCTTCTTCCATTCAACAGGCTGCCTTTTAGTTTTGTTGATTGTTTCCTTTGCTGTCCAGAAGCCTTTTATTTTGATGAAGTTCCAGTAGTTCATTTTTGCTTTTGTTTCCCTTGCCTCCTGGGATGACTCTAGTAAGAAGTTACAGCACTGGTTGTTTGAGGTTTAGTGATGTCATTCACAGTCTCCATTTCTCAGTTCTCTTTGGACCTATCTTGGACACACTAATCAACTGGCCAAACATGGCTTGCGGGACCAACTTAAAGTGTCCACACTGCCTGCCAGAGCAGGCCACTTTCCTAGTGTGCCTTCACCCAAAGGGTAAGATTTATCCTAAGGATTCCAAATTGAGTAAGTTTTTAAACCCTCGGAGCTCAGCACAGTGTTTTGCCAATAACAGTGGTCCCAATGGTGTTGGTGGACATGAACCGCAAAGCTGCTACCTCGCTTAAAATTTAAGCACGGGTAACAGTACTGGAGTAAAGGGAGAAATTTTACTCAATTACCTTTTCAACATAGACTCTAGGTCAAGCGCCAGGGCCAGGATGGAAGCCTGCCTGGCAATGGCCTGTCCTCCGGCTCTCCCGCGGGGCGCCCCCTTGAGGCGACCGTGGGGTTGACTGCAGAGACGGCGGCGGGGGTTGCAAAGCGACCAAGCGGCGCTGGGCGGGCGAGCGAACTAGCCAGCCGGGTGCGACTCCACGGACTAGCCCCGCGCGCCGCTCCCCGCGTCGCGCCCTGCCTCCGTCGCCTCCCGCTGGACGGCACCGCCAGGAAGATGCGCCTCAAGAACCAGGTAGCCGCGCCTCTGGTCGGCCCAGCGCCCCTGACGCCCCGCCCACCCGCTGTCACGGTCGCCCGCGGCCACGCGGCCACGTGGCCGCGACTACACCGTTCCGGGCGCGCAGCCCCGCCGCCCCATTCCCAGGGAGGGAGTGGGAGCCCCTGTAGTTGGGAATCGCTCGGCGCACCTCTGGCTGGAGGACTCCCGGCGACCCTTCCCCCTCCCATCTGGAGGCTCTTTTCCGGCTGGGCTCCGGTCAATACACCGCCGGCCTCCCGAAAGTCCCTTGGCTTCAGAGAAGACAACCGAAAGTTGGGTGGGCGCGCGCCCCCTCTCCTGCGACGGTGGACCCTGCCGCGCGTAGAAGCCACCGCCCTGTGCCACTCCCCTCTGCGCCTTTCCCGAGCTGTCCTCTGAGTGGTTTTGCTGAACTAGCTGGTGGCGCCAAAAAGTCCGGGCGGCTTCGAGCCTGCAGGGCCCCAGGGTGCTGGGCGAGCGGGAGCGGATCCTCTGGGGGCCCCTTTTCTGTGTGACTCCCGCTAATTGTTGAAAAGCCGAAATCTCCGATCCTTCCCCCCCGCCCCATTACTGCGCGCTGTGGACCTGGGCTTGGGATATTTCTGGATGAGATTGAGAGGGCGCGTCTGTTGCACTAAGCAGTGCTCTTGGTTAACCGACGAAAACGGAGACTCAGATGTTGGGTAGGGTCTGTCTGTGTTTTGTGGTTTTTGTTTCTCTTTGGGCTGGGGGTTGTCAAACGTTCAGGATTTAGTAAACACACGTCCTCAGGTTTTGAACTTGCCCGAGTCGAATTCGTTTCTAAAAGGGACCGAAGCTCTCCTCCCCCAGCATATGTTAAGGGACTTAGGTAGACCCCAGGGAAACCGAGGGGAGGGGATTCTAGAAAACAACTGTAGGGTTGCGGGGGGGGGGGGGGCGGGGATGAGTCATATGATTCCCAAGGTGTTAGCCGGTACCTCTCAAGGGTGGTAATTCTGGTAAAATCTTTCCCCTGGGGTTTCAAATACCTGCCTCTATAACGCTGTTCGGCAGGATCTTTGTGGGATCCTGAAAGCCTACCTGTACTGCTTTATTTTACTAGAACCCCTTTAAAGAGGCTGCCTCATTTTACTCTCCTGCGTTTGTGTGCCTAGTTTTTTTCATATTTTATAATACTTGCAAATTGACACAGAACAAGCTTTAACCTCAGTCATTTCAGAATAAAAGTGAAATGTGAATGGAGCTTCATTCATGAGGGAAGTAATCTGTGTGAAGTGTTTTGTAAATGTGAGTGGGTAGAATTTTAAACTGAATAAAATTAATGTAATGAGGAATCAAAAGGTTCAATCCAGATGTTTGCCTGCATCCCTAATAAAGTGACAGTGCAGAGCTGCACAGTGCCTTTCCTTGTGGCTCTTGGGTGGAGTGGGCTGTGGCACTGTGGTTGACTAAGAACAAGTGGATGGTTGGATTCCTTCCATTCATTTTCTAAGGCACTAACCATTCCTTGGGGCTGATGGGGTTGTGACCCACCCACCTATGTAGAGGATTTTCCACCTTTCCCAAGTACTTTAGAAGTATATAAGGGATTTAATGCAGATTTTCAGTTAAAGAACTTGTAAGTAATCCTCTTTAGTTATCATTAGTACGAGACCGTTGCTTGCTTGTTAAGATGCAGTGCCTGAATGTGATTGTAATAGAGGTGGAGTTGTGATTTAGAGCTGGTGACTTCACTAATTCTACTACGTAGTGTGTGTCTTGAATTAACAGACAACTCCTAACTATTTGTGTAGAGGAAATATAATTTGGCATAAGGGATTCTAATTCAGATATTCTTGGTTCAGGTCTGATCCCACCACTCCTAGTTTTGTGACCTTGCATACTTAATTTCTTGATCCTACCATCCCCTCCCCCTTTATTCCCAATAGACCAAGGAGGATAATACCAACCTTTAACATGGGAATTAAATGAAATACTCTGTATATATAAAAAAAAGAAACACTAAGTACAGTGCCTGGCATGTAGGCACCTAGTAAATACTCCTATTGTTAACTATCCATAAGCAGTAGCTATTACCAGCACTACTACTGTATTTACTTAAAAATACCTACTTACCTATCTATGGTTGGAGAGAGAAACTGACTGCAAAGGGGAAGGAGGAAACTCTCTGGGGTGACTGAAATATACTATATCTTGACTGGGGTGTTGATTAAGAGGGTGTATCCATTTTTTAAAACCCATCAAATTGAACCATTAAGATCTGTGCATTTGATTGTATGTACATTACATCTCAATTAATTTAAAAATTTAACCTCCAAATGTGTTAAATACATATCTTTGGGGAGGTGGCAGTTGACACACCAGCCTAATTCTGCGTAATCTAGGAATTCATTTCCAGAGACCCCTCTGCATATGAGCATATCTCCTTCATAAGTTCATATTGGGTCTTAGGAAACAGAAAGAAGGTGTTCTCATTTTTCGGGTTGTTGTCAGGAGTGATAGTCTATGGAGAAGAATGATTGACTCATTCTGAGATGATATTTAAACTTACATTTAGTATTAGTTTTTACTAAATAGCTTTTTACTTTAAAAAAAAAAAGATCTTATTTATTTATTTGACTGACAGAGATCACTAGTAGGCAGAGAAGCAGGTGGGGGGCGGGGGGAGCACGCTCCCCACTGAGCAGAGAGCCTGATGTGGGACTCCATCCCAGGACCCTGAGATCATGACCTGAGCCGAAGGCAGAGGTTTTAACCCACTGAGCCACCCGGCCGCCCCACTAAATAGCTTTTTAAAAACCAGATTAAAATGTTTTATTTGATCCAGTAGTGCTTGTTTGTATAATATACCCATTCAGTAAACACAGTTTCTGAAAGGTCATAGTCACTTTGTATCCCTTTCTTTGCTTTCAGTAAATTCTTTATATTGTTTGGAGTTAAATGAGATACCTAACATGCTTTTAGCAAGGTACCAGGCACTTAGTAAATGCTAATTTTCTAGCTGTTATTATTAAAATTAATATATACAGGGTACCCGGGATGGGTCAGTGTGTCGGGCTCCCTGCTCAGTGGGGAGTTGGCTTCTCCCTCTGCCCCTTCCCCCTGTTTGTGGTCTCTATCTCTCTGTCTCTCTCAGATAAATAAAATCTTTTTTTAAAAATTGATATATTCATATTCATGTTTTTTGGAGGTCAGAAATCAACATTATGCATGTTTTAATGTCAATTCACTATAAAGATGCTGTGAAAAATAGTTATTTTTCAGAAGCTTCTCTCCTTGGCTAAGAGATGACCTTCTTCTCTTTCTGTCTTCACATGGTCTTTTCTGTGTGTCTGTGTCCTAATCATCTCTTCTTATAAAAACACAGTCATCTGAATTAGGTCCCACTCATATGACTTCATTTTACCTTAATTACTATCTCTTTAAAGGCCCTATCTCCAAATAGTCATATTCTGAGGTACTGGGTGTTTCAAGACCTTAACATATGAATGCGGTGGGGGCAAGGGGTTCACAATTCAGCCCACATCACATGGTATCTAGTAAAAAGCTGCATTGGTTCTTTCAAAATAGCTCAGCACAGAGAATATGAAACAAGTCAGATTTTGACTCTTGTTTTAGAACAGTTCAGTTTAGATTGAAATGTTGTAGTTCCCTGCTGCAGTGAGAAACCCAAACATATCCATCAGGTACACACACACACATTTTACATATAAGGTCAATTACAACTGAGGCAGAGTTAAGGTCATTGTCTAAGCTGGGTTTAATCTGTGACAATCATGTCCTTCGTTGATTGAGAAAGATAGCTATACAGTGTCTTCCTAATCTTTCTGGCTTTATAACACTTGGGTGATGAAGGTAGAAGTTTTGGCTCTCTGGAAAGAAATCATTTACCCCTTTTGTACTTTAATACCTAGTTCTGTCTTCTGAGCCCTTTGTTTGACTTTCCAGGTTATCTTTGCAACAAAATAATTATACTAATCCCTTAATACATATTTTCTACATATTCAAGTCATGAATTTATGGACCCCAATTTAATGCACAAGCAACCTTTGTTTCTCAAATCAGAGCCTGGAGATAGTTTACTTAGAGCTACCTAACCTGCCCACTTCATGGTTTATTTCTCTTACCAGTTTGAGGTTCATCTTGGCTCTTCATGTTCATGCATCAGGATGTGATATTTTATCTAAGGAAAAAAATTCTCTAAACTTATGTTGTGCAAAAATGGCTCTCAAATGCATTATGTGTGTTACTATAAGTTTGTCCTAATTTGCACAGCCTCTGAACAACTGGCAAAGTGGCTGGTGTTGACATTTCGGCTTCCAAGGAGTTCCCAGTTGCTTTAGGAATTTTTACATTTTATTCGTGTAATGACAGAGTTTACAGTTATCCACAGTATGTTAATTATAAACATTTATTATCTATAGTACCAGTTTGATGCTTGATCTTGTATTTCTTTTACTAGAAACATTACAGCTTTTACGTTTAATTATAAGGGATTAATCATCACATATCAGTTTTCACCTATGAACAAAAATCTTGGAACAAATTATAATTGAGATGAGGCTATTGGATTTAAAATTCAATGCCAACAAAGCTTTCTTTTTTTTTTTTTACTTTTAAATTTTCCATTAACAAAAACTTGCTGATATCACTGAGCCTCATTTCACAAGACTGATCTGATGATTGACTGACTCATTCATTCAATGAACATTTGTTGAGTGTCCAGTATGGGCAAGGCCCAGTTGTAGGTGTTTGGGATATAACAGGGAACAAAATTCAAATATCTCTGTCAGCAAGAGTACAAGGGGATATAGGCATTAAAAACAGCCATAATAAAGAAGTACTTTATATAGCATGTTAGAAGGTTATAAGTGCTATGAGGGGTGGGCTTGGGAGGGGAGAAGTAGATTAGGATAAAGGGGATCAGGAGCTTGGGTAGGGGATTGTGATCTTGAATAGGGTTGGCCTCACTGAGAAGGTGATATCTGAACAAACTTAATGGCAATAAAGAAGTTAGCCACGTGACAATGTGGAGAATAAGCAGAGGGAATAGCCAGAGGAAAGGCCCTAATGCAGGGGTGTACCTAGAAGGCTTCAAGGAACTTCAAGGAAGACAGTGTAAGCTAGAGAAGAGTGAATGAGAAGGAAAAAAATTATAAATTGGATTATAATGTTTGTATGTTGAATAAATAGCATCATGGTTCGTCATCCACTAATAAGCAAATAGATGATTAACATATATTAAGCACACAGCAAATGCCTGCTGAATGTTTCTTTGGTAAATGAATTGGTGCTTCTAAGAACCGGTCCTGAACCTCAATAGAAAAAGGAATAGGCTTCTAGAATTGTTGCTGATTCTGGTGCCAGCAAAAGTTAGAATTGGAGCTGGGAAAGGGAAGGCAGGAAACTAACATGGAGATGCCAGCATGCAGTTGACTGAGTCTTGCCAGACTGTTGTCACACTGACTTCACTAGGGAGTTAGTTTTTCACTCGGACTTAAATGTTTGGTACTGAAAAATTCCTTTTCAGTTTGATTTTTGTCCTCATGATTTGAACTTTTAATCAGAAAGAAAAAATTCTAGATAGAGGATATTCTTGATTTGAAAGCTTGAGATGTGTCAACCTCGCGATTCCCATACCATAGCATTAATCTTTCTTGCTTACTTCTTATTGGCTAGATCTCATAGTTATCATATTTGCATATTTTGTTCACAGTTTACAAAGTATTTTTATATATATTATTTGTACCTCACAACAATATATGTGTAGTCCACCGTAGTAGCCCTTATTACATTTTGGACTGGGTGTCTTCCATTTGTCCTCTAGATCTACTTTCTATCCTTTTCCACAACCTTTCTGTGGCCTTGGAGGCTGACCTTCATAGATTGCATCACTGGGGTCCACTGCCCTCTTGCTTTGGGAAGGATTCAGCTAGTGGTAGGATCCTTTGGGAAGAACTCAGCTAGTAGAGCAGCATATCTGAGGGCAGAAGGAGAGGTCCGGGTATTTATTCCCCCAGGTCCCACTCTGCTAGGCTATTGGTTAGCAGTGGTGTGTGAAGGCCAGAGCCCCTACCCATTCTACAGCTATAGTTCTCTCTCTGGGTTCTCTAAGGTCTAAGGGATAGCAAAGGGTCTCCAATCCTGCTGGCCCAGGGTGCTTCATCTCCCTTGATGAATTTCTTTCATTAAATCCTGTTTAATTTTACTCTTTGTGTATGCCTTCTGTTTCCTGTCTGGGGCCCTGACTGAGACATAGCTTTCAAGATGACAACCTAGAGAAGTTGACTTGCCCAATGATAGAAATCTGGTAAATGACAGAGTAGGGACTTGAATTCTTGTTTTGTGACTCTGGTGCAATTAATTTTAAACATACCTCTGTAAATATATTCCAGCTGGTGTATACTGTTGAGAAACCTTTCTATTTTGGTCTCCATTTAAAAGTGTATTGTATGGGATATTATGTATTGGTATTTCCTTAAATGTGGAAAGGCTTTTGTAAAAAGTAGGGCTCTTTAGAAAGAAATACTGTTCTCTTTTTTGCCCGCAAACAAATAGACATAACCTGTAGTATGTCATATCTTCAGAAGAAAAGCATGGAAATCGGGGCACCTAGGTGGCTCAGTCGATTAAGCTTAAGCGGCTGCCTTTGGCTCAGGTCATGATCTCAGGGTCCTGGAATTGAGCCTGGCTTTGGGCTCCCTGCTCAGTACAGAGTCTTCTTCTCCTTTTCCCTCTCCCCCTACTCCTGCTCATGCTTTCTCCCTCTCTCAAATAAATATAATCTTTAAAAAAAAAAAAAAGCAATTAAACTGTTTGCCTTTGGTTATTCGTGGTGATGAAAAATAGGGATAGTGTGTATAGTTAATAATCTGTTATTTTCCCTTTCATCTCTCTGCTGGTCTGCCATAAAATCCCCTTTACTCTTTGTCCTACTTTCCTGTCTCTTCCCTTCCAACTGTTCACCAACACCAAACATTGTCTCTGAGTTGTAGATCTGACCCTGTCATTCCCTGTCCCCCACTGTCCACAGGATGAGGCCCAAGCTCATTAGTTTGTCTTTCTCCAACTATCTTTACCCTTCTATCTAACCTCATGGCCATCCATTTCTCCAGTTTAAATCCTCTACTTGCTTCAATATTAAATTATTTGCAGTTAACCAAACATGCTTCATATTTGCTTTTGCTGACTTGCATTTGTTGTTCTCTCTGCCTACAATATCAACCATCCTTGCCCCTGAGCCCTAGCATCTGCCAAGAGAACCATTTACACATCAGAATTCTGTTGGAAATCATCACATGAAACCTTGTGGACACCTCAGACAGAGCTGCCACATCTGAGGAAAAAAGCCAAAGTCCTTGAGGACAGAAACTAGACTTTATTCATCACTGTATCCCCAGAGTTCTGGAGCCTTGTACTTAGTGGACGATCAACAAGTATTTATTGAGCAAATGACTCAGCATAAGGCTCTTTCGACCAAGATTTTTATAAGGAAAATTGTTTTTCCTAATTTGAATTAAAATGTCAGAAAGGTAGGGTGAGGGTGGTAGTAAGGAAGAAATAAAAAGCAAAAATTCTGGGTTGTCATCAACTAGAGTTTCTATACAGGGAGTCCATGCCATGGAGTCATGTTTTTGCTGCTAGAGGCCCAAGTAGGACTCTGTACAACTTTGGTCTCTTACCCAATATACGGACACCTGTGGTTGACCTGTGTTAGCCTGTTCTGCTGCTATTATAGAAGGGATTATTCTTTTTTTTCTTTTCCCCCTGAAGATTAGTTGGCCATCTTTTCCCTACATCTCTGATATTAAAGATCTTTTAGTTCTCACAGCATGAGTTTCTGAACAAAGAGTCATCTGGGAAGCAGCAGTTTTGAGGATCTTACTCAGGTCATTGGAACTAGTGTTCCTGAAAGTGCCTGGTGCATAACTGTAATAATAGAAGTCAGATCCCAAGTTTGTATTACAAGTGAGTGTTTTGTACTACAAACTCTCCCTGTCCACTCATACTATCACTTGATGAGGGGAAAATGATACTAACTGTAATACTATACTGTAATTTGAAGTCTAATTACTATGTTGTTTGGAGACATATGGCAGAAGGACAGAGCTCAAGAAACTTTAGTATACGTGGGACACCCTTATTTTGGGTTGAAATAAATTTCTCTGTCCTCTGAGGATGTGATCTATTTTTTTGAGGTGTAAATTATACAAGGTTTAGAATATTGTCATAATAAAATAATTTCAAAATACAAGTAGCATCAAAACATTTTTACCAAATTTTAAAGAGTGAATTATTTTTTCCAATCTTTGAAATGGGAGAATCACACTTTATAAGGGAGAGGTGATCAGAGTAAACAAAAATTTAGTGATCTGTCCTCTACTTATAAAATGTTGTCATACGGAATCACAATGGGCCTGCTATTCTGCTTTTCTAGATAAGTTGTGTTCAATAGGAGACATTTTTTAATTCATAAGATAGTGAAGAGACTTAATAAATTTGCCAAACCAAATTGGGATAACCAGTGCTGTAAAGACTATCATAAGAGTCTTTTTCTCTATGGAAAATTGTACATATATGGGATGGATTGACATTCAGTAGGGATGAGGACAGGAAAGGACATATGGGGGAAAAAAACCAAACCACAAAAAATTAAGGTGAGAAATGTTTGTGAGTAGCAGTGTTTGTAGAGAACCATTTCACTTTTCTCTTACATTTTTCTGCATTGAAAGAGTAGTATAAAAGGAACGTGAAAATTGAAGAATAAAGAGTAAAAACAGAACTCTGAACTAATGGTAAGAATTCTGAGATACTGTATTTATCACAAGTGTTACTGTTCCTGTATTTATTATCCTGATTTATGGCATCATCATCTACCTAGTGGACCTGTGCAGAAGAATGCTGAAGAATTACTATAGATCTGTCCTTCTACCTTACTGTCCACATTTAGTTTCAGTCTCTGGGTCCAGATAGCCAATTTGATTTCTTTAATTAGTTAAGTGCCTAGTATATGCCTTGTTCAGATAGGGAGAATGATATAGATAAAAATTACCGCCCATGTGAAACTTATATTTTCTTAAGCATTGTATTTTTCTGATTTGAAGATAAGATTTCTGAAATGTAAATGCATTTTAACAATCAATGTTTGGAAAAAAAAAAAAACCACTAAACTAAGACTTAGTAGGTTGTGGTGTGGTTATCATTACCTGTACATGGACGAACTTAGTTAGGCTCATAGGAGGTATCTTTTCAACCATCACCTTGGTTGTATTTTTTGCATTTGGAAGTCCCATACACGATTGAATTTTAACTTACATTTATATCCCTGACTGTCACTTAAATTCAAGATAGTCAAAAAACACATGAAAAGATCTCCCACATTATTAGTCATTAGTGAAATGCAAATCAAAACCACAGTGAGATATCACCTCATATCCACTAGCGTGGCCATAACAAAATAAGAAGAGAAGAAGTTCTCCACGAAGATGTGGAGAAATTGGAACCCTCATACATTGCTGGTAGGATTGTAAAATGATGCAGCAACTGTGGAAAAGTTAGCCAGTTCCTCAAAATGTTAGATATAGAATAACTATATGACCTCCACAGGTCCGCTCCTCCGTGGGTACCCACGAGAATTGAAAGCAGTCATTCAGATACACGTTACACACATGTTCATAGTAGCAGTCTTCACAATAGCCATAAGGTGGAACCAGCCCAGATGTCCATCAATGGATGAGCAGATAAACAAATTCCGTATACACATACAATGGGATATTCTTCAACTACGAGAGGGAAAGAAGTTCTATTGCAGGCTACAACATGGATGGACCTCCACAGTACACTGAAAGAAGTGACAGAAGCCAGACACAAAAGGTGACACATGATTCTACTTATATGAAATATCCAGAATAGATAGGTCCAAAGAATGAGAAGGAAGATTGGTGGTTGCTGGGGACTAGAGGTGGCAGTGGGAATGGGGAGAAACTGCCTAACAAGTAAGGGGGTTTTACTTTGAAGTGATTGGAATGTTTTAAAACTCGACAGAGGTGGCGGTTGCACAATGTGGCAAGTGTGTTAAATGCCTCTGAATTGTTCGCTTTAAAATGATTAATTTTATATTACATAAATTTCACCTCGATAAATTATTTTAAAAAATATTATACTGTGATCCAAAATGGAAATAAAAATTATCATGTGCCCTCAAGTTTGCCGGTCATATACTATTCAGTGCAATTATAAGCTTATTTGTGGAGCATAAGAAATAACACGGAGGACACGGGGAGATGGAGAGGAGAAGGGAGTTGAGGGAAATTGGAGGCAGAGACAAACCGTGAAAGACTATGGACTCTGAAAAACAATCTGAGAGTTTTGGAGGGGTGGGAGGTGGGAGGTTGGGTGAGCCAGGTAGTGGGTATTACGGAGGGGACGTATTGCATGGAGAACTGGGTGTGGTGCATAAACAATGAATTCCAGAACACTGAAAAGAAATTAAAAAAACAAATAAAAATTAAAAGAATTATAAATTTAAAAAAAAGTGAAATCTTATCATTTGCAATGATGTTGCAACTAGACAGTTGGAACTAGAGAGTATTATGCTGAGTGAAATAAGTCAATCAGAGAAAGACAATTATCATATGATTTCACTCATTTGTGGAATTTAAGAAACAAAACAAAGGATCATAGGGGAAGGGAGGGAAAAACAAAATAAGACAAAATCAGAGAGGGAGACAAACCATGAAAGACTCTTAACTATAGGAAATAAACTGAGGATTGCTGGATGGGAGATGGATGGGGGGATGGGAATCACTGGGTGATGGGCATTAAGGAGGGCACATGATATAATGAGCACTGGGTGTTATATGTAATTGATGAATCACTGACCTCTACCTCTGAAACTAATAATACATTATATGTTAATTTAAAAAAAATAAGTGGTCAAATCTCTCTTTTTTTTTAAGATTTTATTTATTTATTTGACAGACAGAGATCACAAGTAGTCAGAGAGACAGGCAGAGAGAGAGGGGGAAGCAGCCTCCCTGCTGAGCAGAGAGAGCCCAAAGCGGGGCTTGATCCCAGAATCCTGGGATCATGACCTGAGCCAAAGGCAGAGACTTTAACCCACTGAACCACCCAGGCGCCCTGGTCAAATCTCTTTCTAAAGATCCTAGAATTTTCAGAGTTCAGAGATTGTTAGGAACTTTTCGTGTGTCATAAAGGACTGTCATATAGGCATCTGACATCTACATGTCAGAAACTTGACTTCCAGTAGAAGCTGTATGATATAGGTATAACTGGGGTATCCACATTCCTTTTCTCCTCAGCCGCTCAGAGCACATCAGTAAACCCCACTTGGGACTCATAAATGATTTTGCCTTTTTTGTAGTTGTCATGAGTGAGCACTGGTGGCAGAATTGCAATTTGCCTCGACAGGTGGGTCCAGAAGCAAGATCCAGAGCAGTGACAAAGGAGTTTGTGAAGCAGTCTCTTGCTATTACCGTGTTGAGGAAGGGTGAGGCAGGCTGTAGCTGAGGATATGCTGGACTTGGTCTTCTTCTAACTATGGCACTGCTACCAGCATGATCCCATTTACAGCAATAGTAGTCCCCCTGTCATTTGTCAAGTCTCAGACAGCCCTCAAAACCCTGTGACACTGTGAGCTCATATTTCTATGCCTTTACAGGCCCAGAACTCTGACCTATTACATCTCTTAAAGTCTGGCTGGACAAAGCTGTCTGGTTACTTCTTATAGGTACCTTGAATGCCTTGTAGTACTCAAGCATGATTTATACATTCAAGGTGATTTTTCTTTTTTTTCTCTTATTGGGGAAAAATATAAATAAACATGTTTAATATCCAGCAGATCATCTCCATAAGTAAAAAGTATCAGAACTTGGAAAAACCAATATTCCCTGATACCTTTTGAGATTGTAATATCCCTCCTAACTCAAAGAGGCCACGTCCACCAACATGGACTATGAAAAGCAGAGTCCCTGTGATGCTCTGCTTAGCTATCAATGGCCAAAAATGATGGATAATATCTTTGCATAATAGTTTCTTTTTATTCATAAAATTATATACAAATTTAGTTTTCAAAGTTTGAATCTTAGCCAGGATTTAATAGTTGCTATTTTCTTTGATATCATGTTTCATCTTAATACCATTAGGCAGGGTGTGTACACTCCAGGTAAGCTACAGAAACCATGGGCCCCTTTCTCCCTTTTATTTCACTCAGGCCAATGTATACATATTTCCTAACTAGCCCCTACAGTCACCTGAATTTACAATTCCCAAAAAAGATTGAAGTTTTTCAGTTGCCTGTAATTGTGCAAAGAATTTACAGTAAAATCAAATATTATAATAGTACACACTGAGTTTCTCAGCACTGTTCTAAGTGTTTTATCTGTATTAACTAACCAATGGAATCTCACAACAGTGTGGCCACTGTGGAGGTGTGCCATTCAGACCTCTGTTCAAGAGAGAACTCACTTCTCTCAAGAGGAGTGAAGTTAGATAATAGCCTCTAATTGCAGCATCTTTAGGGCATGCCCCAGCCAGTGACGGAGCATGGTAGAGATCTAGAGCCTGACCATTTTTGCCTAATGTGGTACTTCTTGTGTTGGAAATCTTTGTTCCAGAGCTCTCTTAGGGGATGGCCAAGCCTTTGTGTGATCTTTATCGTACTCTCCTCTTGAATTCTACTTCCTCTCCCTATATTTTCACAATAAACTGATAAATCTCCTGCATGCCTGACCCTGTTTACTGTCAGCTTCTGGGAGGATAGAAGTGATACAGGTAGGTACTATTACTGTCCTTATTTTACAGATAAGGTAGCCAAGGCACAGAGAAGTGGCTCAAGGTCTCATAGCTAAATGGCTTTCAATGTCTTTAATCTTGTTCTTCACTCATTATGGTATGTTACCTCCCCATTCTAAAGTTCTTATCTATCCAATTAAGTATCCTTTGTATGGCAGAAACTCTGCTGGGTTCTAGAAATAAAGAACTGTGTAATATAGCCCCCTATCTCAAGAAACCCATAATCTAGTAGAGAAAACAAGGAAAATAAGCAGGCAGTTTCAGTCTTTGCTCTCAGTGCAATGATGAGACATGTGCAGGGTGCCCTGAGAGTCTAGAGGGGAGGAACCTAATTTGTGTCATTTCTCACTTCCTCTACCCCTGGTATGGACATCCCCTTCCTCTTATTCCTCTAGCCCATGCCACCAGACTCATCTGGGATGCATATCATGTTCTCTGACCTCCCAAAACTGAGTTGGGCATGATTGTTCTGTATTCTTTTTTTTAAAGATTATATTTATTTAATTGACACAGAGAGAGAGAGAGACAGACAGACAGACAGAAAGATCACAAGTAGGTGGAGAGGCAGGCAGAGAGAGGGGGGGAAGCAGGCTCTCTGTTGAGCAGAGAGCCTGATGCGGGGCTCAATCCCAGGACCCTGAGATCATGACCTGAGCCGAAGATAGAGGCTTAACCTACTGAGCCACCCAGGTGCCCATTGCTCTGTATTCTTATGGGAACCATCTGTCTTACCATCTCATACCTGCCTTAGCTGATGTTTACTACTTGCCTCCTGCTTGTCCATATGCGTGTTGCCTAGTGGCATGACTAGCTACAGAAGTCTTTGTTGAATCAATGAATGAGGACAATCATTTGTTTGCTTGGACTATTAACTCCCAAACCTTGAACAAGGTGTCAAGGTGTGAGTAGAAAAGAGATGTTGGAAGAGAATGCACAAGAGGCACTTCTGCTCCTTTAAAATTTGGGCTCAAACATGGACAAATACTTCCTATCTTGTTTATGATATAGATATGTTGGGCTGATATTTTTATCCATTTACCCACTCATCCATCCATCCATGCATCCATCCATTAGTTTATTCACTCTGTCAACACATATTTATGGAGTGCCCTCTGTGTGTCAGGCACAGTGCTAGGTACTGTTCATAGAGGTGATTGAGAGGTACAGTCTCTGACCTCAAGGAGTTTTCATTCTGGCAGGGTAATTGGGATCTAAACAAATACAACCCAAATGTCCCCCAGGTCCCTCTAATTCATGGATCTTAGATGAGGTCACTTTAAATCTTTGTCAATAAGTCCAGTGTGTGTATTTATGTACCGGATGACATGCTGTCAGTTCTGTCCCTCTCTTAAGTCTCTGTGGGCATCCTCAAAGGCTGCCTTTTTCTTGTAAGTGAAATAACACCTATCATTGATAGTTGCTTGATAGTTGAATAAGTGTTGCACAAATTCAATATTTTATCATTATTACTAATATAATCATATAATATATCCTGCTATTTACATTTCTACTTTTCTTCTCCTCTGATGCCTCCTTCTCACCATTTTTCCTGGCCACCATGTGCTGTTCTATTTGTTGCTATAAAGCTGCGCAAACCTTTCCACTATGCTACCACCACTACTGGAAACACCTGCATGATATGACCTTCTGGTTTATCAGCTTCCTCTATGGCCACTGTCTCTAGATTTCTGTTCCTTTGTCACCATCTTCAATCATCTACTACTAAGACTTGCTACACTCATTTCATCACCTAACCACTGTTCACCCCTGCCCCCCTTAGAGCATCTGCTCTTTCTCCTGCCAGTTTGAGTTTGTTGCAATTTCCCATGATCTCTGGGTCTCAGGTGCTCCCCTCTCTCTAGTCAGTAGTGAAGTACTTCCCCCCCCCCTTTTTTTTAAAAGATTTTATTTATTTATTTGACAGACAGAGATCACAAGTAGGCAGAAAGACAGGCGGAGAGAGGGGAAGGGAAGCAGGCTCCTGGCCAAGCAGAGAGCCCGATGCGGGGCTCCATCCCAGGACCCTGGGATCATGACCCAACCTGAAGGAAGAGGCTTTAAACCCACTGAGCCACCCAGTCACCCTGCACTTTCCTCTTTTTATGTCTATCGACTTTTGTAGGGATCCCACGATACTGTAGCTTGGGCTTCTAGTAAGAGTTATTTTGTTATCAGACATCTTTCCTTTTTTTTCACTGTTAAATGTAGCTTTCAGTTAGAACCTCCAACTGTAGCTGGAACCAATGATCCCATCCAGCCTATTTTCTCATTTATGGTGGATTTTTTTCCCATAGGGCTTTCTGTTTTACCTCTGTTCCAACCTGGAAGGTTCAAACCAAGGATGAAGAAAAAAATAGGGATTAGCTAATGGAAGAATGGAAGCAGGATTAGGTACACTGCAGAGAGGAGATGAGAGACACAGTAGAAGGAAGGGCCCTCTGCAAAGCTCCAGAGGTCAGGACCAGCATGGGTGTGTGATAAAGCGAGGTGTGCTGAGATAATGCAAGCATCGTGATATAACCAGCATACTCTAGAGTTCAAGGGCTTAGATGGCAAGAAGAAATCCTGGGAGCTTTGACTGTGTCAGAACCAGGAGGGCCTCTCCTAGATACTGAGAACAGAAAAAATTATCTGGAAGTGAAACAGGTTGAGTTTTCCCATGTGCAGGTGTTTTGTTGGTAGCTAATTTTTCCCTGGCCCCCAAAAGCTGACATAAGCTGCTGACCTTTCGTATGTATTAAGCAAGGCTTGTATTTCTTCTTGGTCCTTTTCTCCATCACTTTTATTACCCATTATCTCCATTACTTTTATTACTGGTCTAGACAATGTATATACTTCTTGTTTGTTTTCTGGATCTGTTGATTGTCATGACCTGAGAGTTGCCTCAAGCTCCCAGAATCCAGTTATCAGCCCTTCCAAGTTTTGGATGTTAGGACTCTCAGATTAGTCTTTTCTCTTCTTTTTTAAAAAGACTTTCTTTTTAAGTAATCGCTATACCCAACAGGGACTCCAACTTACAACCTGAGATCATGAGTCATATACTCTATGGACTGAGACCACAGGCACCCCTCAGATGAGTCTTTCTTACTCCCTTACAAAGAATTGCCCTTGTCCAAACCCACCAGATTTGAAGAGTCACCACATGGATATCTTGAAGATATAATCGCTGTGACAATCCTGTGACAAAAATCACATATCTATAGCAACAGAAGACTGTGGTCCCACAGGAATCTCCCATCCTGGGCGTCCTTCATGGTCCTTCCCATGTGAGGCCTTGTCAGTCCACGTTTCTCTCACTTTCCTTTCAACTCTGGAATCTATTTATTCCATTCATTTGACAATCACTAATACCTCTTCAATTTCTTACTATACCATTTAACTTTTTGTAAATTTCAATCTTGCATCCCCAACTAACTGTGAGTTCCTCGAAGGCAGAGAATATGGAGTTAACTGCTTTGAATCCTCCTCAAGAACCAGTCTTGTGGCTGGAGACATAGGAGGTATTTGGTACGTACCTGCTAGACAAACAGTGGGGCCGCAGGCAAATGAACTGCAGGAAAGATTGAACTTCTTGGAGAACCCCAGGATGGTTCAGAAGAGCGGCATGGGCCTGTGCTCTGGAGCTATCAGACTTGGAGTTACAGCTCTGCTAGACTGCTCACAGGCTGTGTGATGTAGGGGGTAGGTTAATTTCTCTGAGCCTCCCCCTATACCTTTTTATTCTCTTCTTTTTAAAACAGAGTTGATGACACAACCTTCACAGGTTTGTTTAAGGATCAAATGAGATAAAGTATCAGCAAATGAAATCACTGCTGTTGTTGTTATTCTTCATAGAATTGGCTCTTTGTGTTGGAAAAATCAGAAGGACAGGGAAAGGGTAGGGCAAATTATCATAAAAAAGACTGGAAAAATTACTTATTTGTTGGATTAAGTAGAAGATCCTCTTTCTGGGATTGAGTGCTGCTCTGAAGTTGGACTGCCTGATAAGAATTTTGGCCCCATTGTCTGCTGGTTGTGCAGCAGTGGACGAGTTAACTTAAACTCTGTGTACCACAATTTTATAATCTATAAAATGGGAATAACAATATTTACTGCATAAAGTTATTGTGAGAAGCAAATGAAACAACCCCTCTAAGGTATATTAGCACAATGCCAGGCACATAGTAAGGCTCCTGATAGGTTAGTTTTGTTACTGTTACTTATACCAGTTACCTATTACTGTAAAATTAATTACTCTAAAACTAAGTGGTTTAAAACTGTGAGTGTTTATTATTGCTCATGGGTATACAAATCAGCTGGGCAGTTCTTTTGATGTCACCTGTGCTCATTCATACCTCTGCAGCCAGCTCTAGGGCAGGTAGGCAGCTCTGTGATCTTGGCTGAGTCTCTCACGAGTGGGGTCAGTGGGCAATAGGCTGTTCCAGGATGGCCTTGATGGGGCTCACTGGGCCATTTTCCATGTAGTCTTTCTTTCTCTGGAAGGACAGTAAGGGCTTGTTCACATGACAGCTGGGCATGAATCCAAGATAGAGTGAAAGTAAGCAAGAACTGACACAGTGGATGTCTGCTTCGTCCTGTTGGCCAAACCAAATCACAAAGCCAGCCCAGATCCAGGTATAGGGAAATAGATTACATCTCCTGGTAGTCAGATCTACAAAGTCACATTGCATAGGGCATGGATACAAGGAGGGTTGAAGGTTGTGGCCAGTTTTACAGTTGCTCTACCACACTACCTTTACATTCCTTCTAGAAATAATAAAAACAAATATTTGTACCATGGTTTGCAGCTTACAAAGACCTTTTGCCTGAGAAAGTACTGAGTCTTATAATGAGACTGTGAGTTAAGTATTTTTGAGCCTTTACTAGGAGCTAGGCACATACTTCTATTGAAATCTTTTTCTTAAAACAAAATATTGCAGTTTGCAATGACATGGATGGAACTAGAGGGTATTATGCTAAGCAAAATAAGACAATCAGAGAAAGACAATTATCATATGGTCTCTCTCATATGAGGAATAGAGGTGGGCAGGGCGGTCCTGGGGGGAACAGAGGGAAAAAAAATGAAACAAGATGGGACTGGGGAGGGAGACAAGCCATAAGAGACTCTTAATATCAGGAAACAAACTGAAGGTTGCTGGGAAGTGTGTGGGAAGGGGGGAGGGATAGGGCGGCTGGGTGATGGACATTGGGGAGGGTATGTGCTATGGTGAGTGCTGTAAGACTGTAAAACTGTGAGTGCTGTAAGATTGTGTAAGACTGATGATTCATAGACCTGTACCCCTCATGCAAATAATACATTATACGTTAATAAAAGACAAAAAAGAAGGAAATCTTTCTCTTACCCTTCCAACATACATTGATTGCTAACATTTGGGCAGTGAGGTTTCTTCCTCTACCTACTGCTCTCCTGACCCTTCCAGGGTCATTTTATTTACTCTCATGGTTTCATGTTCTACCTTTATGTAGAGACACTGATACTCCAGCCCAAATCTTCCAGAATTTTGTTCTTCTTAGTGCTTGTTAATCAGTGCTTCATAGCTATCACATGACCACCTCAAACTCAACATGCCCAGATGTGTAACCAGATGTGTTATCATTTTAAAATATAATTAGGGTGATACTTCCCAGAGTAAAAATGCTATGAAAATAAAAAATAGATATCATAATCTTTTGGCCCTTCTATGACTTTTATGTATGACTTTTAAATCCTTAAACTTTGAGAGACACTGCAAATGAATTTCTGTAATTAACATTCTTAGGAAAAATATTCTTTGGATAAAGGCATTTCCTAATTGGCCTTAATTTTGGGTTGGAAGGTGGGGTCCTGGTTGTAGATTGGGTAGTTTTTATTTAGGGTTTTAGTGGTGCTACTAAATATAGCATGTCCCATTTTTCCTTTTCCCTCAAACTGTCTCATTGATGTAACATGAAACCAAATAGAACAGTGCCGAACAGCTTGAAAGAGTGAATATCATGTGTTGAAAAGGAATATCACAGTATCACCTGATAAAAATAGCTTATACCCACAGGAAGCAGAGATTGGTGCACTCTAGAAGAGTGCATGCTTTTTAAAGGTTTGGTTCACTTTTTTACCCCCGAGAAATTGATAGTTGTTTGCAAAAGCCATACCAAGTAATGGTTTTTTAGATGGGGGAAAAATAACCTTCAAACTTGGTGGTCAAGTATAGTTCTTAAAAATAAGCAGCAGAAATGTGGTTAAAAGGGTCCTAAACCTTTCCATGTTACCAGCCAAATACGTTCATATTTCTGAGGATTGAGATAGAGGTGTGACAAAGTCAAGATTAAGAAGCCTGAAGAGGAAGGGATCATATTATTTATTTACTCTGCAGGTCTTAACCAAGGGACAGCATCATTTATTCATTCAACAGGCATTAACCAAAGAAATGCTTTATCCTGGGTATCAGAGGATACAAAGGTGAAACAGACAAACTCCTCAAGAAATTTCTTGCCATATAGGGAAGACATATTTATACATATAAGTATGCATAAAAATATTACCATGTCAAAAGGGAAAGGTATTGTCAGAAAGGTTTAAAGTGATATGGAATTTGTATGTTTTATCATTTATTCTGAAAAAAATTGATTGAATACCTATTTCTCCAGGCACTGTGGTAGGTACTGGGGACACAGCTTACACTCCAGTGGGGCATATAAATAACAAGCTAATGAACTATTAAATAATATAACACAGGTTAGCAGAGAGAGACCTGGGAGTGCTATTTTTAAGTAGGTGGTTAGGATTGTGTAGAAATGAGGGTAGGAAAATGAAGGTCTTTCTGAAATAAAAAACTAGACATGAGGGGGGCCTGGGTGGCTCAGCTGGTTAAGTGTCTTCCTTTGGCTCAGGTCATGATCTCAAGGTCCTAGGTGGAGCCCTGCATGGGGGGGCCCTTCCTGCTTGGCAGGGGGCCTGCTTCTCCCTCTCCCCTGTCCCTGCTTATGCTCTCTCTCGCTATCTCTCTCGCAAATAAATAAATAAAATCTTAAAAAAAAAAAAAAACTAGACATGAGTAAACATGGGAGGACAAGGAATGTGTTTGGGAAAGAGCAGTCCAGTTGGACTGGTTTGGGGGTGGTTGAGAGGGGTAAGGAAGCGCAGACGAATTGGCAAACCTCCATCTTCTACACTTTTGAAAGGCTCTCTAGTGGGAGAAGTCAAGACTGACCTAGAACCAATGGCTGGAGTTTCAGGGGTTAAAGTCTATGCTAATAGTGGGTAGTGGAAGATGATTCTGGCATCATGTTAGAATAGCATGGAACTCCAAAGGGGCAAAGGAACAGAAATGGTATCTTTTTCATCTTTTACATGGTGCCTATCCCAGTGTCTGACACATAATAGGTGATCAAGAGGTGAGTTTTGAGTTGTATTTCTGAACATCACATATGTGGTTGTGTGAAATCCATGGATCTTCTTGCAAGTATTCATTTGAGAGGGCTATGGATTTAAATGGAGGTCTACAGCTAAGTTTCCCCCAAAAGGATGAAATCCTCCCTTGGATGAAATGAATTATAAGTAATTCCTTTTTCATTTCATAGACATTTTCTCTGCTAGGATCTTAGAGTGGTTCTGTTGTCCATAGAGCTGTACCTGATTTAAACAGGGTATGGTAATTTAATTTCTATTTATTTTGCTTATTCACAAACATTTATTTATTTCAGAAAGAGTAATTTTATCCAGGATTTCACAGACAGTAATCACTGAGGCCTTTTGGCTCTAAGTCCATGCTCTTTCTACTACATCCTGCTGTCTTATATGAAACTGATTTCATTTCATGCAAGTTCTGTTTATGTACCTCTGTGTCATATTTCAATTTCTTTAACAGCAGCACCATTTTTACTAGCTAAGAAGACTGCCTGCTTTGGATGGAGACCTAGTCACTGTGCTGAGGAAGACACCTTACTCTCTGTCACCTGTTTAATAAAGCCCTTCCGGATCTCTCTGGCCCCCATTATTCTCTCTTGTCTCTTGTTTCTGCAACATTTATACCCTGCCCCCACACCTTCTCACATTTAGCTTGTTTTCCTACTCTTTCATCTGGTTGAGTCTTATCTCCCTTGATGTGTTGTATGTTTTAATCCCAGAGCTATCTTTTATTTATTTACTTATTTTTAATTTTTTTTTAAGATTTTATTTATTTATTTGACAGAGAGAGATCACAAGTAGACGGAGAGGCAGGCAGAGAGAGAGAGAGAGAGAGGGAAGCAGGCTCCCTGCCGAGCAGAGAGCCCGATGCGGGACTCAATCCCAGGACCGTGAGACCATGACCTGAGCCGAAGGCAGCGGCTTAACCCACTGAGCCACCCAGGCGCCCCTTTATTTTTAATTTATTTTTATTTTTTCAGTGTTCCAAGATTCGCTGTTTATGCACCACACCCGGTGGTCCATGCAATATGAGCTATCTTTTTTTTAATCTCTTTTTTTTTATATTTCTTTTTTTTTATTTCTTTTTTTTTAAATTTCTTTTCAGCGTAACAGTATTCCTTGTTTTTGCACCACACCCAGTGCTCCATGCAATACGTGCCCTCCTTAATACCCACCACCTGACTCCCCCAACCTCCCACCATGAGAGACTATGGACTCTGAAAAACAACCTGAGGGTTATGAGCTATCTTTTAAACCAGAAACTTCATTTGTGTTTTGTGTGACACTAGACATGGGTGCTTATGAACTACTTGTTTGATTTAGAACCATCCATGGGTGCAAGGAAAGTTATAGTGAATTCCTCCAAGGCATAGGTCATATTGTCAACCTCATTTATATTCCAAGCCACTGGAATTGAGTCCAGAGTAGGTGCTCAATAAATATGTTTCAGATATGCGGCCCTGACTTCCCTACACCCTTGCAGTTTGTTCTTGGCAATAGTCTTCTTAGTCATGTTATTTACTTCACTGTCTTTGATGCAGGGTCTGGGGTTTATTTATCTGTGCAATTAACAGTAATAATAATAACAGTTTGGTTTTTAGTTATTCGTATGTGCTGGGCATTATACTAAGTGTTTTACATGAATTACCATATTAAGCCTTTCTGACACCTGCTGCAGCCAAGCAGTCTTCGGAGCCCAAACTCCTAACCTTGGTACTACATTGCCTTTGTAGACCCTCTCTGTGCTTGGTAACTCACAGGGGGTCAGCCCTCATGAATTCCTGGAGAAGGCTGATTGAAAGCATTGCCTAAGTATTTTACACATTTCTAAGTCCTTTTTATTTTAGTGTCAAGACTGTTATTAATATCTTCTATGAAATTCTGTGGTTTCTTTTTCTTCCTAGCTGAATTTGCTAAGTACAGGATTATTACAGGGACTATCTAGACTAGACTGGAATTGACGTATTTGCCACCCCTGGCTTTGCCAGACAACAAGATTCCCTGTTTTCTGAAGCTTTCTTCGCACTGTTAATGTGGTTGGACATAGAAGGATATCTGTGATGTAAATAGTGGTCACTGGGATGGAGGAGATAGCACTTTTGGGGATGGTATTTCTAGTTTTGGGGAGGTGCAAAGGAACTGCAATGGCCAAAGAAGGTTGAACACTGTGTTTATTTTCCTGAGCCCTCATTCAGATTTCTACTCATTTAGCACTATTTAAGAGCTGTTCTTTGTGAGGGGTAGGGGGGAGGGGGAAGCATGGACTCTTCTTCCCCATCGTTTTCATTTTCCTCTTAGCTGACCTGTGTTTTCATTTGATAGCAAGAATATAGAATATGAAACTTCCACAGCTAAAAGGTGAGAATTCATAAAGGCAGAGAAAGTTGTATAATCACTTTAGACATCAATATTTTCCTCTGTAAATACTATGTACTCCATAGAACTGTTGGTGGAATAAATGAGATCCAAATTCCTAACTGTGGTCCACAACAGCCAGTATTAGCTGATCTCAGCCTGCCTCTCACATCTTCTCAGATCACCCCACTCCAGCCTCACTGGCCCTCTTGTCTTTTTCCAGCCAGCCCAGCTGACTCCTGACTCCAAGCCTGCTCTACCCACACTTCTCAGATCTACAGGTGGCTGGCTGTCTTCCTCCTTCACTTGGCTCAGGCCTCTGCTCAAATAAGCCCACCTCAGAAAGCCTTCCTACCCCCAGTCCAGAAGAGCTCTCCTTCCTCTGCTGTTTTGTCTAATCCCCCTTACCTTGCATTCTTTTCCTTGTACTACTTACAGTTATCTTAAACTATTTTATTTTTTATTACTTATTTGTTCTCCCCTCACTTAAATGTAAGCTCCATAAGGGGAGGGGTTTTGTCCATCAAGTTTCCTTATCTCCTCAGCCCCTCCAGCGCTGTCTGGCACATGGTAAGTAGTCAAACAGTGTTTCTGGTCATGGATGTAAATGTGCCTGACACGATCCATTCCTTGTGGCATGGATAGACTTCCTAATTACAGCTGTGTAACAACTTTTTTCCTGGGTTATAATTTTTTTTTTTGTTTTTACTGGTTTAACCAGTAAAAATTTATTGAAAAGTTTGGTTACAGAGAATCAAGGTCAAATTGAGGTCTACCATGGATACAGCTTCCTAAGGATTAGGTGGCTGCCTTATGGGCTAGGAATTGTTAGATGCAGAGTTATCTCTGGCAGCTGATCTTTAGAGAGGTAGCCAAGATATGTTTGGAAGAACTGGATTTGAGTAGGTGAAGAGAACACTAAGAGTTTTATTTGAACATGACAGGGCTGTAACCAAACTGGACAGGCAAGGAGTGCTGAAGGCCTTTTACTTACTGATGGTGTGACTTTGTTCAAGTCCTTTGACCTCCTCTTCACTTCAGATTCCTTGTCTGTAAAATGAGGCTCATAACTGGAGAAGGGAGATGGGGGGGCGGGGGCTGCCTATCATATAAGGGTTGTTGTAGAACTGTTGAGAGAATGTATGTGATCATCGTTTATATCAAGTGGCACTCATATAAATTGACATAAATGCATATAAAGTGCTTGGCATCCAGTAAATACTCAACAAATGGCACCTAATATTTGTATTAAAATTATTAAAACACTTGGAGAATGATTTGAAACACTTGTAAAGATTTGGGTGTCTTGGCATTAATGATTAGCTTTTTTTGAATTTCAGAAAACTTTAAACAAACTTTTGGATTGTCTTCCACTCCCTATTTGCATTTTGTAAGCATAAGATGGCCCTTGATCATAGTAAGAATCTGGATTTGGAGTCAGGCAGAAATGAGTGCAAATCCTGAAGTGAATGAATAAATAGGCAAACAGACTATTGCCCAAACCTAATCTTAACATATGCAAGTTTCAGTTTCCTTTACCTCTCAAATTGCTGTCTACTGTTTAAAGGAAGCACTATGGCCAAAATGCCAGAAGCAAGAGAAATAAAGTGTGGCCTAGATAATTCACAGATACCTTTTTTACCCCTGCACAAATGTGTGTCCCCCTGTATTTCCTCCCTGACAAGAGGCAGTGGCATGCTTGGTCCACAGAGCCCTACTGGGCCTTCCCCTTGTTTTATGAGACAGATGCCAAGACCCACTGAGTGTCAGCCACTCATTGTCACCATCACTGGTGAATGACAAGAATCCTGGAAAAGAAAGAGCTTTAGACAAGTCATCTTCTCCTCTAGCTTATCAAGGGGTATACATGGATCCTCCTTTTCTTGGTAATTGGACTCCAACTAACTTTGAGGGGCCTTCAAATCTGTGATCTTTGCATCTTCTGGGAAAGAATAAATAATAATCTTGATACAAAGATTGGTTGAATACTTGCTAGTGTCAAACACTCTACTCGGTCCTTCATCTGAATCCTTCCACAACACAAGAAGGCATAGGTACTATTGTTGATCCCATTTTTTTCAGATGGGGAAACTGAAGTTTCAAGAGATGAAATAACTTCCACAAAGTATACCAGCTAGAAAGTGGAGGAGTTTGGAGGTCAGTCAAAATCATCTGACTCTGGAGCCTATGCTGGGTTGTCACAGTCTAAGGTGGTCTGTCACCTTTGCCAAACAGTGAAGTCTTTGGGATAGATCTTATTCACCTTAATCCCCACTCGTCCCCAATGCCCTGCTCAGTCAGTTGTTATTAAGATGAAATTTTAAATCCCCTCTATGTGGAATTGAAGGGATATATGCACCCCAATGTTTATAGCAACATTATCAACAATAGCCAAACTATGGAAAGTGTCCAAATGTCCATGAACTGATGAATAGGTAAAGAAGATGTGGTACACACACACACACACACAGGAGTATTACTCAACCATCAAAAAGAATGAAATCTTGCCATTTGCAATGACATGGATGGAGCTAGAGTGTATTATGCTAAGCAAAATAAGCCAGTCAGAGAAAGACAAATACCATTTGATTTCACTTGTATGTGGAATTTAAGAAACAAAACAGATGAACATGTGGGAGGAGGGAAAAAGAGAGAGGGAAAAAAATAAGAGACTCTTAACGATAGGGACCAAAATGAGGGTTGATGGAGGGAAGGGGGTGGAAGATGGGCTAGATTGTGATGGGTATTAAGGAGGCCACTTGTTATGATGAGCCCTGGGCATTGTGTGCAAGTGATGAATTACTGAATTCTACTCCTGAAACCAACATTGCACTGTACGTTAACTAACCAGAATTAAATTAATTTTTGAAAAAAAAGAACAATAAAAAGTAAAAAATAATACCCTAGTCTATATCTTGAGCTGCAAGCTAGAAAGTGCCTGTACCTGTGCAATCTACTCAGCCCATTGCTCAGACACACAGTCTCCTCAAGCCTCATAGCACCTGGGGAAGGGGTGAGGGTATTACTCCATTTTATAGAGGAATAAATATTCTCCCAGTCCTTTTTAGTAGGCAGTGAAGTTGGGATATAAACTCAGGTTCCTTTATTTCATATTTGGTCATTACCCTCCTCTGCATCTTTTAACTTTTAAGAGACTTAGACACTTTCTGGATGGGGCAAAGATATTTGACAAAGTCTCTTATATATTTTTTTAAAAGCCTAGTGTAATTGTGTGGTAAAGCTATTTTAATCTCTAATACAGGCACAAATGCTCTATTGATTTTTTTTAAAGCAAACTAACAAAAACCCATGTCCTTCTTTTTGTGAAAAATCATTATTACTAGGTATTGTGGTCTGCAAGATGCTAAATAAGGATTCTAGCTAAAATGCTTTGCAAAACTATTTCAATGCAAAATCAATAATATACATGAAAAATTTATGAAAAGATGAATTAAGGATAAAACAACTCCTTACCTTTTAGTGAATACACATGCACGTATGAAACATTAATATGCAATGTTGACTTTTGGTTATCTGCCGGGGTTTGAGATCTAGTGACTTTGTAGATGAGGAAAATACCAAGAATCCTGCCTGAAATATAATGGTAGCCATAAACAAACTGGGCAGGCTACAGATACCAAAGGCCTGCAGTGCTTAGAAAAGTAGAGATCTAGCTTGGGTCCAAACTCTGGACTTCCAGGTAAGACTCCTGTGCCTCCATTGCCTTTTGGACATTTTCCGTGGACCATGTGGATAAGACTGTGAGCTGGTATTTGGTTAGTCATGGCTGCAAGGCAGGCTGTGCAGTGTAGAGCCAAGAGGACTAGGAATAGAGAGGGAAGGGGGTAGATTTGAAAATTATGTAGAGTGCAATGCCTGGACCATAATAGTTGTTTGATGTTTCCCAAAAGAGTAAAAGGACTCAAAGTCCTGCTGATGAAGGACAAGGGGAAGAGCTGTAAACTGTGCAAGTCATTCAACCTCTAGCCTCATCTATAAGAGGGGAAAGGTGAGAAGACTTCCCGTATTCACTGATTAGTCAGGGTTTTCCAGAAGGTGTATGTATGTATAGAGAGATTTATTATAAGGAATTGGCTCATGTGATTATGGAGGCTGACAAGACACAAGATCTGCAGTCAGCAAGCCAGAAACCCAGGAGAGCCAATGGTGTCATTCCATTCTGAGTCCAAAGGCCTGAGAGCCAGGAGAGCTGATGGTGTAGTTCCAGTCTGGATGCCTGCAAGCTCAAGGCCTAGGAAGAGCTGATGTTTCAATTAGAGTTGGAAGGCATAAAAGAACTGATGTCCCAGCTCAGTGCAGTCAAGCAGAAGTTCCCTTTAACTCACAGGAAGGTCAATCTTTTTGTTCTATTCTGGCCTTCAACTGATTAAATGAGCCCACCCACACTGGGGAGGGCAATCTGCTTTACTGGGTACACTCATTCAAATGCTAATCTCTTCCAAAATACCCTCAAAGACACCCAGAATAATATTTGACCAAATACTTGGGCACCCTGTGGCCCAATCAAATTGACATATAAATTAACCATCACAAATCCCGTGCTTGTTGTAGAAATGCTGGGGGAGTTTAAAAATACGTATAAATGTAAGAGAGTACTGCCATTTATTCAAAAGAAGAGGTATTTATTCCTCAATGATAATAGCGTACACTTACCTCATGCTTCCCCATGCCAGTTAGTGTTCTGTTTTACTTGCCTTATCTCATTCAATTCTCTCAATAACCTTATCTCTCCTTTTACCCTTAGAGGGGTCCATGTCTGTAACCATTACTGCACATAGACCGCCTGCCCTATGACCTGGTGAGCGGTAGCATAGACCCTGGAACCAGCCTGCCATGTTTTGAATTCTGGCTCTTTCTCTATGCCTCAATTTCCTCTCCTGTGATATGGGATAATAATTATAAAATGCTTAGAACAGAGCCTGGCATTTAGTATGTAAATATATGCTAGGCGCATCTGCATGTAGAGGTGGCATTTCGTTGTGAATGTGTGCATGTTGCAGTGGTGACAGTGATTGTACAGAGAAAAACTTACTTGCCTTCAGGGGCCAGTTAGGTAACATCAGTGTGTGAAGCAACCAAAAATAAGTCAGTAAGGAGTGGTAGAGTAAGAGGACAACTAGAAAGTGCCCCCTTCACTTAAAGGCATTAAAATTTGGGAGTTTACAAATCATGCTCAGACCAAGATCGGTTTTTTTTTTAAGATTTTTATTTATTTATTTGAGACAGAGATCACAACTAGGCAGAGAGGCAGGCAGAGAGAGAGAGGAAAGCAAGGCTCCCTGCTGAGCAGAGAGCCCAATGTGGGGTTCGATCCTAAGACCCTGGGATCATGACCTGAGCTGAAGGCAGAGGCTTTAAACCACTGAGCCACCCAGGTGCCCCAGACCAAGATCAATTTTTGAAGCCCCCTCCCCACCATGCCAAGTTCCTGTAATATGTGTTTTACCAAAAGTTCCCTTAACAATCCTGCCAGCAGGGTGGTCCATTTTACTGGTGTGAGAAGCAAAGTTCACTCCCCAGGTAGTAAGTACCAGAGGGAATTGGAACAAATAAAGGGCCCTCCCTAAGCAAATCCCACCCCCTACTTACCTCACTCTCTCTTTGGCCATTCTCATGCCTAATACTGGACCCTCTGTTAGTGGCCTCGGAGGTTGTGGCTGTGTTTGCATTTGTGTTGCTCACTCCTTCCTGAGCTCAGAATGGTTGGGGCCTTATTCATCTTTCTATTCCCTGCTTCCCTAGCACACTGGTATCCATTAAGTAACATCTGCTGGGTCTAAGTTCTGGTCATTGTCCATCCCTCATCAGGTGGTGAACTGGGCAATCAGTGTATTGTCTAAGATGTTCAGTTTCTCCATCTTCAAGATTGGGATAATTCTCACAGGTTGTATTCCCTGGGAAGGGAAACTGACTCTGAGATGTGGACTAGCATGCAGGAAGGAGGCTTATTAGCAAGTGCTCTTGGGATCAAAACCAAGGAGGAAAGAGAAGGGAAAGGAGAAGAGGGAAGGGGAACTGGGAGGAGGAAGCAGGATCAGGCAGAGGGAGAGGTGGGCCTGCAGCAAGGTCCCTGTGAAAGCCTTTGGCAAAGCCCATGAGGAGCTGTAAAGCTGAGATAGCCCTTCCAAATTTTCTGGGTCAGATTAAGGGTGCCAGGTCTTTCGACCCTCTGTTGACCAGTCACTAGATATGTGGTGCCCCAAGAAGGAGGCATGACTTTGGGAAAGACAAGCTGAGGACTGTCTAGGACACGAAGTCCTTCAGTCCTGAAAGAGAATCTGGGCAGGTCCTGGCAGCTTCCACTGTAGCAACTTTGCAGGGCGTTTGGAAAGCTGATACATATAAAAGTGTACTGGGAAGTGCTAAACAAACGTACTATTTTAGTTGTTAATATGAACAGCAATATATTTGGGGCTCAGGCAATATTTCAGCTAAGTTGAGTGTATATTTTTAGAATAGGTTCCCAGTAAGAATCATGAAGTTGGTATATACCCTTGTTTTTATTCCTCTCACTTCCCCAAAGACACCCTTTCCCCTCTCTCTTTTGTTATTAATCTCATCTTAAAAGTGCTTATGCTGGGGCGCCTGGGTGGCTCAGTGGGTTAAAGCCTCTGCCTTCCGCTCAGGTCATGATCTCAGGGTCCTGGGATCGAGCCCACATCGGGCTCTCTGCTCCACAGGGAGCCTGCTTCCTCCTCTCTCTCTCTCTCTGCCTACCTCTCTGCCTACTTGTGATCTCTGTCTGTCAAATAAATAAATAAAATCTTAAAAAAAAAAAAGGTGCTTATGCCATCCTATTTTAAAACCTCTAGGGTTGGTTTGATTTGATTTCCTTTCCACTAAAATGACTGTTCTGAACTCTGACCTTAATCCGGGGTGGTTAGAGCAGCTGGAAGCACTTTCTTGACTATCTGTCTTCACACTTCGTACTCCATATAGGCTCAGAGAAATTCTAAGTCTGAGTGCAGTTTTCAAACATTGCTAACATTAACTATTCCTATTATCAGTGAGGTTAATTAAACATAATTGAGTGCCATCCCTAGCATTCCCAACTCTGTACTGACCCTGGAGTCAGTTCTGTCAACTTGTAGAGCTCACACATGAGAACAGCATGGCAAAAGCCGTCAACGTGAAAGATGAATGTTCCAGAGATCAAGAGTCCTGAGCAACTCTGAGTCAATTCCAGGGACCCGCTGCTTATAGAAAGAACTATGTTTGGGAGTTCAAAGGTGTAATATATTGTTGATTTCACACACACAGACACAGACACACACTATATATTCAGGCAATCACATTGTGAGTTCCATCATCATATGATTTCCCTCAAACATATGTGTATGTGTGTGTGTGTCTGTATGTATTTCTAACTCACAAATTGCATCATGTCACTTGTCTGCCAAAATATCTCCTGTTGCCCCTAACATCTCCACGATAAAATCTAAAGTCTCAGCAAAGCTCTTTTAGTCCCTGAATATGTCAGGATCTTGTTTGCTGCTGCGTCTTTGTGCATGCCATTTCCTTTCCCCCAAAGCCTTCTCATTGCCTATGCATCCTTCAGGTCTCGGATCAAATGTCACCCCACTCCCACCCCCACCACAATGCCACAATGCCACTTACTGCTGTGTACTTTCTTTCCTCCCACTGAGCCACCGGATGGGAGGAAAATGAATTCACAGATCTGTCGGAAGGGTGACAGGGTCAGGGTGGAGAGAGAAGGGGAGAAGTAATATGCAAAACCCTTTTATTTAAAACTTGTGTCCTGTAGAATCAACATTCAATTTTAAGTGTGGCTTAATATATCTTATCCTTGAGTTTAGTTTTGGTTTTAAGAAGAACCGTGACGACATGGATAGAAGAACCACCTTTTGACCCAAGGATTAGGAGAGCTTCTAAGGAAGGAGAGGTTTTCTGACAGAAGAAAACTTTCCCCTGACTGCCCTCTTGTGGAGGTGCTGAAAGAGCCCAGCGATGACGGATGAAAAACCTAAACCTTGTTCTGCAGGTTGAGAGTAATATGTTCTGGATTGTCCATTAGTCGAGAGTAATATATTCTGGATTGTCCATTAGTCAAGCTACCTTATGTAGATAATTATAGATTGTTAAAGAATTAGAGTATTGCAAACCATTCCCCAAGATGAACTCAGTTTTCCTCTGGTGAATCAAATGGTTCTTCAAAAATGTTAGACTACCCGAAGAGAAAGAAAACTATGAACAGCATATGGGGAAAGGTCATGTGTGGTTAAGAGAGGTCTCTGGCAGATGAAGCGCTAGATGCACACCTGCTTTCACTTGCACATCTAGAGCACTATTAAGAACACTGTCAGCTCTGTTTCTCTTCGTGACTCTTGCCATGTCCAAGAATCACCTGAGGAGCTATGTTAAAGTACTGATTTCTGAACCTCTCATCCAGATTCTGTTTCAGTGGATCTGAGCTGGAGACCAGGAATATACATTTTGATAAACACCCTACGGTGATTCTAATGGATGTGACCCACACATGTCTTGCAGTGTGGATAGGTTTTAGAGAGCCATTTACACACTTTTCCATGACTAGGCAACTTTCTATAGAAGTCATGTTTTTAGATATTCTGAACTGTTGTCCCTTGATAGCACTCTTTTTATACCTCATGCCATGATTTTTGGCTTGAAAGACATAGTCTTCATTTCTGTACATGGGATTGCTAGTTAGAATTAGCATTTGATCTCTAACATTGGAACAAACTTTCTCCTTTCCCCAATCCCTGTCTTTCTTTATACCCATCTACCTGTCTATCTGACTGTGTACCTACGTACCTTTGTACCTACTCACTTATATTTATGGATCATATTTATGTGTTGTGTGTCTGGTAAACCAACATGAACCACAGGAAGAGCCAGCCTTTTGAGACTGGGGTTCCCCTAGAATTTTGACATTTTTGATGGGTAAAGGTGAAATGTACTGGCTAGGAACTAACCTCCCCTGAGAAAAATACCAATGGTCATTTCTTGAGTACCTGTGAGGTACCAAGTACTCTACAGGTCTTCTTAGGTACACGATTACTACCCCAGAAGAGGGTAGTTCATAGGCAAGGAAGCCAGAAACTTAAAGAGATTGTGTAACCACTCAAGTCTTATGGAGTCTTGTAGGTTGAACTATAACTTGAATCCCAAATCTCCCTGTTCCCTTTCTCTTGATGAATTTGTGTGTCTGGGTACCCATAGATGGGCACCAAAGCTCATCAACCTTTTCTAGGTCCACCAGTCATTTTTGCTCTCATTAAAGATAGAATTTTAGGGGGAAACTCCATTTTCTTTGTCCCCCCTGCCTTTTTAAGATTTTATTTATTTATTTGTTAGCGAGAAAGAGAGCAAGCACAAGCGGGGGGAGCGGCGGGCAAAGGGAGAAGAAAGATCCCTGCTGACGAAGGAGCCTGATGCAGGACTGGATTCTATGACCTGAGCCAGAGGCAGATGCTTAACTGACTGAGCCACCCAGGCATCTGGAAAATCTCCATTTTCAACAAAGCTAGCAAATCAAGAATTTCTCCAGGGCATTGCTACTAACATCTTCCCAGTTTCTGGGAAATCTGAAAATCAGTTGTACTGAAGCAAAGAGAAGAATGCTTGCTGTGATTTTTTTTTTTTTTAGAGGTTTCTGAAAGTTGTTTTAGGACCAAACTGGGCAGCCATGTATCTTAATTTTGTACTTTGTAGAGAACCCACAGTATTGTTGACACTCCTAAAAGGTCAATGACAACTTGTTTGATATTTCAAGTTAATTGTGAGTCTCTGCATGTTTGCATAGCTGAACCTTTATTGCTAAAGGTCCCTTATAAATGTTGCATTGCCCTCAATGTTTGAGGCTGCCTTGAATGCCTTGTATGCCAATGAAAATGCATTTGTTGCAGTGGAAAGGCATTTGATTTAACACAATGTAGTTCATTTTCCTTTAGCTACCAGAACATTTTAAAAAATAAAATTTGTGTTTTTCTGATTATAAATTATGTTTGAATGTTAAACATTAGGAAAATATAAAGTGGTATAAGGAAGATAAATCACCCATAATCCTCTTATCCAAGAGTAATGGTAATAATAATAAAAAAATGCTTTTTGAATCAGCCATGCTTACTGTGTGTCAGCTCACTGTTGTGAGGTAACATAATTCTAATTTTATATATTTGGTAACTAAGACTTGGAAAGGTTAAATATCTATCCTCCTAAGTGTAAGTAGTGAAGCCTGGATATAACATTCGGGTCTTTTTCTAGTTCCAAGGCAAGTATGCTTTTTGTGCTTCTCCCACATAACCACTGTTAACATTCTAGTATGTTTCTTCCAAGTCTTTTTTTATGCGTATTTTTTCATGGCTGAGATCATACTGTGAAGATAATTTTCGACCCTCCCGTTTCACTTAACATAATGGCATAAGCATTTTCCTTATACGATATGGCTCTGCCTTCCTATCTGACTTCATCTCATACCACCTTCTACCTTGCATGTCACACTCCAGCCACACTGGCCTTCTGTCTGTTCTGGGAATGAGCCAAGAATGTTCTTGCCTCGGGACATTTGCACTGGCCTGGCTCAACAGCTCTTGTCTCAGTCCTCAAATGGTTCGTTTTTTTTCCTCAGCCTTCAGGCCCCAAGTTAAATGTGTAGGCTTTTCCTGGATGTTTGTCTCAAGTAGGTTCTGTTCTCTTTCTTAGCCCCTTGTGGTTTTCCTTCATAGCACTTATTACAACTTACCATTAGTTTATTTTATTTGCCTTTTCACTGTATCCTTATGTCAACTTCATCTTTTTAGGTCTAGCCTAATATGGGCTTACACATGATTCTATACTGGACATTTTTGTGTATAATATGCTTTCTTTATTATTATGGTAGTTTCATGGCAGTTCACCTATTGGGTCAAATTATAGGAACATTTTTAAGGCTCTTGCTTCATATTACTGCAAAAATTTCATCCCAGGCGCCTGAGTGGCTCAGTTGGTTAAGTGTCTGACTTTTGATTTCAGCTCAAGTCATGATCTCAGGGTCCTGAGATCAAGCCCTGCATCGGGCTCCGCACTGCAAGTGGAGCCTGCTTAAGATTCTCTCTCTCCCTCTTGCCCCCGCAATAAAAGGGAAGAAAAAAATTTCATCCCAGCAGCTCAAAATGTGTATGACTGCAAGCTCCGTGTGAGGATTGTACCTTTGCCAGTGTGATCAGTTTTTAAAGTCTTGGTTAAGTATATATCCATGAAACCATCACCTTCATAAAGTAGTTTAAAAATAAATAAATAAAGTAAAATAGAAAAAAAGCAGCTTTGGCTATTTTGATAAGTGACTCAAAAGAAGCCCACACATTGTAGGTGCTCAGGAAATTTGTGTTGAAGGTATAGGGGAATCTCATTTGATAAGGGGGTGATATAGGGTTGCATTTAGTCAGAGTTCCAAGAACACTCAAATCATTTTTCTGGACTCAAATCCTTTTCTCATTCTCCTGTCAGGTCACAGAGAAATGTAAGTGCAGAGAACAAGCAGAGGTGCACAGATGAGATCCATCTGCAGTCCTTGTAATCTGGGCTGGACCTTGTAAAATATTCCTTTTGCTGGGCCTAGATGTGGCCAGAGACTAAAAAATGGGGTTGCCCTTTGTTACTTTTCCCCATCTGCACTGGAATGGTGAGGAAAGTCCTGTTTAGAGCAAAGGAATGCTATTTGCCCTATCTTGGCTGATATAGACCAATCCACATGCCATTTCAGTTTCATCTCCTTGACAGATGAGATACCATTTTTATTCAGATATATCACATTGACAAAGCCTTTAAAAATTGATAGTATTTAATGCATGGCATGATTAAAACTTTACCCTGAGATCATGATCCAATAAAAGTCTCTTGAACCTGACTGGATTTATTCTCGCACTCATCTTCCTTAAGTGGGCAGTGAAGAGGGACACAGATACTGAGACCTCCTCTTATCAGTGTTGTTTTAATGTACATACTTTTAAAAACTAATTGTGAGGTTATATATTCTCCATACCTGTTAACCAGTTGTAAGTCCTCTTTTGGATAACTGTTCGTGTGTTTTGCCTGAGTCTATACTGACGTCTTTGGTAATTTATGTGAGTGCTTTAAAAAGCAGCAGTCCTTTTTTATACCTGTGCTAAATATTTTTCCAGCTCATCTTCTTTATAATTTTTATTGTTTTAGACTTAACCGAAGTTTTGAATTTACATGTAGTCAAGTCTATAAATATTTTTCTTTGTTAATTACTTTTAAGCTTAGAGAAGTCTAGGATTAGATAAACGGTTAGTTTTTTCTTATTTTAGAGTTTGATAAGCATGTCTGGTTTAAGAAGGTGCTTTTTAATTGTATAAAGGAACACTGAAATTGTTTGAGTTGTAAATAACTTGTTCTGTAGTACCTTCCCTAAAATTGTTGTGAACTTTTTTTCCAATTTGGTTTTGAAAAAAATAGATTACAAAATTAGGTGTAACTAGATAAGCTTTAAAGATGTTTCTTTGTTTAGTTCCTTGGAATCATTCAGCTTTTTTTTTTTTTTCATGCTCTCCCTTCTATCTCCTGGAATAGTACACAGAGGAACTCTTTAGCATACTAATATAATAAGGATGCTTTTTATGGCTTAAGAGATCTTGGGAATCCTTGGGAAATTGTTCGGTGACTCTCTGCAATGGAATTAATGCTTTTAAGTCAGAAGCCTGCATTCTATATTAGAGATACATTTTCAGAGCTCTTCTTGCTGCAAGGTCTCCCAACCCCTCCCTCCTGTTGGCTATCCTGGGAGTGGTGCATACCCCCCCTCCAATAACTGGATTATGGCCAGCGTTCCTTGGTTGTTTGCTGTTCAGAGAAGGGAGGTTGTGTATTACATTCCCAAAGGAATGGGGGCTGCGGTAGTGTCAGTGCATTGTCTCAGGGGTTCTACAGATCCAAGGCCAGTTGTTCATTCTCTGTTCCTCATGTCACTTCTTGGCCTTGGCTGTTCTTCAACTAATGGGGAAGATTCCCGAATATTACTACTGATTGTTCTTATCTATTTTTCCAAAGGGAGAATGCTAGTACCAGGGAAGAGGGTGGGTATAAAGGAGCAATCAGTTATCTTATGGGCTTGAAACTAAGCAAAATGAAAAGACCAAATAGATTAAGGATATTTATTTTAGCATCCATTATTTACCTTTAATATACCCCTTTGGAGCAGGGGATTATTTTCCTAATCACTGTACTGATTTGGATCTTCCCGATAACTGACCAGAAATGACATTCTGAAACATAGTTTTTATTTTATTTTATTTTTTAAAAATTTTATCTACTTATTTGAGAGAGAGCATGAGAGGGGAGAAGGTCAGAGGGAGAAGCAGACTCCCTGTGGAGCTGGGAGCCCGGTGTGGGACTTGATCCCAGGACTCTGGGATCATGACCTAAGCTGAAGGCAGTTGCTTAACCAACTGAGCCACCCAGGCACCCCGTAGTTTATTTTAAATTAATGTGTTTTCTTGTTTAAACCAGCTTGGTATAATGAGGAAACAGAGGCACAGAAAGGGCCGAGAACTTAGCCAAGGTGGACCAGCTAGTTAATTACAGAATAAAGACGCTTGGTGTTCATGCTTCCATTCCAGTACTTTCCATTGTCTCTTTTCTTACAATCTCCAGAGAAATATATTTTACAACTCTGGTTATGAACAGCAAACAGCATACATCTTCTGGATTGTATCTTTAAAAGATTTTAGCTAAAATAATCCATTGATGGGGACCCCTGGTGGCTCAATTGGTAAAGCATACCACTTTTAATCTCAGGGTTGTGAATTCGAGCCCCATGTTGGGTATAGAAATTACTTAATTAAAAAAAATTTTTTATATACCCTGCTAAGGATAAATATAATTTTATTTTTGTGATTTTCACCTTAGTGATATGGCTTAAACTGTAACCACCTGAAGTAGGCACTGAACTTTCTGTGTGAAAGTTATGGCCTGAATTATGTCCCTCCAAAATCCATATGTTGAAGCTCTAACCCTCCAATGTGACTTTATTTGGAGATAGAGCTTTTAGGAGGTAGTTAAGGTTAAATGAGCTCATAAGGGTGGAGTCGTATTTCAGTAGGATTGGTGGCCTTTTAAGAGAGGGAGACCTTTCCCTCTGCCATGTGAGCACACAGCCAACACCAGGCAATCACATCTGCAAGCCAGGAAGAGCTTCCTGTTCAGAACCCATGGTGCTCTGATCTTGGACTTATAGCCTCCAGAACTGTGAGAAAATAAATTTCTGTTGTTAAAGCCATGCAGTCTGTGGTATTTGGTTATGACAATATAAGTGGACTAAGATAAAAGTTTTATGGTCTTATTAAATTTTGGTTCCTAGACTCAGTACACCTAGATCTTTGATACTCTGGATACCTTTTGTGGTATATGATGGTGAGCACTTTAGAGGACTTGCTTTACCTGTAACAACTAGCTTACTGTTGACTGGAAATATCCTCGTTCACAGATTGAACTTGTGGATGGAAGTTGGCCTGTCTTCCACTGAACCAAGAATAAAGAATGCATTAACATTGTGATGTCACTGCGGCCAGAGGTCTTTGCTAGGCTGGGAACTCAGTCCTTAGTTCCGGAAATCACTTAATTAAAGGCAAAAGCACATAATACCTGAACAGCATTACTGTGCTGGTTTTGTCTTTCCTGCCATGCTGAGTTATTCAATGACATTTGTGTAAAACACCTGAATCATAGAATCCTTGTAGGAGGTCATCTAGCTCATCCTTTTCTCTGTAGATCAACACTTCCACAAGCCTCTCTAACAAAATTCTGAGCCTCTCATCTTCCCCACTGCAGAGTTGGTGCCCTTGCATTGACAGATTCAGCTAATGTCAAAATTGGAAACAAATATTTAACAATGCAACCTTGGACAAAGTATGAGTTCTAAAACTGTATGCCCTTATGCCTCATAAAGCTCTTGAAATAAGAGAAAGCCACCTGCTGCTCTTTATGTCTTAACTGGATAGTAATGCTACTTCCTAATGTTAACCACCAAATGCCCTCCACCTCCCAGGATGGTCAGGCTCCTTGGATCACTCAGGGCACTAGAAACCAGGAAACAAGAAAGGACACCCACCCAGATGGCAACCCAGGACCTCTTACATCCTCCCAGAGACCCTGTTCTCCAAATGTTAGAGAGCAGAATAATCAGTTAAAACTTTGGTGACTGTCAGTGTTACTTGAGATCCATTCAAATGACTCTGTTTGGTTCCTACTCAGAGTTGGCAATTACTCTGTAAAGTAGACTGGGTGCAACCAGAGCCCCATTTCACAGCTGATGATGCTGATCCAAAGTAAGGCTTGAGGGCTCCAGAGCAGAGGAATTGAACAGTTCTGTTACTGTGAACTACACTAAAACTTAACCAGCTCCTCAAGGATTATCTGGCACACCGCCAGGCACTGGGATAAAGAAGAGAATCAGACATGGTCCCTGCCTGGTCTTGCAGAACTCTAAATGTAGTGGGAAAGAAAGCCCCATAAACTGATCATTACAGTGGGAAAAGTGCTGCAGTTTTGGAAAGAAAGCAGAGGAGGCTGTGAGGGCAGAGAGGAGGATTCCTAACACAGATTCTTAAACACTGATCAAATTCAGTTAAAGAGATAAAGTATCTTAACTTTGAAAGGTTTTTCTTTTCATCCCAAGATGATCTTCATAGCTTCCAATGGAATTAAAAAAAAAAAAAAGCCAAACAAACCTAAACTTTTGATATATGTTGGCTTTCCTGTATTTTAAGAACTTTATTAGACATAGGGCCATACATTTTTAGATCTCATACTTTGTCAAAAGTTGCACTGTTGGGGCACCTGGGTGGCTCAGTGGGTTGAGCTGCTGCCTTCGGCTCGGGTCATGGTCTCAGGGTCCTGGGATCGAGTCCCGCATCGGGCTCTCTGCTCAGCGAGAGGCCTGCTTCCCATCTCTCTCTCTGACTGCCTCTCCATCTACTTGTGATCTCTCTCTGTCAAATAAATAAATAAAAATATTTAAATAAATAAAAAAAAGTTGCACTGTTAAATATTTATTTCCAATTTGACATCAGCTTGATCTGTCAGTGCAAGGGCACCAGCCATGCAGTGGGGCAGATGAGAGGCTTAAACTTTCAAACTTTTTGAAACTTTGATTTAATTTCAACATTCTCTCAGGTGTTGGCTTTTAAAAAACATCTTTCTTTCACACCCTTCCTGTAGTTAAAATGGGCGGTAGGGGTGCATTTTCTCAGCAGATGCCACCAAGATGGAAAGGATGAGGCCAGATGCAGAGAACACAGCTGTTTGCTACGGCCACCTGCAGAAGAGCAGCCAGATTGGGAAACCCAGTGTCCAAGGGACTCAATTGTTTGTTTTAAGAATCTTGAAAACGGGGCACCTGGGTGGCTCAGTGGGTTAAAGCCTCTGCCTTCAGCTCAGGTCATGATCTCAGGGTCCTGGGATCAAGCCCCGCATCAGGCTCTCTGCTCAGTAGGGAGCCTGCTTCCCCCTCTCTCTCTGCCTGCCTCTCTGCCTACTTGTGATTTCTGTCTGTCAAATAAATAAATAAAATCTTTAAAAAAAAGAGTCTTGAAAACACCTGGTATTTGGGGTCCTAGCATGGAAAGCATAGCAACAGAGATTCTGAGGTTGGTGTCTGGGCATCAGACAGACAGGTGGAAGTTGTGAGAAAGTCTGTCCACAGAAGCCAGCTGATAGGTTCTGGTGCTGAAATCACTGGAAAATGACTGTGCCCAAGCATACTCATGTTATGTACATGATCCTGCCTGAGTATCTGTTTCCTCCTGTTTAAAATGGTGGTGATTCTATCACATAGGGTTATCATAAGAGATCAATGAAATTTACATGCATAAGGAGGCTGGTCCTTGAGAAAATGCGGCCTTCCCCACATCTCCTTCCTTCCCACACCCTCTTCCCCTGCCTTCCTGCACTACTCCTTTCCACTTTTCAGGAACTAATGGTACATAGAGACATACTATGCATATATCCTATATAAGTGTGCCACTAAGGCTTCTAGGAGACATGGTAATACAGGAACTTCTAAGATATTTAGTCCAGTATTGCCACTTTAAAAAATTGGATGAATGATCCCTATGTCAGAATATAAATTATTTAGCAAGCAGCCCTCAAATATCAGTGTCTTAATGCAGGTAAGGTACTTTTTACTCATATTACAGTTCAAATGGGTCTGCAGGAGGCATGTGCTCCACATGGCCCCAGGCCCCCTCCATCCAGGGGTTTCCTTTTGGGCCTTAGAGTTCAGCATTGTACCCCCTGCATCTACTCAAGGCAAGGGAAGAAAGAGAAGATGGAGCATCATACAGAACTTGTTGGGGTACCATGCTTGGAAGGATGCACATCACTTCTGTCCATATTCCAATGGCCAGAACTCAGTTACTCAACCCCTCTGTGGTCTAGCTAGCTGGCCAGGCAGAAAAGGAAATGGGATTTTGTGGACACATGGCAGTCCCTGCCCTATGACCAGAACTAACCCCAAATTGGGCAAATTATTAGAAAAGTAGTGAATGAGCTCCCTTTCACTGAAACCATGTAAGCAGAGTCTGATGACCCTTTGTTTGGAATGTACTACTGGGGTGGAGGGGACACGTTCAAGCTAGAATACAGAGGACATTTCTCTCTCTGAGATTCTCTGATTTAGTAAAGCAGCAGAGAATTGGAGCCGATTTACCCAGCCGAATTTCCGGTGCCTTAAACTGAGTTCTTGGAGTAGAAATAGAACACTGAATTTCATTTTATAAATTGTTCTTCCAGCTTGACGTATTGGAGATTTTTAGCACGCACACTCACACCTGGCTACCCGCCACCTTCTGCCATTGCAGATACGCTTACAGGAAACCGTAAGTGGATCTGCTTTTGATGCTGGCAGCATCTTACTAAAATGCTTTTGCTGGCATCATGGAACAGGAGCAGAATTCAGCTGGGACCAATAATGAGGCTATTTAGAAAGTTCTTTCCTCCACCCCCTGACAAGGCAGATGTGGTGGGGATTTTTCCACTCTCATTCTGTCGATGGTGGCCGAAATTAGTTCAAGGCCATCAAAAATGTTTAGACCTCGAGAGTTGAAACCCCAGACCCATAAAAAGGACAAATTCTCTTTCTCCTATCTAGCAAGAGAAAAAGAAACTCACCCCAGAGACTCCTAACACAGAGGTTTGTAACCTAATTTGTCCATTAGCAGACCTAGAAAAACCACAGCCATGTGTCAATTTAGAAGGAAAGAAGTATTTGTCTAAATTAAAAATATCTCCAGATAGCATTACTGTAGCTAATACATCCCCCCCAAAATCATGTTATATTGAAACATTTTATTCTAAACATTTTCACTTCTTTCATCTCATTTAAAACTCCCAGTCATTGTTGTGTGAAGTAGGGATTTCATGCTTTATCGCAATTTAACAGATAAGACTAATTGAGGTCCAGAGAGATTAAGTGACTTCACTTAAGATTATGTGACGACTTCAGGATTGGTACCCAAATCTCTATAGTTCCAAACTCTTTCACTAGACCACAACAGGTTATATCAGCTGATGCTTTTCTTGTTTGGTGGAGAGGAGGGAACACTCCAGCTCATAACTGAGTCTATCTGTATGTTGATACATTCATCTGTATGTCCATCCACAAACTCTGTACCAAGCATTGCTCTTGAGACACAAAGTTGAATGAAGGTCTTTGCCTTCAACAAGTTTTCAGTGTAGTAAGGGAGATGGACCTATAGATAAATAAATGATGATTACAGTTAAATGTATGGACAGAGTACAGTGGGTATATGTGGGGAAGGAATAGGTTTGGATACACAGTGAAAGCATGGTCAGTTTTTCCTAGGAGGTTCATGGATGGTATCACAAAAGAGGCTACATTTGAGCTGAATCTTAATGACCATCAGATACACAAGGGGTATAGAGGCATCCCATATTGGGCAAAAGCATAGAAGCTTGAGAGGATGTGGCCCATGTAAGGATATCCTGGCATATTTGGGGATGGTTTTAGAGAGTGGTGAACCCCAGGGGGGCAGCCTGGCAGCATTGCTGGGCTAAAGTGAAGGATGATGATCTTTAATTCTTGTGTTCACCCTCATTTCTGGGCCCATGATCACATCCCAGTTCTCGAAACTTAAGGAATATTTTGAATCTGATCCACATAACCTATCAAGTTCTTGATCATGTATTATCTTGTTTTGTTCCATTCCTGTTCTCATCAATAAACCTGGCCTCCCAAGTCTGATTATAAATGCTCAAAGATCCTGAACCATACCACATTCTTGCCACATCGCCATCCCCGTGCAAAGAACAGTAGATTGTGGGTGCCAAGAAATTGCTTGGTGTTTTTAAATGTTCAGAAATCAAACAGTGAGCTTAAGGGAATGTTAGCGGGCTGTGACATTGTGGGAAGGAAAGCATGTGGCCTTCAGTTCAATTAGGTAATCCAATACTGTGCCAGCCTTGGGAAACACAGATGATGGTGTGTTGTTGCCCTCAAAGAGCTCAGTCTTGAGTGGAAGGTAGATATGGAAGGCAGTTATTGCAATTCCATGAGAAACAGAGTAATCTGGAGAACAAGTTCTATGAGAAGTCAGATAAGAAACTGCTAATAGGGGTGCCTGGGTGGCTCAGTGGGTTAGGCCTCTGCCTTCGGCTCAGGTCATGATCTCAGGGTCCTGGGATCGAGCCCCACATCGGGCTCTCTGCTCACCAGGGAGCCTGCTTCCTCCTCTCTCTATCTCTGCCTGCCTCTCTGCCTACTTGTGATCTGTCTGTCAAATAAATGAATAATATCTTTAAAAAAAAAAAAAGAAACTGCTAATAGCATCTGGGGAAATTTGGAAAGCTTTATTGTCTGCTCTGAGTTCAGTGTAAACTCTGAAGGCAGAGGATTCATGTGCCTTGTTTAATGTTGAATCTTTAGTGTCCAGCACATAGTAGGTTCTCAGTAAATATTTGCTGAATGAATTTGTAGGAATTAATACTTGAACTTTGTTTTGGAGTATGAGTAGGTATTCACTAAGCAGCAGAAGAAGGGAGGTATCATGTTCCAGACAGAGAGAATAGCTCGTACAAAGATACATACATAAGTGTGTATTTTTATTTACCTGCACTATTTCCCTAAATATAATTCCAGAAGGTATTCTTGGAGAGTCTGGACATCAGTGGGATTTCTGGTTTGCTTGGATAGTGCTGGTTTATGCTTGTTGTCTTGGTGTAATTATTAATAGAGTCTCCTTGCACTCTCCAAAGTGTCTGGATTTGATCAAAAGAAGAGGGGTCCCTTCTCTCCAAGTATCAGTCTAGAAAAGTGGATGATATAGAAAGGCCCACTAACAGATTTCAGGAGCACTAATTCAGTACTTATTCCACAGATATTTATTAAATGTGATTCTGTTCTGGATGCCCTAGAGATCCCCAGTGATGAACTAGACATAGTTTCTCCTTGGCCTTTATTTTAAAGTGATGATTGTACATATCCTTTCTTGCTTGTAGTTGGTTGTGAAAATAGCACAGTAAACACTCTGTGAATGTTTGCTGAATGATTACAGTGAGTCAGTGTATATTATTTAAACGCTCTCTGTCCTCATTAGTTGTCCTCATCTGTCAAAGAAGGGATAACAGTAATAGTACCTACCTTACAGGATTATTGTGACACTAAGTGAGTTAATACATATAAAGAGCTAATACGAGCACCCTATATAGTAAATGCTCAATAGATAGTAGTTGTGTGAAACCACTTTGCAAATGGAAGAGAGCTACCTACAGCTCTCTGTAGCCTAAAAATGAGAAAAACAACTATTTGGAAACTTAATTTAGAGAAAGTTGCGTTTATTAATCTACTTACCATCACTTATTATAAATCATATATGTGCCCCACCCTTTAAGGAGTTCAAGCTTAGTAAGAGAAACAGACATGCAAAAGAAGAATATGAACTTATATACATTTATTTATGTACATTGGTGTCATGAGACAATGTCCTGTTAGCTTGTGGAGAGAGGCCTGCTGGGTGAATTTCACTGGAAATCTCAGCAGAAGAGGGGTGAACATTCATTAATATTTATCAAGGAAGCAATGTGGTTAGATTAGAATTTTAGAAAGGTGGCTGTGTCTGGCTAAAGGGGTTCAGTCAGAATTGGAGGTAAGGATATGTTGATGATAATAATCTAGGAGAGAGATACAGAGACTTAAATCAAGTGAGTATCACTGGGTAGAAGAAAAGTTAGGGAGATACAATCTACTAAACTAAGTGGTTGGCAGGACTCTTCAGAAGCTTCCAGTTAATTTTTCTTGACTGGAGAGTGGTATATCTCTCCAAATGAACTCAAGACACTCCAATATGTTCTAAGCAATTGTTGAAATTTGTGTTTGTGCAATTGAAGAATGATTGGGAAATAGACTAACTATGGAGCTTTAAGGTAGGTAAAAAGTAGAAGAAGAGTAAGTACTGCTGTTGTTATCCTGTGTTCCTGAGAAGCCGCAGAAACTGAGGCATTGCATTTGGAATCTTGGAGAGCAATTACCAAATGCTTTGAATTAGATGTACTGGATGAGGAGGCTTAGGCCCAAGATGGTAGCGTTGGTACTGGAACCCAAGTTCTTGATTCCCACTTTTTTCCCACTGCAGTACAGACTAGACTAGACTAGACTAGACTAGACTAGACTAGACTAGATTGGTTTAGTGGGACCCACTCTTTTCCCAACCAGGAGAGGAGTATTTTATTTGTTTATATGTTAGGAGTTCTAATAGAGTTTACCTAGATAAAAGTTTACTCTAATAGAGTTTACCCCACTCCCTGGGGGCGCCTGGGTGGCTCAGTGGGTTAAAGCCTCTGCCTTCGGCTCAGGTCATGGTCCCAGGGTCCTGGGATCGAGCCCCACATCGGGCTCTCTGCTCAGCAGGGAGCCTGCTTCCTCCTCTCTCTCTCTGCCTGCCTCTCTGCCTACTTGTGATCTCTATCTGTCAAATAAATAAATAAAATCTTTAAAAAAAAATTTAAAAAAAAAAACACTCCCTGGAAAAAACCTTGAGAGCAATTCCTCTGGAGTTACAAGCTGGCCAAATAACCTGCTATTCCTATAGTGCAGAACTATTGACTCTCCTTTTAAACTACCTATATCACATAAAATGACATAATTTTATACACACAAACATACATACATTAACTAGTAAGTGTCATTGTTTACATAGGCAGTAACATTAGTTAAAGAATTTTTAGGGTACACGATCAATTCTCTTAAGCATGTGCACGTCCCACAGTTCTTCCAGAGTCCTGGTTGCAGAGAGCGTGGGAATGTGGGCAAATGATGAATTCATGCCCTGGGCTGCAGCATCAGCATCATCCTCCTCTGTTCCATGCCTTCCACACCAGACAGGGACTTATTGGAGTTCTCTGTGACTGTTACTTCTCCAGCAATGGAAGCACACATTTGGTTTGCAAACTGTCACTTTATAGCCACTATAAATGAGGTTGCAGCCAGAGCATTGCCATCTCTAGTGCTAAAACAACAGTCTTGGTTGAAAGCTCATGGCTTCAGCTCAGTGGATTTGTCTTGAAGAGTGACTTCCACTGTCGAGTTTCTGATTTTAGTCATCTGAGCATTTTCAGAAGGAGAAAGATCTTACTTGGCAGAGATTTCTCACCTCAAAAAAAAAAAAAAGGCTCCGTGGGGGGGCGGGTGTAGATTCCAAAAGTGACATTTTTTGGAGTCATGTTTGGTATTTATCTATTTACTACTTATTTCTAAGAGAAGCCATATCTTAACCTGCCATGTGAATATGTTCATTTTCCTTTAGTGAATATTTACTGAGCACCAACTACGAGACAGCCCATGTGCTCAACTGGAGGAGAACAGAGCCAAATAAGAACAGCAGCCTGTGCTGTGACGTATCTTGAAAGCAGCTCAGGGAGACAGACCTGTAAACAACGGGGGTGGAGTCAGGAAGAAGCAGCTACTATAAATGCTCAGATAACGAATCAGCTCATTTTGCTTAGTGAGCCTAAAGCCGTGAAGGATGAGTATGATTCTCCAGGGAGAGAAGGCATTTCAAATGGAAGAAACAACAGGAGCAAAGGCATGAGGTAGAAGGGCCAAGGGACATGGGAGAATAGACTGGCATGTGTAGGGCTGTATATATGGAAGAGGGAATGTCCCAAAGGACTCAGGAACCCAAAATGAAGACCAGACTGCAAAGAGCCTTGAATGCCATACTGAGTAATTGGACTTGATATAAGCAGTGAGGATAATGGAAGATATTTTAGGCAGGAGAGTAACAACATAGCTTGAACCATAAAAAGTGACAGTATTTGATTCTGTTTAACCTATAAAAACAATTTCATGTATTTCACCCTAATATTGAGAAATATTTAACATCTCTGCATACTTAATAGTATGTTACTATACCCTATAATACATACCATGCATGCATTATCTCACATTATCTCCTTTAAGCCTCACAACCTCAGGCACTCACAACCTCAGGCATTATTATTGTCCCCATTTTGAATATGATGACACTAAAGCTCAAAGAGAATCTTTGAACTTTTTCAAGGTCCTGGTCAAAGCCATTGTTTTTAATGAGGTTAACCAGCTATCTCTAGTTCTGTTTTATTAAGATAACTTTGGTGACCAGGCTGGATATTGGGGGAACATGATACTAAACTGGATCTTCATTTGAGGGAGATTTTTAAATCCTCAAAAGTTTGACTCCCCCTTAGCCAGCATCTAACACAGTAATGTCAGTTGAAAATCTGAGTTAACCTTACTGAAAATTTTGTTTGCTAATTACAAACCATTTATTTATAGACTCTGACATATTAGAGCTGGCGGGGACTTCAGAAATCACCTAGTTTCAGTTCTTATTTAATCAAAAAGATACTGGTCCAAAGAGGAGAATGATTTGCCCAAGGTCATGGAATTATTAGTGGTAGAGATGGAACTGGCCTTGAAGTCTTCTGGCTCCTCTCTGTATGTTTCCTAGTGATTTAAAATGGATCTTACTTATATGAACAGGCATCCAGCACCTACTGTGTATAAGGGTCTTTGCTCTAGGCACGTTCATCAGTAATACCTCACACACGGAAATGTATAAAACTTCATGTCAGGTGTATGGCACAATTAGGCTATCTACTGGTACCAAGCGAGAACATATCTTTTCGCTTCCCACATCTTGGGATTGGCAAACCTAAATCAACAGTAAAGATGTTCATTGTTCTAAGCCCTTGTGCATTTTGTGCTCCAAGGTATCCATGTGCTGATAGATAATAAAGAACACATTTCAAGCAGAAGTTTATATATTATCTGAGTTGCAAAACCTTTAAGATGAAAAAAGAACTTCAAAATTTTTGAGCAAGATTAAAGTTTTAATGATAGGCGTAACATATATGATATGCACATTTTACATGCCTAAGGGTTTTTGAAGGCTAGCAAAACCTTTTGCAAGCACCCTCACTTAACCAGCAATGTAACAACAATTAAATGTGATGATTATTTGATTATCTCTTGGTCCATTTTATAGATAATGAAGTGAGCAAGGTAAGTATTGAATAATAAAATCAGTAAGTACCAGTTTGGGGTAAAGTTGGAATTTCTTTTTTTTTTTTTTATGAGAGAGAGAGAGAGCAAGAGAGTGAGAGAGAGAGAGTGCACACAAGCAGACAGAGTTGCAGGCAGAGGCAGAGAGAGAAGCAGGCTCCCCACTGAGCAGAGAGCCCGATGCGGAACTCAATCCCAGGACCCTGGGATCATGACCTGAGCCAAAGGCAGCGGCTTAACCAACTGAGCCACCCAGGCATCCCTGGAATTTCTTTTTATATTTTTCCTTAAACTGTCCACAGAACCTTAGGTTACATGTAATAAATATAGTTTGTAAAACCCTGATGTAGGTTTTAAAAACTGTGATTTTAGTTATTCACTCTTCTCAGTAAGGGAGCAAACTGAATAGTAAAGTCAATATCAATAACCCTTTTTAAAGAACTTAAGTGTAATTTCTATAATAACCTAGGATTGATGGTGACTTGATAAAATAAAAGTTATGTATTTGTGAATAATTTCAGAGTAGGACCAGGGCTTTTCTAGGGACTGAAATTTCGCAGGAGCCCAGCACTCTTATGGTTACTGCATAATATCATAAAGTAAAGTTAGCATGGAATAGGTATTTGTAGCCTACAAGGCTTTGGGGGTTGTAATGTTAAAACATCTGTTCAAAAACCTTACATTAAAAAAAAATACTCATCTTCGTTAAAGATGTGATCCTTTTCAAGGAGGTATTTTGAACTTGAAGCTGTCGTTGCTAAGGGGTTGCTAAGGGAAATGAGCTACTCAGCACTAATGTGTAACTTTACTCTTCTGCTTAAAAGTAGTTAAATCATTCCCCCAGCTTCAGAGTCAGAGAAGAGAACTAAAAAGGGTCAAGTGGAGAGTTCCCTCTTTCTGACAGGTATATAGCATGCCTCTCTTGTTTTTCACGGTTTTTCCTTATCTCCCACAGAGAAAGGAAGCAATCTTCCTGGGCATAGGAAGGGTGAAAAGGTAAACTGGACTGCTGTGCAGGGCAGGGCTTATAATGAATGTAGACTGTCCCTGGCTAAGGCAGAAGGAAGCACCTGACCACTGAAAGAAATGCTTCTGCTGATGACCAGCCTCAGGAAAGGGCTTTCCAAAGTTTTTCTAAAATATTTGGAATCAATTATTTATGTTCTTTTAGTGAGTGCCCACTATGTTCTAGGTGCTGGCATTCTCATGCTGGGATGATAAGGCAAATAATATACAATTTCTACCCTGCATGCTCAGAATACAGTGTGAAAGTAACAACTATAATTCATTGAATACAATCTGTGATAGAATTGTTTGAAAATTTTTGAAGTTTAGAACTATACTCAGAGTTGAATTTTTGATAAATAAAATCTGGAAAATATTTGGAAAGATTAATGTCTTGGGTCTTTAGTAGACAGTTCTGTCGGAAGATCAGACACTCTTTTCTTTCCTTCCAGAGGTGGAAGCACACACACAAAATGATAGCAGATCAAAAGGTGATGCTTGTAATTCTCATAGGTACAATATTCTATCATCACCTGGTGGCAGAATACTGAAATTGCAAGCATAGGTTAGGTTTTTTTGTTCTTGGGTTTTGTTTTGTTTTTTATTGTTGTTCTTACAAATGTCAGCAGATGTCAATGACATTACTTTTTAAAAATTTATTTATTTATTTATTTATTTATTTATTTATTTATTTTAGAGAGAGAGCATGCACACACGAGTGGGGAGGAGCAGAAGGAGAGAGAGAATCTCAAGTGGACTCCCTGCTGAGCATGGACCACCCCCCCTACCCCCCATGCAGGGCTTGATCCCATGACCCCGGGATCATGACCTAAGCCAATATCAAGAGTCAGATGCTTAACCAACTGAGCCACCCAGGCACCCTGACATTACTTTTTTTCTTTTTTAAAGAGATTTATTTATATATTTTAAAGAGAGTGTGTGTGCACATGTGAGTTGGGGGGAGGGGCAAAGAGAGAGGAAGAGAGAGAATTCTCAAGCAGACTCCCTGCTGAGCATGGAGACAGGGCTCCATCCCAGGACCTCAAGATCATGACTTGAGCTGAAATCAAGAGTCGGCTGCTCAACCGACTGAACCACCTAGGCTCCCCATAAATGACATTATTTTGAATGTTAGTTTCTGAGTATATAGTAACATAGAGAATAAGATTTAAATTTCTCTAGATCTACACTCTTCTATGTAAGGTAGTATTTGTAGTAAAGAGTATGAACTGAGGTTGGACATGTATAAATTTGCCTCTTACTATCTCTGTGATCTTGAGCAAATTCTCTAATCTTTAGTTTCCCTGTTGGAAATCTGAGTTATGAGATTAAATGAGATTTATAGGCAAAGTACCTAGTGCAGTGTTGGACATATAATAGACGTACAATAAATATTAATTCCTGCTCCTTTTATGAACGTACTTACTGAATAAAAGGTCTGTTCTCCCACAGTCATCATATCATAATATTCCTCTATTTATAACTTTTAAAAAATGGAACAGGTTGGAATAGATTCAGAGGAAACCTCAGAGGGGGTCTAACTAAAATGAGCTGGCTGCGACTATCCCCTACCTGCCCTCCTCCCCGACGTTTGTTCTTATATGAAGTACCCGGAATTTTCCTAGACAAATCCTATCATTCTATAAGCCTAGTGTTAATTCCAGCTTCTTCCATGAAGCCTTCCCCCTGTCAATTCAGATGGTATCCTCACCATCAACTGCCCTTCTGTATTTCGTTTTGATACTATTCTTTTTATATTCCCTATGCTATCAAGATTCATACATAAGAAGGAAAGTTCCTTTACCAACCAGACTGTAAGCTCCTTGAAGATGAGATCTATGACTTGTATTTCTTTTTATTCTTCACACTCAGAATTTAGCACTGAACTTTGCCTATTGGCTAAGTCCTAATCTGCAGCAGTCATTTTCATTGGAACTGGAACAGACCACTCAGGTTTCTTAGTGATTATTCTCTAGTTGTTTTGAGAGTCTCTGGATTGTATTGTCCTCATCAAGATTGAATTGCTTTATAGCTAGGTACTAAGTCATACAGTTTTCCCCTACTCTCCATATTAATAATAATAGGTACCATTTAGAGCACTGCCTCCACCAAGCCTGTATCTGTTTTAATCCTGGCAACAAACTTTGAGGGATGTATTATTGTGTCCATTTTGCAGATGAGGAAACTGAGACTTAGGGAGCCAACATATCTTTTCCCTTAAAATGGGTTCAGCGCCCCCTAGTTGCATCACATGAACTAGGCCTTAGGATAGTTCTTGAGGTGATTTAAATGGAATTGTTGATCTTTATTCCTTGCTCATAATTGAGTGTTGTCTGGAGCCAGGCTGTGTCCTGTAAGGAGCTAAAGACATAGAAGTTCATCCAACTATTGTTTGCTGAGCTACTCTATGTAAGGAGTTTTTCCAGGTTTGGAAAAAGTAGGAAATGAAGACTTAGCCAGGTACTCATACTACCCGCTAAGAGTTTTTTGCTTTCTAGCTTTAGTCCTTTGTGTCTCTCTCACTTCAAATGTATAGCCTGGTTGAAATGATAGATTAAATAAAATACATTTTGAGGACATGCTTAGTTAGAAGCACCTCACAAAGAAAACTTTTGGTCACTTTCAGATGAGAAAAAAAATCTTTTTCTTTCTCTTCTAGTCTGTACCCATCTTCCTCATTCGTTCAACAAATATTTACTAAGTGTATTCTTCTATGAAATGATGGAGGGGAGATCTTACTCTTAGATGAGGAAACCATCTTTCTAGAAGAATGCTTCCATTATAACCTTTGTCACCACTATGATGTCGTGTGAGATTGTGCATGTCAACTGCCTACTGTAGTGTTCAGCATACAATAGACTCTTGGTTAAAAAAAAAAAATAGCAGTTTTTATTTGTACTTTGTTGTAAGTCCTATTGTTTATTTCTTTTTCTCCTCACTCTCCTCCCCTCCCCTTTATCTTTCCTTCCTTCTCCTCCTCCTCCTTCCACAAATTCCTTGCTTTTTACAATACTATACATCTATTTCTTTATTTATAGTTACAGAATTATAAATGAGTACAAGAGTTTTTTTTTTTTTTTTTTTTTTTTTTCTTAACTCTATGTTGAGGGGTGCCTGGGTGGCTCAGTCGGTTAAGTGTCTGTCTTAGGCTCAGGTCATGATCCTGGAATCCTGGGATCAAGCTCCACATAATTGGGCTCCTTGCTCAGCAAGGAGCCTCCTTCTCCCTCTCCATCTGTCCTTCCCCACTGACTCCCTGCTTGTTGTTCTCTCTCTCTGTCTCTCTCTCTCATGCTGCCTCTCTCTCTAATAAATAAATAAAATCTTTTAAAAAACTCTACAATGAATTATTTTCAAGACTGTATTAATCTGGATAAACACTGTATCCTTTGATGGTATGGCTACTCTGTATTTATCTGCTCAGTGGCATTTGATTTGTAAAGATTTATATTTATCTTGGGTTTTTTGTTTGTTTCTCTCTTTTTTTAATTTTTAGTGAAGCTTATCTGAACTGAAATGGAAAGGCCCCAATCCCTTAATGCAGGGATCTTCAGAAATCTTGGTGTGTTTACACATTGACCCTGCTGAATTTTCTTATGCTGTGATGAAGAATATAACAGTGAAAATTCCAGACAGGGACTCCACCTAAATTAGTTTTTTTTTTTATATATATAAATGTGTATTTACTTTTTTCAGAATTTTGTAAGTCAGGCAGTTTTCCTGTCCTTTAAATTTCCTTTCCCAGAAAGACATCCTAGTGTTTTAAGGGTATAGTCAAAGGCACTTTTGACAAAATGTACATTGATTCAGGAAAGAAACCTTCTGCTTTCAGCTGCCATTCTAGTGTAAGGCTTAGGAGCATGGAAAGAAAACAGGAAGATCAAGTATGAATCAACCTGGTGGTTATTTTACCTGCACAGGTGAACTCTTGGCAATTTAAGTGGACTAGACATCCATTTGTCACATTTTCCCACACAGTAGCATTCTTATAGCTCTTTCCCACAATCCATAGTGGATGAAACTACTTAGGAAAGAGAAAAGCATCATATGGTCAGGTCATATATCTCTAAGAGAACCTTGACAGTGAATTCCTGATCCTTCTGATAGGCTCTGTGTCAGTATGGTGCATCTTTTTTGCCTCTGTGGTATGTTTGCATTTTCCTATAAAATTTGATTTAATGTTTTTCATAGAAAAAAAAAAACAATACCACAATTTGTCAAAGGAAAATTAGATTTTAAGCTTTATCAAAAGCACTTAAATGAGTATACCAATGTATGGGCATACTGATTATATTTTCTCTAAAGGAAGAAATGCCAGCAGTTTCAGTTTAGTTTTCAAGGGAAGAGGGAGAAGATAAAAAGAAATAGCACTACAGGAAAATGTCAGGTCATAGACACTGATGACGCTATTTAAATGGTGTGCCATAATCATATTAGGGCAGAACACATGAAATTCCCGATTTCTGCATGACATTGAAGAAGGGCCAGCAATTATCTCTGTGTGCGCGCGCACGCACGCGCGTGTGTGTGTGTGTGTGTGTGTGTGTGTGTGTTTGCTCTACCTTCCTACCCTATTTTGCTAATTCCATTGAGGGGCAAGAAGAGATAATCCAGACACCCCGAACAGGAGGAAAATGTCTGCAGCTGTGCTGGGGAGGGACTGGTGTGAAGGGAGAGGCTCAGTCAGACTTGGAGTTTTGTGCTATTGCACGTGAATGCTCTGGAACTACCCTAATCGACTGAAAATGAGCCGGCTACGGTCATATGGAACAGGTCTGTTTAGCTACATCGCTGGGTAGCATGGCAGATGGTAGACCGTCAATGGGTGGTATTGATTGGCTGGATTTGCCTTAGGGTAACAAGACTATGGTCCTTAAAACCCTGCTTCATCTTATTCTCCTTTGTGCAGCTACATACAGTTGTGGTTTTCTCTTCTCGCTCCCCAAGCCCCCAATATCTTGGGTTTTTTTTTTTTCCCCTTTTCGAATAAAAAACCTTTCTTGGTAATCAAAATAGAGAGGTTACCTTAAGATAAACACTCTTTAAATTATCACCACAGCAAGAAAACTCAAGAATATTTTATTTACTAGGCTGATTACATTTTAATGTTTGAAGAAAGTGACATTTTTTAATTAGTGTTTAAGACATATGGTGAGTGTACAAATTAGCTTATTTCATACAACCAGAATTTGATGAGAGCAACTCCTCCTTCTCATTCCCCAGTTAAAAATTGTCACTTGAAACTTAATATATGCGAGGAGGTTAAATGGTATTAAGTGATGCAGCCTTGACTTAAAGATGAAGGAGACAGTCACTGTTGTGTGTGGCTAAATATTGCCTGGATGGGCTGGAAAAATACTAGTATCGACATCTGTGTTTGCAAGAGGATGTAGAAGTTCCAGGGCTTTAATTTTGTCCAGCCAAGAAAACAAAATCCCAGGTATCTGTGTGTTGTTTCTCTTTTAGATACGAGGGAACATAGAATAGTGAATGCACGCTCTGTAATAAAATCCTCCTTAAAATCAGGCCATAGAACAATGTAAGTGATGAGATTTATTTTTGTCCAGGTGGTTCTTTATCTTTGAACATCCACCCTCCATCACTTGGGGCTTTCAGCTTGGGACATTCTATTTATTCCTAGCAAGAGGCAGATTAATTGGAATAGAATTGTACAAAGGAGACACTAAGTTAGCTTTATACCCAAAATAACACAGGACAGAAATGTTCCACTTTGAGGCAGATCTTAAGGAAAAAGAACAGGACTGGGGAGAGATATATGATTACTTTGCTCTTGTGGTTGTTTATAGCTATTCACATAATTGTATTTTTGAAAGAGATGCTTAAGATTATGCTTTTGTTTTTGTTTTCAGTGTCTTTATGTTTAAAAAGCTGTTGAGTTATTTCCTATCATGAAAGACCCTATCAAATAAACCTAACGCTTTACTTAGGAGAAAAGTTACACCCTTAAACTCTTGCCTCCATTTTGAATGTGCTTCGTCTGTATGTTTACTTTTGAATTAGGTTTTTATCACGTGAGTCAGTATTTTTCTCTTTTTGCTAAAGGAAAATATTTCCATGGAGTTTTTGGTACCCCCACCCCCTGCCTTGCTCTGTGTTGATTGGATTTTCCTTGTTCATCCTTTGCTGAAAGAAACAAAGCGTGTTTGTGTTTCATTCTTCACAGTTCTTATTAGAATTGGTGATGGTGTTTTGTTTCCTCGCTATAAGTCAGGAGAAGGAATTTTATTTATTTATTTTGACAAGATACAGAGAGATACAAGACACGATGCCTGTTAGGATGTGGCGTTTCTCGTGTTACATTCTACACCTAAAAGGGGGGAAAAAAACAACAACACAATCCTTTAAGATGGTTCATTTGAATCTGTACACTCTACCCACCTGGTGGTTATATAGTGAACTGTTACTTTAAAGAGTAGTTTAAACACCAGCCATGTTTGGGGCAGGCTGCTCTTGCAAAGAGAGCAGTACATATAACAGGAGTCTACTGTGTGTGAGATAAGGGGAAAATTCAGCTCACTGACTAGAGGTTTTAATGTGCGAACTCTAGGGAAATAATATATTGACTGTTCCGTGGCGCGCAAGAAAATTGAAGAACCCTTTGCAGACGGAGTGCTTTGCAAAGGATTCTATCTGTTTCTCTTAAAACAAAATCTGTGGCAAGATGTTTGAAATCAGCAGGACGCTTAATGCTGCTTTGTTAAATAATGAGGTAATATTTTGTCACTTTTTTCTGGGCAGCATCTGTTTTCCACCCCCCCCCCATTCTTTCCCCCTATGTTTATGAAGGATTCTTTTTCTTTTTTCTTTTTTCCTTTTTTTTTCTTTTTTTTTTTTTCTTTTTCTTCTCAAGGAAGTCAAGGAATACAGTTCACGCTTCCCTTTCTGTTCCTTCCTTTTGGTGTTTTTGGAGAATTTGGTTTGTCTTCTTTATTTGCAGTTTCAGCCGGCTGCTGTTTCCTAGCCCATTGTGCCACGTAAGGCTTCTCCACTGCGCGGAGTAGGTAGTTATTAACGCTGAATTGGCTTCTGGTACAGTCCATCTGGACTCTGTGTGGGAAAGCTGGCTGCCGGCGACTGATGCTGACATGTCCGCAACCTTTGGGATGTGTGCATGGTGGCAAGGGGCTGAGTGATATGAGATTCCTTTTTTTAAGGGAAATTGTTATTAATGAGTCAAGAAACTGCTCATTTATGGTAAGAGGGATACAGCGGCGCTAGCAGCCCCACAGCTCTGGGATATCATTTTTAGGTTGCCTGAGCTGCCTGAGTGAGACAAGTTTCTTTCTGTGGTGGTGGAGGATTGTGGCAGAAAGAAAAAAAAAATCATGCATGACTGGGAGACTCGCCTGCCTGATTCTTGAGATAATATATTGAGAATCTGTTGCTTTACAAATGTCACACCACTGATGGAGCGGTCAGCCCCTCACTCTGAAAGATGAATGGTACTATTGGAAATCCAATAATAAGGTTGACTTTTCCCAACAATAGGATTCTGCCTTTGTCTTTAGAGAAAAGGCCTCTGAGGACATTTGTGAATTTGTTTGAGGATTCCGTTGAAAGACTTTAGAGTGGGTTTTTGGAGAAGTGATCAATATACAAAGTGCATGGATTTTTTTTAACCTGGCAAAACTAGCTAATTATTTATACTGTAATATATAGTTTCTGTTTCAGAAGAGTGGCCAGAACATCTTTTGATATACCTAATGGTAATTAATGGCTCACTAAGTAATGCTGAGATTAGTATGGGTGGGGGAGAATGGTTTTAAGAAATTCTGACATTTCTAACCTCCAGAGAAGTACAAAGTAAATATTTTCTTCTGGAGCGAGCTGTTTTCATTTATGTGTTTGTCAGCATTGTGTTCATGGTTTTCTTCTCACAATATTTCTGTAATGGGGAGCTCACACTCAGAGTTTCTGTTACTGATTTGGGGCACCTGTACCTGCCCTGTGTCTGTATGTTGAGCTCTTTAGAACACTTAACCTCTGAATTCGTCCCTAGAACACAGTTCAACAGATACTGTAGTATTATTGTGACTCGTAGGACTTTTACATATTTGCTGGAGAAATTATTTTAAAAGTTTACTTAATTCAGTCTTGTTCCACTTGAAGGGGTTATAGTTTTAACATTTCTACTTTTCTATTTCATGGATTGTTATTTCTAACAGCTGAATGTATTTATATTCAAGTCTAATTCTCCACATAGTGTACCCAACACATATTGTTTTGTGGTGTATCTGTATTTTTAAAAGCGTGCATATCTATGTATATTTGTGTGTGTGTGTTCGTGAAATAGTAGCTGGGAGAGAACAGTTTTAATTTTTTTTTTTTAATGTAAAAGTCATTTTCTTTCCTAATCATTTTTCACAGATACGTATATTCTTGGACTTGAAGCCCAGAGTGTGGCATGATTTTCAGTCTATATTTCTATACTGCCCAGTCCCATCTCACTGTCAACTCCAGCCAAAGACTTAAAATTACGTTAAAATATTTCTTTAGTAGTATTTGTTACCTCTACGTGTTCGTTGAGGAACAAATTGACTAAATTATGAGTTAAAAAAAATAGCAATAAGTTAGCTTTTTGGATAGAAGTAAAGCAAAAACTCCTCAGGTAAGCCACTTTAAAACCCAAACCAGGACAAATTACTATACTACTGAAGACTGGTATCGTGGAGGTTATGAAATGTATAACATAGGTGGACAAACTATACATCACCGCACCCTTGCTAAATGTCTCTTTTCAAGTCTTTTAAGAGGCCAAAGAAAAAAGACATCTTTTGAAAGACAGAAGCAAAATCACGTGTTCAGTCCAGCAAGATGAGCACTCTGCACTGGTCATGAAATGATGCTGTTGTCAAAAGCATGCTTTACCATTCTTTACAGCAGTGGGGAAGCAAAGAAAAAAATGTGTTTTAGTGGATTTTAAAAATTCAGATCATGCCCCTATCCAAGTTGAGAAATAAATTCATTTAAATAAATCATTCATCATTCTTTGTTTTGAAAAGCTCAGACAGAAGGCAGAAAGGTAGAGGCTGACAGCTGCCCCCATATCCCTCTGTTTTTTTTGTTGTTGTTGTTTATTAAGAAGTAGTTTTCTGAAGCAAACTTGTAGGAACCCAGTTCGCAGAGCAAACACAATCTCAAACTTGCTGTCTCTTGAAACGCTGGCCATGGTAGCTGCAGAAGGAGCATTGCTTACTAAAAATCAGCAATATTAGGAAATAATAAAGTTAAAATGTAGATGTATTAGCACATTAAAGTGCTTTTGTTGTATCTTTAAGCCTAGAGGCAGATCATTAAATATGCATTTCGCTAGAAAGCAACTGTCGAGAAAGATAAGGTGGCTGAAAATATGCTATACTGGAAATATGCTGTACTGTCAAAGGGGTTTGGTGGTGCAGCCTTCAGGACAGGGGAAAGGGAGGACACTCCCACTGGTAAGGTTTGCAAGCAGCCGGCCGGTGACCTGCAGTTGTTACATTACTTTTGAGCTAGGAGGAGGGAAAAGGTAAAAATACAAGCATGGCTGTTGTTGCTTCAGCCTGGCCTTAATTACCAGACACAAGAAGCAGTTCAGAAATCTGGTCTCTGTTGTTGTAGAGGTCACCAAATCATTAACATCGTCAATCTGGCAGTAGCTAATTTAAATAGCACCTGATGTTGCAACGCCTCCCTTCGTTTCCCCAGCCAATCAGATCCTGGCTTCGGCTGACAGATGGTCCCATAAATGGATGTAAAAAGGGGAAGCTTCGAGCCAATTTCAGCAAGGCTCTGTTCAGTTGTTCTTATCTACATCCTAGAATCGGGGGTTTCAGCTCACTGCTCCTTTTCTTTCTTTTTTTTTTTCTTTCTCTCCCCCCCCGTCCCCTCCCCCCAAATAATTGATTTACTTTACAATCATCCACACTGTGTTTTGTGGATCCTTAAATATATATAACAATAGTAGTCATTTAAAAAATATATCCTGAAAGCTTTGCAAATTTTAAGAGAAGAGTCGAAGCTCTGCGAGACCCAATATTTGCCAATAAGAATGGTTATGGTAGGTATGACTAGATTTATAATCTGTTGTTTGTGTTGCTGGAGGGAAGAAAAGCATCTACACCTTGACCAGTCTTATGCTTGCACAAGAGTTTAGTTCTCTGCTGCTGTTTGGTTCCTACATTTACTATCTCTTTTGTGTAGAGAGTGCCGGTAGGTCCTTTTATTGAAAAGCAGTGGGAAAATAGATTGTCATTTTTAACAGGTCATTGTCAGTTTTCCCTTCACATAAAGGAGGGGGTGGTAGAGAGGGGAGGTGGGCTGAAATAATTGCTGGTTTGTTGAAAGAGGTTATATTACATGAGACCATATTGGCAGAAAAGGGGTTTTTTTTTGTTTTTTGTTTTTTTGTTTTGTTTTGTTTTGTTTTGTAAGGGAGAGGGGGGTTTGTCTATGTGCCTGGGTTTTGTGGGGCTGGAGGTGGATGCAGCGGGGTTAGGAATCTCCATTTCCGTGCTGGAAATTTAAAGCTCGAGAAGCAGTTCCTGGATACTGAACGTTGAGATGGGCAGTTGTGTTTCGGGGGACTGCGCAGTCAAAACGGCAAAGAGAGTGATTTATTTGGGCTTCAGTAAATGCTGCATCTTGTATTTCAAAGAGTTTCCTGTCATGACCTCATAAAAAAGAGGAGGCGGCTTGTATGTGTAGCGGTGCCTGGCGTGTTGAGTTGTTGCTTCCTTCTCTGGGCAGCAGCTCTGTAAGAAGGAATGTCAGCTTTTACATAACGTTCCTTTCCGCTTTTGACACACTGTGTGAGGGTCCATCTTCTTCTGATCACAGATGGAGTGGAATGGCTTGAAGATGGTAAGTGAAAATTCAGAGGAAGGCAGCTTGGAGATTCCAGCCGTGTGTGTGTGTGTGTGTGTGTGTGTGTGTGTGTGTGTGTGTGTGAAGGATGATGGACTGTGCATCGTAAATCACTGTGCAGATCATGTGTGTGTGTATGTGTGTGTTTATTAGTATTTCTCTCTTCTGAAAGCCAGAATCCATCTCCAAGTGTAATGGCACTGCATGCACACAAGGCACACACACTGCCTCTTCCATCGAACACACATTTAGCCAAGCAAGGTTGGTGTCTTTTTTGACAATCACAATGTCACCGTCGCTGTTGGCTGGCGTGTCCACCGCCTCTGTGAGCTTTCAACAGAATTACATGACTGTTAAAGTTAAAGGCACATTTCTTTTTCAGTCTCCTGCTAGGAGTGATGGGGAAGGCTGGGTAAGAGGGGTGGAGGAGGTGAGGTTCAGTACCAGCAGATGCAATTGTGAAACAGGACTTCGGGATGTGGAAGGGGAAGTGGAAAACCTTTCTGCCAAAGTAGTAAATCTATTTTTAGCATCATCTTTTTCGGAAAAAAAAAAAAAGCAGGGAAACTCCTTGACTGCCGCTCCTGTTGCCTGGTGTTGACCCTGAAGATATGGCACAAAATGGCACAATCAGATGCCACGAGTGCCCACTTTGACTTTGAATTTCACCAGCAATAGCTTTCACGGGGTTTCAAAGCCGGGTATGTGGGGAGGCTGTAAATTCATATCCATCTCACTTATTTTTTGCTAGGAAAGCCTGGGGAGGACTTTTTGCTCTGCATAGATGTTATAACAAAGCTGTGGTCTTTTTCCCATTCTTAGAGGATTGCCTTTGTCTGGCTGCTTGTTTTGATGGGTGTAAAACAAATAAGATTAGACCGAGCAGCCCAACTGAAAGCGATAGCTGGGAGGAAAACCCAATGAAAGGTTGCCGGGGAAACGAACAGAGGAAAAGCCGAGTAGGGAGCAGGTGGCTATCATGAGAACACACTGCAAACAGTGTAAAAAAGGGGGGGGGAGGACGGGACCTCGATTATCTTTGCTGTTCTTTGTGGCCGGCCCAACTTTAATTATTCTTTATAAATAGGTGTTAATTACATTTCTAACTCTGGTTTACAGTGATTTTTAGAAATCTATTTTTAAGCATCTGTTCTGTCTCTTTTTTTTTTTTGGTTTAAAAAACAGAGAGAGGGAGAGAGAGAAAAGAAGAAGAGGGGGAAGGGAGGGTAGGGAATCTTGCTTTTTTTTTTTTTCCCTCTCTCTCTCTCTCTCTCTTTCCCCCTTTTCCCTGCTGTGAAATTGTACGTGCGAAAAATCGCAAGGAATCCTGTGAGGCCATTTGAAAAAAAATGTAAATTATATTGAATGAAGTTGACGGAAGCATAATAGTGAACTCCCACAGCTGATAGGTTCTGCAAATGATTTCTTAGAAATTTCTAGCAAATATCCATTGGAGAAATATAGGTAGAATAGATTTACCCTAAAGCAATGATTTTGTGCTAGGTGATATTGGTGTTTTTACTAAATCAGACGTTGATACTGCAATTCTAGGGAGTTCATTTTATCTCTCATTTTATATCCCAAGTAGAAATTACTTTTAAAAATAATAAATGAAAAACTGTATTCTGGCCTTTATCTTCGTTTTCCCCTCTGTACCTCCAACCCCAAGGTCCATCAGGCTGCACCCTTGTAGGAACTGCAAGGCATTTTGGTCCTGGGTCTGGTCTTAGCATAAACTGAGTGAAAAGCTGATTTCTTTCTTTCTTTCTTTCCTTTTTTTTTTTTTTCTTTTTTTTTTCCAGTGTCTCTGAACATCTAAGACCCGTGCATGTGCTGGGTGACAGGCATAGTTCCCTTTTTCTCTGAGTGTGCTTTACTAGTAGTCTCTTTTTCTCATGATGGTGGTACCAGAAGGACTGAAAGGTATAGTGCTTAGGCGAATAGGCAGTAACATAAAAACCATGATCTGTTATGACTTGTTCCAAATTACATTTTTGATCAGATAGCTAATATTAACCCCCAAAATGAGAGATTAAAAAATACTGAAATATGTTAAAAAGTTAGGAAATATATATTGGCTTTACAGAAAGTACTCTTAATTTTTACTCTCTCCATTGCAAATCTCTGCACTTACCTCCCCCTTCTTTTTTTCTTGCAAGGGGTTTCTTTTTGTTTTCTCTTCTTTTGGGGGGATTTTTAAAATTTGTTTTGACTCTTGAGGTAAAAATAAGTAAACTTATTTTTTTGTCATAGGTCATACACTTGAATTTTTGCATAACCATATATCTCTTAAAAATTAGCATAGTTTTTTTTTTTTCCTAAGAAATTTCTAGCATTACTTAGTTAGGGGGAAATAATTTCCATAAGAACTGTCATCTTGTCTTGGGTTGTAAAAAAGACACGTAGTTCTACTGCTGACCTTTCTTGCTTCTTTGTCTTAAAAATATTAATGCCTACTACCTGTATGTGGAGGTGCGCCTTTGTGGAAGCACAAGGCTGAGTGTGCATTTATTAAGAAATGAAAATCTGATTGGAAATATTTCTGCAAAGATCACCTCACTACATCACAGTTTTATGATCAGAATGTCTGTATATGTCATTGTAACATCATGGCCACATAGTTTAATATTTACATTTTTTTTAAAAAGATAAAATGGACATAGATAGGGAAATGACTGAGAAATTGCTTTGAGAATCACTGACTTATAGGATAATTTTAATATCTCAGGAAAAAAAAAGCCTAAGAAGCAACTTAACCACTCATTTTTGTAGTCCCATACATTTCTAACTGCCATTCATTCAAGTCATCCTCCTGGCCAGAAATAGATGAGCTTCCTTCTGTTTGATAGTTTTCCAAAGACTTAAAACTTTTTTCTCTCCCGATAGCCCTTCCTGGGTCCTTTGAATATTCAAAGATTTTGTGATGAGACGAAGGCCAGATTGTTGTGAGCTAATAACAATAGAATTTTTTTTTAAGGAAAGAGAAAGAAAATGAACTCCGCATTTGCGTTTTAGTTCTTAACTCAGTCTTAAAAAAGGGTTTGAGACGTGGTAGACTTCAGGTATTTGAAACTTAGTATTTCTGTTGGGAATAATCTATTTGACATTTTGAATCAGAAATCTTTGCCTGAATAGTGCTTTGTGTGTGTATTCAGTATCTCTAAAAGAATTTGTGGGTGAATCAAGGTGTTCTTCGCAAGTAAGAATTACCACTAACAATGAAAGGCTTTCCTCAGGGCAAGTCCTTTCTTTGGTTTGATTTCTTCCCTTTGCACTTATTTCCTTTTTGTGGGTCAATTCTTTTCCTATATGTAGACCAAATACTATTCCTTCCATGAGGATATATGCTGCTTCACTTAGCCGTTGGCATCTTAATGCCCTATTTTAATAATAAAAAAAAAACAATGAAACAAATTGTGTGTACCGCAAATAAGGAATGGCGGTCTTGATAGAGGTCATTGTATGTGGACAGAAGTACTTTGGCCTTGACAAATTTCTTCATCAATTCCAGTGATCTGTGGCCACCAGGCTCTTAATTTATATGCCTGGACACTTAATATGTACATTTGTTGGTGAACTGGCCAGCGGATGCTAGACACATGAGGGTGCGCTGGCGAATGCTGCAATGCAGTATTTTTTCCCAATGTCATTAGGAATTTGGGAGGGTATGAAGGGACACAAACATTCTCAAGCTTTTATCTTACTATCTTCCAGTAGATGGACCATGTTGTACAGAATTTGCCAATTCTCTTTTTAAAAGCGAAGTCAACCTTTTATTGTCCGCTGTCTGTTCTTCCATCCATTTGATGGATATGTGGAAAGTATGTGTATGTGACAGAGGGAGACTCTGTGTGTGTGTGTGTGTGTGTGTGTGTGTGTGTGTATCTGTGTAAGCATGTGTGTTTCTGGAATCCTGCACCTGTCTTAGGTTTTCCTTATTTGGTATTACCAAATGTGTATACATACTTGCAAGTATATGTGCATCCAAAAAGGGAAAGAAAACCAAACTCGGCTGGCTTCCCATAAGAAGTGGCTTCTCCTCCTCATAAACTCCAAGAGTTTTCTTATTAGAAAAATACAAAACTTAAAAAAAAAAAAAAAAAAAAAAGATAGATCCAGACCCTGCAACCTGCATTCATAACCAAACACCTTTCTTTAGTTGCCACTTGAGAAACTATAAAAGTACAGATCTATCACAATATTTGTGAGTTCAAAGCTGCTCTCTCAAGCAAAGGGTTAGGCTTGAAATAAAATGTGTGTATATGTGGAAGAAGAGTTGTTTTTTTCTTTGGGAGCATTTGAGCCTAATCTTTAACCATTGGTAAAAACAAATAGGAGGTAGGGTGGCTGTGTTAGCAGTGTGTGCGTTGTTTTGTGAGTTTGTGTGTAGATGCGTGTGCTTTAGAAACATCCTCCTATTTTTTAAATCTCCATGTATTTTAAGGGTGGAGGGCTATTATAGATCAGTGGCTTTTTAAGGGTAAAAAAGATAGGTGATCTGTGGATGTGTGGAAGTTGTCACAAGCAGTAATTGTCATAAATTACTCATCTAGAAGTGGAAAGAAAAAAAGGCTGGAGGACAAGAGTGAAGAGGGGTACCAACATGTGGGTCTGCACTTGCCGATATAAGAGATAATGAGTGATAAATTTGAACTGGTGCAGTGTGGGATGCCCGATAATTTCTCAGAACCTTGACTTTGCAGGTTCATTACTTCCTTGCTTGCTTGTTCACACCTTTAATTATATCCAGTTTGGGATGCTAGCTAGGGGCACCAACAATGAGCCATTTTGTTTGTTGTTTACTTCATTAAGTATTCAGGCAGTGTGCTCACAATAGCTTTGGAGCATCAGTGTTAGGAATCAAGCACTTTGGAAACGGAATTGTTACAAAAGGATAAAAAATAAGAAAGCAATCGGCCAGGTAGCTTGCTTTGGATGTTCACTCTGCTTAATGGTAATATTTATGCTGTTCCTTGTACATTCATTAAGAAATACATTATGCAGTGTCAGTGCTCCTAATACGCTGGTGGCTCCCCCTACTACCCTCACTCTATCTCTTTTCTCTCTCACCCGACGCTCCACCCCCAAGATTTTGCCTTTTACTTGACCATTTTAGGACTGACCATTTTTGCTATGGGGAAGATCGGTATTCAGTCCCTCATTGTATTTAATAACAGAGATATTTTCCCTTCGATAAGGGTCTTTCTCCATAAGGATCACAAAATGCTGAACACCATAAAGGAATCTTTAAATAATTTTTGTTGAGGAAGCAGTGAAAATGTTGAAGAAATAAGGTCAATGTAATTGTTGTGCTTGCGTTTTGTTTTTTGTTGTTTTTGGAAAGCCTTATTTTTGACCACAAAAGTAAAGTGCAAAACTAGCATATGTGATTTTTTAAAAATGAAAAAAGATTACAAGTCGTAGGTCTCTATTAAAAATAACTCACCTGGACTCTTGGTTTGAAAAATAATATTTAAACTTGAGTTTAATTTTTTAATTATTCATGCTGAAGCTATAAAAATGTAATTCATAAATACTTTTTCTATAAGAGGTTTAGTTCTATTTTCAGGATATGAGGAAACAGAAACAATTCTAGCAAGATGGCGAATTCTGAAAAACACACCACAACATGGAGGTTGCCTCCTCTCTGCACTTTGTGGCTTTGAATCCACTCCTGCTTATTCTGTGAATCATTTACCTTCTATCGTCTCCTGCCTTGGAGCAACTAGCCCTTGAAGTGATATTGCCAACTGTGTTCACAGTAGAGGCTAGCTATCATTTGTTGTTGGATGAAGATGTGTTTGTCGAGGACTTACTGTGTGCATTTCCCTGGAAGGTGGAACTCAAGGTCATCCTTTCTTTTTCTTCTGACACTGATCAAAACAAACAATAAAAGTCTAAGTCCCTGTGATTGGAGCTAAAGTTGAGGTGAGGGATTTTAAGGTTGGATGTCACATAACGCAGTTTGTGTCAAGTTATGAGAAGACATCTGTCGGAACATTCAAGTACACAAATGTTTTTCTTTTTGTATTTGTAAGAGCCTGGGCATGACTCCAAAAGAGAGAAATCAGAGATCTTCTGGACATTTTTGTCTATAAGGTTCCATGTATGCAGATGTTTGCTTTCAGGAAAAGGAAACTTTAGACAGTTGGGAGGAACTTGTCTTTCTGTCAGCTACCCATGGAGCTTGGCTAGATCCTGTTAATTTTACAGAAATACGAATGCTGTTCTTCTAACAGAGATGACTCTGAGTACCTTTCCCCATGTCACCCTCCAGGGAGGACCTGAGAATATAGTGACCCTCTTGGCATGCTCCTATGCAAACTTTAAAGTTTGCACATACAGCAGATGTCATTATGTTGTGATATACACTTAGATACTGCCTGTACTCTGTGTGGGGGTGGGCAGTGGTATAGATAGACAGCCATGACTCCTGGTGTGCACTTGGATGTGCCAGTAATGGCTTCTCAAGTAGCCTGTGTTTTCCTAAGCTGCCAGTCTAAACCTTTAGAGTTTTCCTTTCTAATTTGTACATGAAAAATAATAGGCTGAGTTGAACTATTTTTTTTTTCGAGTGCCCCCTTTGAAGATGAAGATGTAGTAAAAACAGCTTTAATGATAAACTTTAACTCTAAGTGCTATTTAAAAGTCTGTCGTGGAAAGCCTGAGAACTTTACTAATGAAACTTTTATTGGGAGAGTGCTCACTTAAAATGGAGTAAACGACTAAGTCCCTGTAATGTGTGATTTTGACCAGATTGACTCATCATCCTCTCTTATGTTACTTTTTGTAATGCAGCCAACCACATATCTAAAATTCTGGATATTGTACTTGTCTTCAATATTAATTATCTCTGTTGATGTACTGGGTACAGACAGTACAATTCCCACAAGTCCAGATTCTTACTGTAACACCAAAACAAAAGTGATATTTATGAATAATATTGGGAAAGTTGTCCTCATAGTAACCATTCCCCAAAGGAAACTTTACATAAATGTGCATTTATTATTCAGGATATTAAAAGGGAATCCTTAGCTTTTACTTTTTAATTTGGGTTAAAATATGTAAATTGGTTTTATTTTGGAGTTGCTCTGTTTTAGGTGGCTTTGGGGGAGGATAACTTTCTAGCTTGATTATATTTTAATCACCTCTGTAGTAGAAAGGGTTCCAAATCCTGAAATCAACCTGGTTATTGTGATTAGGACCCAGAGGGCCAGTGTGCAGATGGGGCTAAAAACATATTACATCAACTTGTATATATGTAGAAAAATTAGATTTGTTTCTGCTAGATACCACTGTGCCCATGTCTTCACTGGCAGGCCTGCTCAGAGGCTATGGAACCCCAGGTCTGCCTCTGGATTCACAGACCTTCATGGGCTGCCTGTTCGGTCAACCATATGGAAAGATTGCTCTTTTGTCTTATGAAACCAGGAAGTGCCAAGGACTTTGAAGTCAGGTGGATTGGGGGCTAGAGTCCTGACTTGCCCTATTAGTAACTGGGTGATCTTGGATGAGGTCCTTCAGTTCTAGAGCTTCAATTTCCTCATCTCTAAGATGGGGATGATAAGGCCTGACTCACAGGGTTTTGTGTGGATCAGATGAGAAACAATATGGGAAGGTACCAGTCATAGGCCTGAATATTAAAGGTGCCCAGAGATGTTAGGTCTCTTTCAGTCTGCCCGTGCCAGATGTCCTGGGGAGAAGTGACACTGAATGCTACCCTCATAGTCTCCGTTCTCTCAAGGACAGAGAACTCAAGGAGGATGGGGGTGACACACAGTAATTTTTAAACACAGACAAGCCCTCAGTTATGCCCTGGAATTATGTGGCTTTATTAAGTTTTCGGCATTCTCATAGGCTTTTGCAAGGTACATTCATGGCCCCCTTTGGAATTAGAATTATCTTGGGATTTAGTTGTTAAATGAGAAAAAAGGTGAACATAAAATTAATCTTAATCGGTGCTGTTTTTTCTTTTTTTAATTTCATGAAAGAGTCTGTTAGGAATTTCAGAAGTCAAGCAGAAAAAAAATCAGGTTAAGCTAATGAATACGGTCTCATCTTTGCTGTCTAAAATATATTATTATAACCTATGAGTTATTTGACTTTGGCCCAGAAACCAGCCTCTTTGGAGCTATTTTTTTTTTCCTCTTCACCACATCAGCTTTTTTCTTCTATCCCTCTTATTTCCCCAACAGACTGAATTTTGAAGTTCTATTTTTCAAGGAATGGTGAAGAGGTTGAGGCAAAAAGTGGCTTAATGAGATTTTTCTAACTTGCCATCAGTTTTCTTTCTCCTGCTTGGTGAGGCAGGATGATGGATGGCTTTGGCAGTGCAAACAGCTCTAGAAGCGATCGCATTGACTGAAGAGGTGTGGGAGATGTGAGCAGAATGCTGGCCCTCAATTTATGACCCTCCCATTTGCAGGAAAGAAAGAGACAGGACGAGAGTCACCGTAATGGCCTGATATAGCTGTTGATCACACGCACTTGGGAAGGGGTGAAGGGGGGTGTCAGGACCAGCGTTAGGCCAAGCCTAATTTTGTGCCTTTTTCCCAAGGCTCTGAAAGGGGAAATAAACAGACATATTAAATAAAATTCATAAGCTGTTCTAAATCGGGACCTGTTGCTGTCACCAGTGAGGACAAAAAAAAGAAAAAAAAAATACAAGTAGTACTTGAAAGGGTTCGAGATTGAAACTGAAAACATAACCTCCTTGGTTCAAACAGTATTTTAATGTCACGGATTTGGGATTCCACTTTATATAATCAGGGGAAGGATGTGAAAGGGAGTCCTTTTCTTTCCTTCAATTTAATCCTTAAAATCAGGGGACAGATTATAAATTGATGGGATCCCCCAAGCACCGTTTTGCAGACCCTGTGCTTTTGTGTAAAAACAAACAAGCAAACAAACAAACAACCCCTTTACTGTGAAGCAGACAATAGAATTTTTCTTTTTCCACGTGTATCTATTTCAAGCCTTCACCAAGGTTATTCTAAGGATTCTAAGCCTTGTATGTGGCACGCAAGCTCTCTGGAAGAATTTGGTTGATTTTTACAATGTGTTTTGTATAGGCAGAAATACACCAGTGGAAGAAAGGGGCTTGAATGTGGAGAGCGGTAGAGTTTGCATAGTTTATCCTAGAAAAATCTCACACCTATTAATGAGAGACCAAAAAGAGATGATTGGGTGAGTGATTTGAGCAGGTAACTGGGCAGGGGAGGGGCAGGTGGGTATTCTTAGAACCTCTTTGGTAGATACATGTTCATGTTATTAAAAAAATGACTCCTATTTAAGCCAGTACTTGAGTCTCAGTTCCTTCTTGCTTTACACCCCTGGCTTAAAGTTATCAGCAAGAAGAAAAGACTTTTATCTTGGAAGAGTTTTAGTAAAAACTCTTAAGGTGGTCTCTAGTTGGTGAATTTTGGAGACATGGGCTTGCAGTTGCTGTAATCATAACAGTATTCTTCCTGAACTATCGTCACGTCACTTTTCCAAGAACAGAGGAGAAATGTGTTTCTAGAACCTCAGCTATTCCCAGCACAGTTCTGCTGTAATCGATCTGTGACTAGGGAGATCATTTCTCATATTCATTTAACATTGTATAATTTTTGCCCTTTGGTGTCAGGTTGATCTCCTTAATGCAGTTAGGGCAGGTGTTGTTAACCCCTTTTTATAGAAAATAAAACCTAGCCTGCCTCAGGATACATGTTTAACAATATCAGAAGTCTTAGTTCCACAGTGTTTAGGAATACATCCAGCTTAGCCAAAGCTTACTTCTCTAGAGGGGGGAAACAAAAACAAACACAAAAATAAAACAAAACAAAAAGCAATTCCTTTTTTAGATCAGGATTTTCGGTGCAGAATCAGCAAATACAATTGCATGTCTGTCCCTATAAACCACATTCTAGGTGCCTTCTGGAATGTCACAGTATTTAAAACATATTCTGATATAGTGGGTAAGGACAGTGACAGGCAGAATGTGAAAAGTGTCTCGGCAGAAGAGGTACAATAGACAGAAGAGAAGACATTTGTTGCTGTTGGGGGAAGGAGACAGCCTTCACAGAGGAAATGCCATTTGAGTGGAGCCAGGAAAGATGGATAGGCAGAGAAATTAGGAAAAAGGGGCATTCTGTGTGGAAGGAAGAATATGAGTAAAGGCACAGAGTTAGGCACTTGCTTAAGCAATGATAAGTAGTCTAGTGGAAATGCAGCATAAGATGTGTAAAGATAAAGCTAGAGAGATAGGTAAAAGCTATCGTTTAGGAAGATTAAGGTGTTTTGACTTGGTTTTAACTTTATTTGAATTAGTAGCTATGGGATGTCTTAGATCAGAGGATTATGGTTTCCCGATTGTTTTGCAGGGTCAGGACTTGCCTTTATTGGGTCATGATTTCTCAGAAGCTGAAGTCACTGAATTGGACATTGGTTATTTAAAGAGAATTGACATTAAAGCACTCTTCTGATGAGAGTGTGATGTGATAATGATGACGATGATGATGATGATGATGCTCACACCCATCGAGGATTGCTTTTAGGGTTACAGTGCCAAAAAGCGCTAGGAGGAAGAATATCAACTTTATTCCAGATTATAAAGAAGTGTGCCATTAGAGGACCACACTGCATTCTCTCACTAGCAGGTACCAGTGCTCAGGTCGTGGGAAGGTGTGCGGCCAGAGAAAGGATGGTGGCAGTCTGGGAAACAGCTTACTTGCTCCAGAATAGAAAAGTACCCACTTCAGACTTCCATGTACCATGGCATACTTGTCTTCCCTGGTAGTCTGCGAGCCCAGAAGGGCAGATTTCTTGTCAAATGCTCTCTTATTTCAATGTTAGGCACACAGTAAATACTCAATAAATGTTTATTGAATTGAGTTATAATTTTTTTTTTTAAAGAGTCTGAACTACAGAGTTAGAAGACTTGCAAGTTTTGGTTCCGTCATTTAGTTTATTCATCCAAGCCACCTAACCTGTCTGAGTTTCAGGTTCTTTTTTTTTTTTTTTTAAAGATTTTATTTATTTATTTGACAGAGAGAGATCATAAGTAGGCAGAGAGACAGGCAGAGAGAGAGAGGAGGAAGCAGGCTGCTTGCCAAGCAGAGAGCCCGATGTGGGGCTCGATCCCAGGATCCTGAGATCATGACCTGAGCCGAAGGCAGCGGCTTAACTCACTGAGCCACCCAGGTGCCCCGAGTTTCAGGTTCTTAATGTAAAATAGAATTAATACAACTTCATATCTTGATGGGAGGATCAGTTAAACTGTATCCTTGACACACCCCAATAGACAGAATAACAATATTAGTAAATAACTAGTCTAGTTTTGCCGATAATTATTTTATTGGGTCTTGACCAGAATTTAAAAAAAAATTAAAACAATAAGTGAAATAGACACTTTGACTTTGTTATATTTCTGCTTTCTTGGTTAACATCTCAGAGATGAAACACTCCACATTTCTCAGCAGTATGGGGGGGGGGCCAACTTGAGTTTAAAATTCTGACAAAATCAACCTGCTTCTAGCTTATCCAAATCCTCTGCCCCTCACTCCTATTTATTAAGCATCACACTACTCAGAAGGTACACTAGCAAATTGTGCAATTGAATAAAACCCACACTTTTCATTTAGATTCTTATAACTGTATCATATGTATAGTACCACTTTTTCTACATTTTGTCAAATAAATTTTTACATAAACTAAAAAAAGTGAAATAGAAAAGATCAGTGGCTAGTGCTTAGTAAGCGTAAGTATTATTTCATGAAACTTTTGGTTCAGTTACCTATGTTTTGAGTTGTGATGTGAAGTTGCTGTATGTTCAATATATTTCTTACTTTTTTTGCTTTGTTGGATCCTTGTCAGTAAATTTCGAAAAACACTGTTCTAGATGATACTGAGTTCTGCATTATCCCAAAGGAAAAAAAAGCCACCTTTTTTTTTTCTTCAGAGCTATGCAATGCAAGATCTCTAGTAACTTCCAAATTATTAAAGAAAGGATAGCATCTGATTATTTTAGGTTTAATGTGGAAAATATATCTTAAATCTTGGAAAGTTAAGATATTTACATGGCATATGTTGGGACTTTCTATTTTTTTTTTCTTAAAAATTTTCTTTTTTTTTTTAATTTATTTTCAGCATAACAGTATTCATTGTTTTTGTACCACACCCAGTGCTCCATGCAATCCGTGCCCTCTCTAATACCCACCACCTGGTTCCCCCAACCTCCCACCCCCCCCACCTCTTCAAACCCTTCAGATTGTTTTTCAGAGTCCATAGTCTCTCATTGTTCACCTCCCCTTCCAATTTCCCCCAACTGCCTTCTTCTAACTCCCCATGTCCAAGCAGAGAGAGTCAATTATCATATCGTTTTACTTATTTGTGGAGCATAACAAATAGCATGGAGGACATGGGGACTCTCTATTAATCAAAGTATTCATTAACTAGCAAGTCTTACACCTTGGTCATGCTACCTAGCTGAACCTTCAAAGTAATAATAATAATAATAATGATAATAATGATAGTACTAAGTAGTGGAGGTGATCTGGAGGTGGGACTAAAATAATCAGATTAGCTTTCATTTCTTGAGCCCTTACTATGAGTCAGGCACTGTGCCTTACATACCATTCCTTTTAACCCTTAAAACAACCTTAAAAGGTAAATGTTAATTTTCCTGTTTTATGGATGAACTGAGATTTTGAAAGGTAAGTTAAGGTTACACAGCCAGCAATTGGGCCAGATTTGATTTCAACCCAAGTGTGTCTAATTCTAGAACAAAATATCAAAGATTTATTCAGTTCCGTGAAAATGTTTTTAGAGCTTGGTGGGTCAGTTGGTCTCTGCCCTCGAGGGTTTACTGTGTATGAAAGTGGGTGAGATGTGATTTAATCACAGGAGGACAGGCACGAAGACTTTCATACTAAGTGTTTAATTTTGGAAGTAGTGAGAAAAGCACCTGTCACATGGTTTAGGTATTCAATAAAGATCTATTGAATTGAAATTAGATTAATTCTCACCTGGAAATTTGGAAGTGAGTGGGAGAGTATTGGAGAACCTTTGTGCTGAAGAATATCCTTACCTGGAAGGTGGCAAATCCATCTGCCCTAAAACCCTTTAGCGCCCCTTTGGAACTCCTAAAACTGGCAACAGCAAAAAGCCAAACAGAGCTCAAGAACTCAAGTTACGAACTCCAAGTTTCATTCAGGCAGAGAAAACATTTGCCATTTTAGTATGAAAAGAGAATCCTGTGGCAGAAACATTTAAAGAATGATAAATAGACAGCAGCCTTCCTTAGAATGAAAAATAGTAGTTATTATTGTTGTTATAGCTATTTTTACTATACTAACCTCATAACCTCAAGCAAGTCACATTACCTCTGTGAGCCTCCATTTCCATGGATGTAAAATGATTTATACATCTTGGCGTTGTTGTGAAGATTAAATAGATCCGTTTGATAAAGCCTTGCTAAGTACTTACTATTTAGTGGTCTCTGAGGATTTAGTATAAAGGAAACATAGTCCCCTGCCCTCAGGGAGCTGAGTGTCCGGTGAAACTGCTGTGAGTGTTGGATTCAGAGTAGCCCACTACTGAAAGAATGCAAGCCTTGTAGTCTGCTTTGGGATGTGTATATTATTGTCATGCATGTCTCATTTACATCATTGGAAGTTCAAGTTTATTGAGGATAAGTGTGCCATGATAGTCATCCTCTTATCTTCTACTACCCTATGGCCCCTGCTTACCCATTGGTGCAACATTACCTTGTAGAGTTCTCACTCAATGAATCCAGCCCAGTTCAGCAAATATTTACCAAGTTGTTCAAGGTGCTGTGCTAGAAAAGGGAGAGTATCATTTGCTGAACAGAGTTGAGTTTAAACTCACTTTAGAGGGCAAAGGAGGAAGAGTATCATGATTTGGTGATACTACACTAGTGCTAAAAATGCCTGTGATCTATTCAGGAAGAAAGGAAGGCCCAAAGAAAATTCGGTGGTGAACCTAAAAAATTAATATATTTTTATTTTTCTCAGTGCTGTTTTGTTTGTATTTCGTGGGAACCAGTGTATTTGCTACAGGCACACAGTTGAGATGTGATCTCAGAGATGGCCATTTACTATTAAATGGCCATCTAATGATGGCCATTAAATGGCCACACTTGTGGCTCAGGATCAAGTCAAGCTGCCTTCACAGTGCCCAGGAGACCCTCTGTGACCCAGCCCCTGCCCTTCTTTCCTGCTCCCCACCTGCAGCTCTCCACCTTCCATTCATTCTCTGCTGCGGAACTTCCCCGTGCTGTTCCATCTGTACCTATGCTCAAACAGATCCCTTGGTCTCAAACATCCTTCTGCTCTTCTTCACCTGGCTTCAGGAGACAAATAGGAGGTGACTTCCCAACTAGGAAAGCGCTGCTGGCTCGTGCTGGGTTAGGGCCTCATCCATGAGCACAGCCAGTGTCCTTCCGCCATTGGTCTTCCCCACTGTATTGTCACTTGTTGATTTGTCTGTCTCACCACCATATCAGCAGTCAGACCTGGGTTTCTCTCTGTGCCTGGTCCCTAGCAGGTGCTCAGTAATGAATTGTTAACTGAATGATAGATTTGGATGTTGGTTAGATTATTCATAAAGAGGTTGCCATCAGGTTCTCTGTTACCTCTAGCCTGTGAGAGGGTTGTTGGACCCGAAGCCCTCTGTCATGAAGGCTGGTTTTGACACTACTGTTGCTCACCAACCACAGTTCTATAAATTTGGGTTGAAGATCTTAAGTATGTCTAGTTACATGAAGCTTTTCCAGACTACCATGACTCATCTATACTGCCTCAGTAATTCTTTCTTTCAGACCCCTTTCATTACTTAGTCTCTACCATACAGTTAACAATGATACATCACAATAATAGGGACTCTTTTCAGGCTTTACAGAAAGAAGAGACTTAGGTTATCTCATTGAACCTCACAACCCTAGGAACAGGTATTCATGTTCCTGTTTTGGAGAAGGAGCACCACATGGTTTACATAACTTGCACAAAGGTCACAGGGCTAGGGAGTGTCAGACTTGGAATTCCAAGCTTAGTCTGTTTGATTCCAGAATCCATTTTCTGTCTCCCATTTTTGTACTACTCACTTCTTAAAGGAAGAGACTGAGAGACATTTAGCCTAGTGGTTATTGATCGAGACTTTATTTTTTTTTTTTAAAGATTTTATTTATTTATTTGACAGACAGAGATCACAAGCAGGCAGAGAGGCAGGCAGAGAGAGAGAGGGAAGCAGGCTCCCTGCTGAGCAGAGAGCCCGATGTGGGACTCGATCCCAGGACCCTGAGATCATGACCTGAGCCGAAGGCAGCGGCTTAACCCACTGAGCCACCCAGGCGCCCTGATCGAGACTTTAAATCAAGATCGCCAAGGTTCAAATCCTGTCTTTACCAATTATGACCTTGAGCAGATCCCTTACTCTCCCTATGCCTCAGTTTCTTCATCTGTACTCTAAGGTTGTAAGGATTTGATGGACCAATGTGTATTAAGAACTTGAAACAGTGCTTGGCATATAAAGTGCTAGTGATCATCATCATTATTATTATCATATAATATTAATTTGTGTCCCACTCTTCAAATAGTTGTTGAGTGCTTCCTGTAATCCACTGTGCAGGGTACTGGGAGATACAGTGGTAACTAAGACAAGTCCCTGCCCTTGTGGAGTTTTCACTTTAGAGGGGGAAGACAGGCAATAGAGTAAGTAAATAATTAGAATTAGTGTATATATTATGTGATATTTTATAATTTCATGTGATGAAATGCTATTTAAAAAATACAATGAGACAATAGGTGGGAGAGTGATACTAATGAGAATTTGTGAACACGTAATGAGGCCACAGCAGTTCAGCCAGCATCTTGCTTCTACTTGATAAGCTGGAGCAGTCATTGCTTTGTTTTGAAAGGCTGGCTTTTTATGTCCAGCTTTTGGCTCTTGGGGTAAAACACTTGCCCTACCTGCACTCAGTGTGGGGTGCTCATCCCTGGAGTAGCAGGAAATTAAGAGATTTGTTGGGGAAAACACAACAAAAAGAACTCCTAAATCGGCCAGGGGTCTCCAGTCTATGAGGGAGAGGCTCCCCTCTATTTCCCTAGAGTTGAGGCTGTTCCAAGAAGGTCAGAAGGAAGATTAGGCCAGCCATTCAGAAGTGCAGTAGTTATTAGCATTATCATAGGATGCTTCATCTCAATTACAAGTATCCTACTGGTTAAGAGCATGGGCTTTTGAGTCAGAGAAAGAGGATTTTTTTTCCCCTCCCACTTACTTGTGGTGGGGTGTTGGTAAAGTCACTAACTTGTTCTAGCCTCAGTTTCATTTTCTGTAAAATGGAGTTAATAATACCTACTGCAAAGCTTTGTTTAAAGGATAGTTAGCATATGTAAAGAGTCTGGTTCAGAGCCTGGCACATAGTAGGCATTTAATAAAGGAATATTTTAGAAAATAGTTCAGTCTCTCCAGGGTGTATATTTTAGATATTGGCCATTTTTTGCAGGGTTCATAGGGAGAGAAGATTTAGAAAAAAATATGCAAGCTACTTCCCATTTCATAACCTTCAAAAAGGAGAACAGATAACTTCAAAACTGAGGCTATATCATCCCAGAAAGGATCTTGGATGCCAGAGGAAGATAAAAGAGCTGGGTAAAAGAGCTCTGGTGTGTGAGATCCTGAGTTCAGTTCTTGAGTCTGCTACTTTCTAGTATTAAGTTAAAGTGCTTACTTTTGAATTTGTATCTTCATAGGTAAAAAATATTCAGGTCAAGACTCCTGTATTAACTGGAATTGCAAATAAGCTTACTTAATGGTCCAGTGTGAGCAACTAGAAAGCATTAGTTTTAAAGTATAAATATGTGTATTTTATGTATTTTTTATCTCCTCTCTCTTTTATACTATTTTATATTATTGCATAAAATTAGATTGAAATCTCAAGATTAAAAGAGAGACATAGTTTATTCTTGTGCCAAAGCTCTTTTGTTTTCACTTGCAATGTGTGGACTTAAATTACTTTAAAAAAAAAAAAAAGGAAGAAAGAAAGAAAGCAAAACTCTCCATCAAATACTTTTTTTTTTAAAGATTTTATTTATTATTTATTTGACAGAGAGAGATCACAAGTAGACAGAGAGGCAGGCAGGCGGAGAGAGAGAGAGAGAGAGAGAGAAGCAGGCTCCCTGTCGAGCAGAGAGCCCGATGCGGGACTCGATCCCAGGACCCTGAGATCATGACCTGAGCCGAAGGCAGCGGCTTAACCCACTGAGCCACCCAGGCGCCCCTCCATCAAATACTTTTGAGAGTAGAAGAATAACTGAACATTTGGCAGTACATCTTTTGTGCACCGCATTGGATGAAGCCCTAAATATTTTCTTCCTTTTTTGTTTAGTGGCATGTTCGGATTGTGATTCTCCCAAAATTTATTTGCCCCACACTTGGCCACTAGTTCACATTTGTTTTGATCTTGATGCCTGCACTCATCTAAAATAAACAGTGCAGGTAGAGTGAAGAAAAGGCTTAAGAAAAGGATTTAAAAACAGAGAACCACACATTTCTCTTATGGTTTTTTCAGCACACTGCAGAGCCTGGTGGGTAGGGAAAAAGGAAGTGTCCTGCAGTGTTCCCCAGTTTTCTCCCTCTAAACTCTCCTAGCACCCTGCACTTGCCTCTGAGCACTAATTCAGTCAGCAGCCTTTGGTCACATTCTTCCTGTAATACTACATGCCTGGAGCAAGAAGTCAACGAAAATTCAGGCCCTTTTCTCAAAGAGCTCCCAGTCAGTGGGGAGACAGGCAGGTAAACTGTGACTGAATAAGAAGCGTGAGTACCACGACGAAGGAGAGAGGGGAGGTGCCTATGCCATGTGGGTCAAGGAGGCAGGCACCGCACTTGGCGAAATGGCCTGGTTATTTAGACAGTGGTGGGAGCAGCATTTTAGTAGGGGGAGCACACGTATAAAGACATGGAAGAGACATACGTACCACAGAAGGCATTCAGAATATGGCATTTGCCTTGTTGAAGTTTGGAGCTCTGTTCATAGATCTGTCTACTAACCACTGCTGCCCCTCGCTTCCAGAACTACATTCCTAGAGGGCAAGCATCAAATGCCATGGAACTCAGTTACTTGAACCGTAATAATACATTTTATCTTTGCCACATACTATGAACACTATCAACACTGAGAAAACTTAAACGCGGAATTGTTAAGTAATATGTCCAAAATCACACAGTGGAACCGGGATTCAAACCTAGACATTTAAGCTCTGGTGCCTGTGTTCCTAATAATTACACTCTGCAATTGATATTGGATACATGCTTAAATTGATTTGAAATGAATGGAAGTAGAAGTAATTGCGTGATAGTTTATTCACTCATTTGTTTAAAAAAATAACATGTAAGGCATTCCTCACTCTGATAGTTGTTGCAACATATTGAGTCCCCATTTACTTTGACTTTGGCTTGTGTGATTTGTAGGAGCTCTCAAAGCTGGAAATGTTCTGTGGGACTCTTAACCTGGAGACTTTAGGTAGATTCAGACCCAAGGTGAAAATGAAAGAGGAGTTTAGGCCTGAAGCAGTGGCAATCTGTGTTGGAAGGAATGTGGAGGTAAAGAAACAGAGGCTATGAAATTGACCTTAAAAATACAGTCTTTAGGGACAGTTTGAAAGAAGTTGAAGACAAGAGTGATGAGGGCAATATAGCTTTAAAAGCTAAAAGTGCCCCTATTTTTAAATTGATTTTGAAGAGGTGAGAGAGATATGAGAGAGGTTTGTGATGAGAGCAGAGTGGTAGGGAATAGAGCAAGGAGAGCAGATTTAACTATGGAGAGCAGGTGAGCACCTAGAGAGCCATCCATTTATTCATTTATTCTACCAACAAAGCCTAGAGCTCTGCACTGGCCCCTGGGATTATAGATGAATCAAACACAGTCCCTGTCCTCAAGATGCTCACAGTCCAGTGACAGAGACAGGAAGATGGAGAGTCTCGGGGCTGTGTGGTACATGTCTGTGAGGGAAGCATATACATGGGAGCTGGGGAGAGATGGGGAGCTGGAGAAGGGCTCGTTAGCAGAAGGATATTGCCAGGAATGTGCTTTCCAGGAGGTTGTGGTAGGTAAAGGAGGAAGATGGAGTCAGTAACAGTAAGACCTTGGTTCACATCCCTGCTCTGTGCCCTGCAAACCAGGTCTAGTCACTCTACTTTCTGTTTGCTCCTTGACCTTTGTTCTGCTCACCTATGAAATGCAAATGACAGGGTAGGGGGCAAATCCCATTTATCTCCCAGGGTCTTCATGAAGATGGAATGGGCTGTTGGGTGTGAATGTGCTCACAAAATCTCCTGAGTCTAGCATGTGACTGAAAGGATTCTTTCTGGTGCTTTGTAAAGGGTTCATCTCGCTTCTGTGGGGAGGTCACACTTTCTGTGTTTTCTCTGCACTTCCCACAACTCCTTTCCAACCGTGCCCTGGAAGATCCTCTTGAAGTGCATTTGATGTCAATGTAGCTGCTCCTTGGGGTCCACAGGAAGGAAGGAGCAGTCCAAGTGGAGGGTGGACCAGGGACATGGACCTGCCCACCCTGAGCAGTTCCATGTGGAAAGCCAGAAATGCCCTCTGGTATCTGTACCCAGAGCAATCTATGTCAATTTCCCAAAATTTCCCATGAAAACAAGAGGGTTACTCTCTCGGGAAATCAGAAACCTGAAAGACTACACTTATTAGATGTAAAGTATCTAACTTTAGGCCATTCACAGTAGAGGGTTTTTTAAAAAGGCAAAGTGTACCAGAAATTATGTTTGTTAAAAATGGTGCTTTCATTATTCACTTTTTAAAGTTCACTTAATCTCTTCCCCTTTGCTCTGTATTTTTCTGGCTGGTATTATTCTGAGAACTTACTAGTTAATGTTTGTGAAACATTTTGAAGATGGAGGAAATAGCTATTGACATAGGTAGGTGATGAGTAGTAACATTTTTAAGTGTTCTTTTCCATTTCAGAAATTAAATTCCAAGGATAAATGTTACCAGCACTTAGTTGACTTTGCCACCTCATTTTAATGGGAATATATTTTCAGAATGTTACATTTTTGATAAGGGGAATGAATAGGTATTGAGTCCTTGTTGTGTGCCCAGCTCTGAGCCAGGTGCCTTAAATTGGTTATTTTTCGTCTTCACAGCAACCCTGCAAGGCAGACAGAATTGTGTGTATTTTTCAGATGAGTAAATTAAATTGCACCTCTGAGAGTTTTAAGTGTCTAAACCCAGGTCAAGGCTAGAGCCACTTTTCAAACCCAAACTCTAAACTTCATGCTCTTGCCATTGCACCATGTAGAATTTTTGAATTAAGATCTTTCCTATAACAGTCATTTATTTGGCAGTTTTAGTGACTAACAGCAGATCCATAGTCCAGAATGGTATTAATCAGATTAGATCGTTTCCTTTCTCCAAGACTATTGGGTTACATTTTACGGTGATAGGAACTCTTTCCTCTGACTTGGAGGTTTCAGAAAGGCCACAGGGTTTGGTTTCACACTTGAGTTCGGGTTTTGGTTCTGGCTGAGTGAGAATGGGTACTGCCTGACCCAGGCCTCACTTCTTCATTCTGGACAGAGTGATTTCAGTTCTTCAAGCCTTGGTTTCCCCAACTCTAAGTGGGGGGAATGACAGTTACCTACTTTGCAAAGTTGTGGGAGAATTAAGTGAAGTAATGTACCTGATGACAGCTATCACCATTTATTATGTGCTAACTGGGGTAGTATTGGAAGGAGTTAATTGTAATTGCCTCCCTAAACCTTTTTCCATGTAACCCTAAGCATTTTTTAATCAGTGTTATCACAGGATCTCCATTTGTTGGGCCTTTGCCATGTTCCTGGCAGGGACTTTGCTGGGCACTTTGTATATACTCCATTACCACATTTATGACATTATAGAGTAATTACTTATTTACTGATTTATTTACTTCCTTGCAGGCAGGAACCCCTTTTTTCTCCTGTATCTCAGGCATTTATCATAATGGCTTCTGGCCCATTGAAGGAACTCATTAATGTTAAGGAAGTTAGCTTGACTTTTTTTTTTTTAAACATATAATGTATTATTTGTTTCAGGGGTACAGGTCTGTGATTCATCAGTCTTACACAATTCACAGCTTGACTTTTGTCCCTTTGTACTGCCTTTCCTCTTCTTTTAAGAACGAACTTCAGTTGTGGGGAGGAGCTATTCTAATGGAGGACAGTATTGTCATTATTAAATTGTGACTTGCTTTAAAATATGCCTATAACTAAAAAAAAAAAAATTGTTTGCCCTAATTTCACAACAGCTGATTCTGAATATTTGTCAGCCTTTCACTTTTTAAAAAACATATTTCTGGGATAGAAAGACTGTATCAAGATTAGGAGGAGATTACTAAGGAAATTTACTTTGTATCTGTGATTTTAAAGGACATGGTTACCTAACACAAAGAAGTAAACTCTTTTTATTATTATTGTTATTATTAACATATAATGTATTATTTGTTTCAGGGGTGCAGGTCTGTGATTCCTCAGTCTTACACAACACACAGAGCTCACCACAACACCACAACACAACACACTCTTTTCAGTACCAGAGTGTATACATGTATCTATTCAAATTATTCTTAGGGACTTATTAAATTAGTCCTAAAAGGTTCTTATCTGAGAATTATATATCATGCAGTTTGAATTTTAGTATAATTTTAGTATAATTTTGAAATCCTACCATGTGTTTTAAAAAGTCTTACCATTTCTGAATTTTTAAAATGCCAATTTTACTCATGCCCAATTAGTATGAATTAGTGAGATTTTATTTTTTTTTAAAGATTTTATTTATTTATTTGACAGAGAGAGATCACAAGTAGACGGAGAGGCAGGCAGAGAGAGAGAGAGAGGGAAGCAGGCTTCTTGCTGAGCAGAGAGCCTGATGTGGGACTCGATCCCAGGACCCTGAGATCATGGCCTGAGCCGAAGGCAGCGGCTTAACCCACTGAGCCACCCAGGCGCCCCGAATTAGTGAGATTTTAAAAGCATATCTTGAAAGGCAAAAGATTATTTGTGAAGACATAACTATTAACTTATTTATTCTTTGTTCTAATCCAAAATTCTCTGTTGTTATAAGGCAAATCACAAACATCCATAGAAATACAGCTATTTTTCTTTTTTAAAATATAGAACAATGAAGAAATTGAGGTGAAGGAAAATTAAGAGAAGAAAAAATAACATGAATTCAGAAGTAAAGTTTGTGTCTAAAAAGAATTAAAACTTTTCAGCGAGATTCTCTGCTCTTCCTTTAAACACAGTGGGCTACGGATTTACCACTTGTTTTTCTAGCAATATTGCAAAAAGGAGACCCAATGAATTACAAGATGCAGAGTCCATAAAACTAAAGCAAACCCGTCATACAGAGGACAAAGAATGTTAGTGGTTCATTGTCATAACAAAGTGTTTGTCTTAAAGTAGACAAATATTCTGATATGTGGTATTTGTGATTTTTTTTTTTTACCTCTCCACATTGCTTCTTGTTCGTGAGATTTTTAATAAATATGTATTAAGAAGATCTCCGTAGGTAGGAAAGAGAGAGGGAGACGCTTAAGAAGCGTGGTGTGGAATGCTGCTTGCCAGTGTCATACATTCATAAAATGTCCTTGAAGATGGAGCACAGAACAGAGATCAGGGAAATTTTGGCAGCTGCAGTTGGGAAAATAAATGGCTGTTGTGTGATTGGGCAGATCCTAAAAGCAGGCTCCTGCTCAAACCATGTAATTAAGAAAAGTGGGAGCTTTTGTCCAAGTGCAGAATGTTCATAATATCAGAGTTTGTCAGCAGGAGCTTTTAGAACGGATCAGTACTTTTCACTCCCTGATCCAGGGAATGGTTTTCTTATAAATCATCTTCTCTCCTTGCTGTCCTCCTGAAGGTTGCCGCCAGGCGATAAGGCAGACTTAGATTGTAACCTTGCTAATACACAGTGATTTAGGTGAAGGAGAGCCCGAATCACAGTCCGTTTCAAGAAATGCGATTTTCATTCGTTTGGGCTCCTATGTGTCCTCTAATGTAGGATAAGAGTGTGGCCAAGGAGAGATCCAGCAGGACAGCTCTGGGAAGGAGATGGAATAATATTTAATACTGTGACTCCAAACTGGTTTGAAGGATTTGACATTTTCTTTCACTTTTAAAAATAACTTCCTTTCAAATTATAAAAGTGCTGTATTTTCAACATAAAACAAAAAACTTGGAAGATAAAGATAGAGACAAGTATAATCCCACACCTTATTGTTAGCATTTTTATTTTTCCTCCTATACTGTGCATGTTTATATAATCAAGATAATCAATTTTTTTATTTCACTTTATTTTACGTTTATCATATGCATTTTCTCAAGCTGTCAAACCCATTATACATATCATTTTAACAGCTGAAAATACTGGATCATAAAACTATATAATAACTTACTTAGTCATTCCCCTTTGTTGGCCTTAGGTTGTTTCTGTTTTTTCACTCTTTTAGATACACTTTTTATAATGTATCTTATTTTGCATAATTTCGGTCTTCAGAATTCCAGATTCTTTTCTTAGCTTCAGAATGGATTCTTGGGTCCAAGAATCTGAACATAAGGTTCAGAAAGATTGTGTCCAGTTACATTTCCACCAATGATGATAATAAGAGAGACTATTTTACTGCACCTTAAAGCTTGCCAGTTGCGAACCTTGGATTTCTGTGTTCTCTGTAAACAAGGTGTCCGCAAATAATTCAAAGATACACTTCTCCCAGCCCAGGCCTGCATTCTCACCGAAACTGATATGATCGAGTCCAATTTTACGCATACCCATCTGCCTTCTCAGGGGGTGTCAAGGATGAATGGTAGTCCCAAACACCTCGCTGAGTTAGATGAGGGATAACATTCTCCTATTAGATCAAAAAGTCCTTTTTTCGAATGTATCCTTCTTATTAAGAAAAAGAAGAAGAAGAAAGGAAACAGAAGAAAAGGAAGAAAGAAGAAAGAAATTCAGAGAAGGAAAAAATTAAAAATAAAATTCAAGTGTGATAAAGTAATTTTCAAATTTAAAACTGCCCTATCATAATGATGTTCAGGATTTTTTCAGTAGTGAACATATGGATATAACATGAAGTTGTGTGAATTATCCATGGGTCTAATTTATCGTGACCACTTATACATAACATTGAATTACTGAGAACCGTTTTATTTCACTCAGTATCTTTAGCTTCAAAATGACCCCAAATAATCTCTCTCCTTTAAATGGCACAATTGGAAGAGCCATTGGCATTATACAATTCTTAACAAAGAGAAGGTTGCCTTGTGCAGATTTTTCTAGATACTAACTTCCTCTAATCCCTTTTACTATCATCCCCATCTCCACCCAGCTTTGTTAACAAATATAAAGTTTCACAACAAAAAATATTTTATTTACATTTCTGAAGAATTTAATCTGAGTGTGCATAAGATAAATTCAGAGATGTGACCCATGATATCTGTATCATGATATAGATACGGAATAACACATTGCTTTGTACAGCTGGATCTATGTGAGTTTGCCCACACTCTGCGTCCGGGAACCAGACATTTTATAAATAAAAATACAATATTTATGTTTACATGAATTGTGTCATTGGCTATTCATTATGCATCAGAAGATAAGCTCAACTTAGTCAGTCTGGGGACAGTTTTACAAATGACTCATTAACGTTCTTTGTATGGAAGATGTGGGTAACCCATCTACCGTCACAACTGGTTCCCGCCGCAGCAGGTGCTCATAGTTTATCATGAGACATTTTGGTTATTTTGTCCACAATAAACATTCAGAGTTTGGAAGCTTGGACGGTTGGATAGGAAAGGAATTGTTTTCCAACTGAATTTCTAATTAGATCTAATATTTTTGCAGGAAGCCTAAGAGCTTGGCCACGAAATTGCATTTATATTGAAATGAATACATTTGCACTTTTCAGATATGTCTTTTAAAAAGAAAGCTTATCAAAAGTTTGAAAGCAGGGGTGCCTGGGTGGCTCAGTGGGTTAAGCCTCTGCCTTCGGCTCAGGTCATGATCTCAGGGTCCTGGGATCAAGCCCCGCATCGGGCTTTCTGCTCAGCATGGAGCCTGCTTCCTCCTCTCTCTCTGCCTGCCTCTCTGCCTACTTGTGATCTCTCTCTGTCAAATAAATAAATAAAATTAAAAAAAAAAAAGTTTGAAAGCATCTTTATTGGCCATTTTGGAAAAGAGGACTAAATTTAGGGCTTGGGAGGTCATGAGAGAAAGGTCTCCTCGTCTTTATAATGAACAGAATGGTCATGCCATCCCTCAGCTCTGGAGAGTTTGCTGGAAAAGTCTGTTAAAACCAAAATAACCAGGAGTTTGACTAGGACTGGGCATACGGGAAATCATTTTAGGCCCAAACGGAAGCCCTAAAGATATAAAGGAGGCCAATATTTATTTAGGAGGGAAAATGTGTGTGATGTATCTGGGGAGGAATATTAAGAACTCAGGTTTCTGTGAATTTGAGAAGAATGTCTAAGAGAAATTAAATTTTGATTATGCTTTTCATATCCATGCTGGCCTTGCTATTTTAAGTATTGATGCCTCTTATTCTCTCCAGCGGCTGCTGATTTTTAAAAAATCCTGACTACCCCCACTGAGAATACTTTTGGCATGCCTGGTATTCCTCTCCAGTGAAGAAGATGCTGTTTCAAAGAAGTAATGCCTCAAGCTTACCTCCCTGTTATAAAGTCATTGGTCTAGGATGTAAGCATTTAAATCTGAAGCAGGACATGTCCATCCAATACCAGGACAAGTCTACATGTATTTCATGTATGTGCTCTTTGGTATGGAGGGAGAGTCATTAGAGAAACTCTGAAGGGAACTGCTTAATGAAAGGGGTATATGCAATTGATTTTAGTTAATTACTTGTTTATCTGCCCTCCTCTTCCATCCTCCTAACTTGAACCCTCTAAGGGCAGGGACAAAATTTTTTTTTTTTCCTGGATTCCTAGAACAATGCCTTGGTCTGTAATAGCGTTCAATAAACTTGTGTTGAATGAAACACACTTGTTTTAAGGATATGCCGGGAATTTATTACCGTGTAACTTCCTAGAGTAAATAGGTCTTTCAGGTTATTTGTGCATCTACCCAAAGGTACTATTAAACTGTCAGCATGTTTTCCCCAGTTAGAATTAAATATTTTTTCTAGAGCTTTCTAGTTACTCTCCAGCAGAATTACAGAAACTTGGTACAAATGGTTTTGAGAGACACAAGTGCAGTCTTCAGCCAGATTCTTCTGCTCCAGGGACCTTTGTGAATCATCACCTGTAATCTGGTTTGGGGGTGGGGATGTGGGTATATTCCCAAGTTCCCTTTTCTTAGAGTGATCAGGTCATCAATCTCAGCCCCTGCTCCTGGGCCCTATTAATAACATGTGTCTCCTTCCCAGTTGAATCATAACCAGGGAAGCATTGCATTTAGAGAAAAATATTAATCTGAAGGGATTTGAGTGAATTAAAGCCTCTTGAAGAGAAGGAGGGGAGAGTACGGATTTTATGAGCTGATGGACGAAACTTAAAAAATATGAAATTGGGGGGTTGTAAGGACATTTTTAGTATCTTTCAAGGAGCAAGAAGAGAAGTGAGGAATTATTCCTAAAAATAATATCTGTCTTCAGGAACACAGAGCCTGCTATGTAATTTTCTAACTTTGGGGATTTGTTTTTCAGGCTTTCGAAAGGCGGGCTAGTTGCACTAGTCTGGGCTGCACCACCAGTGTCTGACATACTGCGTGTCAGGATTTTATAAGGGTTAAGTGGGAAATGCCTACAAAGAGAATTAGGACTTTTATTTTTGTCCTCATGAATAATTTAAATCTATTTCTTTAATGGTTCGATTCAGTGACTGCCCTTGGTAAACATTATTCTTCATGCTCTCGGGAGCGCTTGTTCTATTACATAAGGGTTAGCCTTTATACATAAATTTTCAAAAGTCCTTCCAACATGGTGAAAGAAAACACCTTTAAATACTCATTAAAATATTGAACAAAGTACGTGTGTGTGTCTCAGATGCACACACCTGAGACATGTTTGCAATCAGAACATTCTATTAACACCGTTCTCATTTCTGGGGATGCTGACAGTTAGAGGGCGCTGGAGGTAGAAGGGAGAGTGTTTAGGAAAGAAGCATCATATTCCTGTGACCTTCTTAGGTTCTTTTCTCTTGATCCTTTTGCTTGAATCGAGCATCATGGCCACCCCTCTGCCAGAAAACCAGAAGTTGAGGTTGGCCGTGATGGGGGTAGAAGGGCCCTTCCCTGAGCTTGTGGATGACGAATGTCAGTGGTGAGTTCTACAGTGGCATGGGTTCCTGTAACATAAAGTCGGAACCTTATATGTGTCTCACAAAGTAAATCCTGAGAGCGTAAAGTAGGTTAAGATGTGTAAATGCAAAACTGTGCAGTATATTATTGGACTGCCATTTTTGTGGAAAATATTAGAGCAAGACCACGCAGTATGGCTGACAGAATTGGTGAGGGGGCTGCAGGAAGACCTCCGATGTCGTTCTCTGGTGCCTGGGACAGTGACTGTCCTTAGTTGTGAGGAGGAGGACCAGCCCTCTAACTCTAGCCTGACTGTCCCCAAATTTGAGCAAATGAAAACCTTGTCAAGACTGAGGGACAGAGGGAGCTGTGAGAAATTCATGAGAAATTCATTTCACCATGATAAACTCATGGTGAAAGAAATATTAAAGGAGGCTTTAAATACATTTTTGGAATTTTTTTTTTTTTTAATTTGTCAGAGAGAGAGGGAGAGAGAGCGAGCACAGGCGGACAGAATGGCAGGCAGAGGCAGAGGGAGAAGCAGGCTCCCCGCCAAGCAAGGAGCCCGATGTGGGACTCGATCCCAGGACGCTGGGATCATGACCTGAGCCGAAGGCAGCTGCTTAACCAACTGAGCCACCCAGGCGCCCCCATTTTTGGAATTTTATAGTGGTCTTGTCTAATACACTTAAAGGGCCTTTTGGCCACAGGACATGCTTTCTCTCTGCTCTGACGTGTAGAACCTTCAGCAGTCAGTATTTGTTTGGTTAATAAATTAATTCTGAGAACAAGAAATTATATGAAAAGAATGATTTGGGGAGGAGGGGAAGTTTGGCTCTTTGATTGTATTGCTACTCTTAGAATCAACTGGAGGATTTCAATCTGGAGACGAAGGATTGCCATTCATGTACGTAAAATATGTGTGTGCATTTTTCTGGTGAGAATGAGCGAAGACATTCAACAGGTTCTCAAGGGGGTCCTTGTCAGCTGAAGATTCAGCCCCTACTCTTAAATGAATGCCTCTTAAAATCTATATTTGAAATAATATCTAAATGTATGCCTGGCATATAAATAGGTACTCAGTAAGTGTTCTGTCCTCTTTTGTTATATGTAAAATTGGGATAACTTTCGCACCTTTTTGGCTTGTACTTTACAGGGTTGTTTGAAGGATGTAGTGAACTATTGAGCATGCAAGGGCCTTCATTCATTCAATAGTCCTTAATCTAAACCTATCAATTGTCAGGCCCTGTTCTACATGCAGGAGATGCTATAATAAACAAAACAGATGTGGTCTCTGTGCTATGGAGCTCAGAGTTCAGGTCACACTTTTTGTGACCTGTAAAGTGCCAGATTCAGTAAGTTACGGAGATAGACATGTCTCTGCATGTCTGTTCAAGTACATTTTTATGATATGGCCACCCCTTACTGTCTCCTTCCAGAAAAGGAAAAGTAAACCCTCATCTAAATGTCCATGTCTGCACTGTCACACTGTACGCTGTCCCTATACTCTTGTGTACTCTTGCGTAGAGCTGGGCTTAAGTTCCCACTTCCTGCTCTAACTGGCATTGTCACCCTGAGCAAGTCATTTCCCCTTTCTTTTCCTCAGTTGCCTCATCATTAAAATTATGGCATTAGGCTCCATGGTCCCTAATGTTCTCTGATATCTGTCTTGCATCTACATCATGAACTCAGTGAGGGCTAGCTCCTTGTCTTTGTTGTCTCCATATCCTGAGGGCCCAGCACAAGTGCTTGGCATTCTGGGGCTCTATCTCTATTCATCTAACATTCCCAGATCTAGCCAGAATGTAAATAAACCTATTTTTTTTTAATGTGCATTTGACCTGACAAGTCCAGGAAATAGTGTAGCAGATGCCTTGGGTGGACAATAATAAGAGGTGGGATTGAGCAGATAATTAGGGATATCAGGAAGGACCCAGGATTGTGGTGATGGAGATGCTATCAAGAGCTTTTTTTTCAGCAGCACCCTGAGAAAGAGGCTGAGCCCAGCCCCTGCTTCTTAGCTCCCTCCACAGAGATTAATGACCCTGAGTGGTGATCCAGCAGCTGCACGTGTGAGGCCTTCCCTCTTGCTTTTGTTGTATATTTTGCTGGGAAGAAAAAAAAAATTGGTGGGAGGGGTGAGGTTAATGCGTTGAGTGTGAGTAATTAGTCATTCAAACCATTGACATTTACAATGACAGGATTTGAGTGCCTGCGTTATTGTGCACTGCTTTAATAGTTTATCCCTGAAATTTTCTGCCTGTATAATGTTTCTTAAAATATATCACAGAAACATAAAAGATTTAATGCAGTGCTTTGTACAACCATTAGAGTTTGACGTCAACTGAACCTCCTCAGTGCTCTATCCTGGATGCTCACTGTAATTCTGTTCTTAATTATGCCATTCAGAAGAGAGAAGGAGGGCAAGTCAGGGGTTTGGAACCTGGTCAGCTGCAAAGTCGGCCATGTGACCCACACAGACTGTTTCATGAAAGTACATAGGCACACTTGAGTAACTGATCTATTTATTTGCAATGAAAATTGTGCTGTTAGAATATCAAAAGCCTGGAGAAGGAAGTGTTCTGATCTTTCTGAGCCAGCCTCTGTGCTTATTGGAGGGTATGGATTACCTCTGGTTTGCTTCCTATGTTGAGATTACAGGTGTCCTCTCTTTACGATGTATCAGGTAACCTTCAAATATTATAGTTTCATTTTCTTGAGTTTGATATCGTTAGATCTTGGCCATTTCTCTTATTTTCCAAGTATGTTTTAAAATCCTCTTGATTCACTTGTGTGTCACATTTCATTCTGACATTTTACATTTGTGATTCTTTTTTTAAGCCTGTCTTGTATCCTGGGATGCACCATTAAGACCAATGAGGGGTCTCATTACATGATGTATATTAACACATTTGCAAGTGTTTCTTAGCTTTAGTACATTTTTACTGAGCAAACTCAGTGTGCATGTGTGTATTTTCATCAGTTCTTTCTGAATACACAAAACGATAACTGTAGAATGTGTTCAAGGCAAAGAGAGCTCCCCTCCCATAAGCCAAGAATGACTTGACCTAATTTATAGGTTTGGTTGGTTGAAGTAGCTCAGTACCGAACACTGCATCTCGTGGATCATTCTTTTCAGAGGTTTGGGCCCAATTAGGGTTCAGATGGGGCTACAGATGGGGCTCAACTCCAGGAGTCAGCATAATTTAGGAAATCCACATAAGATGTAAGAAGATGAAAGCTGGTTGGGGAACTGAAATTACCTTGCTGCAGACTTGGTACTTCCTAGGCTTCTCTGGAGCAGGGAGACCTGTGAGATGTTCACATGGATGAGGGCTGGCTTTCGCAACACACGTCTGTGAGGCAGGCATCCAATGAACGAAAAAGATGAACCCGGCTCTCAGGTGATCATCAATTGTCATAGTCCCATAAAATCTCAGCACGTTTAGGTATGATTTACATTCTTCTTCATACTCCATCATTAATGCCCCAAAAGCTGCCTCAGTGCAGGATATTTTCTAGGTGCTTGTGGGGCAGCCTTAACAAGGGTAACCTGAGAAAGATGAAGAGCCGGGAACGTGTTCTTGAGATTGTGGGGCTGGCTTGTTTGCCACTACGGCAAAAGGTAGCAGTGTGTAGCCCTGTGGTTCTGCCAGCCCCAACTCCTGAACTGGATAAAGTCTGTTTTTAAGTTCCTTATCAAGTTGGCAGTGCTCCTTGTGTTTATTGCCTGGACACCTGACTGAGTGAAGCAGTGAGACAACACTGCAAATGGAGACGCTGCTCAGACCCAGGAGGCCCAATGGTGGGGCAGAGCAGAAACCTGCCTCCCCACCAGGAGTTGTGATGATGCTCTACGACATCATCTCCATTAGCATGTGCCTCCCTTGAGCACATCTCCCTTGTGTTTTCCCGGACAGAGCAGCAGAATAGGCTTTGCTTGGATACAGCTTCTATCAATGCTGAGAAGAGCTTGATTTAAGATTCTTCTCAGAAACCCTTTGTTTTCTCCTTGCTGTCTGGACCAGCCTTCCAGAATCTCACAGTTGACCTGAATCCTAGAAGTTCTGATGATGTGGTAAGCAGAGCCACTTAAGTTACTTACATGATGATAAAGAATCTTAGAAGCTCCTCACCTTCCTCAGTCTGCCTTATTCCCCTGACTCCTCTTGAGACTTCTTTTTTGTTTGTTTGTTTCATTTCCCATTTGTGATCATTCAGAAAAGGAAACAATTAGAGGAACACCTACCTAGGGCATGATGAAGAATAACAATTGTAATGCCTCCAGGCATTCATTCTGAAGAGAAACCTGCACATGAGGCTTTATTCCAATTTACAAAGAGGAAACTGAGGTAGAATATTCAAGTCACCTGCCTGAGATTACATAGCTAATAAGTGGTAGGACTACAGTCTTAAGTCAGCTGCTGCCGTGACTAAAAACTTAACTCCTTTTTTACTTTATCACTTCTGCTTCAGTGAGAAGATAAGCAAAAAACCCACCAAAATAAACCCCCCAAAATCTCTGAGTATTGATGAGGTTGTGCAGCAACTGGAACTTTGATACGCTGCTGGTGGGAGTGTAAGTTGGTGCCACCATTTAAAAGAGATACTGAGGGGCACCTGGGTGGCTCAGTGAGTTAAGCCTCTGCCTTCGGCTCAGGTCATGATCCCGGGGTCCTGGGATCGAGCCCTGCATTGGGCTCTCTGCTCAGCGGGGAGCCTGCTTCCCTTCCTCTCTCTCTGCCTCCCTCTCTGCCTACTTGTGATCTCTCTCTGTCAAATAAATAAATAATCTTTAAAAAAAAATAAAAAAAAATAAAAGAGATACTGACAGTGTCTGCTGCACAGAACATACATATACTCTGACCTGAAAATAGATTCCCAGGAATACTCCCAACAGAAACGTGTGTGTATGTAAATCATGAGACGTGTGCGTAATGCTCAGAGCAGCATTATCTATAATAGTTAAAAACCAAAAACGACTGAAATATTTATCAACAGAAGTGGTAAATAAAATGAGATAGTTTCATAATTTCACAAAGGAATTCTCTACAGCAGTAGAGAAGTAAAACCTACCACTATATCTAATGACATGGATGACACCCAGACATAATGTGTGAAAAGACATAAAAGAGTACATATTGTGTGATTCCATGTATATAAAGTTCAAAAGCAGATAAAACTAATCTATGAATTATAAGTCAGTTACCTTGGGGTGGGTGTGGTAGTGAGAATGATGGAGGTAGGGACACAAGAAAGGCTTCTGGGATGCTCGTCATGTTCTATATCATGGTCTGACGGTGAACACTCAGGTGTGAATCGTGTTCTCTTTGTAAATATTCTTTGAGTTGTACCCTTAAGGTTTACATGTTTAACTACATGTATATGAAAGTGCTTGTCCCCCCAAAATTCTCTCAGCAGCCAAATGGTGATAATAATGGAAGATGCTAGTTGTCAGATGCCTGCTAAACCTTGCTTTCCACGTCTATGAGATGTAGAGAATATTACGATATGCCTCATTGCCTTTTTGTGAGGACTCAGTGAGAGAAGTCACATCAGGCAATTGGTAGAGTGACTTTAATAAATATCAGTAATGGCAAATTACATTCCCGCCACTATTCAGGTGCTTTCTATACCTCATGTCACCACCTTGCAAGACAGGTGGCTTTGTTCCCATTTTTCAAATGAGGAAAACTAAGGCTTCTAGAATTTCAGTCACTTCCCCCAAGGTCACACAGCTGGTGAATGGCAGAGCATGATTCCATTTCCAAAGAACTGGTCAAGGTCAGAGGCGACAGAAGTCCTATCATGAAGGACAAATAAGACATGTGAGAGGATAGAGTGCAAAAGTGGGACTGCTCGGCTGCATTTGGGGCCAGGGAACCTGGGTGCAGGCCCAGACTCTGCCCCAGTTTCCCATGATGACAGAATTCACTGGATGTCTCTGGAATTCATCTCAAACATGAGAGTTTTGAACTAGATTTTATTTCCTTACGTGTCTTCTGGCTCTGCAGTTTTGTGATTCTCTGTTTGTCATGCCACACAGGACCTCTTTATAACCAGGCCCCATGAGCTTACATCCGTTTTCCATATAGAATGTATTATGTATTCTAGCTTCATCTTCTCAGTACTTTACCTGAATCCCATCCTGTAAAGCAGGGCTAATTGCTCCTCTCCTGTATGCCCACAGTCCTCCTGGGAGCCATTTACCTATCTGTGTCCTCAGTAGGCTGTAAGCTCCTTGAGGGTAGAGACTGAGATTTATTCATCTCTTTTTTTCCATGCATGCTGCCTGGAACAGTTCACACATTTGTGGAAACCTTTGTTTAATTAACTATTTGAATCCAAATTTAATTTAAATTTAAACTATTTACTTTTTGAGTAAAGTGTGAAAGGATAGCCTTGGGCTGTGCTGGACCTAAGGTAGGACCTAGAGAGAGCTCTACCTTTATGTTTTTCATTTTATTTGAGGTCCAGGAGGAACAGTCACAGAGTGGCTAAGGAGAAAAATCATTAGATGACTTTGTAGCTCCCCAGAATGTGCTTATGAAATCTGAAGTTTGATCAGTGCTTAAGCATCGGTGAAAATCTAAACCCTTCCCATATGGAACGGCCCCACTTAATTTAATGTCATTTTACTTTATGAGATAGTTAATAAACAGGTACTGTATTTGATCTTGTGAGCGTAGCCCTCTATATTTAGTTTTTCAGCTTTAATGGAACTATAATTTTAATCATGATTATTACTTTACATTTTAATTATAATTTGGTGTGGCTTAAGTATACATTTCTGAGAGTGATTGTGTAATGAAAACAGGAATTAGCTTTTCATTAACAAAATAATGGGAGAGTTCCCACTGCATTCTAGTCTGTGTTCAAAATCCATGGGCTGGCCTAAAAATAGCAAGGGGAGTTTAACATTTTGGTTAAAAACATGCTTCTAAATTGGCTGTGTTCACAACCCAGTCTCCTTTGTTCCATCTTGCTTTATCTTGTCCTCTTTCTTTTCAAAACATAAAATAAAATAAAATCTTGAAAGAGACTTTACTTGTGTCTTTAAATTTCATGAGGCTTATTTTTATTATTTTTATTTTTATTTAGATAATTAGCACCATGGAGCCACAGGTGTCAAATGGCCCGACATCCAATACAAGCAATGGACCCTCCAGCAACAATAGAAACTGTCCTTCTCCCATGCAGACAGGAGCAGCCACAGATGACAGCAAAACCAACCTCATAGTCAACTATTTACCCCAGAACATGACCCAGGAGGAATTCAGGAGTCTCTTTGGGAGCATTGGTGAAATAGAATCCTGCAAACTCGTGAGAGACAAAATTACAGGTATGCTCTTCTTCAATATTCAAGGCTTAGACTTAGTAGCTGTGTTGTTCCATTAGATGTTCAGAACTTAGCAGAAATGCACACAGATGGTGAATGCATCTGAGTGTCTGCAGTGTGTATCCTGCATTCAAGGATGGCATGGGTACACAGTCATAAACTCACCCATGCGTGTACTCCACATAAAACCAGATTGCAGATTGGGAGGACTGGGAAGCAGATGAGGATGTTGGAACTTCCTTGAGCTTTACTTTTTGTGAAATAACCCTTTGGTTTTATCCCCTTTTATTCTGAATCAGCCACCCCTTCCCTTTGTTCTATAGTTCTCCGTTCTGCCCTCTGCCCTCCCTGTCCTCCACACTAGTTTTTATCTCTTCCTTTCTTCTCAAGCATTTGGTTTGTGTGTGTCCAGTGTCCCATGTGTCTGAGACAGTGTTTTAAAGGGGGGCCATAGTGAACTTTGGAAGGAGATCACAACAGTCCATTGTCCCTGGGGAGAGATAGTCTCTAAGGAGAGCAGATTATTCTGGAATAAAACTACTCCACAGGAAGAAGGAAAAGCTTAATGAGGATCTGCAGTTGAGGTATTTTATTTCATTTCGTTTGGTTTGGTTTTGAAGATACTCTTTGAGAAGGCAGAGACTTTTTACTGGAAAGTAAAACAATACCTGATCAACTTCAGTACTTGAAATTTTTAGCTTCTGATTTTTTTCCGAATTGACAACTATTTGTTGAGGACCTCATGTTCGCCAGACACTATAATTCTTTGTGGTAACGTTTCCGTGTAATCTTTTTGGAAGTGAGAATATTTCCTCAGATGACTGATGGCTACGTCACAACAGCAATGCAGCCGCTGCGCCACGGCGCTCCACTCCCAAAATCATTCGCCCTCAACTGAGTACTTGGCGTTTTCCAGGACTGACTTTTGTTTCCCTTTCCCTGGGCAGATTAGGTGACAAGTAACTGGCCTATCTTAGAAAAAGGAAATTCTGTCATTAAAATAGGAAGATACATCAGCTTGATTTTCAGTAGGGGAGTCTGTGTGTGTTGCTCTACGTGTTCTCCAGTTCTTCTGCTTCACGTGCAAATCTGTCTCCCATATAAATTAAATTACTTTGCAAAATCATAAAACTAAAATGACTGTAGGAAATAAAAGTCACGTAACCCTCCAAACATAATTTCCTCATCTATAAAGTTGGAAAAGAATATTGATCTCAAAGGGCTTATTGTGAGGCTGAAATGAGAGACTAAATATAGATAGGACCACCTAGCATGGTTCCTCGTGCCCAGTGGTCTCATGGTAAATGGGAGACGTTATTATTACAGATACAGGTAGTAGGTTACAAGGAGAGCGGCTGAACAGAGACGTTTACCAAGGTTTCCAAATAGGGCCAGGGCTTAGAGGATCTTATCTGAGTACGCTGGATCATCCATCCTTTAACAGAATTGCCTGCACTCTCAGAAAGCCAATGTTTAGATTTCTGAATAATCTTTATATAATAGGATGATAATTCAAACAAAATTAAAACCACTTAACCATATGATTCTTCCTCCCACTCCTGTATAGAAAATGTATTTTTGGTGGAGCCTTACCTCCTAAATAGGGACTCTGCCAGCTATATTAGTGAATGTTATTAATCACCTTTTCAAAAGAATTCCCTTAGAACCGTAGTGAGATTTTTGAAAAGTACTGATTCGTGGTGTTGTTCCTTGTTTTCTAAAGACACATGTTTAAACAAGCAGATTCCTTTACTGAAAGAATGCTAATTTGGTAGTTCACCGAGTGGATTTGAATAGGAGTGACAGCTTCGAAGACAGCCTTTAATTTGGTATACAAAACCAAAATTGTCAACTTTGGTTTGTTTAGCACCCTCTCCAGCACAAGCAGAGACATACAGTAGCATCTGAGCTTAAAGAAGAAGCTTATGGGTTGAAAGCAGAACTATAATTCAGGCATAAATTTATAATTATGCATTTTTTAAATTTCAGGCAAAAACATTTTTTTTATTTGCAAAGAACTTACGGGAACGAGGCAAGGAAATATAGAGAGACCAGAGATATTTGCCCTCATTTGGTAGCAGTGTTTAATAAAAGTAGAACTTGTGGTTGTAAAGAGCGCTTATTAAATTCTTCATTTACACTACCTAATTAATTCTAGCATTTTAAATTAACAGTGAAACTGGTCCCTGCTGTACCATTCCATAGATGCAGCATATTTCCTCCATCCACCAGTTGTTCAGGTTTAATTGACTACGCTAAAAGTCAGAGAAGGAGGGAGAGATAGGGCTGTGGGGAGGTGGGGAAGGAGTGAGAATCGCTCTAATGGAAGACCCTCTGAGGCCTACATTTGGTGGTAAGTGATAACACAGGCTGGGAGAGGTGAGGTGTAACGCCAGCCAAGTTGAAAGGCTGCTGCTGGTGGTTCAGAAGTCAGGGTGAATGACATCATAGGTATTTTTGTTGCCCTGATTTTTAACATCCCAGTCCCCACTTTTCCTCCAACACCTCCTACAGATCTCAATACATCTCGATCCTGTGAAGTTTACAAGGAGTTCTAAATATCTAGTGGGAGGATTGGGGGGTGGGAAGTGGCAAAGAGATAAGAATTCAAGATTAAGATTTTCCAACCCCAGCCACTCCCCAAGAGAATGGATTCCCTTAGAAGGTACCGGCTTGTCGAATTAAGAGAAAGAGAGACACTGAGAGGAAGAGAAGGAGAGAGAGACTTGTTGTGGATGGCGTTGCATGTAGACTAGGTTCCCTCCTGGCTGTGGGTTGTCAATGAATGTGCCATTTGAGAACACATAGAGGGAATTTGGGCATAGACTTAAATGTTTGGTGCTGAGGACATATGCTATCATTTATAAAGTAGTTAGTTTATGCTAGGTACTTGCTAAGCGCTGAACATACCTTATTTGATGTAACACCGAGAACAACCTCCATCTTCTTAGATGAGGACACTGAAACTGTGTAAGGTCAAGTAACTTCTCCCAGCAGCACAGGTATTACCAGGTGGTAGAGCTGGGGTTCACCCCCAGACTGCAAAAGCATGATCTTATGGGGAGGTACGAGCAGGATGCCCCGGCCGGTGTTGAGTGAAGACCCCTGCCTAAGCCTCCCCCCATAACCCAGTGAAACATTGTGAGCGTCTGAGTAGCAGTTGCTGGCCACCCTCTGGAGATTCTACCTAATGCACCACGCTTTCAACTAGACTCCTGTGTAGAACAGGAAGCAAAGATAACAATATTTATCATCCTCTGGGGATACAACTCAGCCTTCAGAGTAGAACCAAATTTACTGAAAGTGCCAGGTTTGAGATTCTGTTATAGTGCTTTTGGACATCTCTGTTACTTATCTTCTCAGACATATTAGATTTTCTTTTTCCAATTGGGAAAGGACACTTATCAGGATAATCTAGGTATCAGGGAGAGAAAACATGTCTCCCAAGTTGCTTTTGTGTGCAGCTGCAGACACGTGGTGACACCAGAAGCCATGTTCTTCCTTTTTCTCCTGCATCCACCTGCAGGCTCTGCTACTGGAGAGAAAGGGAAGTGTGGTACATGGTCCATGAGCTTCTGTGCAACCTAGAAACTCAGGCAAGAAAACGTCAAACTCCTGGTAGAAATTATGTTATTCCCATGAACTGTAGAGAACTGAATTAGTTTCTAATTTTTAATCTTGTTGCCTTTTTGGTTTTTTGTTTGTTTCTTTTTTTAAGCTTTGAGATTGCATTACAGATGCTCAGTATTTTAGGGGAGGAAACATGGCTCAGGCAGGTTATAGTTAGGTGGCTCAGGGAATGTTTTAAAGCCAACAGAGCTGGAATGCTAAATTATATTTTAATAATAATAATTTTTAATAATTTGCCATCACCCCTCTCCAAAAGGAATAGAAAAAGAAGAAAAAAGGTAACCAAAAAAAAAAAAAACCCAGATATTAATCGATGTACAACAACAAATGGTTTGCTCTACCTGTCTAGATTGTATGATTATTTGCATCATAGCAATCAAAAAGAATTATATTTTTTTACTTGTTGTTACTCTTCATGTGCCCATGCAGTGTAGTTTTTCAGGCAAGTAAGAGCTCTGAAGGGAGGGTTTTAAAGACAGAGTTGTTCAAACTGAACGTTATCCACGATAAAGCTGAATATATGGAGTGACCTGGGTATGGAAGAGACTGTAAGGACTGTAGGTGGTTGATAAAAGGTGAGGTCTGTGTTAGCTGGAGCTACTGGGAGAGGTTTGAAAGATAGGGTTGGGATTTGGGTAGAGGGAAGGAAACCAGAGGTATAGTGCTAAAATTCCAGTCTATGAACAAAAAACTTTTTTATTCTTTCATGCTTTGGACGCAGGTAATAGAGCTGGGACATACCTCTTTGGAAACAGCGATCTAAGATACAGCAGCATTGCCAGGTGAAGTTAAGCATACCAAAGAATGAAGCTGGTTAAAGTTGCATCCCAACCGGCAAAGAACATTTCCTAAACCTCACCTTTAGCTCATTCTTTCATTTTTCTTTTCTTTCTAACACATGTCTTTGGCTTAATTAATGTTATCATTCAGAACAAGGCAAAAAGACCCTTCACAACTGTGGACATCAGGGTGAAAAATGCTTTGCCACCACTTTTATATCTGGAATCACAACTCTGGTTAAAGGAAGCAACTCAGTTTTGATTTGGTGACACGGGGTAACTTCTGTTCTTTCTCAGATTTGTGAAAATGCTATTAATCCGATGTGTCCCTCTCAGTAGGTGACACGTAGAACATGGACTACAGCAGTGAGGGGTGGGAGGGTGTGTTAGGGCACCAACACACACAATACATTGCATGGAATACATTCTCTTGGGTTGAAGATGGAAAGGAGAGTGAGGGCTGCAAATTGCTTTAGGTTACCTCATATAATTTCAAGGAACTGGACAGACTTATAGGACAGTATGGGAATTTGATTGACTTATTTACTTATTTGATTGACTTGATTTACTTCTGAGGTAACTTTATAAAACAATAAAAGACCCTGAAAAATTCTAAAATACGGAAGTTCATTTAATTCACTCCTAAAATGTGATTTCAACCCTAAAGTGAGTTATTGGCATACTTTCTTACATCACCTAGCAAAGGCAAATAAATTTGCATTTTTTATGTTTGTGTGTGCCTTATGTGTGTTCTGGGCACTGTATTAGATGCTTTAAACATAGTAGCTCATTTAAATAGTAAATTGAGATTTCTTGGAGACTCATGATAATAGCTAGTGTTTATTGTGCACTTACTACGTGCTAAGCATTGTGCTGAGATCAGTAGATGGAATTTCATGTAGTCCTCAAGACAGTTATTTCACAGATAAAAAAACTTGGATTTAGGAATGATTTAGTAATTAGTCCAAAGTGACTTAGCTTCCAAGAAGGGGAGTTGGGACTTGAACCCTGGTCTGTCTGACAAATTTTGAGATGTCCAATTTATAGTTCATCTCTGGTAGTTTCTCTGAAATTACTCAACTGACTTCTCCCCTTTACAAACCAACTCAGCTTTTGTTACCTACTGAATGAAAACTTTTAGTTCAGGGAAAACCTAATTAGAGTTCAAAATCTTTTGTTTTGGAAAAGAGTATACTATGCATTAAAAAAATAATAAGTACCAGTGGTTTTTTTAATTAAGCAGGTCACTGCTTACCTGAACGAGGAAGAACAGACTTAGAGTGGCTTTTAACTTCAGATTTTATTTCTTCACAAACTACTCTTCACTGTGTTTGCCTTTTCTTTCTTTTGCAAGCCCTGTATTAAAATGGATGCTGCCTTAAAGTTAAGCATAGTTAAAACCCAACCTCAATTATGCATAATCCAAGAAAATCCCAAGATATTGATTAGCTAAATGAACTTTTTTATACGTACATCAGAGGGATATCCATTAGTGATGGGAAGGGTAGAGGAAATAGTAGCATTTATCAGCACATTTTGTTGCTGACTTGGAAAATGTGCTTGGTACAGTGCAATGTGTCTCTTGAATTCAGAGGAAAATCAGGCAGATTTACATCTGTCATTTTATTTATCACCTCCCTGCAGTCATCTTACATGTATTCCACAAAGAAGAATGAAAGAATTTTGATTTGATGACTTGGGGAAGGAAATGGATTATTGTTGGGGTGAATGGAAAACAGGTATGGAGAAGATTTGGCAGCCTAGTGGGGTTACACAATGGGAGAATAGGGGTCTCTCTTAGTAAGGGGAACTTGGAAAATGTCAGAATGTTAAGTGCAGACAGTAAACCATGTAATTATTGTGGCTCTTACACACCCGTCAGGGGCAATCAGAGACCTCCCATCCTTTCTAATTAGGATAAGTTGGCAAAGTGGAGCTATGAGGTTTAGAATTTGTACAGGTACATTCTGCTTCCTTCTACATAATTCTGGATGGCAGAAGGATGGCAGTAGTCAGGATTATGGACCAGGTATGGTTTCCTTTTGCCCCCTGGCTGTCTTCCCCTTCATCTTCCTTTCCATATCAGATGGTTCTGCCCTCTTTCCAAACTCAGATAACTATAGGAAAGTATTCTCATATCCCAGGAGAGTTGTCTCAAAGGATTTTTTACCTAGGATGTGAATCAGGCCTGGGTATTTTAAGGATTTTCTATTTCTGTACTTTAGCTGACTATTTGGTTCCTAGGACCAATTCCCTGTTCACCCAGCCTCCTCTCCTTCCCCCAGTACATGCGTAGACATACCCCACACACATTCCCTCCCTCCATCCCTTCCCCGTTCTCTGTGTGACCTGGCTGATTGAGACTAAGAACTAAGGAAGAAGGTAATGTCAAGCTGAAATTTCCACACATTATCTAAAAATGTAATTCATCAGCTTCAGGGTAGGAGGAAAGTGCTTTCTGAAATGTGTTAATGGGAAATTCATTTTTTTTCTTGTCTTCTGGGAGGTGTGGCAGGGTGATTTCTCTTTTCAGTCTGCCTTCCCTCACCCCATTCCATATCTCCCTTACTGCTCTTAACTGATGAACTCTGTATCTGTCTTTATTCCTTGTAAGAACTAAAGATCTTTAAGTTGCCTTTTTATTTTTTCTATAGTACCCAAATTGAGCTTTGATGGGAGAAGATATTTCTAGTTTGGAGAGAAGATAAAATTCAGATGGAGACCATATATTTATATAAGGCTTTTACATTTGTAAAACATTTTCAATCAGCCAACAGTATTTATTTAGTGTCTGTGCTCTCAGACCAAATAAATGTTATTCCCTTTCCCTCTCTTCTCTTAAATTCTGTATCAGGGTCTGTGAGGAAGCCGGAGAGGATAAGACCTAGTTTGTGCCCAAATGTTGCTGCTAGCAGGGCAGTGATGGGGGAAGCCAGGACAAATTATGGGGCCCTGCGGCAGCCTACAGTTCTGGAAGGGGCTGGGATGCACATCACTGCACATCCACCTTTGCTGTTTTATGGAGGGTTTTGTTTTGTTTTGTTTTGTTTTTCACCAAGGTCCAAACTCACCCTCCCTGACCCTGGCTATTAATTTCATTAGTGCAGGAAGACTCATAACAATACAGTGAAGTTGAAGTTTTGATATGTGTTTTGATATATGTCAGCTACAGGGTTAGGCATATTATTCTATGTCTTTTGAAGCTTTATGTCAGTTACGGGTGATCAATGGTATTATCCCCATTTTATAGATAAGGAAGCCAAGACTTAGAATCTGTTAGCTGGAGAGTGGGGTTAGATCTGTCTGACTGAAAGTCTGTGGTCTTTCTCTTATCTTATCACTCCGCCTCTGGTGAATGAATATGAAGTCATCAACTATGAGTGTTCAAAGAAGAAAAAAAAAAATGACAGTGGGCTGGGGATCTCGGAACAAGTGTCGAGTAGGAGTGAGCCTTGATCTTGGTAGAGAGTAGGTTGTGGGAGACCAGTCCATGAAGAGGAAGCAGCTGAGCCAAGTTTCAGAGACCTCTTCAAGGGGTAGTGAATGGAACAGCCAGGACTATTCTGTGGATAAGTGTTAGTGCCCTCTTTGTGCTGATGAAATAACTGAAGCTCAGACAGGGTTTAAGTATGTTAAGTAAGTTATCCAAGGTCACAGCTAATAAGCCGTGGAGCTGAGATTTGAACCCAAGTTTGTCAGACTCCAAAGTCTGTGTTTTTCTAGTTTACTAATAAATAAGCTGACCTAACACAGAAGGAGGTGGACAATTTGCAGACTCCCCATGGTGTCTATGATTTGAGAGCCACCATTTATCTTGCTGAGGTCAGGTACATGTTCTCTCAGTGACTCTGTTTCCACCTCCTTCAGTTTCTAGCTGACCTCTGAGTTTGGATTTCTGCTTGGCCCTTGTTTTGTGGTTGTATGTCCGGTGATCTGTGAGGTCCCATTACCATTAAGTGGTTATAGCTACTTAGGGTAATTACTCTAATTCCTATGGCTGCTAATGGAATTTCTCATCACAAACATCTTAAATCAGATTAAGTCATTTTATTGGTGGTATGGCATAAAATGTACACTTAATAATCCCCGATATTTGCCATTTGTGTTTGTTTTCAAAGGCTTTTACTTTTAGTACTTCTCTGACCCTTTTGAAATAGCCAATATGGATAACGTCTATACTTTACAAATGGGGCCAATGCAGCCCAAGGAAGACTTGAGTCAGGAGCACTTGGCTTCTTATTTTCCTCTCTCTTTCTTCTTCTCTTTTTTCTTTTCTTTGCTTGTTGCCTGTCCTGCCCCCTCTTTTTGCCTTTTTATTTACTTAGATGCCATTTGATTATAAAAGAATTTGAATTGGCTTTATAAGATAATATGGAAAAGAGCTAGAATTAAAATAGCCATGGATTTTTTTTTTTTTTAAAAGCAAGGTAGAGTGAAATATGTGTAGAATGAATGGTAAAAGGAGAACCAGAAGGAAAATTAAATTAAACGTGGCTAGGGTACTTGTCCGAGAAGTAACATACCACCTAGCCCAAGTTTTCTTTACATCAAGGAAATATAGATGGTGACAACCTTGATCCCATTGTTAAGTGTAAGCAGGATCCCAGCCCTGGCCTCCCCTACCCAGATCCCAGCCCTGCCCTCTTTCCCCCACACTCACAGTTAGCCCACAGAAATGTCTGTGGAGACACTTGCCAGCTGTATATAATATAGGGTGGGATATGAAGCCTGAAATCACATACATAGTTTTCCCTTCCTCATCTTTCTTGCTTGAACCCATGTTGGATTGATTGACATTTTCTTCTTTTCTGACCAGGGCAGGCAGTGACAGAGAGAAGTTTTCTGAGTGGAGTACCTGTTTTCACAAATTATACGCCAAAGGGGGTGTTCTGAATTGGGCTTCCATTCTTGCTGCCCTGAACTGAGGTATAACCAGCTTCTGGGTTTCTTCAGTCTTTCCCATTGGGTCAAACCCTGAGTCTGGACACATAGGCACTTCAGTGCTCTGCTTCCATCTCCCTGGCAAGGGTTCGTACAGTCTTTTCTGGCAGGTTCCCCATTGCCCTGGCCTCTGAGCTGGATAGCAAACAGGAGAATCAAACATTACTTTCACTTCCCAGGTCCTGATCTTGCAAACTGGAACTGGTCCTCAGCCACCTTTTCTCTTCCCAGTGCCCTTTGCTCGTCAGTGGAACCTTCCCAATGAGACAGACCGCACTCTAAGTACAAAAGAAAGCAAACACTACCCCAGTGTGCCACATTCCCCAAAACACACACACACCACAAATGCTTCCTTGTCAGAAATACCAGACATAGTACAGTGAACTAACCAGCAGATAGACATCAGTGAAAGCCCTACACCATCCCCCAGGTCGCTCATACACATGCTGAATAGGTATGTGCCTGGCTTTGAGTTAGTCACTCTGTCCCTGTGGACCTCCATATTCTCACCACACAGTAAGAAGACAGATCCTTTCCTTACCTTCTTTGCATGGAACTTGGCATTCAAACCATCTGACACAGGTGGGGGCACTTATAAACTGAAGCAATCTATAAATGGGAGGGGACCCTTGTGTCTCACAAGCCCTCCTTCTTCTCACCAAGTGCTACCCCAGGGCCAACAGATGGAGAAGGAGAGAAGGAAGGAAAAGTAGATATATTCCTGGTTCAGTCCTCAGTTATGTAATTCCAAGGAGGAAGTAGGAGATACCATCTGAGAAGGCAGCAGAGTAGAATGGGACCTCACATTTATTAAGCACCGCTGGATGCCAGTTGCTTTATGTTTGTTAGCTCATTTAATCCTGACCACAATCCCAAGAGGTAATAGCAGCCCTATTCTTGAGATGAGGAAACCAAAGCTCATGTTGTTTGAAGTGACTGACCACACTGCCTGTGTACCCATGTCTGTCTGACCACATGCTGCTGCCAGTGGGATCAGGAGACCTTCACAGAGAGGGCTCCTCGAGTTCTTGCTGTTTCATCCTGAATCTTGCTTGTGGCTGTGTAGGATGTATTCCAGCAAACCTCAGAAATAGCTGCAATAATAATGAACAACAGTTTTACTGGTTCTAGAAGATTGTATATGAAAGCCTTCAGTTCAATATTTTGAAAATGCCAGGATGATTTCTAAGATCCTTTTTAAAATCAAGCCACCTTTCTGAGTGGCAACATGATAAAATGGAAGATTCCACCAAGTTCTCATTCTAGCTATACGACTTTTGGTGGATCGAAAGATTGTTGCGCATAAAATGGGGATAATAACACTGGCTCTTTCCACCTTACTGTGTGTCGACACGAGATGAGCTGCTAATGTGTTGGTAAGCCTTTAAAATGCTATACCAATTCAGGATATTACTATGGTCACCTAGAAGATAGGATGTTGTAAGCAGGGGATTTAGGAGGGTAAAGCAAATACTAAGCCCCTTGGGATAAGCTAGTTTTGCTCTCTAGTCTGCTTTCCAGATGTTTTGTTCTGTTATCTACATGCATCTCAACAAAAGCTGATTAACTCTCTCAGACATCAGTGTCTAACTGTTATTAATGCTCAAGCTGATCAAATTACAATGCCACAGATCCTACTTGTGCTGTTAATATTAGATTTTGGATTCCGGTCTATAATGAATGATTTTTCCTCCATGCATTGGAAAAATTGGTTAGCAGGGTTCATAAGAAAGTTTAATTAGCAGGCTGTTTGTGAAAATAGTGGTTGTGAGTCATCACTCAGAATGAACTAACATTTCTCAGCACTGAATTTGTTCTTCTGTTTCTTGAACAGCCACATAGGATCCTTGTGTTTAGGAAGTTGGTGTCTGCCTGCTGCCCACTTGAACTGCCCATGTAATAAACTAATAACAAAAACAGCCCATTTTAAATCCCAGAGAGGAAGAGGAGGTGTAGGGTATTTGTGCGTGTGTGTGTGTGTCTTCCCAGGGAATGTCATGCACCTACTGTAATCTGGAACTGTGCTAGGCAGGATAGCCCAGTAATGAAGAGCGACACTGCTTGTGTTAGCATCCCAGCCTTACTACTTACTAGCTGTGTAATAGAAAAATTCTTACCCTCTCTGTACCTCAGTTTTCTCATTTGTAAAATAGGGAGATTGATAGGATTATTTTGATTATCAATACATACAACATACTTAGAACAGCACCTGGTGTGTAGTGATTTAATTCATACAGCAGTGTTATAAGGTGTAATAATAATTAACCCTATTTTACAGGTGAGGGAACAGGCTCAGAAAAGTTATGTAACTTGTCCAAGGTCACAGAACTTCCAAGTGTCAGAGCAAGATTGAACCCATATTTGTTGGTCTGTCTCCTCATCTGCAGTACTATATCGGCTCCTAGGGTCATGTGCCTAGTTAGTTAAGCATAGATAACATGCAGGTGTGCTTCTGTATGTGTACACCCATACATGTGTGCTCCTGCTTGGGTGTCCATGAGCCACACGCAATTATGTTTTGTTTTATCCTTGGGTCTTTGGTTCTCCGCATGAAACTCCTTGAGTGACTTCGTGCTGACCACTGATACATCATGAGCTAGAGATCAGACCTGTATGACTTGTACCAACATGAAACTATGTCTTCAAATGTCTGATCACCTCCCCGCTATGCATCTCTGTCCTGTGTCTAGATTATCCCAGACACAAGTCTGTGTGATGTCTTCTAAGAAATGGAATCATAAGCTGTTACAGCGAAAAGAGACTTTAGAAGTGCTCTCTGGCTTGGTTTCCTTTTTTTCTGTGAGCACCTCTGGTATCTCAGGAACTATAGCTCAGACCATGGGCCCAGAACCCCCAACTCAGGGTAATTATATCCTGAGACAGTATTCAGTCCTATTTCAAAGAGTAATGGTCATTTGGGAATCTCTTCTGAAAGTCTTTCCCAAAAATGTTTAATAGATGATTTTTTTTTAATAGATGATTTTTTAAAAGATTTTATTTATTTATTTGACAGAGAAAGACACGACAAGAGAGGGAACACAAGGAGGGGGAGTGGAAGAGGGAGAAGCAGGCTCCCCTCTGAGCAGGGAGCCCGATGCGGGGCTCGATCCCAGGACCCTGAGATCATGACCTGAGCTAAAGGCAGATACTTAATGACTGAGCCACCCAGGCACCCCCATAAGATTTTTTTTTTGAAGAGGTTTCATGACCAAATGAGATTGGGGGAATGGAAGTGAACCAAATTAAAATGGGGTTTCTTTTTATCACTACTTCTTGAGTCTGTGCTAATGTGCATTATAAATCTTAAAAGGAATGGTATACCACATAACCTTTCCCTCGGAACATTTACTTTCCAGCATTTTATGGACTTTTGTTCTAAGCCAAGAGGGAGGGATGGAGTTCCATTAGGGATAAGTTTGCAGGTAGAAGGGAAGGGGGCAGTTTAGGACAGTTCTATATGATGACCTCATTTTTTTTTGTTAAGAAAGAGGTGGGGTCCTCTTTTGTACATGGGTGGGCAAGTGGAGGCCTTGGTGTCCTAGAAAAGTCTTACTAGCTCCCAAGAGAAACTGAATGTGGTGCCAGATGGATCCATCTCTTCAGCACCAACGCAGCCCCATCACGCATTAGGCATTTTTTGTGAAAGTCACTGAATACTGAGCATGTTCTGGGCACGATTTAAATCTTGAGTTCATTTGGCTTTCTGACTGTCAGGGTGACATTTCATTTTCCATTGCCCCAAAGAGCTGAGCCATAGAAGGTGTTTACCTTTTGTAATTCTCACACACATTCCCGGGCATGCCTTCATTTTCACCTCTCTCAGGTACTCGACTCAGTGTAATGAGGCTGGTCACACTGGCACAGTATAGCCATTCCCTGAGGAGCCTTTAGCTTTAAAAAGAAAAAAAAAAATCAAAGAAGATGACTTCTCTCCGTAATTCTTACTATACAGGCCCATTTCTGCATGAGTCCTTTGTTTTTGGTTTTTATTTCTTGATTTTTGTCTTATTATTTATCTGAAAACTGAATAGTAAGGAAAAGGGGAAATGCACTTTTCTTTCTTGTTTCTTTTCTTATTCATGGATCTGGGGAATTTCTCTTTTAACATTTGTTGGAACTGAACACGGTCATGAGCTTCCTGTCTGGCACTTTACTATCAGTGAACTCCTTGATAATAGGGATGGGGTACTCATCTCTGCATTTCACAAGCTCTTAATGGTAAGTCCAAGGCCAGAGAGCCCCAAGCGCATTTCAGAAATGACACACCGATAAAGATTCTCAAAGTCCTTCTCCAGCTCACATTTGACATACTGGCTTCTCTCTGCACAGACAAGTTATTTATCTCCTTCATCGAGAGCCATGAATTTTCTTTTACTTTGGATAGAGGCAGTTTTAATAGATTTATATTCAGTTAATATTTATGAAGCATCTACTTGTGCCAGGCCCTCTCACATACTTTATCTCATGTAATCTAAATCCCAACACTGTATCAGGAGCCTCCACACATGCTTTATACAAATAGTGTCTGATGGGAGTTTTGGAAGCTGTTGTCTTTAGTGTTAAACACAGCACTTCCTTTCACCCACAGACATTTCACCCACAGACAGTCTCATTTTGCCCAAAGGCTAATTATAGAGTATGTAATTAGTACTAACCTGATAACTTTTTCTACCTCTTCTTCCTTTGTTGCTAGACCGTTGTCTAACATTGGCTGCGTTTCTGGAATCACCGGTGGGTTCACATCCCTTCTGGGTGGCAAGTCTTGTCTGTCTGACATCCAGACCTTTTGTTTTATGTGAGAGCAAGCCAATGAAGAATTAAGAATTCTGGTTCATTTCTCTGGCTAGCTGGGAGTTTGCCAAAATCCTCCTCTTTTTCAACCCTCGTTAAAAATATGTTTAAATGTTTGACTGTTCTTTCCTGTCTGTAAGAATATTCTGCACATAATGTAATTGAATGCTGCTTCGATTAAGAACTTTTCACTGCCCCAGGGTCATCAGTCTGAACACTTCTCTTTGTGTGATAGATGCTGAGTGTGAGGTGGTTGTCACTGAGGTTTCTATTATCCCTGGCACATTCCCTATTTTTCCCTTTCAGCTTTTTTTTTTTTTTTAAACTAAGTACTTGATACTGGCTTTTTATCTTATGAATTGCCTTTCTCTCCTGAACAGACAGAAGAAAAATAGGTTCAGATTAGTTTCATTTTGTCATTTATTGAGGTTTATTATTGAAATATATATGTTTGAAGTTCTGTCATTTGGAGCAACTTATTTTATAGGACAAACCAAAAGAGGTTAAAAAAAATCCTTAGAGAATTTGTTGGTTGGCTTTCTTTTTGGAATAATGTAATTTTGTAACCGGTCCTTCCTGTTTTGGGGACTGCTGGGAATCATTGTATATACTTTGTGCATTTCCATATGCCTTACCCTGGTAACAGAGGCTTTGTTTTACCTTTACTTTAACAGTTTGGTTCTGTATATACTCGTGCGTTTGCATGTGCCTACCCCAGTAACAGAGGCTTTGTTTCACCTTTACTTAAACGGTTTGGTTTGTGTTGTCTCTGAAATCGGGAAACTCTATTAAAAGTATCTATGGACTTTGGAGCCAGATGGACTTGTGTCTTGGGATCTGAGGCCTCTGGACATTGGTCTTTTTGATTGTAAATGGCAGTCATAATGCCAACTTGTAGGATTGTTTTGGGGGTAGATGAGATGCTAGACATGAAGTACTCAGCTAGAACTTGAATGTTCTCATCAAAAATATGAGTAAGTAAATAAATGTATACATATATCAAATCATCACAATGTATACTTTAAATATCTTACAATCTTATTTGTCAATTATACCTCAATAAAGCTGGGGGTGGGGGAAACAAAGCACTCAGTACATTGATTGGCACATGGTAAACACTCAAAAAATAAATTTAAAAAAAATTCTTTTTTTTAGAGAGAGAGTGGGGAGGGGCGGCGGGAGAGGGAGAGAGAATCTCAAGCAGGTTCCATACCCAGAGCAGAGTCGATGCAGGGCTTAAACCATGACCCTGAGATCATGACCTGAGCCAAAATCCAGAGTCAGACACTTAACTAACTGAGCCACTCATTTGCCCCCCAAAATAACTATTTTTGTTCCTATTTATTCACTTTTTGAATTTGTTAACTTATTCATCCATTCTACATAGATTTATTGAAAGCCTACTACGTGCCGCACATTGGTTATACCATTAGTAAGATTCACGTTCCTGCCCTTAATGGATTTAGGGTCCACTAAGAAATGCATTCAGTTCAGCAAGCTTATATTGCAAGCCCACTGTGGGACAAGTGCTTTGTTCATTGCCATTTTGATGCCCCATGATGAGCTCTCAGCTTCTGGGTAAATTACATCTACTTAGGAAGCCAGAATGTAACCTCTAGAGATAACCTACTACTGGTTCAGTGTAATTTTAAATACTTTGGGAATTCAAAATAAGGACTGCTGAGTCCTGTCATTTTCAATAGTGTTTGTCATTGGCAGAAAGCAGACACACTCAAAATTTCAGATGCCTAAATGATGGATCTGTGCCACAGGTCTAGGGGGGATGTCATAATTACATCTGAGCACAGATTCAAGTTGGAAGCAGTATTGAGAATTCAGGTTGGTATCAACAATCAGCAGCCTCCTGCAAGTAATGACTGTAAACCAAGGGGCAGGTCTCTCTCCTTGAGGAACAGATGCTCATGCTGTCCTCTCCTGCTATAATGCCCCTCTCTGTCTGTTGTGTGGCTATCTCTTGTCAATCTTTTTGAATTCATCTCAGAAAGCCCTCTTTCCTTCTAACTGTCATAACACTGAACCATACCCTACTGTCATTATTGATTCATAGGTCTGACTTTCCTACTAGACCACGAACTCCTTGCTTATTCCTTGGTCTTCAGTTTTAGAATCTATCATACAGACTTGAAGATGATTGATACTAAAGTCCTTTCTAAGACTGTCACTCTGTGATGTACCAGATCCAGGCACAACCAGTTTAGAAGTGGGAATGGGATACTTTGAAGGTATATATTGGAATTAAATGGAAAGAATGAGGACTTGGAGATAGTACTAGAAAACTCAGGCTCTCTCAAAGTCTCACTCACACTGTGCCATGCATGTCCAGCTGGTGTGCTTAGCATACAGGTGAACACATATTCAAGAAGCCAGGGCACAGCAAAAAAGTGCACAGGCTCTGGAATCAAATGGGTCTGGCTGCTATTCTGTGGCCAAATAACTTTGGGTATGTTATTTCTATTTTGTGGGGCTCAGTTTCCCCTTCTGTAAAGTAGGGATAAAAATGCCTGCTTCAGAGATTGTGAAGATTTAAATAATGATGTATGTAAAGTGTTTAGCCCATACTAGGTGCTTAGTAATTATTCTCTATTCTTTTTATTTCCTCAGTTAGAAATCAGGATAAACTGAAACCAGTTGGGAATGTTGGGTCTAAAATAAATATAATTTAGCTCTTTCCCTGCTGATACCAAGTAGCACAGAGGCAGAGACCTCAAGATTTGGCCCCACCCGTAACCCACTGCCATGGCCAAGGAAGGCATTGCTGCTGGAAGTGTTGTGGACGTTAATACTGCTTTCCAAGAGCTGTTGAAGACTGCCTTCATCCATGATGGCCTAGCAGATGGAATTCACAAAGCTGCCAAAGCCTTAGACAAGCTCCAAGCCCATCTTTGTGGCCTTGCATCCAACTGTGATGAGCCTATGTCTGTCAAGTTGGTGGAGCCCTTTGTCCTGAACACCAAATCCACCTAATGAAGGTCGATGGCAACAAGAAAGTAGGGGAATGGGTAGACCTCTGAGAAACTGATGGAAAAACCCTGAAAAGTGTTTGGTTGCAGTTGTTTGGTGGTTAAGAACTATGGTGAAGAGTTTCAGGCCAAGGATATCACTAAGGAATACTTTAAGAAATGAACAAATGAGAAACTTGGTTCTTGTTCCTCAAATAAATAAGTAAAATATAACTTAGAATCTTTGAATCTTACCATTGGAAGGGATCAGTCAATCTTGCTGACTGCTGCCACATCCCCTGATAAAACATTGATCTGGTCTCTCTTTGCATACCTCTAGTCATGGGGCCCTTACCAGCTCCCAAGGCAACCACACCTTATAAATCAGCATTAGACAGTTCTTCCTTAATACCACCAATACGTGCATGGAGCACTGGCTACGGTGCATAAACAATAAATCTTGGAACACTGAAAAAATAAATTAAATTTTTTTAAAAAGTTCTTCCTTTTATCAAGGCAGAAATCTACTCCCTAACTTTCTTCTCTGATCTTTGTTCTCTCCCATGGGGTACCACATGGCAAATTTACCCCTGTAGTCCCATGACAGCCCTTCCAATATTAGAATTGGCTCTGAGCACCTCTAGAGTCTTCTCTCCTTCAGACTAAAGACTGAAGGTCATTCAGATGTGTCTCATAGGCTTGGTTCCTCTGGACATGGATAAGACCCGGGTAAAAGGGTTTGTTGCTCTTTCTGGTTGCTTTCTGTTTGGTATATGAGAGTTTGAATTGGTTAAGAGGTTGTAAATGTGTATGTGCATAGATAATATTCATCCATTCAGCCAACAGACATTTACTGGGTATCCAACAATGTCATGGACCCTTTGGTAGGTCCTGGGGGCACAGAGATGAATAAAATATCGTCTTGACCTCAAGTAGCCTCCAATCTAGTAAGGAACAGAGTCACATAAAGAGATGGTTTCAAAAAGATGTTTCAGTAAGAGTATTTACCTGATCTGCAAAGCTATGGGGGGGGGGGTGAGTTTTTTCATACATGTATTATTCAACAGCATCATAGAACCAGTCTGAAAGAATCAGGGCTACCCTTTTCCTCTTTTTAGGCCTTTAACAAGTGCAGTGGTATGTTGCCTTCACATTCACTTGTTTCATTGCTCCAACATACCATGCACGCTCCTGCCTCAGGGCCTTTGCACAGATTGCCTCTGCCTGGGATGCCCTTCCCTCAGATGGGGGGACTAGCTGCTTCCTCTCCCTCAGGTCTCTGCTCTCATGTCACCTTATCCTTACTTGGTCCTCTATTAAAAAGTTGCAACCCCATCCCCTACACTGTCTTCCCCCTTCTGTGCTTTATTTCCTCCCAAGAACTCACCATCATCTGACAAACTTTATATTTTATTTATGTTTCTTGTCTTGCTCCATCACCCCCAATCAGAATATACATTCAGTGATGGCAGAAAACAAGTATTTTTGTTCTCTGCTATAATCTCAGTAAATGGAACTATGTCTGGCACATAATAGGTGCTCGATAAATACCTGTAGGGTAATATGCAGTGCTTGGATTCAGCCCTCCCATTGGAAGCTCATCCCTTGATGGGAAAATCCTATCAAAATCTCCTGGTTTTTTTTTCAAAGCTGAACTCAAATGCCCCCCTCCCCGCAGGAAGCCTTCTGTATTCTGCTCAGTCAGAATCAGTCTGCATTTCGTCTCTGTTTCTGTATATAGTTTTTTTTTAAATTTTTAAAAATATTTTACATATTTATTTGAGAGATTGAGCATGAGAGAGAGCATTAGCAGGGGGAAGAGGCAGAGGGAGAGGGAGAAGCAGGCTCCCTGCTGAGCAAGGAGCCTGATGTGGGGCTCAATCCCAGGACCCTGGGATCATGACCTGAGCCAAAGGCAGTCGCTTAACTGACTGAGCCACCCAGGAACCCCTGTATATAATTTTAAAAGAAGTATCTCTGATATATTTATTATTTTTGCTGAACTAAAATTAATTCTTATATCCATCTTTGCATTCTACATATTAAGTCCCCTGAAGTCAGGAACAATTTCTTGGTCATTTGGGGGCCCACTGTTATATATGGAATTTGTGTGCCTGATGCGTATCATGTGGTCCAATATAAAAGTAAAGCATCAGAAACATTCTCTACCTTTAAGAAGTTTGGGGCCTCACTGAGGGGATAGCATTCTCATAGACAATAGTAGAAGGCAGTATTTAATGGGGGTGTGGCAGCAAAAAGATAAGGAACCAACATCTATTGAGTATCTTTTATATGCCAGGCATTTTGCATGCATTATCACTTTTAATCTTCCTAATAACTCCATGAAAAAGTAATATTAAGTTCATTTTACAAATGAGATGACTGCAGCAGAAAGGGACAAAGTAGGAATGCAGATTTGGAGGAAGAAAAGAAATAGTGTATACAAAGGAATTCTGAGAACTTTCCTATCAAAGTTTCCCTTCCCTGTTACTATGGATTAGGATGTGTAGCTTTCTCAGAAACCAAGGTGTAGGGAGATTAATTTAAGTGAGTTAGCCAAGGCCACACAGCAATAAGCTGAAACTACATTTCTTACATCATTATAGTTCTGTGTCAAGTCCCCAGATGTTGCCAATGATGCTAGTAGAGGGACCACACTTAGAGTACCAGGACTTTAAACCATACTTAGTTTGAGGCATTTGTGTGAAAGGCATTTGTGTGAACTACCAAAAGAAAAATCCTCTGACTTGTCTCCCCTAACCCTGAGCTTGCAGAAGAAAAGCCAGGACTCCCGTTGCCCAGCACTGTGTAAACCCCGCAGAGGTGGGATGGGTGGGAACAGAGCTGTGAATGCTCCAGCATCTCAGAATATCCCCAGTCAGTGCTAAGAACGGGAAGAGACCCCAATGTAGGGTGTGTTCATCCCCCTGAGTGCTTACCTGATGCTGGACACTGCCGTGCCTTTTCACGTGCCTTTTCTCCCTGTGGGGAGAAAAGCAAGAGCTAAGTCACACAGACCTGGGCTTATTCAAATCCTAGCCATGGACCCTACTTGCCGGTTACTCCACATGTTTTAGCCCATTTTCCTTATCTGCACATTGGGCGCCATGGCACCCATTTCACACAGGATTAAATTAGGAAACATTAGTAGGCCACTTAGCATGGTGCCTGGCACAAGGTGAAACCTGAATAGATGGTAGCTGCTGTTGGTCTGTGTGTTAACGTTGTTAGCCCTTACAGCGATGCTAAGATTGTGAGGATAAGGGATTACCCGGGGTTTTCAGATGAAAGAAGAGGCTGATAGAGCTTAAATGACTTAACCAACGTTATAGGGCAAGTATAGTTTACACACACACACACACACACACACACACACACACCCCACATATCAGTGTGTGTGTAGTAATAGCTGCAGGCCTCTCTGACACTTAGAGTGTGTTCAGGTAGATTTTGAGGCACCCAATAACAGGGAAACGTCATCTCAGGACTGGCAGGGAGGGAGTCCTGGGATTTAGAGTTGGCTGCTGTTAACGCAGCACGCGGATTACCGCCATGCAGGTGATGTTAAGGTGACTGGGGATTTTATCATGTGTTTTGAGAACAGAATTTCAGCCTGAGCTAGGGGTTCTAACATTCACAAAAATTCCTTACTCAACTCAGAAGTTTTTATCAACAGCAGCTACCCATCTGGCTGCCCCCTTTGGGGCTTCGCAGATGAGGAGAGTAGCAGTTAGCTTTCTGGAGAATGATGATTTTTGAAGAAAGAAAGAGCGAAGTGTGCAGGTTGGCAGTGCAGAAATGCTGAGGTCCCTTCCAGCCAGCCCTGCAAAGGGATGGCTTCTCTGTTGCTGCCATCAACCATGAGGATGTCACATTTGGGGTCCTCCTGTCATAACCTCCAGGTCTGCAAAGGTGAAGGGAAAACAACATCTATCCAGAATGACCAGGAAAATGATGGGTTATAATCAGCTATGATGGTGATTCCTAGAATTTGAATACAATGAAAATGTTTATTAGAGCAGATTATTGAAGATAGTTGAGTTTTTCTTAGATGATTCAAAAAAGCCTCAGAAGTATTTCAGGGCTTTGGTATCATTGTCAGTGATATTTTAGTTCAAATGGGGTAGCTGTGAGTATGGCAAAGGGTACTGGATTTGGACTCAAAAGATCTAAACCAGGGATCAGCAAACTATGGCCCAAAGGCCAAATTGAGCCCAATGCCTATTTTTCTGAATGTGTTTTATTGGAACACATATTGTCTATGGCTGCTTTCTTGCTGTAATGGCAAAGTTGTCATGACAGAGACCAGAGGACCCGCCAATCCTAAACTACATACTGTCTCACCCGGTACGTAAAAAAAAAAGTTTGCCAACCACTGATCTAGACTGAGATCCAGCTCTGTAATGGAGGGCATATCACTATTTTCTCTAATCTTCAGTTTCCATATCTATAAAATGATGATTATCCCTCCCACGGGGTTGTTGTAGGAGTCAGATGTGACAGAACAGGTGGCAAAGCACTTTAGAAACTCCAAGGGTGGGCAGCACCTGATCTGTGCTGGCGGAGAGCCCACCCAGACATTCATTACGTTTTCTTTTCCAATCCTTGGTGTCAGCTTGTCATGCTCTCCCTTTCTCACAAATGCAAAAAGAATTCCACAGATCCCCTTCCTTTTTCCCCCAAGCATAAAGCATTCTTCCAGAAATGGAGGGTTGGTACAGACAGGTATATCCACTCTTTGATCTGTTTGTTGAGCACCTACTATGTTCGAGGAAGCAAACTTTTATAAGCTAGTTCTTGTGAGAAGTGTTTGGTTTCCAGGGGGCAGAAGTTGGTATACAAATTATTACCGCAGAATGGAGATGTTGCTATGTCAGAGTAGGAGGACACATCCTGTGTTCGTGTGTGTGTGAGTGTGCATTTGTGCAGTTTTTCAAAACAGAGATATTCATGTTCAGATTTAAGAAAAGCTTGTTAAAAACATGAACCTCTTTAATCCAAAATACACTGAAGTGCCTTAAAATGTAGCCATTATGTATAAATGTTTCCCCTCGGAAACTACATTCTAATTTTAAGTTTCCATCCCAAACTGCCAAGAATGCATTTCCTGCCCATGCGTCATCACTGGGGATCCCTCATCTGTGCCTGCTGGACAGGACTATTAAGGAGTGGTCACATGTAAGGGCTGTGGATCACTTGAGTATCAAGGAGCCAGGTATTCAGGATAATTTCTAAATTTTGGAGGCAATCTTCATTTCATAATATCATCTTTTCTTTATTGATTTTATTTTTTATTGATGATTCAGTAGCCATAACCTCAATGGTTTAATTGTTTTATTTGACCAACTTGGTATCAAAATAAATTCATAACTTGAGAACAAAAATAAAATTTAAAAAAATTTTCTGTTCTGAAAATCCTGTCACTATACTTATATGGTCAAATCTTGCTACTGCTGATAAAGGAAGATGTAGTTATTTTGGGAAAAAGGAATAATAAGAGTCCCTTATCTATTTCTGGGATGCAGATACACACACACTTCGCTCTAGGCTCCAGACTGGGTCCCCTGGGGCCTTCCCAGCATGGTGGCTTTCTGGGTCCCCATGGAAATAGTGTTGGTATATTTTGTGAATGTGTTTCATCTATAGTTTTCTATGTGCATTTAAATACAGAACTGCAAACCCAAAACTCATCACCAGTGTATGCCCACCATTCTTCGTTTCACTCTCCCCCGCTACTAATAATTTTTGAAAGAAATGAGGCTTGGGTTTTATATTTTCCACCTTGGGATTTAATCATCTCTAGAGTGTTTTAAAAGAGATTGCTTAGTTCCATCAAGTATTTTTTATTAGACTTAGCTGGACTCCTCCTATGTTGGCAAGAAGCACGTGAGGAAGCTGTTCTCGAACTAGACTAACCACAGGTAGTATCATTGTGTGGCAGTTTATCTCATGTCTTTCAGTTCACAGGCAATGCTTTCCACCTCTGTTCCCCTCTTGTTCAATGCAGTGTTCTGTTTCAGAGTTTGCACCTCATTATTTCATATCAAAGAGAACCTCCAGTCTTTCCCCCTCTTCCTTTCTGAAACGATGTTCATCTGGTTTTTAGTTTTCTCAAAAGCACCCTCATTCCTGATGTTAAGTGCAGTCTCTCTCTAAACCTAGAGCAGGTTATAATAGCACAGTTGTGCTAATTGCCTTCAACCTGAGGTGATGGTTTGGGACTGATACAGGCAGGTGAGTAGATATGACACAGCTTGCTAGGCAGGAGTCCTCTTTTGGGGTACCTGGGTGGCTCAGTAGGTTGAGCATCCGACTCTTGATCTCAGCACAGGTCATGATCTCATGGGTCCTGGGATCAAGTCCCCTTCCCCCCATCATTGGACTCTGCGCTCAACAGGGTGTCTTCTTAAAGATTCCGTCCCTCTGCCACTCCCCTACCCCCGCTCTCTCTCTCTGTAAAATAAAAAAATAAGTCTTTAAAAAAAAAAAAAGAGTCCTTTCTTTCACTTGACCTTCAGAACCTTCCTAGGACCTGAAGCGTCTAAAATAAAGATAAAATATAGAATGTAAAATCATAGCCACTATATTTACTTTAGATTTCCATAAATACTGAATAATTAGAAAGAAAGATATAGTATATTGGGGAACATGCACCACTGGTAGGCATAATAATTTCTTTCACATACATTCCATCAGTATGATGACTCATGAACTATTTGGGTTTAGGTTTAATGTTTGCAGTTAAGGGGTGAGTGTTTTGTCTGTGTTTTTTCATATTTCATTTTAATTTCATACAAATTCAATTTAGCTGGGTAGATTGACTGTCTGACTTGTTTCCTAGAACTCATAACTATGGTTTATCATTGAGATTATTGCTTTAAAAATGCCCTTTAAAGCATCTCAACTTGGTGCATGACTGTTTAAAATGAATAATTATAAGAATATTTTAGTACTGCAATTTTTAAGACTTCTCTGATTTACAAGGAAAATGGAACTGATAAATTTGAATGATGAAAATGGATTTAATTAGGTGAATTTAGTTAGGCTTGATGAGGTGGAGCCAAATTTAGGATAAATGGTATTTTTAAACTAATGTCTCTTATATTTTTGGATTTGCAGAAGTTTCCCAGAACATGTGGCAGGGTCTTGTAATTCACACACACCTCTCTCTCCGTCACACTTTTACTCTCCTGCACACACGCGCACGCATGCGCACAGAGGGGCCTGGCAGCTGGAGGGTGTTCAACATTCTCTCCTCCTTCTTCAGTTACTAATTCTGCCTATAAAGGGTATATCTGGCAAAGTTTGCTCCTGTCTTTCCTGTTCTAGCCCTGTTATTCCAAAACACAAAGGAATATTCTAATGGAAAGTATTCTCATTTGGGGGACAAAAATGGGCACTTAGCCATTTCCTCGTGATGCTCTTTGCTTGCGTCCTATAAAGGATGACAAAGTCACCCATTTTCTAATCCAGAACCCAACTTGTTTTCCCAGGTTCCCTCCTACAACCAACACAAACACAGACATTTACCAGCAAAACAGAAGCTGTTGGAAAGATTTTTTGGCTGCTGAAATGGGCTCCTGTCACCAGGACATGGCAGGCTTTTTGCTGTATTGTCTCCCAGACCTGGCCCGAGTACTCCAAAAAGAGCTTTATGTAATCAGTCTTCCCTGACATGTGACGTCCTGTCATTTTCCTCCCCTTCGGCTCTGCTGCCGCCCACAAATCAATAACATTGCCTGGGAAGTTCAAGCTGGTTTTGCAGCCACCCTAAGCTCTGTGTTTCTTAAAGGGTATGTCAGAAAATGTAAAGTTTCCTAATGATATTTCTGGCTGATGACACATGGCAGAGCTGATGGACTATTTATAATCAGTGGCACGATCGCAAGCACATTATTTTTATTTCACTTAGGGGGGAGCCCTGTCACTTGCTACCTCTCTTTGCAGACAAGTTGATGCCATCTCCACCTAAAGGAGCTAAACCGTCTTTGCAGAATGTGTTTGCACTCTCTCCTTTGTGTTAGGAGCTCCCCAGTCCTTTCCAATAGAACCCTCCTTTTTTTTTTTTTTTTTTTTTAAATTGTTCTTGGGCTGGGGAGATGATGAGGGCAACCAATGATTTGTAGCAACTGCTTTAAATTCTGGTCATGCCTTCACTATAAATGTCTCTGTCTTTGCTGCTCAGATCCTGCTACATTCCTCCGCGTGTGGGCGTGGCTGGCATGACTGAGGCAGCAGACACAGCTACTGCATTCAGCTCGCCCCAGTTTCACAGGACTCAGCGTAGCATAGCTGCCTTTCGTTGAGCAGCTACTATATTCTAGGCAACGTATTTGGTAGGCATTTTATGCACAAGATCTCATTAACACTTTTAAACTTGTCTGTGGCAAGTGCTATTATCTCCAGAGAAAACATGTAGGGGAAGAAACGGGACATTAAATGACTTCTCTCCACTGTCCCACAGCTGATAGGAAAAGCCCCATGACTCCAGTTCAAATCTAACAAACCACACCTGCTCTCTTTCCACGGCCTTCTCACTTCTTTCTGATTGAACGGACACTTATGTATGTATGTGTATGGGCAGGGGCGCTCACCCATTCCTAACTTGGGTGGCTCCTGTGAGTTCATAGGCTGACCAAAGTGAGAGATGGAAGAACTGGAAACTTTTCCACCTGGGGTAAACCCTGCTGTAAAACGCATCATATACTAAAGGAAAGTTTTGACTCCTTGCTGCAGTGGGAGCTGTTATTGCGATAAAGATACTGAGCTCTCTCTCTCTCTCTCTTTTTTTAAATGTTTCCACAGGACAGAGTTTAGGGTATGGATTCGTTAACTATATTGATCCAAAGGATGCAGAGAAAGCCATCAACACTTTAAATGGACTCAGACTCCAGACCAAAACCATAAAGGTAAGAAGTGATATGCTGTCTCCTGACTGGACAGCACTGGTTAAATTTCATCCCTTTGATCTAATAAATCCAGGCTATGAGGGAGCTGGAAGTGGTGTTTTTTATTCATGCAAAGGACATTTATCACCCACTGTACTAAGTGGGGGATGCAGATCATTACAAAGAATGAGAAGCGGGCTGAGTAGAGGGAGGGGACAGAGGGCAGATGGGGTGTCAGGGCCCACCAGGAAGGCCTGTGAGCCCAAGTCTGCAAAGATGGCCAGAACTGAGCCATAGGAAGAAGCTGGGGCTGGAAAGCTGTTCCAGACACAGGGAACAGCACATGAGAAGCTGTGAAAATGAATGTAAACATTATGAGTGGGGAACAGCATATAGACTAGCATGGCCTAAGTTTGGATGGGAGGTGGGCAGGGGTCTCATGGGCCAGGCTGAACAGTTCGACTTTACCAAAGGGTGGACAGTTCATCTCCTAACTGAGACTAGAAAAGACAAAATCAGTTATAAATAAACTCTAGTATAATAAGGATGGGTACTATAAAATTGTTAGGAACATAGTAAAGGAGTGACAGAAAAAGTGACATTCGAACCATTGGAAAATAATCAGGGCTGTAGATAATATCTCAGGTGGGATTGTTTTAAGTTGAAAAAGAGAAGCAATTACCCAGAGCCTGCTCCTCCAGACAGAGGTTTCTGTGACTGTGTGTCACACTCGGTTCAGACTTCATCTCGTGGGGAGCCTTCAGGAAGTGGCGCTGTTTGCTTTGAGGCCCCCTCCCACAGCCAGTGGTGATCTCCTGGATGGAGACTCCTCCTCCTCAGCCTCCCTTCCCCTTCTTCCTCCACCTCCAGGCAGCGTCCTGCTTGGGGGCAGCTGCCAGCCCATTAATGAGTCCCATCCTTCATAGCCTATTAAACCACAGGGAGGTGTCTCCTGGGCGCTCTTATCCTCACGACAGCAGGTCTGACGCAAAGTAGGACAAAAGAGAAACCTCTCCCAGAATGGAGATCTATAGATGGCACCAGCTCTCAGCGCACGAAAACACAAAAGCAGAACTTTTGGGTTCAACACACCTACTTCTCCAACATCCAGACTGACAGAGGGGACGATTGGCATCAGATAATCTTAGCTAGGAGGCAATCAAAGCAAAACCAAAGCCAAAACAAAAACCTTCTTTTTTGGAATATATTACATGATTATCTGTCCTCCCTTGCTCCTTCCTTCCTTTAAGCAGCTTTACTTTTGCAGTTGAGTTTAATTTTATTTCGAAAGATGATTGCTTTCCTGATATTTATGGTCTGTGGTACACACAGACCCCAAAATGGGCCTGACTCCGGCTGCCTCCTTCTCATCTTAAAATCAATCCCTTGAGCTATCTAATGGAGAAATAATTAAGAGTTGTTTAATTATGAGGTAGTCCTCTGAGAGGTAGGAGGATTAATTTCTTTCAAAGGAAAAACATACCTGTTTTTATGCTTTAAGTGAAGATGGGAGGCTCGCATCCCTGTTTGTTGAGGCCACACCGGGTTGAGGCTGTATTTGTGGTTTTGATTGATTTTTCTGTGCTATCCCGTTCAGCGTTAGACTGTCAGACACTTACTCTTCCCTTGATGGACGCCTTGACCTTGAACCGAGAAAGTCCTTTTCATTCCTCTCCAGTTTTCTTGAAACCCAAACCTTCCCAAGAGTTTAGGATCAAATCATGAGCCATCCATTCTGCCATATATAAAATCTCCCATGAAGCTGTTTGGGCTTCCTGGAAGACTGACTGAACCTGGCTTTTCCGATCTCAGAATGCAACCCCTGATCCATCGTGCCATTGGAAGCAGGGCTTTGTCTAGGTGGATCTTACAGATGAGGAACATTGATTATTTTCATGTGAAGAGACAGTCTGCCCCACCCCCTCACCTACCCTGAGCTCACCCTGCATCAAAACGCTGCCCACACATTTGCACCCAGCAGTAACGGGGGCTTCCGAGGCACTGTAGGATTCAAAATGCATGATGCCACGGCTGAATCAATAATTTCCATTCTCTACTACGAATGAAAATTTAATGTGCAAACCTAGGGATTTCAGGCCTTTCATTAAAGCAGTTTATTTGCCATACTCAAAATTAAGTTTGAGTGATAGGTTCCTTTATTAACTTTTCTTCCCTTTCCTAAAGGGACACAATGTTTAAGGTAAAAAATCATATTAAAGAGGAGGGGAAAAAAGCAAACCCTTTTCATGTGCTGTTAATAGTCTCATCATTTATTAATTTTTTAAAATTGCTTTTCTGCCTTTCAGGCCACTGTTTACTTCTGCTTCAGTTTGCTTTGATAAGTGACACGAGATTTATGTCTTTGCTCTGGCTCCCATGAAGGAATAGATAACTTGATAACTTGCCTATCTGGAAAACATAAGTATCCTCCTGGAAGCATGCTTTACAGAGATCTCCCCAGAACTATTTAGCACATGTTTGCAAGATGAGGTCAAGTGTGTCCCTCCTTCTCGCATTTGTGATGCATTTCTGGACTGCTTTGTGCAAAACACCCTGTGTTAAATATAATGCACAACACAGATGCAGGCACACCAAGAGTTAATTCCTAAGGGTTTGGGTTTTTTTTTTTGTTTTTTGTTTGTTTGTTTGTTTGTTTGTTAATTCCTATGTTTTGACAATCAATGATTAACAGCTTGGGATAGATCTGGAAAGCCCTGAGGGAGTGGTAGAGAATGTAGTGAGGTAGAGAGCAATAAAGAGGGCAGCTACTCTTCAGCTACTGCTGATTGTTTAAGCCCAGATTATTGCCAGATCTTCCAATTATTCAATAAAAGCTGAAATCTAGATTTTTTTTTCTTGCCATACCTCTCAATTTTTAAAAGTTGGAAACCAACTTAAAAATTTTAAATCAGGGACGCCTGGGTGGCTCAGTGGGTTAAAGCCTCTGCCTTCGGCTCAGGTCATGATCCCAGGGTCCTGGGATCGAGCCCCGTGTCGGGCTCTCTGCTCAGCGGGGAGCCTGCTTCCTTCTCTCTCTCTCTGCCTGCCTCTCTGCTTACTTGTAATCTCTGTCTGTCAAATAAATAAATAAAATCTTTAAAAAAAATTTTAAATCATAGGTGGTCGGGGCAAACAAAATTTGGTAGTTGACCTGTGGACACACAGTTTGTAGCCTCTGGAGTCCAATTTGAATACACAAACACTGTTTTGCCTATTGGAAGTGGGTGGCTCATTACTGGGTTGCTAGGGGAAGGTGCCCACAAATGATGGTTCCCTGTTAACAAATTTTCATTGCTCCTTTAGTAAGAGGGATGGAATGTGCCAATGCCAAGGGCACGTGGAGGGCAAGGCCAGGCCTCTGTCCTCAAGGAGAATACAATCTTGGCACAAACACAGCATCAAAACAGAGAAGGAGTGTGATTTGTTCATTAAGCCCCAACAAGTAGTATGGATGACTGCAGATAATGTGCCTATCTGGAAGAAACAAGTACATTCTTCAGAAGCGTGTGTTACAGTGATCTCCTAGGAACATCTAGTACATGTTTGCAGACATGTGACTACAGAGGGATTATTCTCTGGTTTATAACTTGTTTCGTGGGGAAAAGTGGCCAGGCTGAAAGATGAAATGACTTGTCCAAAGGCAAACAAGTGACCAGCAGCTGAGCCGAGTTAGCATCTGAAGGTCCTGTGAAGCGTTCTGCCCCAAGAAGGAAATAATAATGATTACTTATTATATTACACTAACAATGAATAATAGTAATGCTACCTTATATTGAATATTTAATCTGTGTCCAACAGTATTCTAGCCCGTTTACATGCTTGATAGGATTTAATCCTTGAAACATCTCTTGGGGTGGATGCTTTACGTGCATTAACTCTACTTCTTAAGATAGCCCTATAAGAAGGTTCTATTCACTCCTTCATACAGTTGAGGAAAGGAAGGCCCAGAGAGGTTAGGAGACTTACCCAAGATCACGCAGTTGGCAAGTGAGATTTGGAGTCAGCAAGTGTGCTTCAGAAATAACTCTGGCAATGGGCTGTAAGTGTTGGAAGGTCACACTGTGTGTTTGTTCAGCAGCACATGTGTTCTGTAAGATTGTGTGGGTGTGTATTGGCTCTGCACACACACAGGTTATACTCCCTGGCATGGGAAGGAGATATAAAAAGCAAACAAATTGTGTGGTCCCTCCAGGTTCTTCAGTAAACAGACCTGTGGTTAGGGCCATAAGGGATAGACCTGGGGATAGACCTGACTTCAGGTCGTTTCTTCTTGACCCCCTGTTTCCAGGCTCTGTGCCAGGTCCTGGGATTTAGATGACCCAGGGGTGGCAGTGCCCTGGGGATTCTCCCATCCATGTGTGTCAGAGAGGCATGGGGCATGGACCATAGGCTTACATGTCTAGTCTGCCAGACCAGCTTGGAGCTCCACTTGGGAAATTGGGTCTTTTCTCAGGATTTCAACTCTGGACCCAGTGGAGATGATTTGCCCTGTTTAGGGCTTTGAGAGTGCTAATTGTTCAGCTTCTTTCCTCACTTCTCTCCAATAGAGATCACTTTAGACTCTGGGAACCATTGGGTGAAATGGCTATGGGTTCTGGGAAATGATTCTCGGTTCTCCTTAACCGCATACCAGATGTCCCAGTCCTGGGCTCTCTCCTCTCTCCATGCATTCTAAAACAGCAGCTTCTGAATTCCCACTGTAATTTCAGCCTCTTGATGGGAAGCACTCCATTGAATCCAGCGGTACTGGTCCAGCTCTTTGCTGTATTAATTAGTAACAGAAAATTAGATGGTCTGTAGTACCTTCAAAAGGGATATCTTTACAAAAAGTTTGGATTGATATTCAAGTTACACTGAGTAAAAAGTGATCTAAGTGGATATGAGGGTTTGGAATCACTCCCAATAAACCTTTCAGAGTAATGGGATGCCAATTTGGATTTTAACTTAAGTTCGAGGAGCAGGAATAAAGAAGTGTTCACTGCTCTGCCTCCGTGGGGGCTCCTGTCTTGTGGGGGTAACAGACATGCAATGGACCAACTCCAATGCAATGGGATAGGGCAGTCTTAGGGATGCAGGGGCTCCCACTGGTTTGGGGTGGAGGGGCGGGAAGAAGGAAGCTGTGTGAAGTTTGAGCAGGAGAGGGACCTGCACAAAGTAAAGTTCCAAGAAGGCTCATCTGGCAGCGGTGTGTCACTTGGGGTGTTTGACAGATGAAACCAGCGGCTTGCAGGCTGAAGGTGTTTGTCATCCTTAGACACTGGTTTTCATGAGATTTGGGGGAACTTTTTTACTCATTTTAAAAGCAAGGCATGCTTATTTATAAATAATTTGGAGAATGCATTATCATATAATGAAGGCAGTATCAGCCATTCCCAACTCAATACTGTAAACAATGTTTTTATATGTTTCCTTCCTTTTGTCATTGCATTACAGGCTTATAAATGATTTTGTGTCATGTCTTTTTCTAATAATTGCATTAAGCTATTATTCAATTTATAAAAATGTGACTTTAAAGAAGACATTCCCAGAGCACAACTCTTGTGCAAACTGGGGGTGTGAGTGATTTCGGGGCCGGAGCTGGGATGAGGGGACAAAAGTCTGCCTCTGCCATGCAGAGTGAACCCAGGAGGGCTGGCAGGCAGTCAGGAGAGGCCCTGTGAGAGTAGGAAGGGAGCTTTATCACACAGCCGCAGCCCAGCTCCAGGGGGAGCAGGACTGGAGAAGGGGGAGGTGTGAGTGAGGGCTTTTTCAGAAGGAAAAAACTTCCTTCTCTGGGAAGGAGAACAAACGGAGTTCCTGTATTCTGGCATCTCTGTGCCATAATGCCTCTTAGCCATTTCTCCATCCTCGCTTTATTCTTCTAATAAGCGCTAACGGTGCCTCCAGGGGATCTCTCCACACTGGAGTTTTGCAGGGTCCGGTGTGCCCCTCCCTCCTCTTCCTCTTGCCAAGGGTCATCAGGGTACTACCATCCCTCACCCCGCCATCTACCTGCCTTGCTAAAGGCCTTTGTTCCGCTGAAGCATCTTTTCTTTGCACTCAGCATAAGCAATTATTTCTCCTATCACTGCTCTTAGTGCTTCCCGGAGAGTTAGCAGATCATTTTTTGCTGACGGGTAGCACCCCACCCAGAAATGATAGACTGCCTCCCTCATTCTTATTAATAATAAAAAGGCACTTTTCTCTCCTCCCCCACGACAGCTATAGTCAGAACAGTGTGGGAGCACTGCCCTGCCAAGGTCAGCAGGGGAGGCTGGATCACTGAATCCCCAAGGAGCCAAGAGAGGGCACACATCCACAGCAGCGGAAACTGGACACCCATTTACCCCCCGTTGTACTGGGCAGCTCTTTCTCTCCTGTGAGAGCTTGTTTGCCTACTCTGCTTCCCAGCACCCTGCTAACTTCATCTGGGTGAATAATTTCAGATACCGGTGTAGGAGTTTGAAGGATTGACCTAGCGCGTCCCTGTTCTCTCTGCCCAGTGAGGTTGTTATAATTCCAGTATCTTAAAGGTCAACTGTGTCCTGGGTCTGGATTACAAAAGCAAATCAGGTGTGGGTTGAGAGGACACGTAGGTTTTCAGAAGTGTGTGGAATGGGGCTTGGGGGCTTTAGTTGTCTGCAAGTGTGAAAGAAACCATCAGGGGGGTGTGAGCTGCCTTAGAAAAGCCAGCTCACCTTGGCTGTGTTAGGAGAATTGTGGATTCCAGATTCCAGGAATCCACTCTGGTCAACTGTCCTTCGTGTCTGTGTCCCATTCTCAGCTTTATGTTTTAAAGAGACACTCTAAGGGTTGTGCAGAGGCAAATGGGGAAGACAGCAAAGATGGCGCTGCCCTCCCAGATTCATCCACCATGGTTGTTTCTCTGTTCCTACTGGAAAAGAAGTCTGCAGGGACTCTGAAGTGCAATCCTGTATTTCAAGAATCCAGGAAGAGAGCCCGCGCAGCTCTCAGGATAGAACATTTGCCTTGGGTGGTAGTGAGTCTCTGATTGTCAGAGACATTCGGATGGAGTCATTGGGGATGATGTAGGAGAGATTCCTATACCACACTGGGGTCTGACCCTTAAGCTCTGAGATTCTGTATTTTGTGTGATTTCTGGGCTTCAGACTCTTCTGTCCAGTAAAGTAGCCACCAGCTACATATGACTTTTTAAATTTGAATTTAAATTAATTAAAATTAAGTAAAATGAAAAGTTCCATTCCTCAGTCATGCTGGGTATATTGAAAGTGTTCAGTAGCCACATGTAGCTAGTGGCCACCATCGAACACCTCAGATCTAGAACATTTTCGTGATCCCAGAAAGTTCTACTGGACAGCGCTGGCCTGAAACATTGGTGGCTATGGGGAATAAAGAATCTCTTCTCTGTGACTATCATGAAACCCCAGGGCAAATCAGCCGGTCCGTCAAAGATCATAGAGCCAATCCCACTTCCCTTCCCCTTTGTTGTCCATTTGAAAGAGCACTGAGTTACGATGAAGAATCAGTCAAGTCCCAGCTCTGTCAAAAACCACCAGGATGACCTTGGGTGACTTACTTTTACTTCTCTGGATCCATTTCCTCATCTGCAAAATGGTGTCTTCCAGCTCTAACAATCTAACTAATAAAATATTATAGCGTGATCTTGTCAGCTTGGTAACTTTCCAGGGAAAGTAGCCATTTGTGCCAAGCACACAGCTTTTATTTCACTGTCCACATTAGCCTGACATAGTGGAAAGATCCCAGATCTTGGAGTCATATCCAGCTTTGTCTTAGTTCAGCTATGTGACCTTGGACAAGTACTTCATCTCACTGACCCAGAGTATGTCATCTAGAAAATGGGACAAATAATGTCTCACTTCTGGGTCCTCATAGTTTATAGTCAGTTGCCCAAGTAATGCTCCCCAGAATGAAGGCAAAAGTGAATAGGGTTATCCCTGGGTGAAAGTTACATGAGAGGGTAAGTCTGTTTGAGAGTGTAAGTCTGTTTCCTGTCTGCATGTTTCAGAGATGTACATGCTTCAAAGATGCTTTTTAAAAATGTAAGGAAAGAACTTTGAGTCTTGTTAAGCCTCAGGCACCATATATAGAGGCTTTGTATAGTGGGAAGTATAATGCAACTCCCAGGTGGCTTCAGTCATCTTACCAGTCTAACAGAGAGCAAGAGTCAGGAGGTGCAGTTTAGTGAGAAGACTGAGTGTCTTCATCTCTGAGACCAGCTCTTCCACCAATCAGCCCATGAAACCTTTAACACATCTCTACTTTCTGGGGCCACTAGACAAACAGCGAGATCCTTCTACTAAGTAAGTCCGCTTGGTAATTTGATGGACTTCGTTAAAGTTGTAGGCATACGAACAGATCACTACACCATTTTTTTAAAAGAAGTGTTTTTCCAGCCTACTATATGCCAGATACCCTCCTGATATTCTTGGATACTCCTAAACTCCATGATGGAGGTATTGTGATAGCTGTGGCCATGGAAATGTATACCATCTATAGAGTTCAAGGAGACAGCAGTCATTTGTACCTGGGCCTCTTGGAGGAGGCGGTATTCAGACAGGGTCTGTATGGATGGGCAGGGGTTCGCTTTGATATGATGGTGAACAAATAGCAAGAACAAAGACAGAAGTAGAGACAAGTGCATATTCAGAAAACTGACCTTTTTAATTTGAACTGTGGCACAGAGTGCACAGAGCATTAGCAGGAGGTGAGAAGTCCAGGTCTCAGAGGGCCTTGAATGCTCAAATGAGGCATTTGATCATCATCACAAGGTGCTGGAGAACCACTGAAGGTTTTGAGCAGGGAGAAGTGGTACCATCGCGGTTCATTAGAAATATTACCGTCGGGTCTTGCCCCTTGTTAAAGAATATCATGTATCAGGTGACAGGTGGAGGAAAGTATGAGGAATGGGGCCACATAAGCAGACACCTGTTCTGCCTGTGGGCAGGGCTGCAGCAATAGGCACAGGGGTAAGCTGATCCTCACAATCAAAGCTGTCGTTTCTAGGAAACAGCTGGCTTCTTTCTTCTCTCCTTGCTCCTGGAGGTGGGATCAGAGGTACCTGCAAGGGTTTGCTCCTCGAAGGCCCTGGCAGCGCCAGAGTCTGTCCTCTGCTGCCATTCTCCTGGGCTCTTTTTGGAATGAATATCCCCCCTGGGATCCGTATGCTCTGGGGAGTTTGTGCTCACTCAGAGAGTAAGGTGTTATAACAGATTGGGGAAAATCTGCAGCCTGATCTTCTGAAATGATAGGTCTCTGTGTGTGTCTCCTCTGCTAGACTCATAGTTCTACATGTCAAGGACTGTTGTATTCATCTCTATACTCCCAGAGCCTCATGTAAGACCATAGCATTTACAGCAAAGCTGCTGTATATTGAGCACTATCTGTGTGCCAGGCATAATGCCTAGAAACCTTTTTTTTTTTTAAGATTTGTTTATTTATTTGAGAGACAGACACAGAGAGAGGGTGTTAAGGGGCAGAGAGAGAGAGAGAGAGAGAATCTCAAGCAGACTCCCTGCTGAGCACAGAGCCTGGACACGGGGCTTGATCACATGACCCTGAAATTAAGAATCAGGTGCTTAACTGACTGAGCCACCCAGGCTCCCCATAGTGCCTAGAAATCTTATATGCATTAGCTTATTTATTTTATGTTTTTATAATTTTCTTATTATGTTATGTTAGTCACCATACAATACATCATTAGTTTTGATGTAGTGGTCCATGATTCATTGCTTGCATATAACATATTTGCATTAGCTTGTTTAATGCTCCAAGTCCTCTGTTAGAAATCTTCTAAACTATGTTACTCAGGTGATACATCTCGGAAAAGTTAAGTTGCTTTCCCCAAACTTACACCGCTAGTAAGCAGTCAGGATTTGAATTCCTATATTTCTAGCCCCACAGCCCTCGCTCTTGACCTTTGTCTCTTTTCAGAATTCCAGAATAGATGCTCAGTGTCAGTTAAAGTAACATAACCAAGAACTTCCTTGGAGTGGCCTGTCTCAAAATACAGTTGCCTGATGCTCTAATGAGCACCTATCAGTGAGAGAAACCCACGGGATAAAGGGTGATTCAGACAGAAGGGTGCTCCTAGTGTTTGTAGCTAGAATAGAAATTGGAGAAGGATGGAAGCTGTAGAAGAGACACATTAGAATTCAGTAGACAGATGAGCTTACCCATAATCAGGGATGGCCAGTGATGGGGCAGGACACCTCATGAAGCAGTAAGCTTCCTGTATAACATATAAGGCAGGTGGCCAGCTGCCTAGGATCTTACCTAGAAATTTTGAGGCCCCTTTTGGCACTGAGTTTCTGTAAAGTGGATTTCAAGGAGAGTGCTTTCTGCTCGGATCACCAGTGACACCTGTCACCTTTATTTCTGCTTACCATGAACCACAGTTGTAGAGATTAGCAGTTTTGTGAATAGAATGCCTAGCCCATGAAAACATCCAGTCAGTGAGATCCTTCTTATAATTCGAAGGGGTCTAACAAGTGATAGCCTTGTCTTCCACATCCTAGCTATAAACCAGTTGAGAGATAAGACAAAAAAGAAGAGCGTATTAAATCCTAAGGTCACCTTTATTACGGATTACATCCAAGATGGATTTCCTGAACACAATGGGCTTCCTGACACAGAACCCCACACTTTGACAGACTGACAGCCCCTGTCACAGGTGCTATGGACACCACAGACCTCCCCACATGAGAGCAGAACCTGCTCACATAGTACAGAGCCTGGAACAGAAAGTGGCTGCCAGAAGGGAGGAGGCAGGCAGCAGCTGACGCTCCTGTGCCCATCGCCCTTACCAAAACCTGTTCAAATGGTCCCTCTAGTCTTCCCCTGGTGAGGAGGTGGTGATGGGGCACTGAGAGGCCTAGAGTCCTACTCCAAGGGCTCCCTGCACATGGAAGCTAACACTGGGAGCGGGAGTGTTCCTTGACAGGAACAGCCCTCTGTACTGTTCTCATTTATTTGCTCCCTTCCTCATTGGACCATGGTTGAAATAGAGGCACCCAGCAGGGGACCTGTCCCCAGGAAGTGTCCTGGAAGGGGAAGAATGAATGAACTCTTGTCTTCTAGTGCCAGTATTTGACTAATGAAGCACCTTCCCAAGGCAGAGAAGGATGCCTTTTCTTATCTTACCAGCCTCCCAGCACCCAAAACCAAGCCTTTACCATGCTTTTCCAAGCCCTCTCCCTTTTCTGTACCGTGGCAGGTTAGACAGGAGGTGAGGGGTTGCCAGAGGACTTGGGAAACGTTTTTCCCTAGGCTGTGCTGTTCCTCCCACCCCACCCAGGCAGACCCCTGGCTGTGAGCTGGGGTGTGGGGGAGGGGCATCCCCAGCCCTGTTTCTGCTGCCCCGTTAGTGACGAATGCCAATGCCTGCTGTACCACCTTGGTGAGAATCACCGACAGCAACCTTATGAAGTCACTTTGGAAAATGGAAAGTACTTCGTGGAAACTGGGAAGTACAGTGGAATCTGTAGGAATGTGCTTGAAGAAATTCATGGCAGTGAAGTAGTAAAGGATGACCCAAACTCCACCAGGCTGATGGAGGAGGACAGTGGTGCCTCTATAGCTGCTCACTGGTGGTATCCCAGATGTTTGCTTGTGTGGTAAAATTGTAAGGTGTGTCCCAGTGGGGGCTAGAGTCCCACACTGCCCCACGAAAGCCCATAGTACATACCACATAATAATATGTACTAAATAGCTGCTAAATTCTAGGAATGCACTATACACATTAAATCTATTATCTCAATTCTTTACAATAACTCACCGAAAGAAAATCATCCCCCTATATACAAGTAAAGAAACTGAGATTTATCAAGATCAAATTACTTGCCCAAGGTCACAGCTAATGAGTGCCAGAGCCAGCCCACAGTCAGGGCTCATAAACTCCACACTGTACTGTCACTCTTGCAGAGGGTCGAGGTTAGGGTAAGCCTGCGGAGATGGGGAGTTTGGAGAGACTACATATCTTTTTTTTTATATAATATATATTTGTTAAGATTTATTTATTGGACAGAGAGAGATCACAAGTAGGCAGAGAGGCAGGCAGAGAGAGGGGGTGGTAAGCAGGCTACTTGCTGAGCAGAGAGCCCAATGCGGGGCTCAATCCCAGGACCCTGAGATCATGACCTGAGCTGAAGGCAGAGGCTTCACCCACTGAGCCACCCAGGCACCCTGAGACTACATATCTTTTATCAAGATCACTTGTAAACTCACCTGCCTCTGGACCATACTTACCTAGAGAGAGAGGAGTAGCTTCCCCACTCCCAGCTCTTTCTGAGCTCCAGAGCAAGATCAGTGCCAGCCTAGAAATGCCAGTCTTGTCTTCAGAGATCCTGAATGAATGAATTGAGCAGGATCCTGATGGTCTGAGGCCTGGGATTCTCTAGGGCTCTGCCTTCAGCATTGGAAGCCCTGGGCTCCAGGCCATTAGTTTAGTGGGGTGAACAAACCAGCAAAGCCTGGCTGGCTGGCTGCCGGTGCTAGAAGTGCATCATTTTTGAGAAATGTTTCAGCACAACGACGTGCCTCACACCTGTAGTCACTTGGGACTTCATAAATGAATGAGGACACTTGAGGTGTGCAAATACCAGGATGAGATTTGGATAATAAATGTAGAGAGATCCCTTTTCTGTCATTTTTGCCCACACCCACTTCTACAGATTTCCTGGACAGGGCAGGGGACTAAGTGAACAAGGGACTTAAGACTCCAAGTCAAGGAGAAAAAGTAAGTGGGAGTTAGGTTTGGTGAATGTTCAAAGTGCTGCTGTTCACCTTTGGGACTTGTTATTGCTCTGTGGCTGTGATCTGTGGCAGTAATTCTCCCTGGATGAGGTTTGGGGAAATGGTTTTGTTCTGTCATTGACTCTCCAGTGCCAGCTCCTTTTCCTAGCAGGTCTGTCTCCAGCCTACCCCCTCCCCCAGCTCTGTCTGTCCAGACCATTGGGTGTCAAGGTCATTACTCTCCATTGCACATTTATTGGGTGTCAAACAGGCACCGCACTAAGCTCTTGACCTTCATCATCTTATTTGTCCTTGGAGAGCTATCACTAGACCACCATTCCCTGACCCCAACATACACCTTGTCTCACCATCAGTCTCATCTCAGCTCTGCCTTCTTCCTGGCCCTTTTAACCCTTAATTAAAAGGGATATTAGGGGCGCCTGGGTGGCTCAGCGGGTTAAAGCCTCTGCCTTCGGCTCAGGTCATGATCCCGGGGTCCTGGGATCGAGCCCCACATCAGGCTCTCTGCTCGGCGGGGAGCCTGCTTCCTCCTCTCTCTGCCTGTCTCTCTGCCTACTTGTGATCTCTGTCAAATAAATAAATAAAATCTTTAAAAAAAAAAAGGGGGGGATATTAGTCTCCCCTTCTCAGTGATCCAGTCCCAGTGATATAGCCCTGAAAGAGAACACATCTTGGGGCATTGTGATAATTGGCCCATAAGAGTATTTCTTGTATTTGACTCATGTTTATTTGGTGCCTCCTGTGTGTTGTCTCTTGTCCCCATTGGACTTGGAAATCCTTTAGGGCAAGAGACCACTCTTTTTTCTTGCTTATTATGCATCCCCAGCACACAACACTGCTCCTGGTTCATAGTAGATCTTCGGGAAATGTTTGCTTAGAGAAGGCCTCTGGGTGATGTCTAGTCATTGAACAGTCTTCTTTCAGTCCTTCCAATCCCAGACACTGGGGGATAGGAAACCTGTCCCTTAGCTCTTAGCTTAATAGGGAAACCTAGCTATGATTCTGGATGCATGAGTCTATGATTCTATGATAAACTCTTGTTGATCCCCCTAAGTGGAGGAATCCAAGTTGCAGTTAGCCCCAAAGAGTCATTAAGGCCCACGTCATTCATTATGTTCTGTGGGTGTGTTCATTTATTCTTTCCGTAGGTGTTGAACATCCTGCAGGTATGCTCGAAGCTAGAGCCACAAAAATGAACAAGACACACACACACACACACACACCATGGCCACAAGGAGATCAGCAAATTAGATGATCAGGAGACTAGATAGAAAGATGGTGACTCAAGGTCCGAACAGGTTAAGCAAGTACTGTGGGTGCAGTTCACTGACAGCCCTACTAGGGGGATTTTTAGGAGGAGGTAAGATCAGGGAAAGCTGCCTAGAGAAGATGGCATTGGAGCTGGGCCTTAAAGGAGAATAGGATCAGGGCCTGAGAAAGTAGGTGGAAAAATTTTCCCCACAAGCAAGGACATAGAAGTGGGAGGGTATGTTTTAGGGCAGCGCAAATGTCATTCAGATAATTTGTCTAATAATTGGCACTGGTGAGACAGGGGTAACTCTCATTACCATGAACATATCACTACAACGTTCTTATTTCCTTCTCCCTACTGCTCCCTTCTCATGCCTGAAAAACAGTTCTGCTGGGTTATAACCTGAAAGACTTTGTTCCTTAAAGGATGGGGTAGGAGAGCTTTGTGTGGAGTGATGCTCTGTCCACACAGTCACATGAAACTCAACCCCCACTCCTCAGGTACCAGCCACGTAAAGGTCCCTTTGCATGTCAGCCCTGTGCTGGGAAGGGGCTTACAGAGGCCACCCCTGAGTTCCTGGAAGAGGTAGATACTGCAGATAGGCCGACTCACTCCATCAGCAGGAGGAGACCAGTGAGCCAGATTTGTCACTCACATCATTTTATCTGTTGAGTGAACATCTATTTTTCAGTGTGGAATCCATAAAGGGACTCGGCATCTCTGTCCCGGAGAGGGAAAGAGTGCCAAGGGTGAGGTGTCTGCTCAGCATTCACTCCCCTTTGCTAGATCCACCACCAGACCCATTCTCAGATGCAAGGTCGGCTTCACTGCTCAAGTTTTAGTTCTTAATGCCAAGGGTCCAGTTTAACATGTACGCTTTCTTAGGTACACACATTTGTGTGTGTGTGCAGAACACACGCACACACCCCTGTAGTCTTAGCAGGCCTTGTAAATTGGTTATATGGATTAAATAAAACTCCCAACTGAAAAATGCTAAGCCATATAGGTCCCTTCCTGTCCAACATTGTCAGATGTGCTCTGAAATGACTGTTTTCATCATCTATTCTGAGCCATCACTGCCCCAGAAATAGCTTTAGCAGGAAAGTGCTTTTGTTAGACTAGCTGTAAATTATATTTCAAATGTCTGATGTTGTTTTCTTAAAAAATAAATAAATAAGTAAATGAAAGTCTAAAATTAATGACTGCTGGGGTTTGCTTTGCTTATGTGTACTGCTACAGATTTGGCTTCTTGCAGATGGAATTTCAGATCTGTTTACACTTCTGTGTTAGCTTTTTGGGGGAAGAAAAGCAGTTGAGAGATCTGGGAGGACAAATTTACAAAGTCGAACTTATTATAAGCGCTCGTGAGGCTCGCTTCTTTCTTCCCTGCCCTCTCCCTCCCTCCTTTCCCACCCCCCCCTGCCCTCATTTTGTTGATTGTGGTTTTATCTGCTCCTGCTCAAAGTTAGACGGCAACTGGTTCTTGCAGATGTTATGACAAGGTCACAGATCCAGTCTCACAAGCAGATGTTCACGAAGCCCCGTTTCACCAGCACTTTGTCATTCAGCGAGAGCAGACCTTATGGGAGCAGATTGGAACAACACAAAGGATGGGACATAAAAAATCTTGCAGAGAGCCTGATCACTTTAATGTGTTGAAGACGAAGGGCTGGGGGGTGGGGAGGGTGGCAAGGAGAGAAATCTGCAGAGCAGAATTTCATGGAGGTTTTTTTTTTTTTGGTTTATTCAAAGATTAATATGTGTTGGATACAGTAAATCATCTATACACCCACATCCAGGAGGTAAATCTTCAGAACTCCATGCGTGGGTAGTTCTGCATTTAACAGCTGCCATACAGTAGCTATTTTGCTCTGCACTTAGAGACCCTTATCTGTGCATTTGTTTTAAGTTATAGTCAACTCTCCTTTTGTTCCTCTATTGCTGTTCTCCTGATTCTCACTACTATTACAAGAGTAGCTAAGACTCTGAACTACTGAGTTATTTAAAATGACACCATGAGTTAGAATGATAGACGAGAGACTGCCATCTCAGTTGTTGACTCAGCCTCTACTTGGAGGGTGTTGCTATAATGGATTTAGCTCCTCTTGCCTTTTCCTAGGTCTCATATGCCCGTCCAAGCTCTGCCTCAATCAGGGATGCTAACCTCTACGTTAGCGGCCTTCCCAAAACCATGACCCAGAAGGAACTGGAGCAGCTTTTCTCGCAGTATGGCCGTATCATCACCTCTCGAATCCTGGTTGATCAAGTCACAGGTTAAGTGTTTCTTTGTCATTTCTTTCCTTGTGTCTCAATGCCACAGCCAGTGCCCTGTGACCCATAGGAGCAGAGAGATAACGGTTGCTTAGGGTAAAAGACATGGGTCATGCGTAGACATGGTTTTGACTTAGGAGAAAGACTCTGATCAATCAAATGCCCACATTTAAAATGGGCCGCCTTAGGAGGTAGATCTCCATCATGGAACAGTTCCAGCAACAGCTAACCTGCTTGGCAAGGCTGTAGAGAGGATTCGGGCATCAGGTTGTGAGTAGGACTGAATGACCTTCAAAGTCTCTTTCAACCCTCAACCAAGTAACATTACTTTTGTATGTGGAAAGAACCCATCTTAGAGCTCCGGCTCCAATGATAGAGAGCTAGAGGGAATCTCATGCTGCCTCATTCCCCACATGAGAAAACAGTGGTCCAAAGTGAGGGATCTGACTTCTGCCCAGGTAGTTAGCAGCAGTGCAGGACACGAAGCCAGGGCCTGGGACTGTGGTACTTTGTCCATCATAAAGAAAGGCAACCACCACCTCTCAGTAAGAAATGTAAGCTACCCTGGGTTGCATTTTTAATGACAACATGTTTTCACCTATTCCACGTTAGATCCAATTTAAAACACCACCCCCCCTCCCAGAGCAGTTTAGTGTCTGTTTATCATCCAGCTCATGTGACAAACGCTTACGGAACCCAGCTCTGCTCCCAGACACTGTTCTGAGGGACACTGGGGCACAGGGATGAAGGAGACACAGTCCTACCCTTGCAGGACTCCAGTGTGATGCGCACCTGCAAGGGGCTCTCCCTTGTCCCCCGCGAACTCAGGAGATGTGCTGTGCCTGGCATGGGATTGGTGTGAGGGCTGCGTCAAGGAGGTGACGTTTGAGCAGGGTTTGGGAGGATGACTTGCAGTTATCTGGCACAAAGGAGGGATAGAGAATTCTAGGTGGGTATGATGTATCCTATAGAATAGGTGGAGAGGACATATCGTAAGGCATGGAGCTGAGGAAGAACACAGCCTGTTCAAGGAATATGTGGCAGTTCAAGTATGACTGGCCTGAGGCTCAATGGGGAACTTGGAGCCACCTCATCAGGGGCACTGAAAGCCAGGCTAAGAAGTCTGACTTCATCTGTGTGCAACATGGAGCCATGGAAGGGTTTTTTGGTGTGTGGGCTTTGTTACTCTGTGTGTGGAATGTGGGGCCATGAGGAACAGGAATCATATACAAGGTAAAAAATTGAAAAGTTATGAAAAATGGATAAAGAGTATTTTTAAAAGGTGCCCTGTAGTCAGAGTTTGCTTGGCAAACAGATTATGTAGTCGCTAGGTGTCAGGGACACATTGTAGGACTAGAAACTGGACAGTGGGTGATGGGCTACAGCAACTAGAGGGAGACAGGGACTGAGCAGGCCAGTGGTAGAGGCTGGAATGAATGTGAGAGGTGCCTGTGTTCTGTAGGTGGGAGTCACCTGTCCAGAGCCATGATGGCAGAAACATAGGCAGATGGGTTTTGATGGGTGAGAGAGATACAGGGAGCCAGGCTCAGCCCTGGCCCCCCCAGTGGGCTGACTCCCCACAGAATCTCTCTGGGGCCCAGCCCATCTCTTCCCAGGGGTGTTTACCAGTTTGGTTTGTTCACTCTTTATGAAGGCCCTTTCTCTTTCCCCAGGAGTGTCCAGAGGGGTGGGATTCATCCGGTTTGACAAGAGAATCGAGGCAGAAGAAGCCATCAAAGGGCTGAATGGCCAGAAGCCCAGCGGTGCTACGGAACCGATTACTGTGAAGTTTGCCAACAACCCCAGCCAGAAGTCCAGCCAGGCCCTGCTGTCCCAGCTCTACCAGTCCCCCAACCGGCGCTATCCTGGCCCACTTCACCACCAAGCCCAGAGGTTCAGGTAGGCACACCCACGGGGAAAGGACCCTGCTACAGGAGTACAGAGCTGGGCGAGGGCCAGGGAAACCCGTAGCCCTGAAAGATGGGGCAAGAGTAAGAACCTCGGCCCCCAGGTTCACACACCCCACCGGGCCTCAGTTTCCACTGCTATAACATGAAATGATTGGACCAGATGCTCTTCCAAGCCCCCTTTCAACTTACCAATGTGAGTGTGGTTAAACTCAATCAATCCAGATAAAACAAAATTCCTCTATTTAACCAAACCAGAAGGTTCTGTTCATCCCCAATAAGTAGGCACATTCAACAGCTTAGACTTAAAGGCTGAGGGAGTGGCTTTAATAAAGTCAAAGGCATGTGTAGCCCAGGAGGCAGATCCTTGCCAGGGAGAGTGGTTTGGCCTGTCCTCCTTTCTTCTGCAGGAAACTCTGTAGCATAGGTACTCTCTTTTGTGTTAACTTCACTCTGACTGTTAAGTCAGCAGATTCTGGGAAGACAAGAAGGAAGGTTTTCCTAAGCCTTATTAGTGTTTCCTTCAGGCACCCAACCCTCTCAGTACAATGGGCACTCCCCTTCTCCTGGGACATTTCTGAAAGGCAGGTTTCACTCTGGGAGGGCGGTCCAAAGTTGATTGCCTTTATTGTAGGAGAGATAAGAACATTCTTGACCTACCCATAATAATTCTAAATAATTCTTTTATTCCATCCATGTGCCCTTTAATGAAAGGGGTTTTTTTTTTTTTTCTTCTTTTCAAACATCACATGGAAAGATAGTAGGCTCTCCATCTGGCCATGAAGAGGAGGAAAATCAGCCTCAGTAGTGTCCTCCCATGTCCTGGGAATTTGAACGGGTTAATGATTTCATGAAGAGTCCAAGTCATCTAATTTTTATTTTGTGTGAGCACACATGCAGTATTTATGTAAAAAGCCTTTCCAGCAGGCTTCTAATGGTGGAAACTATGGTTACTACTGCCCCATGGTGTGAATAGCTTGTCCCCAAGTAAAATACTGAACATGAGGGAGATTATAACATAATGACAGTTTGTGAGGCGGAGCTTTCAGGTTGTAAATAATAAGCTAATTGTAAAAAAAAAAAAAAAAAAAATCTTAACCCCCAAACTCCTCCTTCCCCAAAAAATGTGTGTGGTAAGATTTAGTTAATGTAGCTAGACTAAGAGAAAAGATCCATTCTGATATGCATTGTACATGCACGTGTGTTCCTTTCATTCGCAAGTTTAATTGCACTAAAAGGTGAATTGTAATAAAAGGTGAACAACTTAAGAAGCTGCCCCCTTTTAACAACTTCACACACAATATAAAATGAAATCCACACACATGTTCTCAGAGGAGGAGGGAGGGGGATTAATTCAGACCTTGAAAGAAAGGGAGCTTCATTAGACACTTGCTTTAAACTCTAGCATTGACCTGAACATGAATTACTCATGGTTGGAGGCAGAAAAGGGGGAAACTACCAGCGGATAGACTCCTAAGCATTGGGGAAAGTTGTTGAGCTTTTCTTCTTTGAAAATGGAGCATTCTTATTAATAGTTCCATTGAGCAATCTTGCCATCTGTGAGGCATTAACCCAGAGACCCTCCTTCTCTTTGCAGGCTGGACAATTTGCTTAATATGGCCTATGGCGTAAAGAGGTAATTAAAACTCCACAGATTGCCAGATGTCCGTGTTGGCACAGACTGGGGCTAGAAATTTTTTTTTTTTTTAATTCACTAACTTTACTTTTTTTTTTTAAATTCTTCCTTTTCCTCCACCAGCATGTCAAATTCTTAATTTTAATTTCAGACCTCAGTTGGTTTTGTTTCTTTTAGGGCACACAAAGTGTGTTTGTGTGTTTCACTTTTTCTTTTATTTGCAGGTGGGCTTCTCCTATGGTTCAGGTGCCACAGCTACCAAGCCCTTGATAATCTGGTTCCCTGGACAGCTCCCCTTAAGGGAGAAGGCTCCTACTCTTTGCCAGCTGATTTTGCAAACTTGCAGAGCAACTGTTTTGCATTAGCAATGCCAAGATTCAGTTAAGAGGGCAGATTCCAGCAAATCAAAATTAGAACATTTTGCTAATCGTGGTTAACAATCTTATGATTGTCAGTGGATAAATTAGATTTTGGACTACCAGGCCTGGCCACAGGATGAGTAAACGTGTGGATGACCTGCTGACTCCCACCCCCACCTCAGTGTGCATTTCAGGGCACAGGCTGAGAACGAAGTGTATCTGTGTGCACCTCAACCAGGGGTTTCTTTTGTTACAGGTTTTAGCAGTTATTATAAATCCTCCCTTGGTTATACATGTATTGTGTTTTAAACTTGTGGTTTCTTTCATGGAAAGCCTTTCTGGAGGGTTGGGGGCTCAAAGAGAATCAAGGTTTGTGGGGCTCTCTGAATGCAGTCACAAGAGTGATCCAGACCTAGTGTGAAAGCTGAATCTTGGGAAGTTGAGTGTGTTCTGTCACTGTGTCCATGAGATTCCCATATGTGCTTTTGATAAGCTCCATTGAGCTGCTAGGGACACAGCATCTTCATCATCCTGCTCAGTAGAGCTGCACGCTTTAATTCCCCTTCCCACAGTCAGGCAAAGAGATGTGGTTTTTAATAGTCCCAGTCACACTCCCCATACGAGGCAGTGCTCTCAGCACTTGGCCACGCATGGTAAGTACCCCAACTCTGGAAACCCACACGCAGTGGCAGAAGGAGCTGGCCTGCCGGCTTTGTTAGCCGAGAGCCAGCCTCCCCGGTCTCCAGCCTGGCACCAGTGAGGATAATTGGGAATTACTTCCATGTGTTGGGCACACTGCTTGCCTCTTCCCGCTCCCGCTCTTCCATTTTTCCCACCTCTGGCCTCTGCTCCCATCTAACTTCAGGGAGGCAGCTCCACGTGTGGAGTGATGCTTACATGCACTGAGGCCACGGAAGGCACAGGTGCAGCCTCAGAGCAAACATCACTAGTCGCTAAGAGCATTTTCTTTTCCTATTAGACCCAGATTTGGGTCCAGACTCCTTCCTACCAAAGCCCTCCAGGTAATCATGACTGACTAGAATTGTGACTCTGTTTGAAACCTCTTTGCTGGCTCCTGACTTTGGCCTTTAGATAAATACCTCGCTGTTCTCTACCTTTGAATGAAAGAAGTCAGTTCACTCAGTTGGAGGAGAGAAGGTTGAGAAGACAGTCTTGAGAAATAATGCAAATCATAGACATGGATTTGCCCTCCTAAGAATCCTTACCATCATGTGTTTTGTTTCTGTTATTTGCTTTTAAGCAAGAGAGAAAATTGACTTAGTGAATAATGCCAAAATTAGTACCTATTGAGTTGTTATGTTTAGCATATCTTTACCAGCCCTTTGATTATCTAAATTCTAGTTAGATGCAGAACTGTTCTTTCCTAGGACTTTCAAATCTCCAAGAATAGTTGCTGATTTTTAAAATGTCCTAAGGACTCCAGGTCGGGTCAGTCAGTTAAGCATCTGACTCTTGATTTTGGCCCAGGTCATAACCTCAGGGTTGTGAGATTGAGCCCCGCATTGGGCTACACTCTGGGCGTGGAGCCTGCTTGGGATTCTCTCTTTCCCTCCCCACCTCTGAAACCAAAAACCAAACCAAAATGACAACCAAAAGTCCTAGATAACACTTTATCCCATCCTCTCTCCAGTTTTTGCTTCCTCTCCTCCCTTTTTTCAGAAATAAAAACCAAAGCCCAACCACGTGAAAACCAAGACAGTAGTCAATGGATAGGACCAAATGCCTGTATATATTTGGTATAAAACAAAATGTTAACAAATATTTTTCTGCTATAGGCACTGGTAACCTAACCCAATGTATCCATTATGAATCACACATAGATATATTTTATCAGACCTTGAATAGACTCTGAAGAGTTGTTTTCCTTTTCAAGATAACATGAAAACTGAGATTTCAAAGCCTAATACAAAAGTAGTTGTAATAGGGCAAATAACAGTTTTCAGCTTTTCTAATTTAAGACATATAAATGCACAAACAACTTGAAATTTCACTCCTGTGATGCTTAGAAATGAAGATAATATATTTTATATATCATATCATATAATTATATATATTATTATAAGCTTTATAATGATGCTTAGAAATTCCAGATAATATAGCATCAAGGAGTGATATGTCTTTAGTATTCTTGCTTGGGGATTTTTTGGGGAACTCCTTTGAATAGATGCTAAATGAAACATGAGCCACCCATCTGATTAATAACAAGGTATGTCTGTTCATTCTCATGTGTTTCTCTCCTCAAAATATCAAGAGATTTTGGCAACAATAAGTCAGGGGACTGCAAAGATGGTAGACTTGAGCACTCCTAGGGCCATCCCCTAATCTGGCTTCAAGAATAAATAAAATCTCCCAAGCATTGATAGCCACCAATGTTATTCACTTGTGCAATGAGTATTTATTGAGTATTTTCTATGTGTCAGTGTCTGTGATAGTCCCATACGTGCCTCACTGAATAAATAAGTAGAGCAACAAGATGAATAATATAGAGCCGCTCCTCCCAAGAGCTTACTGTGTGCTGTGGGGAGGGTGGGAGGATAAGGGTCAGGGTGGGATATCCTATGGTAGAAGTATCCTGTGGTAGAAGTGTGATAGAGCCTTGCTCTGGGATTTCCTTACAGTTATTAGGAATTGATCTAGCCTTTTTCTTGGCATATATGGGCCTTAGCCGTTTTAGCCATTCCATTCAGAAAAAATACCAGAGACATTAGTTTTTGCATTTTGGTTTTTAAACCCTGAAGACTCTCCTGCAAACACACTCACTCAGCCCTCTGCCCCCATGTCTGTGTCTGTGCATCTGTGTGTTATCCGTGGTCAGACTGATGTCTGGACCAGTCCCCCCTTCTGCCTGTCCCCCCAGGTTCTCCCCAATCACCATTGACGGGATGACAAGCCTTGTGGGAATGAACATCCCTGGTCACACGGGAACAGGCTGGTGCATCTTTGTCTACAACCTGTCCCCTGATTCCGACGAGAGTGTCCTCTGGCAGCTCTTTGGTCCCTTTGGCGCAGTGAACAACGTCAAGGTCATCCGCGACTTCAACACCAACAAGTGCAAGGGATTCGGCTTTGTCACCATGACCAACTATGATGAGGCAGCCATGGCCATTGCCAGCCTCAACGGGTACCGCCTAGGAGACCGAGTGTTGCAAGTTTCCTTTAAAACCAACAAAGCCCACAAGTCCTGAATTTCCCATCCTTACTTATTAAAATATATATATAAATATATACGAACAAAACACACGCGCGCACACACACACATACACACGCACACACACACACACAAAAGAGAGAGAAACAAACTTTTCGAGGCTTATATTCAACCATGGACTTTATAAGCCAGTGTTGCCTAAGTATTAAAACATTGGATTATCCTGAGGTGTACCAGGAAAGGATTTTATAATGCTTAGAAAAAAAGAAAAAAAAATACAAAAAAAAAAAAACCTTTGATGCATTGAATGTTCTTTCATAGCTGTCGTTGTTGAATATAATATACATAGATAGCGATGTGCAGGGATTTTAACCCAGCCAGCTAACTTTACTACCTTCCTTGAAGGTGGGTCTTTTTAAGATGACCATTCGCTCATTTGAAGAAGAAAAACAAAAAACAAAAAAAAAAAAATAATTATAAAAATAAAACAATTTTTACAAAGTAATGGGATTCAAAGAAAGAAAAAAAAGATTTTTCTTTTTTGTCAAAAAAGTTGATCCAATCCGATTGGTAAAAACCCCCCACACAAATTAAAGAGGAATAATAAAAATTGCAAAAATAAAAAAAAAACTTTTGCAAATTTTTTTATTTTTCCTTTTTTCTTTTATATCATGTGAACTAAAAACAGTCTTCTGTTAGGGGATGGGGGTAAAGGGGGATACCTGATGACATTAACAATTTAATAACATTAACATTGTTGCCAAAGAGGTGGTCTCTTTGCTGAAAATGGGTTTCAAGAAAAATCTATTTTTATAAAATATAAAGAATTTTTACAAGAGAATCTGGATTTGAGAAAAAAATATTTTGACTGGCTAATTTAGGGGAAATTGACAACTTTGTCGCGTTCATACTGCACTGGTAACTTTTTAGAGATCAAGATGTGTGTTTTAAACTGGATTCGTAGACTGTTTTTTGAAGGATGGGCTATAAACAGATGATCTTCATATCTTTTCATAGCATGTAATAATAATTAAAAAAAATTATTAATTACTAGGGGAAAGGAGTGTTCGTTCTACCCAGGGTACCACAGTTCCCCACAGTCAAAACCCAAAAGCAAGGAGATGAGTTGAAAGACAGTTTTTCTTTAAGTCATCAGTATGGGATGTCAGCAGAACAAAAATTAAAAAGATTAATTTTCCTTTTGATCTAAAAATTCCTTAGTTTGAGCAGTAGGTGCTACGAAATTATTTACATATCTTAGTATCATAGTTAAATGTAATGTGTTTAGGAGAGGAAAACAAAAGATACATTTGCTTTAAATTCATTAAGGAATTTTCAAATTCACTTTGTAGCCCATGCTGATAGAACTGGGCTGTGTTGGTACATTTGAAACACTGTTTATGTTGCTTGAAACACTTATTTATTTAATCGCCGATGTGATGATGCCTATGGCCGAGATCAAATATAGCTAGATTGGCTAGACTACTTATTTGTTTACTTAAACTATGGGAAGAAGCATATTATCGTGTCATTCTGTTGTGTGTGTATGTGTATATACAATATAAATATATATATATAAAGTTATTTTTTCTTTGGGTTAATTTATTATAAGTTGTAACACTTGGCTAGTTTTGTTTGTATATGTCTTAAAATGTTTTCTTATGATATTTAAGTGACAGTTAAAGAGGTATCAAGGTAACTTGTGTAGAACTATTGTTTGATATATTGTCATGTTTGTTGTGAATATTTTTTCTTACTGCACAGTAGAAAAATAAAAACAACTGGGTCTTTATTTTAATGTAATTCAGATTGGGGAAAACAAAACAGAGCTAAGGGAACAAAATGACTTGAGGGAGCATTCTCCCACGTCCAGTGCACTGATCATTTTAGTATGTTTGTGCTTTGTACGGTTATATATTTAAAACAAAAACAAAACAAAAAAATACAAGGGTTCATGCTCTTCCCTGGGTAATAGAAACAGTTACTCGCTATGCATAATCTAGTTGATAGTTAAATTTGCTATTGCTTTTCTTGTCTTGTTATATAAAATCTTTTCAATACAAGTTTAGTCTTAATGGTAATAAAACGTTATGGTTATTTATAACTTGTGCTTATTTTGTGCGTTTTTTCCCATGCTGAACCCACTAAGTGCATGTAGACAGAACTGTTGTTTTCACACTGAAGAGGCAAACTTTGTAGTAGTAGTCGTAGTGGTAGACAGGTAACGAAAACCAAGGCTGCATCATAGACTCCTCCTTTAAATTTTTTTTCTGTTTTTTTTTCCTCTTTTCGGTTTTGAAAAAATAAAAATAAACCACCAGATTTCAGTTCAGAGAACACTCGTTCAACATTCAGGGAAAACTTTTTACATCACCTGCTATGAATGAACGCAGTTTGCTGGCAAAGTTTTGATGCATTTGCTAAGCATTAGTGGGAAAGGCATGCCAAAATCTCTTCTCTATAATGTGTTCACTCTTGGGGGAAAAAAAAAGGAAAAAAAATCTTAGGACCAGGCAGTTGTATACTTTAGTTATAATGAATGACTTCATGTTAATCTTGCTAGTTTAGATGATTTCTGAGGGAAAGTATTGTAAATGTTTTTTTTTTCCATAATCTTGTTGTGTTTGAATTATTTGTACTTTATCTGTCCAGACAATAAATGAAAGTGTGTAGAATGGATTTGAGCTTCCCAGATTTTTAAATGTGTTCATTCAAACTTTTTTTTGTAGCATCTTCAGATTTCCCCAATAATTTTATCATTAAACAAATGCAAAAAAAAAAAAAGGTAGAGTAAAATTGTGTTTTGCAACTTAGCCCATTCTCTCAAAGTCAATTCAGTATTCAAAAGTCATTGCCCTAGTTCCATACAACAAAAAGTTGGGCTTCAGCCACCAGTATCTACATCATCTGGGAGCTTGTTAAAATGCAGAATCTCAGACTAAATGCAAATCTATATTTAACCAGATCCCCAGGTGAATCACTGGTACTTTAAAGTGAGGAACACTACCCTGATTGATAACAAGCTGGCACATTTGACATTGTGTTTGGCCTTAGGATACATAAGTGTCTTTTATTCATTTATAAACATATCTGTGACTTATTCCAGAGAAAGGAAGTCACTATTGCAAAGCATCTATTGCCAGGCTGTGTGGTGTCCTCTACATTCTCTCACTTTCTTCTCTAGCAATCTGGGAGAACTGGATGGCACTATCCTCATTTCACAGATGGCAAGACTGAGGCACAATGAGATTAAGTAACTTGAAACAGATAGCGAGTTTCCAGCTGGGATTTGAATCCCAGTCTGATTCTACTGCCCAGCACCTCAGCCTTGAGAGTGGAGAGTTTGAGCAGTATTAAGGAAACAGACCATTTGCGTTGGAAATGACAGCTAAACAGAAAGGTCACCTTTTTATTTTAGCATTCATTCTTGCATAGAAGTTAGCAAATATTTGACTTTCTTACCTTTGAATAGAAACCCTAAGTAAAGGACTTATGCAGTGTATTAAAAAAACACGGATTTTAAGCTCAACTGAGAGGGGCGACAAAATGCCTAAGGTATCATGAAGTCATATTAAAATATGCCCTGAACTTTACAGATGAGCTGTTTAGTGATTTCCTGATACGATCACTCATTGATGATCTACTGTCTGTCTTTCGTTTCCATTTTCTCACTAATTGAAAATTCATATTACCCCATAAACCATCACCATCCATAAACTGACACTTGCAGAAGAAATGCTCCCACTGAGCCAGATGAAGGAATGGTCAGATTCTCTTCCATTTCTCATTAGCCCCCTTTTTTATTCTTATATTAAATTACCTCAATGGTTGGGATAATTAAATTCAGGGCAAAGAATGGAATTTAATTAACCAAGCTAAATATTAAAACTAAGTTAGCCTGAACTTCACATAGTTGAACTTAAAGGTTCTTATTTTAGTTTTATTTGAAGACAAGCCCCTATGTTCCTTTTCTGGGGGAAAAAAAAGGATAAACTTATAGCTGCCTCCAGGACTAATAGAGCTTCACCAACGAGTGTATAAGGGTCTAAAAATATTACCGCTAAACCTACAAGAGTTATCACTAATCATCATCACACCTGATCCTTAAAGGTGGTGTTTCAGTGCAGTTTAAACAAATGGATACATTATTTTTTGGACTATTAGAAGCTGGTGGAATCTTACCAGTTCATAGAGTTCATTCCTCAGCTTCCAACAGATCTAGCCCGAAAGTTTCATAAATGGCTATAGGTGTTTAAATAAATCTGTAGAATATCCCTAACAGACCATTCTACATACACTCTCTCGGTAACACTTCCCAACATCAGCATAACATGTCTGCCTAACATCCAATAAAAAATTCATCTTGCTGTGAGTATAAGCCTGTTACCTTAAATCTCCAGGCAAACATTATATAGTTTCTGTAGGTGTTTGTGGAAAAGTTTTAACAAATCACAAGAATACAGAGATTATTACATTTCTTTAAGGTATGGGTACATTATGTTTTGCTTGGATGAAAAATTGCATGCCAGGGAAGGCTGAAGGCATTTACTTAGTGTTATTTCTGTCAAACTGATAGGAAGAAAAGAGCACACACACACACACACACACACAAAGTGCTTGTATCTGTAACCATCCCACATCATCACCACCAGCATCAAAATGACCTGCATCTGACAGAGAAGATCAAAGAGTAACCAAATGTTAGTTGCAGCCAAGAAGATTTTATCAACTTGGCTCCTGTTTAAATTTCTCTCATCAAGATCAGTCATTATTTGTTCATTTATAAATAAAACATTTAAATCCCAGAGAACAACATTTAAGAGTACATTTGAAACTCACAAAGTCTCATGGGGCCCCGAGGCAGTCAGTATTTGTGTCTGGCTACCTTAACCTTGTCAAAATTTGGCACTTAATCACCCTTCACCACAGGTGATTCTGGAAACTGTTCTTCAAACTGTTTTGCCCTTACTTTCTGTAGGCTCTGTGTGTTTTGTTCTTTAACAGACATACACATGCAAACATACAGAGGCGAGCATTTGTACCACTGAATAGGAAAGGGGGTGTTTTACTTTCACTTGCATATTCAAAAATCATACCTGTGTTTTCTAAATGGAAGAGTCATTAAAATCTTAATTTGAGGCCATCCTGCCTGGATCCATTCCACAGCCTTAGGAAGAGCTCATGGAACACAGCTGTATAATATCCCTCCACCCTCCACTGCCTTTGTTCTCCTGGAGAATAATAAAAGGAAATTACATTTTATTTCCATGAGCTAAAATCAAGTTTTAATATTGTCCAAAAATGACTCGTACCATTCCTTTATCTTATTAGCTTTTTGGCATATTAAGTAATAAGATAATTTCTCATGGTACAGTATTTATGTAAGAATCATATTTCTCTCTGTGCAGATCACTTACAGAAGTGTCTGTTAACAGGAGAGAATGATGCATAATCGGCACTTAAGATTAAAATAGACCTGAGAACATAAAAGTGTTCCTTCAATTAAAGGAATAGCATTTCTTTGGTCTCATCTTTTTTGTTTCTGCAGCAGAATGAAAACTGGCTTAAAATCACCCAACCCCAGGTTAATTACAGGAAGGTTTCCCTATGCAAGTCCGGCTTAATCTGCTAGCGGTTCAAATGCAAAGTAGACTCACATGCCCCTCCAGAAAACCATGTAATTATTTTAAACAGTTTCCACCAAAGTCTTGAGGTTTAAGAGATTATTTCCAGAAAGAGCACTAGCATTTATTATCTATCCAATATGCCAGGCACTATACATTTAGCATCTGGTCCTTCTACCAACTCAGGAGTATCATTCTCCTTTTACATAGAGCAAAAAGAGACTCAGAGAAATTTGTTATCTTGTACAAGCAGGTAGGTGGTAAAAATAGAATTCAAATCCAGATCTGCCTGAACCCAAAGCTCCCAGTTATACCACCCTGGCTCTGAGCCAGTTCTATCATAATTAGAGCCAAAACAATTACCAAATTGTCCTTCCTTCAATTAAAGGTAGAGATGAGTCCTGTTATGTAAGGAACAAGGGAAATAACATTAATGCATTGTGCCTGGGGCTAATCCCCAAATCTTTAATGGAAAAACAGATCCAACAATGTTAGTTTACAAACAGATTGGCAAGGAAAAACTAAAAATGAGAGTTTTTAAATACTGATGAGCATTTTAAAACAGGGTTTAAAAATGAAGATTTCATGAACAAGTCTATTTAAACCACCAAAAGTCAGTAAGGTAGAAAGGAGTTGAGGATAGGACCATAAGGTAAGAAACATTTACCAACCAACTCAGTCGCCTTTGTAACTGGCCCTCCAAGTCTCCCTACAAGATGAAGGCATTGTATGAAGAGTATCACCATGATGAGACCTCCTATTACTATCTATATTGCCTCCAAATCCTTAGAACATTCCTAGGAGGCGCATAGTATAATCCCTATTTTACATCTGACAAAACGGGCTCAGAGACATTAAATATCTTACCCAAGGTGTTACAGCATGTCACAGAATTGGAATTTACACCCATGTTGTCTGACTCCAATGCATTATCTTTCCACACCAATGGCCTTTCAGTGTGATACTACCATTTGTTGCATACCCACAAACCTGTGAGGTCTGGCAGACCGGGGGTGGGAAACCCAGCTTAAGCCTTGTCTATATTAGAATCCGTATTCTGGACACCTGCCACATGCCAGGCACTGAGTTCAGGGACACGGTGATAAATAAACATATTCAGCACTTTTTTCTTCAGCCTATTTAGTGTACGGCACTGTGCGTGGATAATAATAGGAAACAAACAAGCAAAAGAAAGGAAATTCAGACTTTTGTAACAAAGACAAGGTACAACTTTTTAGCCATGCCAGGTAGTTTCTGTGCTGGAAAGAGAATTACAGGAAATTTTGAAAATCTGCAGGGAGTGAAATAATATTTTGGTACCCAGAACAGAAGGAGAGTATGGCCTGGTAGAAGGACAACAAGTCTAGTGAAAGAAAGTTGTAGGTTTGGATCCCTAGGTAAATCATTTCATGTCTCTGAGATTTCCGGTCCAATAAGGATGAGTGATAAAACATGTCAAGTTCCTGGCCCTTGATGAAGAGTAGTTGACCCTTGAACAACATGGGTCCTGGGGCACCAACCACCACAGTCAAAAATCCATATATAATTTCTGACTCCCCAAAAACTTAAGTACTAATAGCTGTGTTAACCAGAAGTCTTAGTGACAACTCATAGTCAATTAACACATACTTTGTATGTTACATGTGTTATCTACTGTATTATTACAATAAAATGAACCAGAGAAAGGAAAATGTTAAGAAAATCATAAGGAAAAGAAAATATGGTGCTATAAAACAAACAAACAAACCCATGTATAAGTGAACACTCACAGTTCAAACTTATGCTGTTCAAGGGTCAACAGGAGTAGGGAAAAAACTGTAGCCAGAAAGATTCCCAAAGGTAAGGATCTTGGGCCAGACCCTTTGCCAGGGGAAGTGGGTTTGGCGGGTGCCGGTAGATGTAAAGAACAAAGAAACCTCAAGGAAGGAGGCAGTAGTAGGATGCATGTGAGAAAAAGCACTTGGAAATCTCACTCAGTCTCGTGGAATTTGACCTTCTCTTAAAATACCACAGTGATGGTGAACCATGAGAGACTATGGACTCTGAAAAACGATCTGAGAATTTTGAAGGGGTGGGGGGTGGGAGGTTGGGGGCACCAGGTGGTGGGTATTGTAGAGGGCACGGATTGCATGGAGCACTGGGTGTGGTGCAAAAATAATCAATATTGTTATGCTGAAAAAATAAAAAAATTAAAAAAAAAATACCACAGTGACTCCAACCACATGCTATCAGGGGCTCTAAATGCCCGCCAGCAACCATAGACCCTGTTGGTGTCCCCTCTGGTGCCTGGCCATTCCAGTGACTCTGCCATTGCACCTCCTCGCTGTGAATCTTCCATTATGTCCCTTTACCAACAGACCAACTCTCCGTAAACAAACAGTTCCAATTCCAGAGAGGAAGGACCGTGTTGGCCCTGGTTAGCTGGCATTCACAGGCTGCTGGCACCATTAATTCTCCTTCTTACAGACCAACCCAGTCCAAATAGCTAAAGCCAGGGCTGAGGTCATGGCTATGCACCATGGCCCATTGGCAAAGTTGGGTTGGGGGACCTGCCCCGAGCAAGGGCTTGGGGCAAGGCAGGCAGCTTGAGCAGCTCTGGAGTACAGTGGGAAGTGGCTAGGCAAGATGGAGCTGAGGCAGGCCTTCCCGGGGTTGGTGAAGGGACAGAGACAGGTGCTAAGGAGCTCAGGTAGGCAACAGTGGGAGGATAGCAGAAGAAACTGCCACCCCCAAGCCCTACTCGTCTTTACTGTAGACACAAGAAAGACTCATAAGTTCTGTCTCAAGATGAGAAAGGGATCCAATTAGACCTTTTGTAAAGGGCAGCCTTCCCCCACTTGTCACACAGTTGGCCTGTCATTGCCTGCTTAGTTAGCTATGGAAAGCCCTTGGAAGTCAGTTCCACCTCCTCATTTGAATCCTTGGGAGATAAAAGGACTTTGGGTTGCCCAACCCCACCCCAAGTAATTAGCTCCTTATCCCATCCTACAAACATTAGGATTCCTCTCCTTAAAATGCCCTCCATCCCACACTCCACCACAGGCCCCATTTCACACAAAACACACACAAACACATGCATCATCCACGTGGCTACTCCTGCTTGTTCAGCTCATGATTCACTGCCTCCTGAGAACTTTCCCTGACCCTCAGGCTGGGTTAAGGATACCTGGACAATCCCATATCCCTCTCCTTTCCCATCTCAGAACACACTTCACACTTCACACACCACACTTGTACTGCTGTGTGCATGCCTCCCTGGGGAGGGAGGAATCAGATGCAGTGCCTACACTGGAAGGCTCAAATGCAAGCAGAGCACTGAAGAAAAGAGCAAAGCTAGAGGGTGTCTGGGGAGCACAGAGAAAAAGACAGTCAAGTGTGACTTTGACACGGAAGGGTGAGATTAAGGTGTAATAAGAAAGACATCCTAGAGATGGTTAGGAATCAACTTTACCTGGAAAGATGAATCAGACTCGGACAGGTGGGTACTGGGGCAAGGTCAGGAGCATCACACTGGGAACCATGAAAGTGACCCAGGTCCAGAAGTCAGAATCCTCAGCCCTTCCCCTGACTCACTGTATGACATTGGCAAGTCACTGCACCTCACTGGGCCTCAGATTCCCAGAAGCTAAGAGAAGATGTTGGACTAGATAGTCTCTGATGGTCTTGCTCCTGCTTTCTGCTAGACTTTCATTTTCCGTGATGTTTTTCATTGATTGAGCAAATATTTATTGACTACCTACTCTACGGCACTGAGGATACAAAGAGGGGACAAGGGGACAAAAGAGATGTTTGTATACAGCTAGGGATGAATGCTGTTAAAGTCAAGTACAGGCTGCTTTGAGAGTAATAAGGATAACTGCTCATCTGAGGACAAGGAGAGCCCTGTTTCTGGGGCATCTGAGCTGAGGTCCGAAGGATGAGGTGGGCATGTCCCATCCTAGGCAGAAGGAAGAGCATGTGCAAAGGGCCAGAGTTGGAGAGGAGGCTCTGCTGAAAGGAACCCAGTGACAGGGCTGGGCTGGGCTGTGCCCTTGCCAGCCACAGAAAGGACATTGATCTTTACCTTACGAATAGTGGGAAGGACCCACATTCCAGCCAATGGATCATCGTTTCTCAGCCTCAGTTTACTTCTCTATAAAATAGCAATGATGAAGTACCCACCTTATGTGGTAATGAAAGAATCAAATGCATTAATACCTGTTAAGTGATTAAAACACAACCTGGCAAATAGTAAAAACAATACAAATGTTTGCTATCATCCTCATCATCTCATCATTATTCTTCTGACTAATTCTCACACATTCCTCAAAATTCAGCATGGAAGCCATCTCTTCTGGAGTTCCTTCCCTGACTTCCCAAATCAGATTATGTACCACTCCCTGGGGCCCCCAAAGTCCCTGTGCTTGCCTCCCTTAGCATGCATAGTAATTTGCTATTGACATCTCTGCCTTCACCCCTAAACAATAAGCTCATTAAAGGCAAGGACTGTGACCTATTTGCAGCCCAAGATTGGGCACAAAAAGAATGTCAGTGAAGGTGCTCAACTGTGGTGGGCTGAATAAAGCCCCCCAACATATCCACGTCCTAATCTTTGGAACTTGAGATTACGTTCCCTTATTACATGATAAACATGACTTTGCAAATGTGTGCAAAAGTTAAGTATCCTAAGATGGAGACATTATCCTGAATTATCTAGGTGAACCCAATATGATCACAAGGGCACCAAGAAGGAAGCAGGAGGATCAGTCAATTGTAGATGTGATAACAGAAGCAAAAGTTGGGCCCACGAGCCAAGGAAGGTGGTTGCAAGCGGTTTCTACAAGCTGAAAAATGTAAGGACCTCCAGAATTCTAAGAGAATATATTGGTGTTGCTTTAACCCACTCAGTTTATAGTAATTTCTTACAACAGCACTAGGAAATTAATGTACCAGCCAAGCACAAAGCAGGGACTACAGAAAGAATACTTGTGGGAGAAGCCAATGCCCGGTCCAGGCAGATCCTGACCTCCTCACATCAGTGAGAGCACGAGTTCTGTATGGTGGCCCCTCTGCCCACCCACTCATCAAACTAGGCCACCCAGAAAAAAGATGCCACCACCGTTTTAATTTCATTCCTGGGATCTCATGAGCTGGTTGGGTAGAGAAATAGGGAGAAAAGTCAGCAGGTCCAAAGACATCAGTGGACTTTTTTTTCCAGGCTCCAAAGGATAGAGGCTGGAGTATAAAATATAGTCCATGATCATCAAACATTAATTCTCTTCTTTCTTTCTAACAGTACCCTTATTTTATTAGACAACAAAATGCCTAGCTTTCACACGTCTTTTGGTCTTCCTTGCAGTTCAAAGTAGCCACATCATACAGCCCTGGCCAACGAGATGTAACAAGTCCTTGGTGAGGCTTCCAGGAAAGCTCTTTAAAAGGGAGCAAACTCAGCTGACATTCTGTTTTCTCTTCTCCATCCTCCTCCTCCATGTCTTCTTTCTTCCACCTTGGAATGCTGATGTGATGTCTGGAGCTACAGGTGCCATATTGCAGCTCTGAAGGCAACATCCAAGACATCTGCCAATGAATGGCAGATTAGAAACATATGAGACACCTAGGTCCTCAGTGGCATCTCTAAGCTGCTATAGCAGTCCTGCGTTATCTTCCCTGTGCTTCTTATTACACAAGAAAAAATACATAACTTACTGCGGAGCTTCCCGACAAGTGAACACATTCTTATTGAGGTACTAATTCTATTTCCTCAACATTCTGAGCAGCCAGGTGAGGACCCAGGCCATTAGAGCTCTCAAGCCATTTATTTCTGGCCCCAAACAGCCTGTCCCCCTACCCTGTTGGGACAAACAAATATTTTTCAATGTATGTCACTATGTGGAACAGGTTAGACACCTTTGCCTCACTGATTTAAATTTGATTATAACTCTGTCCAACGTGGGTGTTGCCTGTGCCTCTCGCATTGACGAGACCCTGTTGGTCTTCAGACCCACCCTAGATGTTCAATGCCCCTACAAAAGCCTGTATCCCCACTTCTAGGAGTTCTATCCCCATCTGCCTCCATAGTGCCCTTGCTTTATTTCTGCCTATATCAGTCTGCCCTGCATCGAAGGGCTCCCCATCCAGCGGTACTGACCTGTTTTTTACCTCCGATGCTCCTTGTGGCCTCTGTTCCTGCCACACCATTGACTGGAATATCTCAATGTCTTTGCTCACCTCCAGATCTGCTGGACACATTTCTCTCTCACTTGCTCACTCTCACTCTTGTTCCTCATTAGGGATGCACCCTCCCTCTCTCTTATCTTACTTAGCTGGGAATGGTCCTATCACAGAATTGCTTAGACCCCTAGTGACTTAGTAAAATAGTTCTTTGGATTTGCCAGGGTTGGGGAGGTCAGAGTGGGCTAAGAAGGCCCATGACTAGTGCCTTTTGTCTTTGAGCCTGTTAGCTAGCCAGACCTCCTCCTCACCACTTTCAGTGATCAGTGATGTTTCCTCTTGGAACCCTGTTGTCCTTGTTGTAATCTGGCTGCCAATGCCCCTATCCCCATAGCCTCAATACCCATCAGATATACTTCTATATGTCTGAATCTCAAATATGAACCATCCAAATTCTCACTCATGGAGTCTATGTAGCTAGACACTGGAAGGGCACAGAATGTATCTGAATTCCTGAGCCTCCTGCTAAGAATGAATGATTACATTCTCTAGGCCTCAGTTTCCCCATTTGTAAATGCAGAAGCAGGTCTATGTGATCTCAGCTCCACCAGGCTGACTCCAGAAGGAACCCCAGGAGAAGGCTGGAGGCCCCAAAATACATAGAACCAGTCTAGGAGCAAGAGGAGCGGGAGAAATGAGGGGGAGAGGAAGTTTTCATCAGGTGCTAAGCTTTCACTGCCAAAAAATTTCCCACAAACAAACCCACCCCAGCAAAGGAAGCTACTGTCGGCTGGCACACTGCAGAAAAGAAGGCGGGCATGAGGCCTCATTAATCCGGCAACTGTGGGATCAGTTGCAGATCCCCCCCAGCCCACCCACTTCTCACCATCTGCTGCTGCTGCTGCCCAGCCGAAGGCATGCGGCTCTGGTGGGAGTCCAGCCTGCAGCCAGCAGAGGGCCTGGACCCTAGTCTGTGGGGCAGCCTCAGCACAGGAACCGGCACATTCCCTCAGGGCCAGCTCAGGCCCCAAGTGTGTCTCCCAACCCCCGTCCCCACCCACCAAGCTATGCCACGGCCCGGCAGGAAGTTCTGATCTGGAAGCAACTGAGGGAGAAGCCCCAGCGCCCTGAACAAATACCAAGCAAATAAAATGACTAAAGGACATTGACTGAGAACCAACTGTGCACCAGCCACGTACCTCATCTCCTGTACTCCCCCAAACCACACTGAATCTCTCCAAAACTAGTCCATCATAAGCTATGATGATTTCAACATGAATACAGATGATTCCTCCAATATCCTGGTTTCTCAGTTCCTCAGCCTTTGCTTCTCCTTCCACCTCATTACTCCCTTCCTGATCAGACCTCAGGTCTTAACACCTTAATGTCCATTTCAAGCATCTCCATCAATGTCTACTTCCTCTCCCACTCCCTCTAGTCAACAGACTCAACCTCCTGGGATCTTCAACTGCCTTTTACTGTCCCTTTTCCCCTCCTCCACCTCACTGTCCTCACTTTCCTTCCTATCCAGTGTAAGCTCTATGGTCGAACAACGAACCCTGCCTTGCAGGCATTCTCACTGTCCTCACCAGCCCTCATTCCCCTGTACTCATTAGCTCTTCATCTTCTCTTCACCTGCACCTTCACAGCTGAGCAAAGAGGAAAGTACATATTAATGCTGATCAGGCTCCCTCTAAATTAGAAACCACCAGCCTCACACCCAAAACTGCCTGAAGGAGCAGCCTTTCTCTAGTTCCTTTTCACTCCTTCTCTCCTAGATAGTGCTTTCCTGCTCTCTCCTCATTCCTTAAACTTCCAGTACCCCATCCCCCATCATCATTCTCAAGCAAAGACTCTACTCCTTAACCTACCTTTCTGGCCACCTCTCAGTTGCTTCCTCATCTCTTTGACCTCTGAATGTTGAAAGCTGTGTTCTTGGACCTTTTCTCTAACTACATTCACTCCTCAGTATCACTCATCCGGGATCTTGGCTTTTAGTATGATTGATGTTCAGATGGCTCCCAAATGTATTTTCAGCCCAGATCTCTGCCCTGAACTTGGGAGCCATATATACCATTGTCAAGCTGACATCTCCACCTGACTGTCTAAAGTGCGTCTCGTACTTAACCTAATTTAAAAAAATAGCATTTGACCTTCCCACCCACCAAACCTGCTCTCTTCCCCATTTTAGCAAATGGCAGCACTGTCCTACCAGTTGCTCAACCCAAACCCTTGCAGTGACACTAACTCCATTTGCTTTTCTTCTGTCCTTTAGAAAGTTTCCCCATCGTGCTAAGATTGGAAAATGTTTTGGTCACTATTATAACTTCAGCTCCTGAAAGAATGACCTTAGTAGCTGTTCAAAAAATATTTGTTAAATAAATGAATAATAAGTTAACTTAATTAAACACCTTGGGTACCTAGCTATTCATCCATATGCTCATTTAATAAATAATTAGAGTGTATAAAGGCTGGGAAGGAAGGTGCCCTGGAAGAAAATAACAGAGGGTATCTTGGGTAGTACTTTGGTAGAGGTCTTTTCCCTCAGACTTTGAAATGGGATCTGAAGGATGAGAAGGGGTCATTATAGAAGAAAAGCCAGGCAAAGAACATCAGTACAAAGGTCTGATGAGTTTAAGGGGATCTGGGAAATAACAGATGGCCAGAGGGGCAGAAGAACAGGGGAGAAACAGAGGTGCCTGCAGACGCTGGGCTACTGAACAAGGCCAGACCATATAAGGCTATTTGCAGGCTTTTGCAGACCCTAGTAAGGAATGTGGGTTTTATTCCAAGGCCACTGAGTTCACTAGTCTTGTCAACTTTCTAAATAAAAAATGTGGAGTAATGTTAAGACTTGAGGATTTGGCTCCTTGTTCTGCCAGGCTTAGGTATGTGACCTCTAGCAAGCATCTCTCCCTCTCTGAACTCCATATCTATAATCTAGGGATAACCCTTTCTGACCTGCTTACCTTGTACCATTGTCTTCAGATTCAAGTGAGATTAGCCAGGGACCTACAGAAGAGTCACTGCCAGAGCTCAGTGAACATTTAAACAAGATTGTTAAAGATGTGGACTAAGCAAAAGGGAAAGCTAGGAATGGTTTGTATTTAAAGATGTTAAATATGGTTAAAATCAGCAAGGGCTATTTTGCCATGGCGTAAGTTAAAAGGTATTTCCTAGCAGGGCTTGAGGCTTCCCAACCAAGATGCCAACCAAGTTCCTGACATTTGATAAGACAAGATGTTAAGTGACCTGCTGACCAAAAAGTACCTGGACACGGGATCTCTGTCCTGTTGAGGCCCCCAAGTCAGGACCTGCTTTGCCTACTCCTGCCATGGCCATTAACTCTCACCCTCCTTCCTCTGCCAAGACTTGAGCATCTCATTTCTCTGCTCAGGGAGAGTTAATATAAACCGAACACAACTGTAGCCACTCCTGCCTTGAGGTCAGGATATCCCCAAGAGGAATTATGGAAGGACTAAGATATCTGAATCAGGCTGACCAGTCCCATGTACCTCGGTGACCTGAGAGCCAGGCTGGAGTTCCAGGTCTGCACCGGCTGGGCAGTGGCAACATTTCCTCCATCATTTTCAGAAAGTTGCCCAGGGCTGCTCAAGGGAAGCTGAAGCAGGTCAGGGAAAAAGAGAGACTTCCACATGCTAATATGGCCAGGCCTGCCCCAGGCATGGGGTCTGGGATCTCAGAGCAGAGGTAATAAAAATGACTGCTTTTTTGTGAGGACCAACTAGGAGCCCAAGGCTTTAATACATTTTCTATGATCCTCCCAACACCTCTTTAAAGTGCATAGTATTTTTACACTTTCCAGGTAAGAAATCAGAGGTACAGAGGAGTCCCATAACCTTTCCAGCATCTACAGCTTGGATGTGGGGAGGGTAGGATTCTATCCCAGTCTGTCTGACTCCAAAGCTCATGAACTCTTTCTACTAAGTGTCACTACCTATTCCAAGGTTATCTGCCTCATCCCTCCTGTCACAGAGCCCACGGGAGGGGACATCTAAGGCAACTTTGCCCCTCACAAGTGGAAATTTAAGAATAGTTACCTTGGGGTGTCTGGGTGGCTCAGTCAGTTAAGCGTCTGCCTTTAGCCCAGGTCATGATCTCAGGGTCCTGGGATAATCAAGCCCTGAGTTAGGCTCTCTGCTCCGTGGAGAGCCTTCTTTTCCCTCTCTTCCCCATTTGTGCTCTCTCTCTCACTGTCTTTATTGCTATCTTTGTCTCTCTCTCTCTCTCTCAAATAAATAAAATCTTTAAAAATAATAATATTAATTTTTTTAAAGACCCTGATAAACAAGTCAGGTAGCACAGACACACCAAACAAAATTTGACCCCCCCACCCCCCAAAACTGGCATCCAGTTGTCATCATCCTCATACACACCAAGAATTGGACACATCTTTTAAAATCCCTCAAAGTGACTTCCTTTCCAGCTGTCCTTCAGGCTGCAATGAGAGATGACAGAGTTCTGACATCCTCATCACACAATTACTAAAACATCCTTCTTGAGTTACTATTTTAAAACATTTGCCTATTTTAGCTGGAGTTTGGGTTTAATTACAGGAAGAATGTGGGCTTGGGTTAGGTTGAGTTGGATTTAGGGAAGGGGGGAGCAGATAACTGTATCCCTTTCCCTTGCTCAAGAACTTTTGCTGGCCCGAGAACTCCTGATGAAGATTAGGCAAGTCAATAAAACCAGTGACATGGTAGAAACTTGGAGAACTCTTTGGAAAGAAAGAGAAGGTCATGGAGCCGGAGTCTGAGAAGGCCTCACTCCAGCTAAAAATCCTTCAGTGTCTCTCTAAGGCCCTAGAACACAGGACAAGATGCTTGGCCTGACATTCAAGACTTCTAGGATCTGGCCACACCTCTAGTCACTGCCACTTTATGTCCCACCACGCAACCCCCAACACCATGTGCCCCATTGACTTTAAAGACTTCAGGGCTCCTCCAGCTTCTTTCTCTTGACCAGGGCCCTGTTTTATTCCTTCTTCCTGTACAGTAGCCTAATGTGGTCTAGTCTATCAGTGAATAAATATTTATCAGGGGCTTGCTATGCACCCAACATTGTTTCAGATGCTGGGGAGAAAGCGGTTAACAGAAGAGGTAAAATCCCCTGCCCTCCAGGAGGAGACAGACAATAAAAATGACTACAATCCATGTAAATAAACAATATAGTCTTTTAAATGCTATGATAATTGCTTACTGTATTAGTTCCTCTTCCCTTTTTGCTAGAACTGGTAAGTGAAAGTGGCAAAACAAAATTTGGGCTTCATCCAATGTGTAACTTTTGAAACATCTTTGATGTCCTAAAGACTCATGAAAATACCCTGGACCCTCTTTTACCATTGCACTGAGACCCATTAACTGATACTAACAGTGTGTTATATTGTCCTTTGGACTAGATAGAGAGCTGCTAAAGGGCAAGGGTGGTGGTTGAGTCTCACAAAAAGGCACTGTAGACTATCTGCTGAATGAATAAGAGAAAGATTGTGCCAACTCTGAGCTGTCCATCCACTGACCCCTAGTCATAAACCTTCAATTCTTTTCTACAAACATTCATTTTTTTTAAGATTTTATTTATTTATTTGATAGATCACAAGTAGGCAGAGAGGCAGGCACAGAGAGAAAGGAGGAAGCAGGCTCCCTACTGAGCAGAGAGCCCGATGCGGGGCTCGATCCCAGGACCCTGAGATCATGACCTGAGCCGAAGGCAGAGGCTCTAACCCACTGAGCCACCCAGGTGCCCCTTCTATAAACATTCTGCTATTCTTGCAGTGGGCCTGTTCTGGTCTCTAAGGTGGTCTACTAGTGATAACATCCCCTTGAGCTGAGATCGCTGATATATATATATATATATATATATATATATATATATATATATATCCCAGAAATAAGCTTAGCATTTCCTAGCCCACCTCTATGAAAATAATGATTGCAAACATCATCATCTAGTGAGCACCTTCTACTGCCAGGTGCCATGCTAGGCCCTTGACATAGAATGTCTTTTTAATAAGTAAAACGTTCTCCTTCGTAATCCTCCCAGTGCCAATAACTGTGAGAAATACATGGAAATTACTAGCTGCTATCAATATTACTATGTCTAAAACTACCGTTTTCCCCGGCATTAGAACAATCTGAACATTGTTAGGCAAAGACATCTAAGCAATTTTAAAATTATTTGAGTCATGACAGAGAGACTCACAACTGAAATATTTACCTTTCAATTTCAGGTAAGGATGTTCTCAGAGATGGAAGATGTGACAAGTTCCCACATCGTGTGAGCATCAGAGAAAAGTTCCCCTGACAAGTCACGTGCAGAGATGGGAACCGCTGATTAAGGGTAGGATTAATTTTATCTTCCAAGTATTTCTGCCAGGGAAATACTCTAAGATTTGTAGAATGATGAGGCTGGACGTGTCCTTTGAGGTCTCCCACTCCACCCCTGTGCCTTATGAATGGGGAAACAGAAGTGCATCCTAATTGTTCAGAGGGCTTCTTTACTTTTCCTGCTCCAATCCCTCCACCACACGAGAGTTTATTGAATGAATAAATGAATACATTGAGGGGATTTTTTTGAATTTTGGTTCATTTGTTCATTAACTCAACAAATACTGAGTATTCACTATTTGTCAGGCACTGTTCTAGGTACTGGGGCTCTAACAGTAGACAAAACAGACAAAAATCTCTACTCTCATGGAGTTCACATTCTAAAGAGAGGAGGTGAATACTAAAAATACATACATACATACATCACACTGACTTTTAAATGGTCATAAAAGCTAGAGAGAAGAATATTACAAGGAGATAAGGAAGACCAGAAGGGGAGGAGGAAACTTAATCAGGATTGTCAAAGAAGGCCTCACTTAGAAAGAGATAGAAGCAAGGAAGGGAGCCATGCGGCTATCCCATGGTCAAAATCCAGATGGAAGGAATAGCAAATGCAAAGGGCTACAGTGCCCAAGGAATCCTGAGGAGGCCAATGTGACTGGAGCATGGTGAGTGAAGTGTAAGATTTTGGACATGAGTCCAGAGACATAATAGGGGAGTGGGGAGGGGTGTGCCTTATGGTAAAGGTCCTGTGCCATCAATAGCTGGTTTCATCTCATATTCATCCTTCTCCATATTGCTTCCTTGCCCTCTGGATCCTGGTTAGGTTTGGCCAATGGGAGGCACTAGTAGGAGATTAGAGAGGGAGGGAATACAAGCTAAGTATATCTCTCACTCTCTGTTCAAGAGGTCTGTCTAGCTGGAGCCACAACTCCCCATGGTTCCAGATCCTGACAGACATGCCAACCAAGCTTTGGGCTCCAACCCTTGGGCTCTAGTAACATGGTATCCTCCCTTTATTCCTCCATCTCTTAGGGAAGTAGCAGCGCAGCTGCTGCATTTTTTTTTTTTTTAAGATTTTATTTATTTATTTGAGAGAGAGACAGTGAGAGAGAGCATGAGCGAGGAGAAGGTCAGAGAGAGAAGCAGACTCCCCATGGAGCTGGGAGCCTGATTCGGGACTCGATCCCGGGACTCCCAGGATCATGACCTGAGCCGAAGGCAGTCGTCCAACCAACTGAGCCACCCAGGCGTCCCTGCATTTCTAATCTCAGAGTTGCCTCAGCTTTTCAGTTACTCTTTCAGCACTTCTAACACCTTTGTAACAAACTCTTTGCACTAAATGATCTCTACTAGATTACCCGGTGTGAATTGTGTTTTGCCATCTGTACCCTGACTGATACAGACTCCATAAGCCTCTGTAAGACTTGAACTTTTACTCTAAATGAAATGGGCAGCCATTGGAGGGTTCAAGCAGAGGTTCATGAAAGGTCTTGAAAGCCTGGACAAGGCATTTGTGTTTCTATAAACGTTTTTTTGATTGAAGACATTTGACCAAAGTCACATGAAATATGTGATGGAACAAACCCCTGGGGCCTGCTTTTCTGCTCCACTCAGTGCTCAATAAATGGCATTAGGAATCCAGAAATTTCAAAGACAAGGAAAAGCATTTGCATATTCTTAAGTAAAGTTTTGCATAGGACTCCAACTCTTTGAAGAACTTTGAGGTCAGGAGGGGAGATGGCACTGTGCAGAGGAAGGCTTTTATCTGTTTGATTTCCCAGGAGCACCAGCAGAGATGGAAAAGAAAAGCTAACCCTTAGGAAGCCCTTGCAGTATCCTAGGCACCCTGCCAGACAATTTCACATCTAATGGCTCATTTAATCCTACAAGGACACTACTCAGTGGATATTATTATCTTTATTTTACAAACAGCTTTTGAGCTTCAGAGTGGTTAGGTAACAAATGTAAGGTCACACATCCTCCTTTTCTATTGACAAGTGGATCGAGGATCAATCCAACCCTTCAAGGTGGCCATCAAGGCAATGAAATGGGGAATCTTTGGGCAAAATCACTGGACAAGAGACAAGTTTTTGGACTAAAATTCATTTTGTCTCAACGACATATCAGATAAAGGGCTAGTATCCAAAATCTATAAAGAGCTTCTCAAACTCAACACCCAAAGAACAAATAATCCAATCAAGAAATGGGCAGAGGACATGAACAGACATTTCTTCAAAGAAGACATCCAGATGGCCAACAGACACATGAAAAAATGCTCCACATCTCTCGGCATCAGGGAAATATAAATCAAAACCACAAGGTGATACCACCTCACACCAGTCAGAATGGCTAAAATTAACAATTCAGGAAATGACAGATGCTGGCGAGGATGCGGAGAAAGGGGAACCCTCCTACACTGTTGGTGGGAATGCAAGCTGGTGCAGCCACTCTGGAAAACAGTGTGGAAGTTCCTCAAAAAACTGAAAATAGAGGGACGCCTGGGTGGCTCAGTTGGTTAAGCAGCTGCCTTCGGCTCAGGTCATGATCCCAGCGTCCTGGGATCGAGTCCCGCATCAGGCTCCTTGCTCAGCAGGAGCCTGCTTCTCCCTCTGCCTCTGCCTGCCATTCTGTCTGCCTGTGCTCGCTCTCTCTCCCTCTCTCTCTGACAAATAAATAAAATCTTAAAAAAAAAAAAAACTGAAAATAGAGCTACCCTATGACCCAGCGATAGCACTGCTAGGTATATATCCTAAAGATACAAACGTGGTGCTCCAAAGGGGCACATGCACCCGAATGTTTACGGCGGCAATGTCCACAATAGCCAAACTATGGAAAGAACCTAGATGTCCATCAACAGATGAATGGATAAAGAAGATGTGGAATATATTTACAATGGAATACTATGCAGCCATCAAAAGAAATGAAATCTTACCATTTGCAACGACGTGGATGGAACTAGAGTGTATCATGCTTAGCGAAATAAGTCAATCGGAGAAAGACAACTATCATATGATCTCCCTGATATGAGGAAGTGGAGATGCAACATGGGGGGTTTGGGGGGTAGGAAAAGAAAAAATGAAAGAAGGTGGGATTGGGAGGGAGACAAACCATAAAAGACTCAATCTCAAAAAACAGACTGAGGGTTGCTGGGGGGAGTGGGGACAAGAGAGGGTGGTGGGGATATGGACATTGGGGAGGGTATGTGCTATGATGAGTGCTATGAAATGTGTAAACCTGACGAGTCACAGACCTGTACCCTGGGGATAAAAGCACATTATATGTTTATTAAAAATTTTTAAAATAAAAAAAATAAAAATAAAAATAAAATTTAAAAAAAAATTTTTTAAATAATAAAAATTTCATTTTGTCTCTAAGAATCTCAATTTCCTCATCTATAAAGTAGGAATAATTTCAATGGAATCCATTTCAAAGGATGGCTTTGAGGGTTAAAATAAGCTACCATGTGATAAGCACTATACACATTTAAAGCTCTATATCAAAAATTATTTTTTTAAACATTTTATTTGTTTATTTGTTTGACAGAGAGAGAAATCACAAGTAGGCAGAGAGGCAGGCAGAGAGAGAGGGAGAAACAGGCTCCCTGCTGAGCAGAGAGCCTGATGAGGGGCTTGATCCCAGGACCCTGAGGTCATGACCTAAGCCAAAGGCAGAGGCTTAACTCACTGAGCCACCCAGGTGCCCCGAAAGCTCTATATCAAAAATTCTTAGCTTGAGGTCCATGCCTAAGCTTTGAGGTCCATGAATCCCTTGAAGGTGGTGCTAAAACTTGTATGTACAGGCATAGATCGGCTGATCCTGCAAAAAGTGTGACTTTCCTTGTGCCCCTTTCATAGGTAAGCATCTTGCTGTGTGGATGGTGATCCTATTATTTAAAGTAAGGCTTTTCTATACTACATGGCTCCCAAAGTGAACCAACTAACTACTATGTAGGCAATGTACTCTGAAATTTAGGAGCAATTCAAGGATTTTCAAGAATAATTTTGATTCTGTGTGATTTTTGCCTCACAGACCTTTAGAATCCAACCCCCGCATAAGATGTGACTCCTCTGTATATTTGTGGCAGGAGGGTCTGTGTCCCAGTAACAGATTCTCAAAGGAGAAGGTGACCCAAAATTGTTTGAGAAACAGCATTCTAGACAAATTTTGCAAGTATTACAATGTTAATAATGAACATACTATGGTTATTGTCATTACATATACATTTATTGAGCACCTATTATTTGTAAGATTTAATTCAAGAGTGAATTAGAGAAATTCATGCCCACAAGGCTCATAGTGCTATGGAGATAAACCATATGTAACTGGCAAGTCTGGAGGGGATGGGCTATGAGCTGGATCCTAAAGGATACTAAGAACCTTAACAGGTGAAAATGATAGAAAAGCCTGCCAGATATTTTGAGCAAAGATGTGGAGTGAAGAAGTGGCAGGCCCAGATTAGAGAACTAGGTGTGACTGGAGTACTGACCAAGATGGGGAATGTGCAGGGAGGAAACAGAAGTAGAGGCCAGCTATGGAGATCTTCAGTGTCAGCCAGGCTACAAACTCTCCGTCTCAATATCCACAACTATTTCAGCCCTTTCTCTCCCTTAGTATCCATTCCAGGGCTGAATACCTATGATATGTTGGGAGAGGGAGACACTTAACCTAGGTAAGAACAAGACTGACCTGGAGTCTAGTACTGATTCAGCTACTGCCCAACTATGTGACCTTGGGCAAGACTATTTCCCTCTCTGAACCTCAGGCTTTTTACGTATAAAATGGAAATAGTCATACTTCTGCCAATAGTACCCACTAGGGTACTTGGCACTTAGTGGGAGCTCACTTCATGTTCTTTGAACTGGGCTCTTGGAGGACATCAAATGAGGTAGTAGATGGTCAAATGATTAGGAAGAAAGACCAAAGTCCTGTGTTACTGTAGTCACTGACCTTGAGCAGCTCTAACTCCATCCAGAGGCAGCAGACTCAGCCACACCCTTCACGCCAAGCTCCCTCTGCTGCAAAGGAGACAGGAGGGAAACTCATCCATTACCTGGGCTGAGCCAGACGTTGGAAATCTCCCAATGCATGATAATGTCATCGACCCTTGCTGAGATGTGCAAGGTTTTCAAATAAGCTTATCTGACTCCGATTCACCTCTGGAGAAAAGAAAGGTTACATTATTGATATGAAGGAATACCGGGAACAAAGTCACCCAAACAACAACAGTTCTCCTCAGGCTTCAACTTTCACAACTTCTGCTTAGGTTGAAGTGAAAGGTCCTTCTTAGAGAGGCCATCATGCCATCATCTAATCACTTGATTATCTAACAACACTCACTTTGAGCAGCCCCTGAGCCAGACCCTGGGAGCACCAAGAGAACATGAAACAAACCATATGTTAAAGAAGCTCCCCATCTAGGGGCAAGAAATGAGCAAAACCATGGACCCAGACAACTGCAGACATTAAGATGTGGTGGATGATAGGGCAGAGTAGTCCAGAGTGCTGTGGGAGCCAGACAAGGGAGAACTCAAGTAGGCAAGGCCAGAGAGGTTTTGAAGACACCAGGCCCTGTACAGGCCAGGTCCAGCTACAGCCTCAGGGCTCCTTTTCACCACAACTGTTCACACTAACTATACTACCACGCCAGTGACTTATAGCTTTTTGTCTTCACCAGGCCATTTCATGTATTCACACCTATGATGATGTATGTAAAAATAAGGCTTGGGAACCTATAAGTGAAGCCCCTTCCTGGAAGGCAATTTAGGCAAAGTCTCACAGGGCAATATTAAAATGACTAGGAATTCATTTGAGGAAATGTCCATGGACTCTGTGTGGCATGTGCGTAGAAAGGAAAGTATATGCAAGTGATAGTATGGAGTTTAGTGTAATTAGAGCAAAAGGTAAGAGTGGAGGAATGTGGGAATTAAGGCTAGGGGCAGGGAAAAGGTGGCAAAGGTCTTGGACGCCAGGCTAAGAAGTTAGGACTTTATCCTGTGGGTGATGGGGAGCCCTTCATTGGTTGTAGCTGGGTAGTGACTTGGTCAACCATCATGACTTTGGGGTCCTTGAAGTAAGTTCAGAGGAAGCCAGGCTTCTATAACCTTGTAGAGAGAAAGCTGAAATCTGACCCAAATCCAAGAAAGTGCATTCCACGTCCCAACAGAGCTTCAGCCAATGAGCAATCCCTGCCCCCTCAGCAATCTGAGCCCACAAGGAGCAGAGGACTTCCCAAGGTCACCCTGATGGCCTTTGCTGTCTCTAGCATTTCTCCCCCACCTTCCTAAACCATCACCTTTCAACAGATTCTGCACCAAGGACAGATTTGATGGTGAGCAAATGGCCCGCTAGAGAAAGAAAATGCTTGTTTCTTCAGCCGGGAAGGCTGTTGGGGTTTTTTGTTATCATTATTATTATTTTTCTCTGAGCCAAACAAGTGACAGGACATAATAATATCATTTATTCTAACTTGCTCTTGCAAATCAGAACTTTTTAATATTTTCCTTTCAAATGAAAATGCCATTTATCATTATCAAATGAAGTGCTAATGAAAACAACATGTATAAGAAACACATTCACACAGCAGAGCATGATGGAGCACCTTGTCAGCGGTCCATAGTCTCGCCGTTAATTTTATTTCTGCCAAAAATCACTTAAGTGAGACTTGGGGGTTTTTTTTTCCTCAGTGCTCCAGGCCCTTCTACTGAAGCCTTTTTATTCCCCTCTCCTGAGAAGGCTCTGAAATCCCAAGCCAGTTTTAATCTGACTTTTCATGGAACTCCCGTTGATTGCATGAGGGATGTGTGTGCATGTCAGAGAGTGTGGGGGGTTACGCTCGCCTGTCTGCGTGTTACCGTGCATTTCCTCCAGCCAAAACATATGTGACTGGTAGACTTTGGCTGTGTCCTTGTTGAGGTATGTGTGTGTTTGTGTACTTCAGTCTGGGTGTGCCTCTGTAGATGATTATGTGTTTGTGTCCTTAAGCCATGAGGACAGTAATTATGTCTATTTGTTCCCCACTGTAGGCCCAGCATCTGGCCTATTGCCTGACATGTGGTAGGCACTCAATAAATATTTGTTAAATGAACGTTAAGTGAATATGCCTGCATGTCTTCATGAGGCATGTGTTTTTGTCTGCATGGGTTCATATCTGTGTTTCTACTTACATGTATGAGACCTTCAGGGCAGAAATTATCCCAGAATCTCTAGTGCTTTGTACAGTGCCTGGCACATGAAAGACATTCAGTAAATGTTTGTAGAATGAATATGTCTATGGACTTCCATACATTTTTTTAAATTGAGGTAAAATTTACATAACATTAAACTAACCATTTTAAGTGTACAAGCTTGGTGGCACTTAGTATATTCACAGTGTTGTGTAACTATCACATCCATCTGATTCCAAAACATTTTCATTGACCCCAAAAGAAACCCTGTACCCATTAACCAGTCATTCCACATTTCCCCTCCCTCAGGTCCCTGGCAACCACTTACCTGCTTTCCATCTCTATGGATTTACCTATTTTTGATATTTTATATAAATGGAATCATACATTGTGTGATCTTCTGTGTCTGGCTCCTTTCACATAACATAATATTTTCAAGGTTCTCCATATATGTTTTTACATTTGTGGGTACTTAAGTCTTAGGTGTGTATTTACATGTGGGATAGTTGCCACCAGTGCTATAACCCCAGGACCTAAACTAAGACCTGAGAGAGAATAGCTGAGCAATGAGGAAAACTTATTTTGCTGTTCCTCCACCCTCTTCCATGTCTGGCACCTCTGAGCCTTTGCATAGGCTATTCCTTAGCCCAGATCACCTTTCCTCATCCTGACCTTTGCTATTGCCAGGCTAACTCTGATAGATTTGTTGGCAATCTTTCCAAGCATTATCTACACCAGGCAGCCTTTTTCTACCGCAGTCTGGGTTACAAAATCCTCCTCTGGACTCCCACTGCCCTGTGCTTTCTTTTGTCACTGCCTTGCCCTACTATGTAGTCATAGTTAATCAACTTGTCTTTCTCCCTACTATCATGGGCCCCTAAGGGCAGAAGCTATATTGTCTTCACCTTTGCAGTGTCAGTGCTTAGCATGATGTTTACCTTATAGTGGGTGTCCCATAAGTGTTGCTTAAAAGAATGAATGAACTTTTAATAAAAAGCATTCCATGTAGAGAGAACAAGCTATGCAAAATCCCTGAGGCATAAGACAGTATATTCATTTTTTTAAACTATAGCAGTTTGGTGTGACGTGAAGCCTAATGTGTGTGAATGAGGAAGAAAGTGAGAGTTTAAACAGAAAGCAAGAAGTAGAAATGGGCCCATCAGAAACCACCCTGAAGACAATGAGAAACCTTGTAAGGGTTTAAGCAAGGGCATGGCATGGTCCGGTTTATGGGCCAGAATGATTCCTCTAGCTTCTTGGTGTAAAATGGATGGACTCAACCAGGATGGATAAGGGTGGACCATTTAGAAGACTGAGAAGTCTAGGCAAGTGGTGAGTGTGGCTTAGTCCAGAGTGGTGGCAGTGTAATTGGAGCCAGAGACTTGAGCAGTGCTCAACAAAGCGTGATTTTTGAACTAGGGCTAATCAATGAGCTATTACCAGTCCACAATGAGAGAAGTACATCAAGGAAAAGGTGAGAGTAAAAACTTAGAAACTTTTACTGTGATTTGACATTGCTGAGATGTTTTTATTGTATTTTACAAAAGTTTGGTCCAGAACATATTGGAAATGGAAAAAGGTCCTCCACCAGATAGTTTAGAGGACATGCTAATGAATGGGGTATGCTGGCAAGGGGAGGTGATTGGAAGCAGGGGCGCTCCCAGCAAGATTGTCAATGACATAGACCATGTCTGAAACATCTTTGTGTCCTTAGAACCTCTTTGGGAGGAAAGGCTTGGAACTACTAGGGTTCATCAGGAGCTGATGGTGCTAAACAATGTCAAGGTTCCCACAGAATTATAGGAATGGTAACTTAGTCCACTCAGGCTGCTGTCACAAAATACCATAGACTGGGTGGCTGAAACAAATGAACAAAAATGTATTTCTCACAGTTCTGGAGGCTTTAAGTCCAAGATCAAGGTATTGGCAGATTTGGTATCTGATGAGACCCTGCTTCCTGCTTCACAAAGAGCTGTCTCCTTGTTGTGTCCTTTAATGGAGGAAAGGGCTGAGAGATCTCTGAGATCCCTTTAATAAGGGCACTAATCCCCATCATGATTGCAGAGTCCTCCTAAAGGACCCATCACCATGTCATCACATTGTGTTTAGTTTTTAAACTACGAGAATACAAACATTCACTCTAGTAAAAACTGAAGACAAAAAACTGGGTCCAAAAAGAACATGGGATCTGGCCATGAACCCTGGAGGAGCCAGCTGTGATTCCTTAACTTTCCTCCAGCTCTGACTTCCTCTACAGAGCATGAGTTTCTGTGAAAACTAGAGTCATGGTGGACTCTTCCCTGCCCTTCACACCCCATGTTTAATCAACCAGTAAGCACTGGGATCTTAAGAGTAATATAGTGTGAGGTTGAGAGCAAGGACTCTGGAACCAGACTGCCCGAGACTGAATCCTGCCTCCACTACTTACTAGGTTTATAACCTATAATCCTGGAATATGATATATACCCTCCCAGACATCTTTCTTTGGATTATTGTGAGAACTAAATGAGTTACTTGTCAAGCTTTTAGACTGGCGCTTGGCACATGGCAAGAGTTCTATGCATTCACTCTATGGTTCCTGTTATTATGTTGGTTGCTTCTACTTCCAAACTATCTCCTGCACAAATCTGCCTCTCTCTCCATCCTTATACCACTACCCAGTCTAAGCCACATACAGAGCAAGAACCTCCTCCTCAGTGGCCTCCCTGCCTGGCTTTGGGCCGCCCCCTACTCCGCTCTGGCCAAAGAATGCTGTTCTGAACAATGAATCGGGCCATGTCACCTCCAGCTTAAAACACATCAGTGGCGGTCCATTGCCCCCAGAATGAAGACCATGCTCACAGACATAACTCCCAGTGCCCTCCATGATTCAGCTCTTTCCAGCCCCTCACAGCCTTAGTCTATGCTACCAGGACCTTCGCCACTAAGGCCTTCACCCTCCATGTGTCAGCCTCATGAGCCTTTCTGTGCTCCCCAGATGGTCTTTGTATATTCTGTTCCCTCTTCTTGGGCCAGTGCCCCCAACTCCTTCATCAAACCAGCTCCTCTTCCTCTTTCAAGGCTCAGCTCAGTAGTTGCACTTTCTGAGACACCATCCCTGATTTTCCAGGCAGAATCAGGAGCTCATGTTCTGTGTTCCCACAAGCCCGGTGCTTCATCAACATAGCACTGACCACACAGTATTGCCTTTGCTGTTACATATCTGCCTCCCCCAACTGTGAGCTCCTCCAAGGCAGACCTTGGGCCTAACCCATCTGTGTAGATGCTGGATAAAACCATGTGAAATGGGATTGAATTGGAACTAGCCCAATATTGCATTTTAAAAGCCAGAAAGCAGAATAGAGTGGCTAGATCCAACTTCTCTGGGAGAGGCTCATGCGTGGGCAAAGGGAGCATGAGATGTTCTTTTCTCACACCATCCTCTTCCTGCTGCCAACCCCCTCCTAGCCGCGTGAGTCTCGTGAGTTGACTCCAGATGGGATGGGCTTGGCAGTGGCTGCCTGGCTATATGCCCACCACCCGTGGGCGCCCAGGAAACATTTGCTGAAAGATGCTGAACACCACCAAGCAGTCCAGCCCTGCAATTCCTACCATGGGGCCTCAGAGACAGGAGTAGATGGTAAGCAGAGGTAGGTTACCTGAATCTACAATATCTCTGGGCCTCAGTCTTCTCTGTGAAATGGAGTCAATAACTCCTACCTTAATGGTTGTCATGGGGAGTCAATGAGATCACAAATGTGGGCATACAGTGAGTGTTTTTTTTTTTAAACTCCTGTTTGACCCTTGTTAACTGTCTTGACATCACCATGGAAATTAAGGTGAAGAGAGTGAGGAAAAGCACAACTTCAAGTGGGATCCCACTTCGGTGCAGCATAGATAGGAAGGTTCTCTGCAAATATACGATAACTTCCAAGGATCTGGCTCATTTTTTAAAACCCCCCTTGGGGGTTAACCTTGGCACTGATTTGTAAGCAGAGATAAGCAGTTCAAGAAACATAGGATAACTGCCAACAATAGCTAACATTTATAGAGAATACTTGTTATGGACAGGAACTATATTAAGTGTTATATATGTGTAATCTTATTTATGCCTCACAATAGCCCTATGAGGAAGGCATAATTATTATTATTCTCACTTCACCTATGAGAAAACTAAGTCAGAGAAAGTTAAGTAATTTGCCCAAGGACCCGTTAATGCAGACCGAGGATATGAACCCAAACCCATCCTATTCCCAAACCCTTGCTCTTTCCATCCTGTCCAGGATGTTGTTGTTGGTCTTCAGCTCTATACCTGCTGTCCTCAACTCAACTCTTCTGGGGACCCCTAGAGAAACCTGAGAACTACATTTCTCGGGCTCTCCTGCCTACTGGGTTCTAGACTGGGTCTGCAACTTGGAAGGCACACATGGGCCATCAGAAGGCCAGAAGAAAATGCCATCTTTTTTGGCTTCTGTTATCCAGAAGATGTGGAATTTGGGGTTGTAGGAGCTGCACCAATATCAGTTCTAGGAATGTCAGAGGTTGAAGCCTCCACTCTCACCCTTTTAATTCTCTAGATTAAGAGCAGTGATGGCTTTCTCTCAGTACTGATTTCCAGGGAGCACTTTTATTTCTTCTTTTGTTCTCCAGCCTATCCAATAGATTTATAACAAAGTCTCTCTGCTTGACATATGTAGAGGGGTTTGCTTCTCGACCAGACATTGCCTGACATAGTATTGTTTTTTCTACTCCTTTAATCAAAGGGAATAGCCAGTAATAGAATCAAGGTCTGCCAAGAAGGCTGAGTGCAAGGCCGAGGCCTCTGCTAGATACTGGAGATCTATCAGGGAAACTGAGGCAAGCATCTATTGGGCCAAAAACAACAAAGGAGGATGTGGGTCAGAGTGTTCCCAGAAGGTATCCAGCATGCTAGGTTCAGGCTCTGGGCCTAATTTCAGAATCTGCCCACTCTTAAGACTGAGCCCAAAGGTCATCCCATCAGCATCAGGATGATTCAGGACTTAAGTGATGTGAGAGAACCTTGGGACTGGCAGCTGAGCAGGCTAGGAGATGCAAAGACAATAGCACATCTTCTGCCTGCTTCCCTTACCCCTAGAAACCCAACTACTTTGTGTTGACTATTCTCTTTATTTGGGAGCTTAATTGAGAATTAACTTTGGAAATTTGACAAATGCGGGACCCATTCTTTACCAGCTAGTTCTGTTAGTCACTTAGCTCTTCCACTCAATCCATGGTTTCCTTGTTTATAAAAGGGGGGGCTGTCGTGCCCACTGCACCAGTGTAAGGATTGAATAACATAATGTATGTAAAGTACCTAGCCCAGCTCCTGGTCCATTGCAGATGCTTAATAACTTTGCATTCCCACTTTCCCTCCTTCTGAATCATAAGCTCCCTTATTTAGTTATTTAACATATCCTCTGTGTGTGTCTCTCAAGCTCCATTATAAGTTCTGGGAAAGTAAAGATCATGTCGTAGCCTTCTTTGCCTTACTCAGAGCACCTAGTTCATTTAAAAATAATAATGTGCTTTTAATAATAAATAAAGCTTCACGTTCATAAAAAATAAAAAGAAGATGAGAGAATAGAAATGAGGCTCCTCTGTTTGGCCTGAGTATGGGGCATTGAGAAAGACTTTCACTTTAGAATCTGCTTAATTCATTCCTCTTTCCCCACCTTTCTCCTTTCCCCCCTCCCTTCCTTTTTCCCCACAAACATTTATTTTCCAAACCTGGAGATGAAGATAAATAGGTATAGTCATTACCCCAAGAAGTCCAGATTCTAAAGTGGGAGACATCCTGTAAACAGATGTAAACCCATGGATATATATATATATATGGGGCATTGGTATCCAGGCCCACAGCAGAGACCAGCACCATGACAAAGGAAAGCACAATGGGGAGGGGCCACAGAGGACGCTTCCTGGAAGAATACTGTTCTGTACTTGTTCTAATGGCAAAGTGGAAAGGACGACTCGCAAGCGTAGAAGTGGGAAGACACAGTAAAGGACTCAGGCCAAATGCAGTTCAGAGCCTTCTCCTCTGTGTGCCCCAGGGTAACTGACACACTCTCTATGGAATTCAGTTTCCTCTTCTGTAAAGTGGAAGAATAATACCTGCTGGACAAGGTTGTTGTGGGTTTGATGGTAACACAGAAAGGACTTGTTGTGAAGTGGGTGTCAGTGGGTATCAGGTCCCTCCCACCATTACCATGACAAGGGCCTTTCCTGAAGGGAAAGGAGCTCAAAGTTAGAAGCGTGTGGGACCAAGATACATTTTGAGGACTATTTGCTGGCTTTTGTACAGGAAATGTTTCCCTGCATTCCCCAGCGTGTCTCCCTTCTAAGCAGGGCTTATTACAAACAAAAGGCAGTGAATAATGAAGAATCCAGTCCCTGTCCCCATTCCAGCACACACATCTCTGAGCTTAGAACTACCCAGAACATGGTCAGGCCAGGAGACTCACGGGATTTCAGTGAGCCCCTCTCAGCTCACACCTCCACTGCTTTTTAAATTTGGGACAACACAACTCAAGAAGAAACCAACCCTGACTTTCTTCCTCCCTTTTTAAACTAAACAAAGTTCCCGAAATTGTCAAACATAAATGCAAAAGTATGAAAAACAATCATAAGTGAAAATTCCAGTTATTAAAATGTATGGGGACTAATTATTGATCTGATGATATGCTGAATAAAAAAGAAAGAGACACGCTTGGATAAACGGAAATCTTTTAAATTCATTAATATACATGTGTTTATTTTTCCTTGTCTACACTGGAAGCTGCAGTAGGGCTGTATTGTCTAACAAATTAGAGGGGGTGACAATGCCATGTTCAGCCCGATGTGTGATGTCTCTCCACTCAGACTTATTAATTTCTGCCAAATTAAAACAAGGGCTCTCTCCCCACTGGAGGCCACAGGAATGTGGAATGCAAATATGAATTCCATTAGGAAGACTCTAACCAGGGCACCTGTACACCGGCCTGAAGTTGTTTCAGCACAGTCAGGATACTGCAGGCCTGGAACTGGGCCCTGTCAGCAGGGGATCTCTGCCAGGAGGGTGGAACTTGGTTCTGTTCCTGGAAGGATGACCCTCCCCACATGCCCTCACTTTCCCAGGACCAGTCCTTGCGTCCTGCACATGGCACCACTGCCAAACTCCAGTCCAAAATGATCGCCATTCCTCTGAGCCTCGGTTGTCCCATCTGCAGACTGGATTCCCCGGATTCACCCAAAATGATGGTGAAGAGCTGACAATCCAAAGTCAGGGCAGGATGCCAGGTACTAACTATGTGGTCCTGAGCTGTGTAACCTCTCTGAGCCCTGTTTCTTTTAGGTAGACAGGGAAACAACACTCATATGAACCCAAGGGGACTGTCTGAGGATCAAATAAGGTAACACATGAAAAACACTTAGTCAGAGCTTGGTTACATGGTAGATCTTCAATAATTTGTCTGGTGCTATTGTTATTATTGTCTTTTACAGTTAAATAAAATCACATCAAGTATGCAAAAGCAATAAACACAATATCTCCTCAAAATGTTTTCTCAAATAAAAAGAAACTGGCTCTGAAGTCACTCCTTGCATTTTTGGCTGAGCCACATGCCTTCTGAGGTTCCCCCCACTTCAGACTCCTGCAGGAAACTTGACTTCGGGGCCTTAGCATCAGGGTGTGTTTGAAACAGGCTTCAGTATCTCCGCTCACGTGTGCAGTTCTCGCCCTGCAATGCCTCCTGGCAAATCCTGCCCACCACCATGTGGCCCTCTCCAGGAAGTTTCTTGGAGAGGCTCCTACACCCACCTCGGTACCATGAGTTATAGCAGGTGTCCATCTCCCCCACCTGAGAGTGAAGGCTGGGAAGGCTGCACCTGAGCCTTTCCCAACTCTGGGCCCCAGGGCTGAGTGATAAGGCCCAGTCCAGGAAAATGAACAAAGTAACTAACATTGCTTTGGGCCTTGCTCTGGGCTAACCAATTCCCAAACACAGTCTCACTAAATCTCACAATACTTCATAAGGTAAGAAGCTGAGTTTTATATAGGCTCAGGGAAATCAAGTCCTTTGCCCAAAATCATACCTCCAGTGAGCGGGGGAATCCTGATCAGACTATGTGTCTGTCTTTTCCAGAGCTTTAACCATGCCAGAGCCTAACCTTAACCACTCCTGCTTAGAAGGGATGCAGGAGGGAGGAGGAGAAATTGCCTCACTTTCCCCCCTCAACTTTGACTGGGGCAGGGACATTGGTTGGGAAAGTGTTCCCAGCATGCAAATAAAGGGTGACAAGAGTCTCAGCAGGGTGGGGGGAAAGAGAGCAGGTGGTAGAATGGAGAGATGCTTAAGGAACAGCAGCCCAGGATCTGTTCCCTTGCTGAGTGAGGGAATGCTGAGAGAAGAGAAGGGATGTGTGGGTGGATGGTGGTACTGTCATCAGAAACATAGACTGTGGGTCATCACCTGCATCATTGTCATCACCGTACATGGACCTAAGTTCATGCCGGGGAAGATACTAAGTATACGATGCCACTCGGGACTCACGGCAACCTTGGGAGAAGGTATTATTACTCTTCCTCTTTTATAGAGGAGAATATGGAGACTTCCATTAGCCTCCAGATGACCTATTTGGGACAATTTACATTGAAAATGACTCAAATCGTATAAAGTAAACATTTTATGAGCCCTTTTGAACCACAAAATATGCGCCCTGGCTACTCAGTCCCTCCTCCTGTCAGAAAGAGGTTGGGGTTTCTTGTGCCCCCACTTTGTCTCAAAGTCCCAATCCCAGCATCCTGGGGCTGACTGTAAGTCTAACACATTTCCCTGGCACCTCTCCCCACAAGTTTACCAACTAGAACTTGGAGGCATCCAGGAATTCTCAAAGGGGTCAAACAGATCAGCATCCCCCTCATTGTGACCCTCAAAATTGCGCCCAAATTTCCGATGTCCATCTGAGGTCCATATTCCACTGCTCCCAAACCCCTGACTGTCCTGCTCCACTGGCTGCAGGACTGACTCTGGCAGCCAGATTGTCAGGCTCACAGCTACTTGGAGCCCCAGCCCCTGGAGAGCTATCAGAATTGGGTAAATGCAGCTGTTCTTTTGAAGGAGTAAGTTGAGGGCACTTATCGAATCAACTTCCTAATGAATCTTTTCAGGTCTGGATGGAAGCTGTTCTGTTACTATGGAACTTGGCTTGATTTGGAAATTAATGTGGTAATTTACAGCCACTCTCCCAGGCAAGAAGATTAAAAGAGAGGGAGAAAGAAAGCAAGGGAGGGAGATGGGCAGGGGCAGAACGTTAAGAGGCACCAGCGGGGGGTGTACCCACACAGGAAGAGCAGGCACATAGGACACAGGAAGAGAAAGGCACTCCTCAGAGCCAGACCCACAAGTCAATATCCCAGGTCCTCTTCTCCTTAGGGACGATAGGAAGGTGATTGATTAGATCAATAAGTGATCATGATGATGATAGATAGAGATAGAGGTAGAGAGACAGACTTTTATTGCTTCCGAGATTTACTTGCCAGTATCACTACTTCTGCCAGGTCCATTAGTCACCAATACTAATATTTCTTTGACATTTTTCTTTAAATTTATTCACTTTTTATCTTAAATACATTTAATATCACTATCATAAATAGAAAATATAATATATAAATAAAATATAATATGTAGAAATAGAAGTATAATGTATAAATAAATATCATATATAATATGTAAATAGTATAATATTACATACCACGAAGAGAAATTAAATGTAAAATTCATCACATTGAAAACAAAATTTTAGCTCTTAAATTCTGGAGAGGCCCTTGCCTGCCAGAGGTTCTAAGTCTGAAGCCTCACCCCATTTTGGAATAAGCAAGTATTAGAAAGGTGCTGAAGACTTAGTAGTGCAAAGTCAAGGTGTATGTACCTCTTGGAATCCACTTTCTCAGTGCATGAACCAGTGCTATTTTTTATTTATTAAAAGATTTTATATATTTATTTGAGATTGAGAGAGGGAGAGACCACAAACGAGGGGAGGCAGAGGGAGAGAGAGAAAAAGACTCCCTGGTGAGAGGGGGACCCGATGTGGGGCTCAAGTCCAGGACCCTGGGATCATAACCTGAGCTGAGGGCAGATGTTTAACCGACTGAGCCACCCAGGTGCCTTGAACCAGTGCTATTTAATGCTATGATCTTTGCAGTGTATTTAACAAACATTTACAGAGCATATACTATGTGGCAGAGGCCATCTTAAAAGTTCTTTTAAAAATTAGCTCATTTTCCATTTAATTTGTATAATAATCTTGTGTGGTATAGCATCATTCCCATTTTAGAGAGAGGAAACCAAAGCACAGAGAGGTTCCATAACTTGCTAAAGGTCACCTCAAACCATCTTAGTATCACCTAAAGTCATGTGCGCCTTGCCACTGTGGAGGACAGAGCTGCAGGCCCGTGGCAAGGGGCCGTGTTCAAACCCAGAGGACTAGGTGGCTGCAGACTGATTCCTCAGCCCCGGCCCAGCCAGCCATGACATCTGTAGGTGGCCCCCATCAGGCTGTGCCTCCAAAGCCCCTCTGTGTCCTCCATCTAACTGTGAGTCTGGATTCTATGGCTGGAGAGTGACATTTGGATGCTGATCCAGAGAAGAGCTTCCAGGTGGAAAGAAGGGAGGGAGGTTTTTTTCTTGGTGGTGGTTCTTGGTTTTAGGTTGTTTATGTATTATGTATGTGCAAATGCATGTGTATATATACACACACATATGTACATATACACACACACACACACACATATATATACATATATATATATATTACATATATATAGAGAGAAATATAACAAAAACCCCTGGAGCTGCTGCTTCTCTCTGCAAATATTCTTGAAAGAAATCTCTGAACAGCACTATGAGGACCAGACCAGGGCCGCAGTTGGAGATCCGGTGGCTAGGTCTGAGAGGGCAGCAGGTTCCCTTGGCACAGGGAGCAGCAGTGGAGGCAGATGGGACCTGTGTAGAGATGTGGGGCTGTCTGGTGAGGGCTTTTGTGACCGGCTCCCTCTGCAAGGGCAGCCAGGTACCCTCAAGGGGCCCACTGCAGCCTCTTCACCCTGGAGATCCCATGCCTTGTTTGGCCCAGGGGTGTAAGATGGGCTGCAACACTACCCACACCCTGGAGTGGGTGACAGGAGCCCTGCATCATTATTAGGATAATAAAAGCAAAGGCAATAGTTTGGAAATGGTCAATGCATTATTCTCTTTTGCTTCTCCAAGTACGTGAGCCTTGCCCAGTCTGACTAATGTGAAGTTGAGAATCTTCCAGAAGGAATTCCAAGAGAAAGATGAGGTAATATGTAGATACTGACACTTAAAAAAAAAAAAAAGCCAAAATTTTATCTTGGCTGGAACTCAAAGCTATTTTTTTCCCCAGTAACTTAGTGGAGGCAGAGAAAAGGGAGGTTCAAAAGGAAGGCTAGGTCATCAATTGAAAAAATAATGCAATCTTGTTGCAGATTCAGGTTAGAGCACAAATTAAACCTGAAACCAGCTATGATAATTAACATTGTCTGAGCACTTCCTTTGTGTCAGGCCATTCATTTGCCAAGTGTGTTAGGCACACAGTCTTAGGTAATCTTCTGAAGAGTCCTGAGGTTGGTGTTATTATTATCCCCACTTTATGGATGAGGAAAGGGAGGAAAGATAAATAACTTAGCCAAGCTCAGACATCGGGGTAGAGCAGAGATTTGAAGCCTGGGTGCATTTCTCTAGACTGCAACATGTATCCCTAAGGAGCTACCACTCACCTTAGCCAACATGACTCAACTCCCAGGAACAACCAGAACACACCTTGAGCGAGTCTATCACCAAGACAAACATTCTTTGGTGCATGTCAGGGACACATGGGACCCTCCAGGTAAGAATCTCTGTCAGCTCCTCCCAGATACCAGGGCCCACAAAGATTGTAAAGGCAATTGAAGATGCACGGGCTCCACAGATGGGGGATGTAGATTTAGAGGTATCTGCTGCCTCTGGTGCCACCTCAGACCTTAAACAGACCAGGAGCCTGTCCCCACATTCAGATTCTAGATCTGTAAGTAATACAAATCACCCATCCTCGCCAGAGGTCAAAGGCTTGACTCATTTACTTGGCCCCTCAGTGAGCCCCTCAGCTGTCAGAGGCTCCAAGCACCAGCCCTCCAGCCACCTGAGACTCACCACTCCCTTCTCCCCAAGGTGCAGCTCAAAGGTAAAGCAGGACCTGGCTTTCTCTCTGGCTTCATGGACATTGGAGAAGGACCACCTTTCCTCTCTACCTTTTCTCTGCCTTGTGCCCTCCAGACACAGCCCCAGTACAGAGGGTTGAAGCACATTCATCTGCAGGCCTTATCCCTGGGGTACCCAGAGTTCTGCTCTCCCCTCAACCTTGGACCTGAAGGCCAGCCAGACTCTGCTACTGCTTGGCCTTCGAGGGGAAGTTAACCTCTCTGCACCTCAGTGTCCACATCTGCTACATAGAGAGTTAGAGAGAGCCTGAGTTTTAACATTTTACTCTTCCCTCTGTCTGGAAAATCCTTCCTCTTCTTGATCTAACTCCTAGGTCTTTTTAGACTCAACTTGTGTAATTAGTTCTTTCTGGTCTTTCCCCACCTTCCATCTTCTAACTCCTATCCCATGCTGGACTGCCTTCTTCCATAATAATAGCAATTGCTTTTTAAGCACTTATCACATACCTAGGCACTGTTTTAAGCATGTCACATGTGCTGATGTATTTAGTCTTCTCAATAATTCCACTAGGTGGATACTATTATTATCTTTATTTTACAGAGAAGGAAACTGAGAACTAGAGGCAAAATGAATTATTCCAGGTTACTTGGCAAATAAGTGTCAGAGCTGGGATTTGAACTCCTGCATGGTTCTCCTGAGTGATGAAAAGGTATGATGAGACATGAGGAGAGCTGCCTTGCCCACTTTCTGATTTGATACATGATCTTATTCAGGGAGACCCATGCAAAGTTTTTAGACAAATTGCATCTTTTTTTCCAAACCATTTTATTCCTCAATGATGACCCCCAATCTATCCTTCTGGGCAGAACTCCTGACCTTATAATTTTTCCCTCCATTGCCATTGTTGGAATTACCCACAACTCACTCCAGAGCAAGAGTGTTCAGTGACACAAGGACATGGTAGAGTGATCAGAAAACTCGGGGTCAACATCTGACACGATGTATGATTTTTCGACTGGTTCCTGCTACAATCTGAGCTAGTTCCTCACCTGAAAAATAGAGATATAATACCTATCTCAGAGATTTGGAGAAGGTCAAATAAAATAGTGGGCATCAAAGCCCCAGGCAAGCAAAGAGTAACTCAGTCAACAGCTTCTCAGCAAGAACTTACCTGTGCCAGGCACTGCAGCTATTGAGCAGGACAAAGAAAGACCTGCCCTCTCAGAGTTTGCATTCGGAGGTGACATTTGCACTGGAGTTATTTCCTAGACCAGCTCTTCCTGAAGGAGTCTGTCTGTACTTATGAAACCACCACATTCCTTGTCAAGCCAGGACCTTGGGACCTTCACTGACAGGTACCCACCCACCTACTCACTGCTGTCCTCTCTTCTCTCTCCTCTACCCCAACCTAGGCCAAGTGGTGGCCCATGCCAGTCCCCCCCCGACACTTTCCTAAAATAAGAAGCTGGGTTCAGGTTCAGGTTCCAAGCCCTTACAGGTACCATCAATGATTGTATGGTTTGTTACTCTTTGACTGAGTGCAACTCTCCCTTGCATGCTGAAGTCTAGGGTAGGCAGGAAGATGAGCCCCCACATCCAAGAGGACCTTCGGAGTTTATCAGACATGTCTTCATTGAGACTTAAGCAGTAAGTTTTACTCTCTGGACACATCAAACACCTTCAAGTTCCCTTCACCTTCTGCTAAGACCATACCTTCCTTTAGCTGGGTGCTCCCCTCCATTCCTTGCTTTCTGGCCAGTCCTTATATTACCGTTAAAACTCAGAATAGAAACCGCCTCCTCCTTAACCTATTTTTGCAGTCAATACACTAGAATATAATTTATTGATTTGAACATCTGTTCTCCCACCACACTGAGAGTTCCTCAAGGGCAGGGGCTGTGTTTTATGATATTGTGTCTTCAGGCCCTAGGTCAGCATGAGGCTCATAGCAGGTGCTCAGTTGCTATTGGAAGGATTGAATTGAATGTGATTTAAAGTCACCTGCTGAGGTTTCCTGTATTGAGAAATGGCAGGGCTAGGACTGGAACCCGGATCTGGGGATGCCAAGATACCTTATCTCCCTGCAAGTGACCAGGAGTGGCATAGAGACCCACTGCGAGATGAGGGGTGTCCAGAGAGCTGTTTTCACCATCCTTCCACTAGGCAGGGGAAGGCCTGGGGCGGAGTTGGTTTCCAGGACCTGACTACCTGAGAAGGGTACTCAGGATACCCCGAGCCTCTGTCCATGCTGGCATAGCTTCCCACCTTGTTTCCTTTCCTTTTCCTCTGGCTTTTTGGAGGCTGAAGTCAAGCCACCCTTTCCGCCTTCTGCTCCCTTTCCCCAAACCTCTGTAAATATAGTGGGAACCTGTCTTTTTGAATGAGGTAGGAGGAGACAAAGAGAGCCACCCACCCCCAATGCCTGTCGAGTGCCCAGTTCATATTCCTGCTGTGACTGTATCTAAATTTGCAAATCGTCACCTCGCACCCCACCATCATGTGTCATCTTTTATGCATGGCCACCTCTGCCGTGCTGCTCGGCCAGTTGCTACGCAACCGACAACGGCGCTGCAGGGGCCTGACATTAGTGAAAGCAAATTGACCAGAGGAGTCCTCATCCTGCATGCAAAGCAGCCAGGGCCTTCCCAAGTCACCCTCCTTCTATCCAGACCCAGACCCCTGGACCACAGCCTCAACAGCCTAAGCTGTAGACACTGACTCTCCTTTGCCTCCAGAAAAAGCTGAACCCTGACCAGTGACAAGAGTCACCTCCAAAGGGAAAGGAGGGGTCAACATGTTTTCAGGTTCTAAAATTCTGAACCTCTGGTGGGATGGACATTGGCTCCTGCAGGAATGGAAAAGAGGATTCCTCCTCATTGAGCATTTACTATATACTAGGCACAGTGAAGACAGTACAATGCACAAAGCTCTAACTTCCTAGATTCCAGGCCAGCTCCACCATTTCTCAGCTGTGTGTTGTGCATGCAAATCATTTATTGGGACTGAGACCTTGGAAAGCAATAAAAGGCTAGATAATGGGCTGGAGGGGGAAGGCCAGTAGAACAGCAGGAGTGAGAAGATGAGAGAAAGGAAGGAGGGCAGCAGACTGCCTTGCACACTTAATATTGAAGGCGTCTGAGCCTCCTGTTGGGAAGAGCAGAGGAAATTAGAAGCTAGATGTTCTGGTCTCCCTTTCTGCTCAGCCCCTCATGGCTCCCACCCCCAGGAACTTGACCTCACAATTTGCCACTTGAGTATATATCATTTTGCACTGATGGTGGTGGGAGATGTAGCAAGTTGTGCTGAAGAGAGTAAGGGTGTTAGAATTGATTAGAGCAAGCCTCAAATCCTCAAATCCTGACTCACACCTTTCCAAACTAAGGGACTGCAGCAAGTTACTTCTGTCTTTTGAATTTCTATTTTTCAATCTGTAAAATGGGCATGATGATCTCTACCTCACAGAGGTAAATGACTGACATATGTAAAGCTCCCAACAGAAAATCAGTAAATGCCACTCTTCTCTCCCAAACTCTTCAGTGACTCTGAGTCATCAGAGAAGCCTGCTTCCTTAGGACCACCTGGCCCCTATCTACCTCCCCAGTGTCACCTACCTGCACCTCGTTGCATTTGCTTGGAATGCTGATTCTTCCCAGCAAACCCTTCCTTTAACTGTTTGCTTTTTGAAATCTTGTCTACCTCATAGGACTCAGAAAAAAAGAAAATAAAATTCCAATTTTAAAAGTTCCAATAGGGAAACCTGTCCCATCAGACCATTCCTTAATCTATTGACATTTCCTAGTGGAGGAATGCCAGAAAACCAAGAAGGGATCCTCCCTTCTTCAGTGGGGAGTCTAAGAAGCTTTCTCAGACTTTATGACGAGATGTCTCGAAGCTCACTCATCTTTTGAGAAATGCTGTTCTGTGGCTCCTGAAGTCTCAGGGCTCCATTTCATCCTGAGGATGGGTATGGGGGACACCTGAGAAGGCATAGCTCAGTGATTTACTGAACACCAAGCATGGTTCTAGGTGTCATAACAATGTCTTGGTCTTGACCAGTGTTTAACACTTCATAGCTATTGATGAACTAACATACTAACAATAGCATTCATTTTCATACAAATCAGTAAGGTAGATATTACCCCCCCTTGCTGAGGAGGAAACTGAATCTTAGAAAGGAAAAGTGACACACGCAAGGTAACACTGTGGGTTGATGATGAAAAACTGGAGCAGGAATTCTGCAGTTCAACATGAAAACGGGCCAAGAGGCTGTAATGGAAGGATTTTGTCTATATTATCAATCTAGTTAACATTTCAGAGTGCTCTGCCTATTTTAAAAATCCATAAGTGACTGGGGAAAGTCATTTATCTATTTTTTATAAGGGCAGAGTCTTCACTGCATCCAGAAAGAGGAAGCATGGAAGGTGTAGAGAGCACTGGCCTTGTCGTGTTCCCCTGGGCAGATCATGCCATTCCTTGAGCCCAAATTTCCTCCCTCTGAAATAGAAGGTAAGGTTACCTACCCTTCTCCCAGTTCCATTCCAAAAGGTAAAATGATACAGACCCCAAAGTGCTAAACTATGAGGTCTTGCTAAATGTTACTATCTCCTTAGAAGTGACATTTCTCAGAACCAAGGGTATATAACTTGTATCTGACATATGCATTTCTTTAATTATTCAATGTTGAGAACTGTGTTGTCATTGTTGTTTAAAAGGAGACATGTCAATTATATTGCCTTTGTGTTGTATTGAAAAGCATTTCTTCATCATCTGGACTAATTTCCAAACAAATTAAAAACTGTTGTAGCAGTCAAGCTCTGACTGCTTCATCTATTAGATTAAGAAGATGGCAAATTTCTTAAAACACAGATATAAACAATTCTGGTAACATGATCTGATTTTATAATTAATTTTCTGCCTGGGAAGGCAAAAGTTCTGCTTCTCGTTGTCTTTGCCCTCAAGTTCCTGACTATTCTTCCACTTCTGGCAGACTCTTGATTCAGAAAAAGCAGATTCTGTTATCTGGGACTCTGCTGCATGTAAAAAGATAAATCTTTTCTCAAATGTTCTTTGGTCACAGAGATGGCCAGGGCAGAAGAAGTCGAGTTCCTTTATGATCTGACCATATTGATTCTTGTTCCTCCCACAGTGCAGCCATGATGAACACATCTTCATCAGAGCTTGGTCACTCAGCGAACCTGCCCTGGTAGGCAGTCCATAGTATCTCCACCCTGTGCCAGCTGGTGGGGCAGACATGCCCTAGAAGTGCTCAAAATCTAATAGAGGTATGAGGCTGGGACAGGTGAAACAGAAGGGGCAAACATGTCTATATGGAGTTGTGTAAACACCAAGAGGGTTGGCTGGGTTGAGCCCCTTGTGAAATAACAGACATATTGGATGGATCCAGGATCTAGTCTATGACCAAGATCAAAATTCAGTCTAGAACGAATTTGCAGTTCACTATATGGCCAAAATTGGACCTCAGGCTGGGGTCAAGGTCAGAGCTCAGGTTGTGACCAAGATTAAGGCTCAGACTATGAACAGATTTAGATTTCAGTCTGTGGAGAGTAGGGCTCAAATGAGACCTGAGTTCCAGGACTGGCCTCTGCCAGGGCTGGTATGCTTCTTCAAAGCAGACTCTGTGATGGGGGTTTATGTACAAGTGATCAAGGTAATGGCTTCCTGGAAAAAAAAAAAAAAAACAACTGTAAGGGATTAGGAAAAGCAGGACAGCAAAGAAAGGGGACAAAGGTGTGATTTAGGTAAAAGTCCTATAGAAAGTAGATTTTAGCCTGATCCTGCAGGGGAACTCTGGAGTGTAAGTCCTCCCAACTCAAGAGTGGGACTGGACTTTCATTCTCTCCCTTGCAATAAGACAAAAGCCATTGTCCAACTCTAGCTGTCTGCGATAGTGGGCTAGTGCTAGTCCAATAGCCCAAGGGCAGTCCACTGAAGAAAATCCACAAGTGCTATTGAAAGCACATGAAGTGAGGCAGGGGAGGGGGGAGGGAATCCAAGGAAATGGGAGTAGAACACCAACAATATCTGCAAGGTTTCCATTTGTGTTGGTTTCCTCAGGCCTGTATATTGGTTTCTCACCCTCTCTGACTATCCCTTCTCATTTTCCTATAAGAGCTCCACTTTTTCTATTCCTTAAATGATAGCATTTCACCTACTTAACCCATTCCTAGATCCTGACAGCTTTCAGGATAAAGTCCAAGTCTCCAAATGACTAAGAAACCCCTTCATGATCCGTCCTCTGCGACCACCCCCAGGCCTCATCATTCACACAGCCCCCTTACTCTAACCCAGCCAAGAACTTTCTGGGTAAGGGGATCATAATGGGGTTCCAGAGAGCCCTTACACTCCTTGTAGCCCAATAGGGGAAAGACAGATAGGACAGGAAAATTAACTAGTTTGTGGGAATAGAGATATATACATAACTTAATCCAAATTCAATGAAGACTTCCCAGAGAGATAAACATGAAGGATATAGATGGGGAAGTAGAAAAGAGTGACCCTAATAGGATTGCAGCATGGGTAGAAGGTGAGAAGATGTGCAAGAGATCTGCCAGAGAGTGGTCACAAATTAAATATTTGTGGCATGAATAAATGAATGAATGATAACACAGGAATTACACAGCTTGGGCTTTAGAGCTCTAAAGTGTTGATTCCTATCTCCTCTTCTTATTCACTGAGAAATCTCCAACGAGTCATGTAACCACATTGAACCTCAGTTTTTTTTTCATTTAGAAAATGGGGCTAATGAGAATATCCAGGACAATGGATATAAAAAATACTTTGCCTGCTGGAAAACCCTGCCCCAAAATTAATATTCATTCATTCATTCATTAATTCACTCAAAGAATATTTTTGAGTTCCTACACTATGCCAGACCATATGCTAACAATCAACCTATACAAACAGGAATTAGATTGGGACTCTACTTACAGATGAGGAGGAGACAGTTCAGGGGAGGAAACAAGGAAACAAAGAGAGAAGACAAGTTTAGCTCATAATGAATCAATGTGCTGTAATCAAGATCTGAAAATTCAGAGATAGCTGGACTGAGGAATTTTTCCCAAAAAAGGTAAATTTGTATAATTGTACCCTGCCAGATAAAGAAGAGGTTAGGGTAGAGGGGACATATATGAAGACACAGGCATGAAAGAGAAGTGTGTTTAGGCCATCAGAACAAGTCTCTATATCCTGTGTATACAGGATATATCTCTATATCCTGTGTATACAGGGTGGTGTTAAAACATAAACGGGAAGAGGTAAGTCCTTAGAGGTTAAGTAATATAGGGGGCATTTGAATACTTCTCTGGTATGAGAGTTGCAGTGGCATTAAGATGAGAGGAATAGGTGAGCAAAGACTGTCTGGGTCCCAGGAAGAGTAACTGTGGTAACCCATACCTTAAGAAATGGAGAAACTTTTGGACCTTCACAGTCATTACCACCAACACACAACCACTCCACACCACCACCACCACCACCATCAAGCTCCAGCAATCTCTCCTTTAGACAGCTATCCATTTTGGAAATACCTGCTCAGTATGGTTCTTCTTGAAAATGTTGCTCCTACATCATGAGAGTCATTACACACCATCTCCTGATAAGCTTTGTTTAGTTATTTTAATTGTTTCTATTGGCAGGTTATAAGATGAAACACCTTCTAATTAGTCCTAAGTATCCCCCTGGAAAGGTCTTTACCAGTTATCCATTGCTGTGTAACAAACCATCCAAAATTTAGTGTCTTAACACAACAATTTATTTAGTTCATGATCCTGTAGGCTGGCAATTTAGGCTATCCTCAGGTGGGCAATTCTCCTGCTGGTCTTCTGGGCTCATTCATTTGTCTGTGTATAGCTGAAGGTCAGCTAGGAAGCTCTGTATCTGAGGGTTAGCTGGCTGTCAGCTGAGGGTAAGGGGGTCAACTGCACCACATGTTTTTCATCATCTAGCAGGCTAACCTGGGTTAGGTTACAGTGGTGGTAGTCTCAGTGTTTTAAGAATAGCAAGAGAGAAAGCTACAAGGCCTCCTGAAGCCTTGACTTAGAAATCACCCAACATTACTTGTTCTGTTGACCAAAGCAAGACACAAGCCAGCCTGAAATGCACTCTCTCTCTCAATGGGAGAATTCGCAAAGTATTGTGGCCATTTTTGCAATCTCCCCTATGGTTTATGAACTTTTTTTCTATGATCCTGGGAGGTGCAAGGAAGAAGGAATGAACATTTCTGAAGAAAGTTTTTGTTCTTTCTATTAATTAAATTATTCCCTATAACCATAACATCCTGAAAGCATGGTAAACTTCGTTATTTATTATTATTATGTATTATTATTACAGGTCTCCCCCCCATGACCCAAAAGTAGACCTGTCCTTATGAAAACTTTTGTAAGCCAATATGGCATAAAGCAAAGAAACAATTACCACTAATTTATATGGAAAATTTTTTTAGCATTTCCAGACCCAAAAAATAACCTCTCTTAGGCTTTTCTGATAACTTAACACATCTTGATAAAGGATGTGGAAAATAAATTGAGGTAAAGCACAGATGCTCATACAGTTCGAAGTATGGCAGCAAGACGCTGAGTGTAGTTCCCGGGAAAGAGTTTGGCATTGCCACTCCAACTGCTCAATGCATGCTGCCTGTATGATGTCCTGCTACAAAACAAATGCCAAAAACTATTTTCATTTTTTGCCTTTATTCATGAAAGCAAAAATCATCTTTGGATTTTTTTTGGTTACCAAAACAGGCAAAACAGGCCTAAAAGCAAAGTGGCCTAATGCAAACTTTTGAAAAGTTAGAGGATATCTATTATTTGAGCACCTCCTATGTGCCAGGACACTCAAAAAACAGTGGAAAATGTACACACAGCACCTGTTCCCATGGAGTTCACAGTCCACTATAGAAAATATCTTAAACAAGTAATTATAATAGTTTGATAAGTATTATGTCTAAAAGTTTTATAGCTTTATTAATCTTTTCCTTTATAATTTTTGTCATTGGAGTCTTGATTTTTAAAGCCTTCTACAACACTCAAATTGATAAATATTTACTTGTCCAAATGGCCTTTTGAAAGAAGGAAGTTGCACCTCTGCCTGGAGGCCCTCTTAACTTGGGTCGCCAGTGAGCAAACCTGAGCCCAGCCAGAAAGATAAGACCAAAAGAGGGGAGCCCCTAATTCATCTCTAGGCCCAAGTCTTGGCCCCCCCCCCCGAAAGAGACTGGTGCTATGCTCCCTTCACATTGTGTTGCCTTCCCAGGTGGACACCATTAGAGGGAGAATAGACGCTCTACTTCAATCAGCCTAGACATGATGCCAACTCAGCTCCTGGCTGCTTTCTGTTACCAGATGGCCTGTTGGGCTTCTCTCACAGGTGTTTTAATGCACACACTGATTGAAAACTGGACCACTCAGAAGCATTTTACTAGATTTCATTCAAGTGTATACATACATACTTACATACCCACAATAACTACAGAGGGTAGTTTTGCTTATTTTTTCCTTTTTTCCATCTAACAATGTTTTAAGTTTTTATTTAAATTCTAGTTAACATATAGTGTAATATTCATTTCAAGAGTAGAATTTAGTGATCCATCAGTTGCATGTAACACCCAGTGCTCATCACAACAAGTGCCCTCCTTAAAACCTATCACCCATCTAGCCCATTACCCACCCTCCTCCCTCCATCAACCCTCAGTTTGTTCTCTATAGTTAAGAGCCTCTTATTATTTGCTTCCCTCTCTTCTTTTTTCCCCTTCTCCTATGTTCATCTGTTTTGTTTCTTAAAATCCATATTTGTCTTTGCTTAGCGTAATACACTCAAGCCCTATTGACGTCGTTGCAAGTGACAAGATTTCATTCTTTCTGATGGAGGAGTAATATTCCATTGTATATGTATACCACATCTTCTTTATCCACTCATCAGTCGATGGACATTTGGGTTCTTTCCATAATTTGGCTTTTGTTGATAATGCCGCTATAAACATTAGGGTACATATGCTCCTTTGAATCAGTATTTTCATATCCTTTGGGTAAATACCTTGTAGTGCAATTGCTGGGTTATAGGGTAGTTCTATTTTTAACTTTTTGAGGAATCTCCATATTGTTTTACAGAGTGGCTGTACCAGTTTGCATTCCCACCAACACTGCAAGAGGGTTCCCTTTCTCCACAACCTCATCAACATCTGTTGTTTCCTGTGTTGTTAATTTTAGCCATTCTGATAGGTATGAGGTGGTACGTTGCCGTGTTTTGATTTGTATTTCCCTGATGATGAGTGATGCTGAGCATCTTTTCATGTGTCTGTTGGCCATATGGATGTCTTCTTCGGAAAAATGTCAATTCATGTCTTCTGACCATTTCTTAACTGGATTATTTGTTTTTTGGGTGTTGACTTTGATAAGTTCTTTATAGACTTTGGATACTAACCCTTTATCAGATATGTCATTTGCAAATGTCTTCTCCCATTCTGTAGGTTGCCTTTTAGTTTTGTTGATTGTTTCCTTCACTATGCAGAAGATTTTTATCTTGACAAAGCCCAAGTAGTTCATTTTCACTTTTGTTTCCCTTGCCTCTGGAGACATGTCTAGAAAGAAATTGCCAGCTGATATCTAAGAGGTTGCTGCTTGTGTTCTCCTCTAGGACTTTTATGGCTTCTGATATCACATATAGATCTTTCATGCATTTTGAACTTATTTTTGTGTATGGTGTAAGAAAGTGGTCTAGTTTCATTCCTCTGCATGTTGCTATCTAGTTTCCCCAACACCATTTGTTAAAAAGACTATTTTATTCCATTGGATAGTCTTTCCTTTTTTTTTTTTAAGATTTTATTTATTTAGTTCACAGACAGAGATCACAAGTAGGCAGAGAGGCAGGCAGAGACAGAGAGAGGAGGAAGCAGGCTCCCTGCTGAGCAGAGAGCCCGATGTGGGGCTCTATCTCAGGACCCTGGGATCATGACCTGAGCCGAAGGCAGAGGCTTTAACCCACTGAGCCACCCAGGTGCCCCAAAGATTAGTTGACCATATAGTTGTTTTTCCAGTTAACAATGTTTTAAGAAAATTATCTTATGCTGTTTATTAATTCTATGCTGAGGGATATAGAATGAATAAATAAATATTTTAATGGAATTTCATAGCATTTCATGGAATGCTGTAAGGAGGCCTTCTTCATTCATCTATCTGTTCAATAAATACTGTCTCCTATGGGCAGGGCTCTCTTCTAAATGACCATTTCTGTATCCTAGGGTATGTGGCCATCTGGCCACCTCACACTGGACTTCCTTTTCTTTACAGATGAAGCTCCTAAGTTTCATCCAGTCTACTATTTGTTTATCTTTTTCCATTATTGCCTACCTACACAATCTTTCTAAACATTTTTCCTTAATCACCACCTCCATAAATTTTAATACCAGTTATACTATGTATCTACTTTTATAGTTCATGCATTTCTATGTTTTATATACTTAAAAAAAAGAGTAAGCTTTTTTAACCCCCAATAACTACTTCTCACCCTCTTATGGGCAATATCACTCCTTTGAGAAACATTTTCATTTCACAGTTGAAAAGACTAGTGCCAGTCAGGTGAAAGGATCACCTCAAGATCACTTAGTTTAGACCCATGGAGTCCAAAGCACATCCCAGGGCCCCTGGTCCTCCACTCCACACTGCCTCAAACATACCCATGGAAGCCATAGTTACCCCCTCCCTTACCATCACCCCATGTCTTTGCTTCCTCAACTCAGGGCTCCATTCCAACTCAGGTCCTCAACTTTCTAAGAGTGAAATTGTCTGCACCTAAGTATCCAGGTGCCTCGTAGACTCAGCCATGGACCAGTCTATTAGGAAACCCAAAGTGTCAGCTGGAGCTTCCCTCACAGAGGCCAGCATGAAGGGACAAACATTGCTCCACTCAGATCTTCCCCATGGGCCACTGATCAGACTGCTGCTTCCTTGGAGGTTCAGCCCCACCACCTTTTCCAAATGCAAGACAAGCATAAAACTACTGCAGTAATGAACAAAAAAAAAATGAACTTGGAAATAATTAAACAGTGAGGCAGCCACCCATAATGATATTCTGCAGCACACTTTGGGGACAGTTTGCTGCAAAAGCTCCCGAGCACTCCGGTTGTTTAATTAACATTGAAACGGCAGTTCCACAAGAACTAAAAACCCTGTTAATTTATGTGTCTCTTAATGATGCTCATTTAAATACTGTCAACTTTCCCTTGGTTTAATATTCATGATTTTGAGTCATTAAAACACCATGATCAGCAGGGGAGGGGGCTGTTTCTCTCATTTACCCAGAAACATAAACTGTCTGAAGACAACAATTTCCAAATTTCTACCTTTTCCCCCTGCCCCCAGAGGTTCAGCCTCTTAGAGAAGCTACAAACCAGCTGGGGTGTTTTCAGAACTGTGGACAGTACCTGGGGTGGGGGGTGTTGGCTAAATGTAGTCATGACTTACTGCCCATCTTCCCTCAGAACCAAGAAGTCCTCTTACATTTTCAGCAGTCACACAGCTGGAGAGTTCAGCTGGCAATGTAAGTTCTTGATATGTACCAAGAGGCCAGACTTCAGAGCCCAGAGTGTTGAAGTATTTCAATTAAGCCTAGGAGACACGAGTTACCCTGAAATGTATTTCTAGAAGAGAAGGACATTTGGGTCAAGCTAAGATGCTGATGAGGTGAGGAGGCAAACGTAGGGTTTATAAGGGACTGAGGATGCCCTTGTAGGAAACACAGAGTCAATGCAAGACCCCACTCAGGAGCTGTACACGCACAACACAAGCTATGAGTTAGCCCATATAGAAACCCAGGCTCAATATGCACAAATATAGAAAGACACATGCAAAGTCTATGAAAGCATGTGGAAATCAACAAGGAAAATTCAAGTCAATCCAATTCAGAATTACCAAACTCTGACAATAGCCCACATGCTATGCAGGGCTCTGAATTTTCTCAATGACCAAGTAGGGAAGACAGAGATAGACAAATGAATGGGCAGTACCAAGAGTCATTGACCATGATAAGAAGAACCAGAGTAGATGAGGTTGGGAGGGTGCTAGAAGCATGGAGAAAGAGGCATATGGGTGGGAAATGGGTCTGGCACCAGAATACCAGGCTGGCACTTAGTAGGTACTTCCTAAATGTTAATTCCCATCCTTCACAAGATCTCACTCTATGAGACCACTTCATGACACTGTATCCTGCTTTCAATGAACTAAAAACAAAGTATGGGGTAAGTCAAATCTATCAGCATTTCTTTTTTTATATATCCTCTAGATAGACAGACCATGAAAAGTATCATGGGAGCTGATGAGAGCAGGAGATGAAACACTGACTTCAATGCCACCCAGAGAAGGGTTCCTTTTACTATCCTTAGGACCCTGGGAAAAGTCAGTCAATAAATAAATATGAATCTACTTCCTCATCTGCAAAACAGAGATAATAGTTCCCAACACCATCTTTATTGAAAGTATCTGTAATAGGTGTGTCTTCCCACTAAAATGTGAACTATATGAGGGCAGGGTCAATGTCTGATTTATCTCTGTATTTTTAGAGTGTGGCACATAATAGGGACTAGATAGATGTTGAACTGAACTGTTTAGTTCACAGAGATATTGTAATGAATAAATGAAATAAAGTATATAGAGAGATCAGTCATGCTCATAAATTACCTGAGACGAAGAAGGGGATCAAGGAAGACTTAAAGAATTTGAATTTAAAATGGATCTTGAAGGGTAGTGTGAACTGGGCCAAAAAAAAAAAAAGTGTCATCATTTGAAAGAGCAGAGTGCACAGAGAGCCAGGACAGAAAAGCCCAGCCCTACCTGTATCCATCTCCCCAAAACTAGTTCTAACCACAGACATCCCTACACACATCATGCTCTCTCACAACCCCCTTTCCATCCTCATAATAATCTGTTCTTCAGTCAGTCAGCTAACTCTTACCTAGTCATTAAAGAACTGGTTCTGCACTCACCATTTCTAGGAAGGCTCCCCTGCTTGCCAACCTCCTTCTGGTGCCCTTTCCTCCTTACCTCCCCTTTTCCCAGAAAACATCTCTTCACCTTTCAAGTCCCAGCTTCTATGTCACCTCATCCAGGAAGCCTTTCCTGATGCCCCTCAGAGGCCAGGGGGCTGGGACAGGCCTCCTCCTGTCTTCCTTGGATGTCTCTCCTAGGAGCCTAGGTGGTTGTCAGTTGAAAGGGAAGGCACTCTGGTGGTCAGAGGTAACACTATGGGGAAGGAGAGAGTTCTCTGTGGAGTATGCTCTTTTTCAGGTTATTTCACTCCTAAGGACAGCTCTGAGAAGACCCCCACCCCAGCACTGTGTGGGCTTTGCCAGGGAAGGGGAGCTGCCAGAGCAACAACGCCTTCCTCTTGACCTTCTGCCTCTGCAGGTTCCCATGACTCACTGATGGAAAACATCCACCCCTTCTGGGCCTCTTCCTTATTTCATCACTTTAATAAATTAAGAACAGATTGAAAAGCAGGAAACATTGTCTCTCGAGCCCCAGCACCCACATTCCAACTCAATTACAGGATTTGTTTTTCGGGTCTGGCCAGAGGCAGCTGGGATGTGGCAGAAAGAGAGAGAGAACAAGTTTGAACCAAGAGGCCAGAGAAGGTGATTCAGAGCCCAGTTCAGTCACTGACCAGGGACATCAGGCTCATCCATTCACATCTCTGAGGCTCCTCATTTGCATCTGGAAAGTGGGGGATAACAATGACACATCCCTCATCCCTCACAGTGTGGGGGCAGCATGGCAAATGAAATAGGGTGTAAACATGGTCCTAGGCCATCTGAGAAATAGATTACCGCCAATTTTCTTGGTTAAAGCTAACATGGCATCAGGCCCCCTCCCTCCTAATAACTTAGCTCTAGGACTTTGAACTGAAACTCCTGAAATCCTTGAGGAAAAGTCTCTGTTCTCCCACTCCTTGCAATCAGCATCAGGATCTTTAATCATATATTCAACTGTTGTTCTTGCTGTTTTCAGTTGACATCAGAGTGCTGTGCTGGGAAAAAGAAAGGGGAGGGTTCTCAGTGAGAACTGGGAGACATAGCTTTGCTCCTGACTGCACTACTTGATTTCTTGCCAATTGCATCACTTTTGTGGTTTGCAGTTTCAGTTTCTCCATGTATAAAACGAGGGCAGAGGGGGAATGAGTTAATAATCCTTGTCTTGATAACCTCACAGGGTGGCGATTAAGATCAAATTAGACCTTTTACAAGCTGTAAAGCTCTATACAAATGTAAACTGCTGTTAAAAGGATATTAATAATTCAATTATTATAATAGTGACTAAGTAGTGATGAAGAAGGAGAATATTCCAGCTAGATGATAATGTCTCTTTCAGGGAAGAGAATAGCATGGCTTTTCTTGATCACCTCTCCTGAGTTTCTTACAATCTATGATAGTAGAAGTTCTTCTTTCTCTAACCCAATTTTCTCATGCTTTAGGTTAAGCCATTCACATTTTCTGCTCTCACTTGGAAAGGAGAATAAGGTCACCATATCTTTTCCGAAAACTTCCAGCCAACTTAAGACCATTCATAAGACACTCGTCTTCCTTCTAACATGTCATCTGAAGAGAGCACATTGGAGGAAAGTGGCAAATTCTGTTTTGGGAAGGTGGGTCAGAGTTGTATGTAGATCTTCCAACTGAGATGCACAATAGACTAGCTGGAAATAAAGTCTGAAGGTTCAACAGAGTGCTCTGTGCTGAAAATAGTGGTTTAGGAGATCTCAGAATAAAAGTGGCAGCTGAATAGTTTCAATCTTATTAAACAACTCTCCATTTCCTGGCCAAGCCATCCACTCTCATGTCTCCCTACCTTTGTTGCTGTTATTCTCTCTGCCTAAAATGTCCTCTTCACTTTATCTGCCAGTGAGATCCCATGCTTCACCTCCACAGAATCCCTAACATTGCCAGAGATTTCACTCACCCTTCAACAAAGTGTTGGAAAGTAAGGTAGATTTTATATTCCAGGCACTGCACAAGATGCTTTGCTAACTCCATCCTACTTAGTCCTCACAACACCAGTGTATGTATCATTATCTTCACTTTACAGATGAAAAACCAACTAACCTGTCTAAAGCCATGCAGATGGTTCATGGTGTAACTATGATTCAAACTTAGGTCTTTGGATAACAATTCCAGAGATATTATTGCTACAAGATTCTGCCAACTGCTACAATAGCAGAAAATGTAAGGCAGGGGTACACTAAATTCCACTAACTTTGGACTCAGATAGCAGTCTGGTCTGAATTTAGGACAGAGTTACTCTGTCTTGGGATTGAATTTCCCAGACAAATCAGCTGATCACCTGCCAGGGCTCTCCTTTGCCTCAGGAGGTCTCCCGAGGTACTGATATGCACTCTGTTGGAGCTCTCCATGGTACTGACATGACTTACCTCTGCCAGCCTTAAAAGCCTGACACATTCTCCCCATAGGCACTATGTAGGTTTTTAAGGATGGTAGTCAGGCATTTCTCAAATGTATCCCCCATCTCCAACTTCTAACTCTGTTTTTCCCTATGCCAGATACTCCCCTCTCACATATCTGGTGAATTTCTCATCATTCTTCAACACTTGGTTCCCACTGGCTTTCCAATGTGAAGTTACCACATAGCTTTTCAGAAAGGGTTCTTGGATACCTATTAAGTATCAGACACTGTGGTGATGACTTTTATAGGCAATATCTCTTAATACATACATGCTATGTGGCTTACTTACATATTGTATTTATTATTTATTGTCTGTCTTACACTACAAGGCTCACAAGGGCAAGGATTATTTTCTGCCCACTGATTTATTCCTAGCAACTAGAAAAGTGCCTGGCACATACCAAGTGGGCAATAAATAATTGCTGAGTGAGTAAATGAATTACTAAGTTATAGACAGACAAGAATACAACATTAGGAGAGCATTGTGATTGCATTTCATGTATAAGGGCTTGGGCAAAATGACTTCTTCTTGGTGTTTCTTGTCCACTCCAAATCCAAACTCATAGTGGGCACTGAGTGAACTGTCAGAGTCAACCTGGATATAGAGATCAGAGCTGGTTACAAGGGTTTGGGAGAACAATGGGCCATTGTTCACTTCACAAGTAAATCTCAAGAAGAATATATGGTCTTCAGTATTGAGACCATTGAACTCCCAGCTTTTAAAAAGGAAAAGGAGAACCGAAAACAAGAGAAGTGAAGGGACCCTAACTCATTAATCACAAAATCTTTAAAGGAGTTTACTATGGTGGGAATAGGATGCATTGAATGAGTTCTATTGTCATTCATGAGACTCAGTGCATCCTGACATCAGAGCTCCATCTGAAATTACACTTAGGATGTAGTGTCTGCACAGAAAATCTCAGTCTGATAACAGGGTTCAAGTTTGTGTCTGGAAAAGTTTGTAAGTGGCTCTAAATCAATTAAGCCATTAAATTAAATGATATATACAAAATTCTTATACCAGTACTCGACCTCATTTGGTGAGATCCTTAATAAATCAGTCCCTCTTCCTTTCTGTAGAATGGAATTCTACACAATTTTAAATTATCACTTATTAACCCTCTCCTTTCCTGGGCTCCTTTCTCTTCTAGAAGCCCTTCTGGAGATGCCTGCATTAGGAAGGATCTGGAATAATATGACAGGAATTTTGGATTTTGTTTTAAAGATTGTGAGGAGTAAAAGAGTCCAGGACAGATTCCAAAAATCTTGGCCTCTTCATTACTGTCCTCCACTCTGTCTACCAAACCTGCTGTAGCCTGCCTTGCAAATCTCATACTACCAAGGCCTGGAGCTAAACCCACATCTTCTTAAAAAGGTCCCCATTTCCTGGATCCCTGGAAACTTCCACTTGTAGGCAAGATGGAGTAGTAGCGATTGGGCTTACCTTGTTGTCTGAAACAAAACAACAACAACAGCAGCAACAACAACAACAAAAAAAAAAACCCAGACCAAAGATGAAATAATGGTTTTCAAGAGAGTTTATGTCAGGCAAAAAAAGACAAAGACCCCTGAGAACAAGATACAGACAAGCAGAGCTGACAATTTCTCCAGCTAGCTGCATTGAGAGAGATTCTAGGCTTCAGAACAGGGAGAACCCAAGGAGAATCTGATGGAGTCCCTGAGTTGCAGAGTCGGAGCTGACAGTCCAAGGAGAGCAAGACAGTGAGAGTTCATGAGACAGAGTGCTGGAAAGAAAGAGCATTGAACAGAGAGAAATCCAGAGATCTATGGAGGTTCACCTCAAGTCTTGAATGCATATGTGTGACAAAACTACACAAGGCCCAGGAAAGATCCATCAATGTCCAGCACTCACACAGCATCAAAAATAGTACCTGTTTTCACCAGGAAATTTGGAAAAAAAAAAAACAAACATATAATTCACAAGGCATGGGTAGAACATTTGTAATGGTCTTACCTCAATAATGAAGATTAATTAGTTCTAGACTAGAAGATACTCTGGTCCTGCCTTAAAAGTCTTCAAATCAAAACCCAAAAGGATCAACTGTTTCCAAGTAACTTAACTGCAGCCCAGAACAAAGTTCAAAAATATTTTACAAAATGAAAAAAAAAAAAAAATCCTGCTCCCAGCAATGTAAAATTCAGTGTCTAGAATCCAATCAAAGATTATCCAGGCATGCAGAGAGGCAAGAGAATATAGCCCACACTGAAGAGAAACACCATTCAATCAGAACTGACACAGATATTAGAATTAGGGAACAAAGACATTAAATAGATACTATGATTATATTCCTGATGTTCGAAAGGTTTAAATAAAGTTATGGGAGATGAAAAAAAAAGTCTCAAATTTTTAACTTCTAGAGGCAAAAACTATAAGGTCTGAGATGGATTAAAGGCAGATTAGACTCTGCAGAAAAATATATTAGTGAACCTGAAGAACTCAAAATAGAAACTATTTAAATTGAAACACAGGAAACAAAAGGAATTTTTATTTTTTATTTTTTTTAAAGATTTTATTTATTTATTTGACAGAGAGAAATCACAAGTAGGCAGAGAGGCAGGCAGAGAGAGAGGAGGAAGCAGGCTCCCCGCTGAGCAGAAAGCCCGATGCGGGGCTCGAACCCAGGACCTGGGATTATGACCTGAGCCAAAGGCAGCGGCTTAACCCACTGAGCCACCCAGGCGCCCACAAAAGGAATTTTTAAATGAGAAGATCATCTGTGACCTGTGAGACAACTTCATTCAACCTAATATATGTAACAATTAATAATAATTAGAGTCCATGAAGGAGAAGGAGAGGACAGAAAAATTTTTTGAAGAAATGATGGCTGAAACTTTTTCCAAATCTGATGAAAACTATAAACTCACAGATCTAGGAAGCTCAATGAACTCCAAACACAAGAAAAATGAAGAAACCTACACCAAGACACATCATAGTCAGATTTTTCAAAACTAGTAGTAAAAGAAAATATTAAGGGGCACCTGGGTGGCTCAGTGGATCAAGCCTCTGTCTTTGGCTCAGGTCATGATCCCAGGGTCCTGGGATCAAGCCCCATATCAGGCTCTCTGCTCAGCGGGGAGCCTGCTTCTCCCTCTCTGTCTGCCTGCCTCTCTGCCAACGTGTGATCTCTTTCTCGCCCTCTCTCCCTCTCTCTGTCAAATAAATAAATAAATAAAATCTTTAAAAAAAAAGAAAATATTAAAAACAATGATAGAACAAAATTATATACAGAAGAACAAAGATAAAGTAAAAACAGATTTCTCATTAGAAACAATGTAAGCCAAAAGACAGTGGAGCAGCATCTTTAAAGTATAGAAAGCAAGCTGTCAACCTAGAAATCTACACATAGTGAAAATGTCTTTCAAAGGAGAAAGCAAAAGAAACTTTTTTTTCAGACACACAGAAGCTGGAAGAATTCATCACCAGCAAAACAGCCCTATAAGAAATATTACAGGAAGGACTTTAGGCGGAAGGAAAATGAAACCAGATAGCAATAGAAATCCTCACAATGGAATAAAAAATACCAGAAACGGCAACTATGTGAGGTAAATGTACACAGATTTTTGAATTATTGTTTAAATCTCTTTAAAAAGTAATTGACTTTAGTGGGTACAGAGTTTCAGTTTTACAAGATGAAATGAGTTATGGAGAGGAATGAGGATGGTTGCATGGTATTATGAACATGCTTAATACCACTGAGCTGTACATTTAAAAATAGTTAAGATGGCTAATTTTATGTTACGTGTATTTTACCACGATAAAAAACATTTTTAAAAATAATTGTTTAGGGCGCCTGGGTGGCTCAGTGGGTTAAGCCGCTGCCTTCGGCTCAGGTCATGATCCCAGGTCCGGGGTTCGAGCCCCACATCGGGCTTTCTGCTCGGCAGGGATCCTGCTTCCTCCTCTCTCTCTGCCTGCTTCTCTGCTTACTTGTGATTTCTCTCTGTCAAATAAATAAATAAAATCTTTAAAAAAAATCATTGTTTAAACAAAAATAATAATGTTGTATTGTGGAATTTACAAGTCAAATGTATGGCAAATGTATAGCATAAATGTCAGGAGAGGAGAAATGGAAGTATATACTATTTTAAGAGTCTTATACTCTATTTGAAGTGCAATAATCTCACTTGAAGGTAATACAATGTTAAAGACATATACTATAAACCTCAAAAGCAACCACTAAAATAACATACCAAAGAGTTAATAAGCCAACAAAAAAGATAAGATGGAGTCATGAAAAAATACTGTCCATCCAAAAGATGATAGATGTAACCCCGCTCCACGTCAATAATTACATGAAATGTAAATGGCTCCCTGCCTCCCTGGGCCTGCTGAAATGACCATTGGAAGAGCACTATCTCTCATATCTGGATTCAATCTTCGAAGCCATCTCTGAAGTAAATAGAACACAGTTATCATCTCCTACCACAGATTAGGAAACTGAGACCTCCTCTGGGAAAATAACTTGCTCAGGTCAACAGCAAGTTAGTGAATGCATCACCAGCTTCCTTCATCCCAAGTCAAAGCTGTTTTAACCCAGCCCTAAAACAGACTCCTCCCTTCAGAAACTCATTTATTCCCATCTACCCCCACTCACCTCTCTCTCTCTCTCCCTCAAAAGAAGAAATACAATTTGGCATGAATTAATGATGAGCCTGCCTGGCCAATTACCAGGGCTAAGTGCTCTCCTGCTGGGAGTGGCTCCCACAAAGCACTAAGTGATGTGGGCCTAGCTGAGGGGGCCCCCCGCCCAGCCAGGCCTAGCGTCCTCCTGGGTCCAGGCTTAGAGGAAGCAGCTTTCCAATTAGCTCTTGCCAGACAGACTGGCTTCTCTACACAGCAAATTGGGTTACAGAGCTCTCCTCCAGCTGGCCTCCTTGTCTGGTCCCACTCGCCCCAGCAAAGAGGGAGCTAATCAGCTGTGAGGCCAAGCCTGCAGTTTTCAGGCGTCCGTGAAGGGAGATCTGTGCAGACCTCAGCCCTGTCCCACTAAGGTGGCTTTCCATAGCTGAGTAGATGTGCCCTATACCAACCAGATAATGGGTTCAGAACCCTGGAATCCAGGCTTCTGAGTGAAACAGATAAAACAATGCTCAAGAGAAAGAACCCTAGGTCCTATACTTTCACCCGGCTCCTAGCCAGCCCCAGTAATAATGTGGTGAGCTAGGGCTGTCCCTTGTGCCATCACTGGGCTTTTCTATTTCTTTGTTTTCTAGTACTTCAGAGACTTCCCAGACGTCATTTGAATTTGGAGAGAAACCTGAGGTGAGGGGAGCCTGGGACCTAATCATGACGTGTCTTGGATCCTGTGTTCCCTTTCTGGGCCAGCCACATGGCTCCAAAAAGAAGGGCCTGTCCTGCTCTGCTACTCCCTCTAGTGGGCATTGCCACATCACAGTGCCTAGCTCTCCCCTCTCCGAGTGAAAAAACAGGCCGGACACTTCACAGTTGAAGCAGTACTGTCGGAGACATTGTCACACTTGGTCCTCACAATGTCTCTGTCAAGTATGCTGAGCAAGCATTGTGGTTCCCATTTTAGAGATCAGGAAACAAATTTTGACAGATGAGGAGAAAGCTCAGAGCCAGTGGGAAGCAGGATTGCTCCCAAAGCCCAAGTGTCTCACTAACCCACGACTGTACTGGGAGCACTCTCAGCTCCATTTCACTAATAGTGTGTTTCATTTGCCCTGCAAGCCTGAGGGTTGGGTGTGCCCTTCCTATAGACTGGACCCCTCACCCTTACACCTCATGCACACTGCAGTTAGACACTAAGCAATAGGGAAGGGTCCTAACACCGGGTACCCACCCAGCCATCCTACCAACCAGCCAGCCAATATGTACTTGGAAGTGCCTGTTCCAGGTACTAGGGACTCCAAAGTGAATTAGTCCAATCCCTGTTATCAAGGGGCCCACAGGCTTGCTGAGAAAATAAACAGGTAATGTCAGTGCTGTGTGGAGTTGCCGCAGAGGCCAGGATGCGCACTGGACAGGCCCCTGACCCAGAGGAGAGGGGACACCTGAACCAGCCAAGAGAGCCTGCAGGACTTCACCAGGCAAAGGTGGAGGGGTGGGCAGGTGGAGAATATAACAGACAGAAGAAACCATTTTTTAAAAAGATAAGTCACAAGATGTCTTCAGAAAACGTTTCAACCTGGCTGTAGCCCGGAGCAAAGAGGGTACAGAGAGGCATGGCATGGGGCTGAGATGCAGCAGGGTCAGACCATGAGGCTCCCCATATGCCCAGCTGCACAGGTCAAGGCTTTGTCAGAGTGAGCCCCCTGTGAGGTGGTGGCTGCAATCCCATAGCTAGGTAGGTTTATGGCCAAATGTTCTTATACCCATCAGGGAGCTGAGCAGAGACAGGGCCTCTGGGGAGTGAGCAGCTGGTGATGCTGAAAAGTGTCTGCCAGGAGAATTCAGCTGCAAACACTTCCCATTCCCAAGAGGTCAAGAGGCCCTGTTGTTCCTCCCTAGTGGAAGCCCTGAGATCACACTGTCATCCATAATTCAGTCAACAAACACTCACTGGGCCTCCTGTCTATGCCAGACTCTGAGCTAAGCTCCTGGGACACAGAAATAAAAACACATGGTTCCTGCCCTTGAGGGATGCATGGTCCTGTGGGAAAAGGAGCCAGAGGGGAACAGACTGAGAAATTATCACAGTGCGGTGGGAGATGGGCACAGAGGGGGAACAGCAAATCTTGTATGGGAGCCAAAGAAGAGAGGGAATTTGAGGTAGGTTTTAGAGGTTTTCCATGCAGGAAAGGGCATCCTAGGAAGCAGGAATAGTATGTAAAGCATAAAGTCATAAAGGGACATTGAGGAACAGGGAGAAGCAGGAAGAAAGCAGGGGGGGGCTATCTGATGAGCTGCCTGGCCAGACCACGAGAAACTGGTTTGGCCAGGCTGAGGAGCTGGGACACTCTTTTAGGTCAGATTTGAGTTTTATAAAGGTGACTCTGGCGGAGACGGGAGGGGCTGAAGCTGAGGGCTGGAGGAGAAGGTTCAGATCCAAAAGACAGTACTGAGACAGAACCGGCAAGGCCAGGGGACTGACTGACTGACTGACTACAAAAGGAAAGATTCATCTGTATCTTGTTCTTTTATTTATTTATTTATTTATTTATTTATTTATTTTTAGTTTTTTTAAGTAGGCTTCACGCAGGGCTTAAACTCATGACCCTGAGATCGAGACCTGAGCTGAGATCAAGAGTCAGATGCTTAACCAACTGAGTCGCCCAGGTAGCCTGTATCTTGTTCTTTTCAATTGCCAGGCTCTGCTAAGTGAACCTCTTCTGCTGGGCATATATGAGTGTTCAATAAGCTAAGGTAAGTGAGAGCCTCTGGTTCACACACTCCCACCCCCACACCCAGTAGACATGAAGTCAACACTCAGTGAGGATTTGTTGTAGCTGACTCTCTACATGACTCAAATGAATGAGTAATGGGTGAACAAATGGAGGGAGGAATTGGTGACCTGTAGGCCCCCAGAAGGCAACATCAGAATGAAACAAGTCTCTAGATCTTGCCAGAAGTGCTGGGAAGGTGCTATCCAGGTCCAGGAGGCTAGCTTAGTGCTATGTGTTGCTTAGGGAGGTAGGTATGTGGAGGAGGGGCAGGAGAAAAATTTCAGGGCTGCCTTGGGACTTGAGGTCTGGCTAACCCTCTCTAGCCTTCCTTCTTTTGTCTGATATCAAGTGATGGAGGAGTGACAGGCCTACACCTGACCCTGAGGAGCCTCCATCTCTAGAATGCAGGTTTGGACTTGGTTGTCTCATCCTCACTGTGAAAACCTTAATAAGTCAGAAAACAACCTGTGAGAAATGGAAGAAATTGACACCCCATGGTCATATGATGCACAGGCAACTGTGCAAGAAACTTTATACCTTTTATCTCGTTAAATATAGCAATCCTGAAAAAAAGGGGAGTTCTATCGACATTTTACAGATTAGGAAACTGAGGCATAGAGAGAGAAAGTAACCTTTCTTAGGCCATCACATAATATCCTGGACCAAGTCCATCAACTTATCTATAATTAGAGCATTAAATAGCATTACAGAAAGTTGGAAAAACAGAGGAAAAATGCTTACAACTTTATCATCCTAACATAACAGCTATTACTATTTCCCACAGCTCTGCATACTTGGTATATATTTGAGATTTTATTATTCATAACGTTTTGTGTTACTTCTTTCTTTATTTAACATTGCAACATAAGTATTCTTCCAGGTTACTATGTCACCTTCAGAAGCTCTATTTCTCATGGCTGCCGACTGTCAAGTCAGGTGCAAACACCAGATTTCATTTAACCACTTCCCATGGTTGGGTACTTAAATTGTTTCCAATCACTTGATATTATAATCAATCTTTTATTTAGATTGTTTTCTGGTAGCAGTGTTCTTTCCTTAGGGCAGACTCTCAGAAACAGAAATACCAGTTCAGAGGGTTTGAATGTTTTTAAGTCTTTTGGCATCTGCTGTAAATAACTTTTTCATGGGGTCTTTCTACTTCATTCCCCATGTCTGGATGCTCTTCTTTGCCTCTCTCTCATGTCCCCTTTCCCAAACACAACACCTCCCTGACCCTCAGTCCTTCCTTATTCATAAGATGGAGCTAATGACCCTCCCCTGCTAACCTCATGAGCTGGAGGTAAAATGATTTGGGGGCCCTAGTAGAAATTAGCAGGATATAGAGCATCGTAGTTGTTCAGCATGACCTTTAATACAAGACTTCACAGCTCTGAAGCCCAGAACTGCCACTCAGAAGCTATGTGACCTTGGGCAAGTCACTTAACCTCCCTGTACTTCAATGTCCTCATCTGCAAAGCAGAGTGATGAAAATAATGGCAGCCCCTTTGGGTTATAGATGAAGCTTTAAGGAGTGGTTCTGTGCAGAAAGCACAGTGAAAGCTGTGGTTGTTATAAAGGTGATGTCTGATGTGGGAGGAAGCCCTAGCTGAAAAGGCTTCATTCAGCGTTCCTTCCTATAGGGGCTGCCCTGAGGGGAAGGGCCACCAGCCAAGTCCCTGACAAAAGTGCTCTCTGTGGGAACAAGTCATCCAATTCCAACGGCAGTGACCACTACTCCCTCCCTGCAGCCTGCATAGTGCAGGTCTGGGTCTCTCTTGCTCCCCACTCCACTCCACCCTCTGGCTGCTGTGGTCTGATCTTATCCCTTTTTCATCAGGCTGCCTAACTGACCGGAAAATGCAAACGCATCCCTAAACGCGTGCAACTGCCCACCCCCCGCCAACCCTCTCCCCCTTCCGGGAAGCGGGCCGCAGCGCCAGCCTGACGAGCAGCACTTAATTCTTTATTGAAAACCATTAACTGGAGTTCAGTTCTCTGAGCCCCAGTTTCAAATTACCCACAGGAAACGTCAGACTGAGAGAGTGGCTTTCAAGGGCAGAACCATCTCCTCTAAGAGACTTGGCTCCAAGATCCTGACTGTGGCGACTTTTTGAGGGACAATGACAACAACCACACACCAACTACTGCAATCCTTTCAACTCCTAAATGCGCACACAGAGCTGATGAAAGCCCCCTTCTCTTCCTCCTCTTCCTCTCCCTCTTCAACAATAGCCTGGCATGGTATGGCTGGCAGGGAGTATTATCACCCCATGATGGATGAGAAAGCTGATGGCTTCGGGGTCACAGGCAGGTGGGGTTGAACTGGGCTTCCAATCTCCCCACCTGAGCTCCATGACCCTCCTATCACAACGCGTCATGGAACACCCACAGTGGGTTCTGCCCTGAGGCACTGCCCAGAGACAGGTGAAGAAGATGGGACTGAGCCCTTGACCAGCCGAAGTCCTGACTGGGAGGGGAGGCATGAGAAAGAGCCTGGACTAGAGACTCAGAGTTCTATCCTGGACCTGTCACTAACTGCCTGACACATTGTGTGGTTAATTATTATTCTGGGAAATACAGGAGTGAGGAACTGAAGAAAATGTATCCTCAGGCCTCTTGATCAAGATTTCTAACCAACCGAAAAGAAAAAAACTTCTTTCCCTCTGCCTGCCTTCCTTCCTCCCTTCTTTCCTTCACTTTGAAATGATTACAGTCACCTATGTGCCAGGCCCTGAGCAAAGTACTTTACAAAATGTACTCACTGACTCCTCCAAACAGTCTTTGGAGGTAGGTAATACTAGGAAAGTGAGGCTCATGGCATTTGGGTAACTCACTCATGATCATACATCAGTGACAAAATCTGAACCCAAGGAAACCTGAATCCCTGTTTTTTGTGGCTTTTTTGTTACCATTATAGTTACAGTTCTACAAACAAGTGCACCATGACCCCACAAGAGCACAGAGAGAAAAGGGGCCTAGATCGGTCTCCAGGAGGGTTTTCTAGAAGTGGTGGCATCTGAGTTGAAGGATGAACGAGCCTTGCCAAGATGGAAAGGGCAGAGGAGAAAGTCCCAGGCCAGGCCAGTAACCATCAAAGGATATGGCACATTAAGGCAAGTCAGGAATTGCTGGGCCATTGGAATAGAGCACAGAGAGTACAAAGGGACTCTGCCCTCTGTGGGTGTGCAGCCCAGGAGAGAGATGGAAATGTGTCAAATGACTTGGCGTTGAGGCAAACTGGATAAGAATTTTATCTAAGAACAAAGAGATTTCTGCTTCTGTATCCAACTCCTTCTCACAGTAGACCAAAAAGCAGCTGAAGAAGAGGGCTGGGCACTGGGCTAGGGTAAGAGCTTTGGCCTCAGAGACCAGGAGCCTGCTTTCCAGAGGCTGGGCAACCTACCATCTCTCTGAATCTCAGATGGGAAACCTCTCTACAAACCAGCCATTAATATTGACTTCCCAGCACGGCACATTACTGTACCTGATAATAATTTAAAGATAATAAAAGGCTTAGATTTTGTTCTAACTTACTTGATTATACAAATGTGGATGCCACGGCTTGGGCATTAATAACCTTCCTATGGACATACCCAGAAAATGCTTGATCTGAAATTTGAGCTCATATCTGGTAGATTCCTTGGCCTACTGTCTCTTCTACCCACAGGTCCTAGCTTAGCCCTCTGGCACCCAGTGCAATAAGTCTGCCCACAATGCCCCTTTGGATGGATGAGGATAACAGCTGTGTCCCAAAATCTCTATTTCCCAGCCAAAAATGCCCAGATTTTCACAATATGATCTACCAACACTCAACAGGGTTGAGTTGCCCTTAAGAAAGAAACAGGAAAGAAGAAACAATAGAAGGAGCTCCCTAGCGCCCTGACCAGATGTGAAACAACCCCTACCTCAGGACTAGCAGCCAGAATAGCAGCAAACTCCCCATGGAAAACAATAGTCACAGCCCGTTTGCTTTCCCCAGTCCATAAAATGCCATAGCCAAGCTGGACACCAGTTTTGAGACCCAAGGGAACTGTCTCCACCTAAACCTTGTCTCTTCTCTGTCCCAGATGATCCTTATTTGAGCTGGATCCATTTTCTTGGATGAATGCGGTGTACATTCATTCCAGAAAATGCTGACCTCTGCTCCAGGCCGCCTTGTCGGCTCTTTCCCAGACATGGCTCAACTGTTTATTTATTTATTTTTGTGTTAGCAAAGAGGAGAAAATCACATCGGCCTAAAATGAATACTAATGAAATGCCTTCGTTAGCTTCCTTTGTGATAAGAATGAAAAATCGGATTTCCGCAGAATTGCAAGCCATATATTTCTTTCCTCCAACATTTTTTTTTGCCCTTTCCTTTGATAGGAAGATTACGGATGGCCAGGAAGGAGAGTAAAGTCATTTCATAAAAAATATCTGCATTTTTAAGGGCGCCTTTGTTGCAGAGGGACGTGGTAGTGCAATTTCTCCAAACCCACTTTTCTCAGCCTGTAAAGCAAATGTACCTATTTGTCCTCTGCTGCAACAATGCCAGCTGCATTCAATCAACTGAGAAGCTGCAAGCCATAAACCTTCTTCCCCAGCTAGGGGGGTGGGGTGGGGGAGGGAGCAAGCAAGAGAGGAGGCACGCCATAAAAATTCATCAGAATAATGTAGGGATGAGACGCACTCCGATCGCCGGCAAGCAATCAACCAATCACTCATCCCGTGGCATTTACAGCACGTCTCATTCCCCTGTTCCTTAAGGACAATTGATTTTTCCTGATTCCATTAGCATAACGGCGTGGAAAATGTCTGCAGTGCAATATTTCTGGAAAGTTCCAACAAGTAGGCTGGGCACTGGAGTGTGACCATCTCCATAAAGCTTCCTCAGGCTCTGCGGCAGACACCACCACAGCTGCGGCAAAAAGCCCAGAGAGAATGGTGCAGCCTCCAAAACTTGGGGGCCAAGGGCACCTCAGGGGTGTCAAAGCAGGTAATTGGTACCAATATGAAACCCCTCAATTTCTCATTCCTGGACGCAAAAGCACTCTTTTCTGAAAGACGGTAGACAGTAAGGTAGACGGTAAGGAACAAGAAAAACACACCCAGCCCAGGAGGGGCGGCGTCACAAATTCTGAGTCCATTTATGACCTTCCAAAGCTCCGGGATTTAGGAGCTGAGAAAACAATACTTAATGTGATTACTCTTCACGTGTGAACAGGAGGTTGCTGGAGTGGGTGCCCAGGGGCCATTATTTTGCTCCTTTGTCACCTGGGTCTCCACCAAAGCAGCATGTGCATGAGGAGAGAATGTGAGGAGTTTGGGGCCATGCAGATCTGAGTTCAAATCCTAGCTCTCTCCCTTCTATTTGGTGTGTGGCCATGGGCCACAATTAACTGGCATCTCTGATCCTCTTTTGTAAAGTTTCTCTTTATGGAACCTCATATGGGGACCTCATTACTTTACAGGTTGTCAAAAGAATTAAATGAGAATATGTAAAAAGCACCAAGCATGGTGCTGATGCATACTAACTATTCAGCAAATCTAATTCTCCTTCCTCTCTCTATCCCCAAATTTCAATTCCTCCATTCACCAGCAACACTGTTCTCACAGTGTCAGCTTCAGCTAGTGAGGTGGTAAACTTTTCAGTGCCAAAAGGAAACATGCAAAACCCAGGATATTTCGATCAGGTTTTGCAAGATGAAAACCTGACTATGCCTTTTAGAATGAGCCTGGGGAGACTCCTTTCTCTTATTCAGTCTTCTGAGTCAGCCCCTGCCTCTCCCTCTCACCCCCCTCCTTTAGTCTCACCTTGCACCAGAGGGATCTTTCTGCTCTCTCCAAGATTCAGTTCAGGCTGGGCCTCCTCCAGGAAGACTTCCTTGATCCCACAACCTTTGTGCACCTCTCACACTCTTTTGTGATTATCTGTGTCCATGTCTTCTCCATCCTAGATGGTAGGTTCCCTAAAGACAGTTTTCTAGTTCTGTGTCTCCGTTACCTCTCACAGCTCCTGATACTTAGTAGATGTTCGGCTGATGTTTGTTGACAAAACCAACTTACAAAGGCAGTGTTGATCTCTTTGGCTAAGACTCTAAGCTTATTTCAGAGTTTGTAGGCTGTTTGGATGCTGGCCGTGGTCCTGAATCCTTAAGCACTGAGGAGAGAAGAAAGACGTAATAAAGAAAACTCAAGTGTGGTGAAAACAATTCACATTCACTCAGATAACCTCTAAATAATGTTTGCATAGCAGAAGGAGGGCAGGGATTCTGGGAAGTTAAGTTCCAGTCCTGGCTGTACTGTGAATACTCTGCTCAAGGCACAAAACCTTTCTGGGTCTCCATTTTTCTCATCTGTCAAATGGGAATTTGACATTCCCATCTCAAAAATTGTTCAAAGGATTTCAAAAATATGCCTGTGAATCTCTTTGTCATCTTTCTTAAAGTGCCTTCCATAAAAGACCTCTGATGTTCCTTCCAAGTCATTCAGTGCTCACTGATTGAGAGTTACCTACACTGACCATCTCCACTTCCTTACCTCCAATTTGCTCCTCAGCCCACTCCTGTGTGGCTTCTGGACCCAGAACTCTGACAAAACATCTCTCAATAATGACCTCATGCTGCTAAACCCACTGACATCTTCCAATCCTTACTATACCTGCTCTCTTAGGACCACGCTTCTTACTTTTAAACACTTATTTATGATGTAGTTATACATTCATTTTTGGAATTTTTTATTAATATTCACTCCCCTACTAGATTATAAACTCCATGAGGTTAGGAACTGCATCTACTTTTGCTCAACACTGCACTCCCAGGTCTTGACATGATGTTTACTCAAAGCAGCTTCACCCAGGAAATAGCAGGAGGGCAGGCAATGTGTCCAGAGCAGACCTGACCATTCCATCACTGACTAAGACACCAACAGATGGCCTGGAACCTCTCTGTAATCCCTTGAGTCAACCCATCAATGCCAGAGCTTCCACCTGATGGGCCTTGGGGTTCTGAGGAGGCTTCCACCCTCCTGAGAAACATGGAGGGTATGATGATGATTGGCAAGGTGCCCGGCATCATGAGTACAGAGTCATCAAGAGGTAAGTATTGTGGGATAAGATCTGGGGGGACCACTGGGCCCAGATGCTGTGCTGTGTAGAGAATGAAAACCAAGGCCAGAAAGTAAACATGATCTAAGATCTCACAGTGAGTCACAGTCTCATGTACTCCACAGTCCAGGGAGAGCAAAAGATAGAAAGTGTGATCTTTCAGATCCACTGGGCCTTCTGTTCTGGAGTCCCCATGGCCCCCCACATTCTCCATAGGTTGTCATTGTCTGTCCGCATGTTTGTCTCCCCCTAGAGGGTAAAGATAGTGTCTGGTTAATATTTATATTTTCAGGACCTAGTTCAATACATGATACATAAAAGGAGGTTCATGAATAAACCAATGTTTCTTGAATAAACACTGGATAGTGGAAGATTGAAAGAGTGAGTGTTGAGGTATAAGAAGGCTGACTAGGAACCAGCTCAGATCCCCACACAGCCTCAGAGCCCCACCAGCTCAAAAGCTCAGGAATGAGGGATGGTCAGTCTCAGGCCTGGATGTTCCCCAAATCCAGACTTGGGCTCCATGATATAGATCTGTAACTGAGTTCCTCCTAAATTTCTAGCCTGCTTATCCAAGAAAACCAGAGCCATAATCTTCTGAGATTAACAGAACTTCAGAGTTTATTATTCATCTTCACAGATAACACAAAGCACAAGATATTATCTGCATTTGAAAGCCAAGGAAAATGAAGTTCTTTCATCCATTCCATAAGGATGCAGAAATAGGGGCTTTGCAGTCAGAACCTCAAGTATTAATTCCAGCTTCTCTACTTACATCTGTATATCCCAAGTCTACAGTGTGGATTTATGAGGATATAGAAGGCATCAGCCTTGCCTTCAAGGAGCTTATAATCTAGATATAGAAAAAAGACATATCTATAAGAATTCTAATGCCAGGCAGAATGAGATTAAAAGCTCCAAAAGAGATGATAGGGAGGCTCACAGCCAATTAGGAAGAAAGCTTTATGGAGAAAATGGCATTTCATCTGAGTCTTGAAAGATGCATAGGATTTTAAGGGCAAAGAAAGAAAGAATATTCCTAGTAAAGAAGGAAACGGGATGATGGAACATGTATCTAGAATGGGAAGTAAGCATGTTTGACTGAAGGGTTTAGGGAATATATGGAATAAAAGTGGGAGCTAGAGCTATAAAAGGAAGTTGGGCCAAAGTAAATAGAGACTTGAATGCCATTCAAGAAGTTAAAGAATTTATCCAAGGACATACAAAGTCAGTGGGGGATCTATGATTGGACTCCAGGACTCTTCCCCTTTACTACTTTGTCTTCATCTTCAACACAAGTAATGGCACAGCAGTTGGCAGGAGCAGGGGACTGTCCTGAAAATGATAAATAAATAATCAGAATTGGTGAGACTGGCTGTGGGGCAGGGGCTCAGAGTCTCTGACAAAGAAAAATGTGAATTACGGGATGAAAACTAGGAAATATGTTCTTCCCCACACCTCTACAAGTGGCATATTCTACTGCCCATCAAAGTCATGCTTAGAATAGCTAACTCTTATGAATGAATATAAATCTTTGCCATGGGCACACCATGTTGATATATTTAGTGCCAATTAAATATCCACATAGCAATTTTTTCTTAAAAAATATGTACATTTACTAAGACTTTTCATGGCAAAGGTAAATTTCAGGCCAGTTTATAAATTCTGAATTATCACAAATTATGAGTTTGTTAGTAGAAAGAAGATGAGCTTGAAGCCTGGATGATTTGGGGGATATTCCACAACTTTAGAATGTTCTATCGGAATGTTCCAGCATCTCCCAGGCTTTAACAAGTTGATTTATTAGAATGGCAGCATGGGCTCAGCCAGTCCCGTGTCTGAGGACCCACTCAAACATTTTCTGGCTTTGTGACCCTGAGGCTTTTGCTCCACTTCTGTGGGCCCATCCAATATTGTAAGGATATAATATATCAGACAATGAATACAAGGGTCTCATTTGGGAAAACTAAAGGAACTCCAGGGTACACATGGTCAGGAGAGGAGCTCCAGCTAAGGAATTCAAAAGCAAAGTGGAGAAGGGGAGGCAGTGCTGGTCCCAGGCTCTCAGTGACTTCCTGTTCCCTACCAGGATGGGGTGAGACTCAAGGTGTGGCTGGAGTTGGGGTGGAACCTGAGAGTATCTATCTTTAGAGGGGTCTGAGTTAGCGCAAGAAGCTGAACATTTGGCAGAATCTGATGCTCAACCTCTTAAGAGGGTACGTAACTTATCATTGGAAGAACAGTACCCAACTCTTCCACATCCTTCAAAACCATGCTTAGACTTCATTGGTTTTGAGATTTCCATGACCTGTTCCTTAGATTTGATTAATCCTTCCCTCTGCCTTTCTATTGCGACATCTTCCTCACCATATAAGCCACTGTCAGTTTACATGTCCATCTCCTCTTCCAGAGAGAGATTCTCTGAAGGCACAGACCCACATCTGAGGCATCCTTTGGTCCTCAGAGCCTGGCAAGGAGTCCTGCTCAAGTATAAGCTCAGAAACTGTTTGCTAAACCGGATAACAAAGAGTGAACACTCAAAAAGAACTGCAGGGACATGAGAAGAGTAGTAATGTATGTGTAGAAGAGGTACTTCTTAGAGGAAGAAAATGAGGAAAGGAAAGCCTTGTTCAGGGATTCAGGAAGAGGAAGAGGCCAGACCCTGCCCCTGCCCTTTAAGGGAAGAAGAGGTCATTTCTAGGACTGAGCTGACCCTCTTACCTATATCAGAGAATATTCAAAGAATGTTCATCTGCCTCACAGCCTCTAGATTGAACCTTCCCTAACAGAGTCCATCAGCAATTACTGTGTTTTTCTAATGAAATACAACTATTTAAAAACCAACCTTCAGCTGATGAACACCTTTGGAAACTTGTACAAAAAATGCAGATGAACACCCCCACCTTTTGCAGAGAGGTCCTCAAATATTAAATTGAGACTACTGTCTGGGCAGAGTGTTCCTTATGGCCATCTGAGGCATCTTTCCTAAGCCTGTCCATATCATGGCAAAACTGAAAGTCAAATTACAAGGTGGTAAGCCCAATGTCCCAGCCATACTCCTCTCCTCACCCTTCACTAAATACAGTTCATATCTCTGTGCCTTTGAGATGCTGTCTCCTCTGACAGAAATTCTCTCCCCTTTCTCCCAACTCTACTTCATCTGCCTAATCAGTTCCAAACATAAAATCTGATACACATTAGAAACTGTCACAGTTTGGGTTTCCCCAGAAGCAGATTCTAAAACAAGGATTCAAGTGCAGGTAGTGGTATTTGGAAAATGGTTTCAAGAATCACTAGAAGGGTTACTGGGAAGTGAGATAGGGAAGGGAAGGCATCAATAAAGGGTGAATTTTTTATAGTTTCAGAGGTAGAATTCAGTGATTCATCAGCTGCATATAACACTCAGTGTTCATAACAAGTGCCCTCCTTAATGGCCCTCAAGGAGTTACCCCATCCCCTACCCACCTCCCTTCTAGTAACCCTCAATTGTTTCCTATAGTTAAAAGTCTCTTATGGGAATAAATGAAACAAGATAGGATCAGGAGGGAGACAAACCATAAGAGACTCTTTTTTTAAAAAGATTTTATTTATTTGACAGACAGAGATCACAAGTAGGCAAAGAGGCAGGCAGAGAGAGAGAGGAGGAAGCAGGCTCCCCACTGAGCAGAGAGCCCGATGCGGGGCTCGATCCCAGGACCCTGAGATCATGAACTGAGCCGAAGGCAGAGGCTTAACCCTCTGAGCCACACAGGCGCCCCCCATAAGAGACTCTTAATCTCACAAAACAAACTGAGGGTTGCTGCGGGGAGAGGGTTCGGGAGACGGTGGTGGGGTTATGGACATTGGGGAGGGTATATGCTGTGGTGAGTGCTGTGAAGTGGGTAAACCTGGCAATTCACAGACCTATACCCCTGGGGCTAAAAATACATTATATGTTTATTAAAAAATTTAAAAATTTTTTTAAAAGTCTTTTATGGTTTTTCTCCCTCTCAGTTTTCACCTTATTTTATTTTTCCTTCTCTTCCCCTATGCTCATCTGTTTTGTTTCTTAAATTCCAGATATGACTGAAATCATATGGTGTTTGTCTTTCTCTGACTGACTTATTTCGCTTAGCATAATACCCTCCAGCTCCAACCACATTCTTGCAAATGGAAAGATTTCATTCTTTTTGATGCCTGAATAATATTCCTGTGAGTGTGTGCGTGCGTGCGTGTGTGTGTATGTGTGTGTGTGTGTGTGTGTGTGTACCACCTCTTTTTTATTCATTCAACTGCCGATGGACATCTGGGCTCTTTCCATAGTTTGGTTATTGTGGACATTGCTGCTATAAACATTGGGGTGCACATTCCCCTTTGAATCACTATGTTTGTATCTAAAGGTGGCATTTGTAAGCAATCTACCTCCATGAGTAAGTAGAACCTAACTGCAGGAACCAATGTAGAACTTGTCTCAGAATATCCCACCTAAGAGGTGAGGGAGCTGGGGTATTTATCCACCAGCTACCATTACTTATTGGCTGAAAGTTGCTCTAATACCCTGGTACTTCTGGTCTGCCCCTTGTGCTCAGAAATGGTAAAAGCTGGGAGCATGTGTGTGAGCACTGACAGCATCTGCTTCAGACACTTATAAATTTGACTGAATGAACGACTGACACACAAATACATGAATAATGACAATAATACTAATATTTATAATGATTAATAATTACTAATATTTTGCTGTGTGTAAGGCACAGTCTAAGTACTTTATACACACTTTTTCAACCTGCCAACAACCCTACAAGGTAAGTTATGAGCATGTCCATTTTACAAATAAGAAAACAGAAGCACCAAGAGCTAAGTAACTTGCCCAAAGTTATGCAGCTAATAATTAACATAACAAGGACTGAATCTTGATGGTGTGGCTTATAGGTGGCCCCCTCACTCTACCTGCACAATCTGGAGATGCACCACTTTGGAACCCTAGGGCTGCCATTTCATGGTGATAGGTCTTAAACAAGTCATTACTCTTCAAAGCCTTAGTTTCCTGGTCTGTGATGTGGGCATCATGTCACTTGATTCCTGCACACAGAGCAGAAGCTAACATATCAGTGCTGAGCTCGATCTTGGTCTCCATCTGTACAAGGAACCCTATAGTCTTTTCCACTTCTAATGCTCTGCAGTCTTAAAACTCAAACAACTCTTGCCATCCTCCTGTGACAACCTCCTTCAGGTACATAAGCCCTTATGTGCCCCATTTGTCTGTTCCATGAAGCAGAAGTGATCTCAGAGTCATAAGGGGGAGTGGAGCCTGTCTGCTTGCTTTCCACTCCTCCCACCAAGCTAAGAATATTCACATACTGGCCATAGGAAACTCCAACTCAGAGCCTGGGCTAGGGCTCACATTCAAATTCCAGCTCTACCACTACCAGCTGTGTGGTCTTTAGTGAGTCACTTCACTCATCCACGTCTCAGTTTGCTCATCTGAAACATGATGATCACAGTCCCTACCCCAAAGAATTGTGATGAGTGTGATGGAAAGCCCCAACGCATAGTAGGTGCTCAAGGACAAGCGGTTTCACAATCTTTGTTATGAAGAAGTACACTATACATCTCCATTAGGGTAAAAAAAAGTCTCAGTGTTCACTTTAATTCCAAGCCCCGGAGGCCTTTAGCAGAGCTGACAACTTCGTCTGGAGGATGGTAAATATTTGTCTATTTCAGAGGCAGCATTTATCTTCTAAGGCGCTCGTGCCAGTCCCCGTGCTGACAAGCAACTTGTTTATTTATTACCCTAATAACAAATAGATTGTCAGGCCCGGAGGCTCCACATGCGCCATTGAGTCTGGGTCTGCTTAAGCCCCAGCCTCCCAGGCCCTGCCTGGTTCTTTGGGGCCTGTGGAGCTAGGGTCGGGGGCCACCAGGGACCTGGCTCCTTCCATGTCCTACCTTTTGCTTCTTCATTTGTTCTATCCCAAAACTCCCTTTATAGAGCCTATACTGTGAGTCTTGCCCTGGGCTGGTCCTGGGCTGCAGGGAAGAATGACATACAGTCATTGTCCTCAAAGGGCTTACCGTCTAGAGAGAGGGAGATGACAATTATAAAAATAATGATAGTGATACCAGTAGTAACAGCAAATACTCTGTGGCAGGTACTATGCAAAGCACTTTACCAACAAGTAGATACTATTATTATCCCCATTTTACTGGTAAGGAAACTGAGGTCCAGAGAGGTTAAGAGATCTTCCCAAGATCACTGCTATAAAAATCATAGCAGTACAGAGCAGTGGTAGATACAAAAAAAAAAAAACTAAAAAATAATTACATATTAATAATAGTTATAATTTTTTGATGATAACCACACAGCCTCCCATCTATTCCTCTCAAATGCCAGGCACATGTGGGCTTCAGGGCCTTTATAGTGCTGTTTCTTCTTCCTAGAACAGTCTTCCCCCAGATATCCACCAAACTCACCTCCTTCAAATCTTGGTTCAAAAATAACCTTTTCAGTGAGCCCCCCACCATTTATAGTTGTAGCCCCCCACCTTGACTCTCCCTACCCCTTTTGCTTAATTAGCCTCCAGAGCATTACCACCACCTGTCTTGCTCCACGTTTTTCTTTTATGTTAGCTTCTCCCCACTAGAATGTACCTCCAAGCAGGAGTTTTCTGTCTTGTTCCCTGATGTACTCATAGCATAAAAAACAGGCCTGGCAGATAGGAAGTGATAAGTGTGCTGAATGACTGAATGATACCTTATAGTTTGAAGATAGCCACATGCAGCCTGCCCCTAAACTACTGACCTCCCTCAGGGTCCAGTCTCTGGTTCTCCTTTCTGGTGTCACTAGCACATTCTCCTTAGGGAATTTTACTCTCTCCTGTGGCTTCAGGTTCTTCCCTCCTTTGAGGATCCCTGGATCTGTATCTTCAGACCAGAGCCCACTCCTGCGCTCAGTTGTATAGGCAACGGTCCAAGGCACATCAACATGTGGGCCCCACCTGAATCAGAATCCGAAACAGATCTCACTACCTTCCACACAAATGCACTCTTCCTCTTGGTACCATCTCCCAGTCACCCAAACCAGGATCCTGAATATCAGCCCCAACTCCTCCCTGCCTTCACTCCACAATCAACAGTTCTAAATCCTCAAAAGTATTTCTTGGCTGCTCAATTCTCTTTCCCAGCACCTTAATTTAGGCCATTATTATACAATGACTATGGCTTCAGCCTTCTTCCTGGCTGCCCCATCACCACTCCCTCCCTAGGAAACTATGCTCTACGGTATGCCTAAAACACCAATATGTTCATGTAACTCCACTATTCCATTTTCTTCGGCAACTCCCCATTGTCCAATGACTGAAGGCCAAGTTGATAGCCTCTATCTACCTTCCCAGCCTCATCGTTGGTTCTGACTCTCCTCATTCCACAAACACATAATGCTATTTCACACTCCCATGCTTGTGCTTGGGCAGCTCATTCTACCTAAAATGTCTGTGCTCCCCTTTTGTGCATGAAAAACTCCTCCTTGCCCTTCACAGTCCAACTTAAATGTCACCTTCACCATGCAACCCCTCTGAGAGAAGAGGAGGGAGCATTATGAAGACACGGATTCAAGAAAGGATGAGGCCAGTTTAGGGAAAAATGACTCTTGCAGCTTTTGGAATCCTCTAGGTTGTAAGGTTATAGAGCTCCTATAGGTTGTAAGGTTTTGCTGACTTCAAGTGTGTGGAGGAACATGTGATTGCCCATGGCTGGGGCCCTCACTGTGACCCACAGATACATGCAGTACCTGATATCTCAAGGAGCTTGTGTTAAAAGGTGTCTGAGACTGTGGGGACTACCAACTACTTGATATATTCCAGAGTAAAAGACATTCCTAATATCTGAAGCATCACCTTCTATTTAGAGATGGTTTTAGAGATGGTTTGAGGCAGAGTGGTATGTTGGCTAACACACCTCTAGGCTCCACAGAGACCCTAGAGCTAGGCTGCCTGTCTGCTCTGCCACATCCTTCCTCTAAAACCCTGGACAAGTTACAAAAATATTCTTTCCTTCAAATTCCCCATCAATAAAATAGTAATATTGATTGCAACTACCTCATAGGGTCACTGTGAGGATTAACTGGATTATTATATATAAAGCACTTAGGACATGGTAAGCACTATTTAAGTTTTGATTATTGTGGTTTTCACACTGTGGTTTGGCAGGAGAAGACTGGCAATGATGGAGACAGAGCAATGACTGGGCATTGCTGCTCCAGAAAGGTAGTGGCTAAGAAAGGGTGACCCTGGGGCCAGGGCAAGGCTCCTCTGTGCAGTCCTTCAGAACTCAGCTCCAGCTGACCTTTTCCAATCTCCAATGAGCCCTCTCTGACTCTGGGATTCTCAAGGTCCCATCAAAATCCTCCCCTCTATCATGGCCCATGCTGTTTTTATTTGTTTATATGTCTGTCTCCTCATCCAGGCTATGAACTCCAAAAGACAAGTCCATTCTGATGCAGCTCTGGAGCCCCAGTGCCTCGCTTGGTGCCAGGCATGAAGTATGGATTCCATAACTGAGTGGAATTATCAAACCCTCCCCCATCTATATAACCTGTGCCCTGAAATCTCAAACTATTAATACCTGCCTCTAAGTGTGGCCCCCGGTGAAGGGCCATACTTTCCCATGTACTCTGACCTGGACATCTTGAAGATGAGGTTTCTGTTACTTTCCAGAGAGCAGAGCATCCAAAGTCACTCCTTATAACTCTTCATGATGTCAAGACATAGAAGGTGTTTGGCTGGTAGAGAAGAATGAAGTGGGGCCCATTCCCTGTGAAAGGCTTTTCATGGCAAAATTAGAAATATAACAACTAGCTTGACTAATCTGGAGCCCTCTGCTATGCCCTGTATTAACTATTTACTTGTTGGACCATAGAAGGGCAAGGGGTCCTAGAGAAAAGGTCAAGACAGCTATTGCCAAACTGTATAAAAACATTTCAATACTTTGGCAATCAGCTGGGCTCTATAGGTACAGTCCAGCCATTATGCCTAGACACACCAATGAAAGAGACTCAATGCCTTGTTTTCAGGAGTTTAGTGCCTAGTGAGGAATGAAGGGACCAAACAGAGAGGTTAACATCAGTTACCACCCAGTGAGACAAGAGCTAGAAAAGAGCCACATAAAAAGCATGGTGGGTGTCTCATGAAGGAGAAGGAAGGGAAGGGAAGGTATTTTAGCTAGTCCTTGTAGTTTGGGTCAGGCAGCTGAAGGAGAACAAGTACTATAGGTAGTGAGAACAATCAGGGCAAAGGTCTGGACCTGGGAATGTGTGGGGCATGTTGAGGGACTGGGACCAGCAGAGAGTGTAGGAAATTTTGTAGGAGGGACAGGTGGGGCTCAGACCTTGAAGGGTAAGAATCATACACCCAACCAAGAAGTCTGACATTTTATTCAATCAGCAGAGGAAAACCAAAAGTGTTTCTTAGATAGGTGAGTGACATGACAAGAAAGCCAGTTCTGACTTTAGTATGGAGAGTGAGCTAAAGGGAGCCAAAGGAGGAGGCAGGGAGGCCAAGTAGAGGCTGCAGCAAGTTCCAGGTCAGGGAGGATGAGGACTGGTCAGGGAGGTGAATGACTCATGAGATGAAGTATGGAATCTAGAGGGTGTGAGTGGGCAGCACTATCTCAGAATATCAGCCACATTAGGCCAGACTTGGCCAACAGGAATAGTTCAGCTTCTAGAATGAGGGAATATTTAACTTCAGATGCTTGAAGGCCAACATGCTAGGTGAGGAGTTTTATCCTCACGCATTTAGCCAACAAATGAGAAAATTATTGGTATGTCCTTACAGTACAGTTCCCAGAACACTTCCCCTTATCTGAGTCACCCATCATAATCCCCCAGACCTTGAAAAAGAAAGGAAGAAGTAGCTCCAATTCACTGCAGAAGCTTCAATCACTATTTATCTTTCAACAAAGGACTCTGTGGCTCAGAGTAATTCTTGGGGACCCCTGGATTGTCATTCAACCCATCAGAGAAGAGCTGCAAAGTGGAATCCAAAGGCTGTTGTTTGAGACTGAGCTATGGAAAGATTTCTGGGTCAGGAGTCCTGTGGCTGCCACTAATTGGTTGTATGACCTTGGGAAAGTCAGTCACCTGCCCCTTAGCCTCAGTTTCCCCACCTTTAGGGGAGGACCATTCTGCACCTCACCTGAAGATAACACTTCTTCCTCAATCCACCTTCTACTCTGTGGTCTCAAGCCAGCTACCCAACCTCTCAGCTGGCACACAACAAGAGCAACAATTTTTAAGTACCTACTGTCCAGTGTGTCAGACCCTGTAAAGGACACTCCACACATACACACAATGGAGACAGACTGTCATATCACTACTTTAGAAATAAGAAAATAAGGCTCAGAGAGGTTCAATCCTGTTTGAGATCAAGGGCAAATCTGGGCCTTAGACATAGATATTCAAATGCTAACATGCACAAGTTTTCTGCAAGGTCATGCAGCAGACTCCTGAGTAGGAGAATTCAAATGGGACTCAGAAGGATTCGAGATTCCTTATCACAGTCAGAAACTAGAGGACACTCCACCCCTTCAGGGCTTTTTTTCCCTCTCTAAAATATACTCAAACCCCCTGAAATGATACACTAACCATCTGTCCTCTCATTCTTTAAAATGAATTCTTCTACTTCCTGGTGGAAATGAAAATACAATTATGACCCCATCTCATTCTTTGAGAGGTTAGGCTTTAGTCTCATTCATACCTGTCACTTACTAGTTGTGTGACCTTGGGCAGGTTGCTTAATCCCTCTGAGCCTGGAACTCCTCATATGTAAAGTAAGGACAAGGATAATTATCTCCTCCTCATTTCATAGCTAATCCATACAGAGCATTTAATTCTGAGTCTGACCCACAATACTGATCAATACTAGTACTGTCTATAGCACAGATTCTGGAGCCAAAATGGCTGGATTCTAGTTCTGTCTCCACCATTGGCTGACCTTAGACAAGTTACTTAAACTTCTCTGTAGTTCAGTTTTCTCATCTGTAAGATGGGACTCTGATAGAACCTACCTCATAAATGGCTGTGAAGATTAAATGAGTTAATATGTGTAAGATGCCTGGAAAATTTCAGACACATCATTACCACTCAGTAAGTATTGTGTATTATCGTAGATAACCTTCATCATCTGTTAAAATATAAAACAGAAAACCCTTTATAAGATGCACTGAGTATTACACAATATTTACTGTGTAAGATATTTAACAGATATTTATCTGACACCCTATGAGAAATCTTAAAACAAGAGAACTTTGGTGGGTGGAGGAAGGTAGAGAAGGAGGTTCAACTGAGATCACCAGGGTTATAGAACCACGTAGATACTGGGAAGTTGAAAAGGAATTCATGGTGAGGTGCTTGCTAAGACAGAAAGAGCAACCTCTCTCTTTCTCTCTCTCTCACTCTCTCAATTATTGTAAGAATAAAATAGAATGATGACATATGACAGTGATTGCTCTTTACCAAATCTATGTCTTCTTCATGGGCACATGGATAGATTACTCTTTACAGTCTTCCACCATTATGAGAAGCCATATGACCGAATTCCAGCAAATGGAATGTGAGTAGAAGTGATGTGTGCTACTTTCTGACCTGGCACATGAAAACCTCCATCCTCCATGCATGTTCCCCCTTCTGTCACTGGGTATAGATGAGAGAGTGCTTCTACTGCTACCTGTTGAAACTTGCAGACCCAAGATATGTAAGAAGCCTGGAAGTCTGACTCACCAGTTGGAGGGAAAGCTTACTATCCACCAGAAACACCCATTCTGGACTTTACACAAGGATGAAATAAACTTCTATAGTGTTTAAACCCATACGCTTTCATGGGTCTGTTTGTTATTGCAGCTAGTAATACCCTAACAACTGCTAATGTTTGAAAAGAGCTTAATGCAATACCTGGAACATGGTGAGCACTCATTTAGTGGTAGCCAAGAATTCAGGGGACCAGAAAGCCCAACAATGTTGCAGAACACACAACATTGAAGTTTACATTAGTTCCAGAAAACAAGTCTCTTGTTCTCTGTCTTTTCTAAACCCACAAAAGCCACAGAGGGGTACTCTCTGGATCCCTGTAAAATGGAATAAATAATCCCCATCTGGCAGCATGACCCTAAAGAATAAAGGAAATAATTATAACTGCAATTTTGTAAAGATGCTGTGCATCAGGCATTTAACTAGTGACTTTACTTACCTACATTATCTTATTTCTTTCTCTCAAGTAAACTAAGAATCCCTATTTTACAGAAGAAGAGACTGAGGCTAGGAGGTTAATAGCTTGCCCAAACCACACAGAAAAGAAATAGGCACCAAGCCTGGTCTGACTGACTCAGAGCCAGACACCTTAACCACGGGCCTTCCCTAGGTAAAGGGATGCCCTCCAGGGCCCATCTCAGGCTGATTGGGTCCACATAGGGAATTCATCCAACAGGGGAGGACATTAGGTCTGGGGTCACAAAGGCTGATAAATTGAGTCTCTTTGTAGGATTTGGGGTCTTGCTGGCTCAGACCATCTCTCCAGGTCAATCCCATCGTCAGCTCCTGGGACCTGGCCAGCTGCTGCCAGACCAGCATTGTTGCAGCATGTAAAATGCTGAAAAGAAAATGGAGGAAAATAGCTCAACAGTAGGGAGGAGGGAACTTGTTACCCCTCTCCCTTCCATCCCATGCCTGGACTCCCAGGAGGAAACTGGAGGTTGGACCCTGGCTCTCCCGCAAGGTCACCTTCACAACAGTTCCACCAGGGCTGTGGCTGGCAGCACCCGCCAACGCCAGGCCGTGATGGATTACTGCTCGCTCTGGCTACTGTTCACTGCACAATCCAATCTAGGAGACACACATATTTCTCAATTCAGGGACTTCTTTTATTTTATGAAAAATCAGCCAGCTGCTCAGGCATGAGTGGCTGGGCTTGGCAAGTGCTTGGATTTTATGAGACTCCACTATTCCAGTTGCCTTCCTAAATTCTCTCCTCTCTACCCTAGCCTACCCATTGTCCACTCTTGGCCCTGTAGAGGGTAGAAGAAAGAGCACAGGTTTGGGAGTCAGATAGTCCTGGGTTAAAACCCCACTTCTGCAACTTGTTCTCTGTGAGCCTCAGCTTCCTCATGCATAAAGTGGTAATGATATTACCCACACTCCAGAGTTATTATGAGCAATAAATGAGTCATGGGTGTGGAATTCCTGGCATAATAAGTAGCTCACCTGTACCTCCCATGCACAGGAACTTATTTGATTTCTTCTTCTCCATCTCTATTCTTACTCACTTGCTCCTCGTTCTCTGCTATCCTCTGCTCTCCCTCCTTCTCCCTTCTCTTCTCTTATCTGCTTCATTCACTGTAGTTCATATCAATCTTCAAACTTCCTGAGGATGTCCCAAAGTACTCTGTTTTAAAAGTCAGAGCAATTACTACCTCAGGCCTCTCTAAACTCTACTTGTTCTTTTTTTCTACCTGTATCTGGACAACTAAAGTCTATCTTGTGTTGTCATTAGGACATAATTCTTATGACTCAGACAACAGTAATTCTAAGACTGACTTCTGGAAAGGCTGATTCCAATACACCCTTAAAATCCCTTGTCATTATCCTTTTAAATTCTAGAGAATCATTATTCCCAGTTCTTCATCTGCCCTCTATACTTAACTCTTCTTATATGAATAGCATACCACGTCAGCTCAAAGAAGGAAGTAAGTATTCTCTTATTGGAAGTGACAAAGAGATTATTTTTGTGGCACTGGATAAAAGCAAAATAGCAATCCAGTCTATCCTATAAGTTCAAGTTCCTCACCACCTCATGGGTCATTTGAATCATCTCGATAATGAACTTCTAAGTGGGCAAAAGATTAAGAATATGGGCTACACTTAAAATCAAAGCTGCATTAGTGTCATAAGAGAAGACAAAAATTGAGCACAGCCTTAGAAGACATCCCTAATAAGGTCTTCCTTTTGCCAATGACAACTTATGGGCTGGAAAAGATTGGTCTTTCAAGTTAAGAGAGTCCAGAGACTCTGGTCCAGGGACAGTCATGCTCTAGGCACTGGCACCAGCAGCCAGAATGGAGTCAGAGGCTTTGGGTGTCTGACTCACCTGTCATACATGTCAACACCAGAACACAGCATCTTCCCAAACACCCTTGACTTCTCAAGTGGGCCTTCCTCACTCTAACACCCAGCTATTCTTCAAGCACCACCAAATCCACCTTCCTTTCTTCATCTACAATGCTTCTGCATTAACCCAGGGCCATAGTCCTACACCAGCCTCCTTCCTGCTCCTTGAGACTCCCTGAAGCCCCCATTCTCTCTGCACAGTGGTGGAGATCTTTCCAAAATGCAAATCTGACCGTGTCCCTCTATTCCTTGAAACTCTCCAATGGCTGCCACTGTTCTCGGGCTAGTATTACTGGTTAGAACAGCAAACATTTTCTATGAAGGGCCAGGTAGTAAATATTTTAGGCTTTGTGGGCTATGCATACAATGTTGGAACCACTCAGCTGGGCCATTGTAGTAAAAGCAGTCATTGACAATAAGGTAAGCAAATGGGTTTGGTGTGTTTCAATAGAAAATAGGCAGGCAAGGGTGCCTGAGTGGCACAGTGGGTTAAGCATCCAACTTTTGGTTTTGGTTCAGGTCATGATCTCAGGGTCGTGAGACTGAGCCACAAATTGGGCTCCACACTCAGTGCAGAGCCTGCTTGGGATTCTCTCTTCCTCTACCCCTCTGGCTCATGCTCACTCTCTCTTTCTCTCTCTTTCTAAGGTAAATAAATAAATCTGATTGATTGATTGATTGATTGATTGATTGATTAAAATAGGCAGGGAACCAGATTTGGCCAGCAAGCCATTGTGTGCAAACCTCTGAGATGTATACCAATGCCTTGAGTGACTTGGCCACTGCCTCAAAGAGCTTAGCCTCATCACTCACCATGCAATGATGATGGCTTTAGAATCCAGTCACACAATATGATTCATTTCCTCCAAGCACGCTGCGTTTTATCAAGTCCTCATGCCTCTACTCGTGCTGTTCATTATGTTCATATCTTTACCATACTAGTTCCTGCTCATCTCAGAAGACGTGGCTCAGTCTTTGAGGGGAAATTTGGTCATGTGCATCAAAATTTGAAACACATGTTTCTGTTCGACTTTTCAATTCAACTTCTAGGAATTTATCCCACAGACAACTAACTCCCCAAAAGCATTCAAAGACATACCCATAAAGATGTTTGTTGGAGTATTAAAATAGATTGGAAACAAAAAATATAAATAAATAGGTATATTTAAATTTTTAAAAATGAAATAGATTGGAAACAACCTAAATGTTCATCAATAGGGGACTAATTAAATTATGATACACCCATAAAATGAATAGTGTGTTGGTATTGAAAATAATGGAGTAGATTCAGATATTCAGATGCTCTGATAGGAAATAATTTTCAAGATACATTCAGAAAGCAAAATGCAAGATTATGTATGACAATCCAATTTGTGTAAAAAAGGATACATACACACAAATGCTTGATATATGTAAAGCATTTGAAATAATACAGAAGAAATATAACAGTGCTACTTTTGGGTAATGGAACTGCAGTTGAAGGATTGGAGCAAGGCTGCCAGATATGGTTGTAAAGCCTGTGCACTATGCAAGCCCAGGTGGAGCCACAGGCCTAAACCACAATGGCAATTGTGTGCCCTGAAGTTGTGCAGTACAGCAGCAGCTCTGATTTTGGAGAAGATAAATGGTTTATTAGCTACTACTAATAATGATCGTAAATACTATTTGGATTTTTATAACACCAAAGCCTGAATCCTACGAGTGAACCACTCATTTGAAGACTGTACTATTGCTATTTGCCTGCTTGACAAGCTTTAAATCTTTTGAGGGGAAAAGCTTACCTCATTCGTAGCACAGTGTGAGTGATGACATCAAAGACAAGAGTACAAGACACAGAGAAGCACAGATTAACCTGAGCTGGAGCTGGATCTTGCCAGAGAAAAAAAGCAAGGAAGGGTACTTAAGCCAGAGGGAATAGAAAGAGCAAAGACATCAATGGGTGAAAAAAAGTTGCACATTCATGTTTTTAGAGTAATATAGAGAGATAGACTGCATATGTACAAGTGCGTATTAGATTTAATACAGTTCCTCAGACCTACTGTGTGCCCAAATCATGTTGGACAAGTCATGGTCTCTGAACAAGTCAAGTACAGTCAAGCCCAGCTGTCCAGAATTGGACACATCATGACCTTCTGTGATTCCAGTGCTCATGAAAAGGAAAAGGAGGATGATTGCAGATTCCGTTAATATAAGGACAAATGTTGTTGGCATCTTGTAGGTCAGAGGCAAGAGACAACTGCTGATAGGGATTGTAAAAGAAGCTTCATGAAGAAGCCAGTATACGACATGGTAAACGAAGGATGAGGAGGATTTTGACAGGCAGAGATAGAGCAGCGTAGGGCAGAAGCGGGCAACATTTTAAGCAAAGTAAAGGAAATAAGAGAGCCCAGGACATGCTCAGGTTGCTGGAGCATAGAGCCATATGAGAGAAGGTTATAGATGAACTGAGCAGGATTGGTTGGCTAAATGGAGAGGGCTTTGAACATGAGGCCAAGGATGCTGGCCTGTTTCCACGCTGTTGGTAGAGTCTGGGTTTCCAGCTGACATTCTCAGAAGCCGAGGGTTATTATCCAGGACATTAAGTGGCTAATGGGCCCATCCCAGTGCCCTGTGCAGCCTGGAGCACAAATGTTTTCCAAATGCTGTTTTTATCTCTTGGCAACAGTGAGGCCAAGCCCTCTGAGCTAAAAGCCCTGTATTTGCTGTGGTCTATTCTCCTTTCTACTGCCCATGGCCTAAAGCCCTGAGAATTGTCTCTTCAACATCACCACCCCACACCAGCCCCAGCCCAGCCTAGCCCTTCCCCAGAAACAAAGCCAAACCCACACCTGCTCTCTCTGACCTCATTTCTTCCCCACTAATTGATCAGAGCACAATAATAGCAGGCAGCAGGAGGACTAGTCCCTGATGGATGCAAAGCTCAGGAGAGAGCCTCAATTATTAATCCTGCGCCAGCTGCTGGAGCCAATAGGCCTCCTGGGTGCCCAAAGAGTAGCCTGTTCCCAGGTGGGGATGGAGTCAGAGGTAGGGGGTGGGGTGGTGGCTGAGTAATACCCAGCAGCTCCTGGGCCACATCTGGAGCCCCTGGGGCAACAGGATCTGATGGCCTGGCCTGAGTGAGTGGGTAGATCTGCCTGTGATACCAAGAGGTGGGCCATTTGGAAGGCCCTGAAGACAGGGCCACTTCCCTTCTACTCATTGGTGGCTGATGCCCTTCCTGCTGCCTTCCCTTCCCAAACAGGGAAGGCCCTCAGGACAGAATCAGTGGGAGAACAGCAGCGAATTTTTCCAGCCATCCTAGCCAGGCCCAAGCCTTGTACCTCCCAAGTATTCTTCCCATGGTTCAAGTCTTCTTCCCATAGTTCAGATCATGGCCTTCCTAGGGAACTGGGGGTGGAGACACAAATATAACTCCCCTACCTCTGCCTGCCCCAGCTGTACTCAGCATCCATGGCTAACCTACCTAAGTCTCACCTCCTCCAGGAAGTCTTCCCTGACTGATTCTGCCCTCTCTGGCTCAGTTCTCTTCTGGATTCCTTTTATTTTGAGCCACCTCATGGAGTCCACATGATTATAAGCTGTTTTTCAGCATTCTCTTATGGCTGTGAGCCAGCTGCTATATCCCTGTAAACTTTTTTTTTAAGATTTTATTTATTTATTTATTTGACAGAGAGAGATCACAAGTAGACAGAGAGGCAGGCAGAGAGAGAAAGAGAGGAGAAAGCAGACTCCCTGCCCAGCAGAGAGCCGATGCGGGACTTGACCCTGAGCTCATGACCTGAGCCAAAGGCAAAGGCTTAACTCCCTGAGCCACTCAGGCACCCCTATCCCTGTAAACTTTTTAAGGGCAGAGCTCTGTGTCCTCTTTTTGTTTGTAGGAAAGGGAAAAGGCATGGAATTGCGAACCACAAATGCAGAGTTCAAGCCTGGTCTCTGCCACTAACAAGATGTATGACCTCAGGGAAGCTGCCCAACCCCTATGAGCCTCAGGTTCTCAATCTGCAAAATGGAGATGATAATCCCAGCCTCCCAGGTAAATTGTGATGGGTCACTGGGACTGTGTTTTCCACACCTTCTAACAAGGAACACCAACTTCCACTGGGCCCATTCTCCCAAACTCTGTGTACTCCCAAAAGAACCTCTTTTTTCTAATTAACAGTGATATAAAATGACATGTGTATTGATTTATTGTACCTACCATGTTGCCAATGTCACTTCAGAGGCATGTTCTAATCAAGGTGAGTGCCATGTTCAACAAAGGTATGCACAATAACAATACCTCTTAAAATGAAAGTCCCTGGGAAAGGGGCCAGGAAACATGCATGACCCTGGGATACCTTTTAGAACTCATTAGGCTACAAGAAAGGACTGAGGGATGTGGAAGTCAATGCAGCCATCTAGAAGCAGCCCAGGTGCTACAGTCATCAGACATGGGTTCAAATCCTGCCTCTTATTTGAAAGCTGTCATTTCCTCTCTGAGCTTAGACTTCTCCATCTTGGGGGTAATCCTACCTTGAAGGAGTAGTAAAAAGAAGCAAAACAATCTCTGTAAAATGCCTGGCACATACTGAATACTCAACGAATAGTAGCTATGGTTTTGGGGGGTTTCTTTGGTCAGCTTTCTTGAGGTATAATTTATACAACATGAAATTCACCAATTTTATGTGTATAATTCAGTGAGTTTTGACAAATGTATTACTCATGTATCACCACCACAATCATGGCAGAGAATATTTTCATCACCCTTCCCATAGTACTTTGCTCAAGCCCCCTTTCAATCAATACCCTCCTGCTTCTCATGGCCCCTAGCAACCACTGATCTGATTTCTGTCCTTACAGTTTCCTTTTCTAAAATTTCGTGTAAATATCATAACACATATGCTGTCTTTTGTGTCTTCTTTCATTTAGCATAATACACTTGAAACTCATCCATTTCATCAAATATATTGGTAGTTCATCCTTTTTACTGATGAGTGGTTTTCCATTGTATAGGTATAACACAATTTGTTTATCCTTTCACCAGTTTGGTATTTAGGTTGTTTCTATATTTGGGGCATTAAGAATAAAGCTTCTATAAACACTGGCTATGAAAACCATGGTTATCATTTATTAGAATCACACAAAATCAGAGCTGGGCAGGTCCTCAGAAATCATCAAGTCTAGCACCTTCATCCTGAAGATAAAGAAGATGAGGCTCAGAGGGTAAGTTTAATAGTTTAGCTCCTTGCTGCTCAAAGTGTGGTCCATAAGTCAACAGCATCAGTGTTACCTAAGAGCTCATGAGAAATGCAGAATCCCAGGCCCCACCCCAGACAGAATCTGCATGTTAGCAAAATCCCCAAGTGCTTTGTAGGCACATTCATCTTTGAAAAGCACTGATCTAAAAGGCAAGAGCTGAATATGGGATGAATACTAATGCATCTGACTTCCAGGCCAGAGCTGTAGCCCCTGAGTCACAATAATTGGCTATGGGGGTGGTAGGCAATGACAGACCAAGGCTTCAGACTCTGGAAAGTCCTTCTACTCTGGGATGAGTCTGGCTGGTCTAGCTAAGGACAGAGATCCAGCTGTTTCTGTAGCCTCTTGGGGCAATGGGGCCTCTTGGTGTCTGGGTCAGCTTGGGTTCCAGAGATCCTAGGCTCCTTAATTGAAAAGCATAATTATTTATTTAGGTACTAAAGCTGTTAGCATGCAGAATTAATGACAACAATTTAGCCTAGGTTGAGGGAAACAGAAGAAGGCAAAGAAGACCTAGGTGGGGATTTCAGAGCCCAGAAGTATTCAATAAACTCATCTCCTATAAACACACCTTAACAGTATAATTATGTTCATTAAACAGATACTCATGAGCATAATGAGCACACCTTCCCTTAAACAGCTAAGGGAAATAATAATAATAATAATTATTATTATTAAATCATATAATATTTTATAATATTATTAAGTAATAGCTATAAATCATTTACATTTTTAACAAATTATAAAACAGCCTTCTCATTAATGGCTGATAATTTTAGGTTGGTAAGTTTAGAAGTGAAAATAATATTGCTAGTCATGAAATTTTCTATTATTTTGTGATTGGCTGTTACAGGGTATTTCCCAGCTAGGAAAGAAACAAAAAACTTGGTTCACCCCAAGATGAACAACCAACTAGCAAATCTAGGGCCCTGTACTCTAAAGGAGATCTCACCATTGATCTTCAGATAGTTCTTGAATGTCTGTGATGCTCTGTTAACTGAAAGCAGGGGGTGAGCAACCTTGAATGAATCCTCCTCTCCTGGAGCTTATTGTCTAATGCGGGGGGAAGGGGAGACAGGGGGAGCAAGATAAAGCTAAAACACATGAATAACCATACAAGGCAGTCTGCCCATGATGTGTAAGCGGTACTAAGTGTCAGTGTTTCTGTAGCTCAGAGGAAGACAAAATCTCTGTGGCTGGGGTGGGTGTGCAATACTTACAGGGTGAAGTAAACTGAGCAAGGCATTAAAAGAAAGAAAAGGGCAGAATGCATCAGAAAATGAGAACAGCTGGAAGAGAAGAGTGGAGGTGGGAAAGAGACATACTGCAAAGAGTCCTTGTATGGCAGGATTACATAGTGGAAGAGGACAATGAGCCAGCAGCCGAGCCAGGCTAGGAAAGCAGGATTTAATCCTAAAAACAACAGGAGTCAGTGAAGAGTTTTATACAGGTGACACATATAGTCAGATTTTTAACTTAACCTTGAGAAAATTATAGACCCATAACATACTAAATCCAGGGAAAAACACTTTGTTGATATTGTCATAATCACATGGTTGTTTTAGAAATACAGATTCCTAGGCCCCATTCCTGGCCCAAGTAATTAAAGTCTCTGAAGTAAGGCCTGGGAATCCACTTTAGCTTAAAAATGCTTGTTTGAGTTTTATTTAAGAAAATTGATTTTAAGCCTCTCAGACTTTCTAGAAGAGGAAACCAAGGTTTAAATGGAAAATGAATTTCCCAAAGATCGTATATCCATTAACTGACAGAGTCAAGACTGCCAGATTCCAAAAACCATTTCAGGATTCCTCCCTCACCAAATTGATTTGGAATTTATTTTATTTTATTTTATTTTATTTTATTTTATTTTATTTTATTTTATTTTACAAACGTGTTGTAGCACCAGATTTTATATCCTTTATATGTATACAGCTGGACTATCCTACCATAGCCCCCCCAGGAGGAAACTTTATTGTACTTTCTGCTCATCTTTTCCACTGGCTCCAACCTCCTCTCCTATCCATGCCACTCAACACAGACCAGCAAAGGCTAGTTTGGATCAGTCTTCAGAAGGCCTTCCTGTTGCTATATAGAACACTAATGCCCCTCGGCATCTTCTGGAACCAGGTGATGGGTATCAGTTGAACAGATTAGGTGTAGAGAAAGGAGGAGTCAGTTTAATTGCATTTCACGTCACAAAGCACAGAGACTTCAGTAAGGGTCAAATTTTGCAAAAAATAGTGATAACTGTTCCTGTTCAATCCTCCTTGTCCTGTCCTGTGCTCCAGCCCCAAACACTTGGAACTTACTCTCACAGCTATGCTGGTGGTTATGGAGGGTATGAGAGAGCATGGAATCACACCTCCTAACAAGTGAAGATCCAAAATACAGAATCAAGATTTAAATAATGATATTCAACCTTTATATAGTACCTACTCTATGCTAGGCACTCTTTGAAATGCTTTTCATTTTTAACCCTTATAACAACCCTCTGAGGTAATTACCATTATTATTCCCACTTTATAGTTTAGGAACTAAAGACCCAAAGAAGTTAAATGACTGACCCTGGATCTTCAGGCTAGTGAGTGGTCAAGCTGGGAATTATATATAGGCAGTCTGGCTTCAGAGGCCATGCTCCTAACCATGCTAAACCCACTGTGTGCCAAGCCCTGTGCTGGCAACCAAATACAAAGATGAGCCAGAACCAGCATTAGGGGAGCTCACAGTCCAGTGGAGGGAGGTAATCACTAACACAGACAATAACAACACAGTGTGATAAGGGCTGAGACAGAGAGAAGCCCAGGGATCTGGAAGCCCAGAGAAGAGCTGCCTGCTCCCACCCAACCCAGCCTGGAGATCAGGGAAATATCCTGAAAGAAGGGTGCCTGACCTGACCCTGGAAGATAATCATCTGCCAATAATTGCTCCCCAGGAGGCAGGCATTAGTGTTTCCTGTGCCTGGACCAGCTCTGGTCCTGATAATCCCTTCCCCTCCTAATTGGATCTGTATGCTTCACACCCAGATTCTGCCCCTGATGAGAGAAGACTCAGCCAAACTCTACTTCCTGGATTCTGTATATTCAGCTCCCATTAAAAGCTCCAGTTTAATAATCTCCTAAAATTCCATGGCCACAGTGTGGGAGAAATCCTTTTCAGTAAACCTTCTAACAAAACACAATTCCATTATGTCCCCAAACCCCAAAATAGAATGATTTTCTTATTCTCTTTTCTTTAGAATCTTCACAGGGAGGGGAACACACATAGGGACTGGTGTAATCCAGCCACTGGAGTGTTTCACCAAAGGAGGGACATGAACAGAGTAGACAATACCCCCTAAGGTCCTGCCTGCATAATGGGGAGGACAGTCCTCAAATGAGATCAGAAGCAAAGAAAAGTATGTCTTGGCTGAGACAGCCTGAGCAATCAAAAGCATCCTAAGAAGTGTTACAGCTGTTCCAGTCTCACATCTGGAATCCTTTGAACAAAGAAAAAGGTACAGGTGGCTCTGCTCATTAGTTTGCAGGGGCAACCCATGCAGGTGAGACCTCAAACCCATTTCTGGGAGAAAGAATTATCAAGCACCCCAGGGCCAAGTACTGAATGAATGGGGGAAAAGATCAGTACTGCTCCCCTAGGCAAGAAGTCCAAGAGAACATGATTTTGGCCTGTCCTCCAAACTGACTTACATGAAGACAGAGCTCTGGGCCCTAAGCCTGGTGCTGGATAGAAAGGAAAGAAAGGAGGTGACTCAGGCTATACTGAGATTCAGCCTCTGAGCTCATCACTTTCTTGAGTCTCAGTTTTCTCATCTGTGAGATGTGGCTAATCATTTGTGATAAGATTATCCCTATAGGCTCATCTTAGAGAACTGTTGAGGGAATTGGATAGGATAATGGCTGTGAATGTGCTTTGTAAATGGATTCAAAGTACAAATGTGAGTTTACAGTAACAATGGCCAGTTTGCCTTCTACTCAATCACTGATCTCTACCCAGGAATACAGTCACATCTGTTTTTACCTATCATTTTTTATTATGGGTATTTTTCACTTTATACCATTTCTGTAAGGTAGATGGGACAGGTATTATCTCATTCCATAGACAAGAAAGCAGGATCCCAGAGAGGTAACTCAACTATAATCCACAATTTTTTTCTATAGGGAGGAATAATAACTATATATGCTGCTTTATCACTTTATAATCAACTAAGCATTTATACTTAGATGTTTCTTCTGATCAACCTTACTACCCTGAAAAGGGGCAAACTAACCCCTCCCTCCATTTTATAATGAAACAACTTATGCTCCTTGAAATGGGAGTAGCAAGGCAATGCCACATAGCCAGAAAGAGACAGACCCAGAAATGGAACCTGGCCCTTCAGATTCCAGATTCAGTGCTTGCTTCTCTCTTTGTTCCAACTTAAGTCACTCTCTGGTGGAAATTCCTTCTAGTCATTGATTTCAGAGTGGGGTATTACTTCTCGGCCTTTTGGCTAAGATCAAGTGTGGTTTCAGAGTGGAGAAAAGGAATTTTGACATACGGTACCTGACTTTGATTGACCTTGACCATTTCAAATGTAGTCTTTTGAACTTTTGAGTGTGTTACTGTATAAAATGAGTACCCCCTCCTTGCAGCTGCATGAGGTGCCACCTAAATTCTATCTCTGTGACCCTTGAATGCACCTACTCATTTCCATGTTCCTCCTTCTATTAGCTTGGGAAACTTCTCAAGGCAGGGACCCTGTTTTACCTGCCCTGTGTCCCCAGTGACTATATATAAAAGCTTGCCATAAATGTCTTTATAAAATTGAACAAATCCCTCATTTCTCTTCATTTCAGTTTCACTGTCTATAAAATAAAGGAGTAGGAGGCGATAGCTTCTAAGTTTCTTCCAGCATTAAAATTGTTTGATTTCATAAGAATGATGTTTTCTTTACCTATCAAAAGCATGATCATCCTCCAGCACCAGTTTGTCTTCCAATAAGTCTCTAATCTCCCACAGGCCTTTGGGGCCCCTCCCTCTCCTGAAATGCCAGAATAGTCACTATCTGGGCCATTCACCTGTCTTTCATCCACACCATCTCACCCATTACCTGTTCCTGAGCACCTATACCTTTTTTCCATACATTAGAGGGTATAGATTATTTCCCCAGTTAGACTGAAGTTTTTGAGCAGGAACCACGTACTACCCTTTTGGCTTTGCCCCCTTGTGTGCCAAATGCAGCCCTGCATTCATGCCTAGGAATCAGGAGAGCTGGATATTACTCCAAGTTTCTTTACTGACTCCTTGAACAAGCCACAAGACCCCTGAACCTCAGTTTTCTATGATATAAAATAGTACTAACATTATTGCTTCCAGAATTGTTGTGAGATTCATGTTAGATAAAAGACAAAAAAAAAAAACATTTTGTTATCCCAAATAATCTTACAAAGGTAAAAGTGTAATTAGCATCATGGTATGCTTGATATTGAATATATTTGACTATGGAAGAATATAAAGAACATGCATGTATTCATCTGCTCAAAAATTTTTCCAGACACTAAGATAGGTTCCAGAGGAAAACAAGGTGAGTAAGACATGGTCTCTGTCCTCAAATATTTCTCTGACTACAAGAACATTCTGGTGAAAGGAGCACTGAATTTAGAGGCAGAGACTTGGGCTTGAATCTGAATTCTGTTCTTGTGTGGCCTTAGGTCAAGTCATTTTAACACTTTGAAGACCAATTTCCTTTATTTCTAATGAGGAAGCTGGACCAGGCCATGCTTCCCAGCTATGTAAGTTTAGGATTCCATGAATATAAGAAAACTCATGGCATCTTTTCAAACTCTAGTGGATCTGTGGGGGTGGGGAAAATACATGGTTAATTTCTAAGTGGCTGCTGTCAAGCATAGGAATAGAAAAGTGCACCCTGCCTAGAGTGGAAGATGCTGTCCTCAAATAGCGTATATCCTAAGCACCACTGGCCCTGGCCTGCCTGTGTCCTTTATTGAGGCCGTGAGGCAGAGGCTGTTTCAGCACCATGGATAGCTCCACCATGGTGCTGCCTCCATGGCCTGAAGCCTAAACAGGCCTTTCCACCACCAACCAGATGTTCCTGCTTTCTCAGCCAGCTTAAGGCTAAAACAAACCTTTTCAACCAGGGTTTATCAGAGTTTCTAAATTACATACTGGGAAGAAATTTAATTGGTTTAATTAAGAAAGTTTATTTCATGGTAATTCAGTTTTGTTATGCTGCAAGACTTAATGTGTCCTCTGGTGGGAGCGTCTGTTATAAATATTCATTGCCTCACTCAAATACCCTCTCCTAGCCCTAATCTTCCTCCCTTACCCCATAGAGTTTGAAAATGTGTCTGAAGAATATTGAGGAAAGTGAGGCCTTCCTGAGCAAGGACATCAGGCCAAGACAAGGTCAACTGAATTCAGTGAGAAAGGCACAGAAGTTCAGAACTAAAAGAGATTTTAGAAATACAGTGTGCCACTCTTCTATTTTATAAATAGAGAAATTGAGGCCTGGAGGAGAAAGGGCAGGTCACACACTTAGCTAGTGACAGATATGAAACTAGGGACCAAGTCTCCTGACTTCCAAACTGCTGCACTGATCTCCCAAACTCTAAATTCAGGCTATTTTTAAGCTAACTCTTGAGATCATTTGGTCAATTTTATTAAATACTGAGGAGAAAGCTAAGGCCTAGACAGGAGGATGACGCCCTAAGCCACATACTGGCCCATCTGCCTCCATCCCACTGCAGAATTCCCCAACCTCTGAGAATCATGCAACTTCTGCTGGATTCCCTCCAGTGAAAAACAGCTTAGTATACATTTGTACAACTAGACTAGTTGTAGTAAGGGGATAAAATTGATATTTGACATTGCCTTTCCTTTATTTATTATTTATTTATTTATTTATTTACTTGAAAGAGAGACAACGAGAGGGAATACAACCGGGGGAGTGGGAGAGGGAGAAGCAGGCTGCCTTCTGAGAAAGGAGCGTGGTGCAGGGCTCAATCCCAGGACCCTGGGAGCATGACCTGAGCAGAAGGCAGACGTTTAACAACTGAGTCTCCCAGGCACCCTGACATTGCCCTTCCTTGAAGAAGTGTTCAATCCAGTTGGACAAAGGATAAAATGAAAGTAAGAAGCAAAGTGGCAGTAATAATCACCCCTTATGCATTGCTCAAACACGCTCGTCACAGTTCCCCTAATGTGTCCAAGTATTTCACACTTTTGTGCCTTTGTACTTGGATATCCTTCACAAATGCAACTGCCTCATGAACTCCCACTCATTTTTCATGACTCCAAAAACCACCCCAACCCCTCCCCTGTCACACAACCATAAGTAAGTCCCTCTCTCCTCCATGACCCAATGCACTCTACCATTTTATCTCATGACATTTATCACACAAATCCTATCTCACAACATTTATTTGTCTGTCTTCTCACCAGGGTAAGCTTCTTGGAATCACCAGTGCCAAGAGCATTGTCTGGCAAAGACTAGAAACTCATCAAATAGTAGCTAAATGGATGAGTATGAAACTCACTTACTGTGGAGTTTCTGTTCATTGGGGTATAAACCTGGAATAGTTTTATTTTTCCAATAACTACTATCAACTGTGCTCTATTGAACTCTCCCTTTTCCTGCTGGGTAACAGGCTGCCCTAACAAACTCTCAGTCTGAAGCCATAACTTTTCAGTCACTTTTAGTTATTAGACCAGTCTCATCTGTGTTCTTTAGGATTCAATTCTGTTTGCTTATTTTTTTTCTTATTCTTATATTTGATTTGAATCTCTTACCACCCACCTGTGCCATTCCCTGCTCCATACCCCACCATCCCTAACCTGCTCAAGTATCTGGTTCTTGTTGTGGGGGGTAGAGTATGCTCTTACCCACCTTCTCCTTCCTCTTCCACTGCTCTAATATTGGGGTGGAAGGAGGAAAGCAGAAGGTAGTGGTCTCCTAGTGTGACAGCTCACAGTAAGGTAGTTTTCTCCTAATTGTGCCTTAGCTTTAGTCACTGACCTGGTTTATGATGTGCAGTCCTTGTGGAATTGGGGAGTCTCCCCTAAATTCTGCAGAGGAGGGCCCTCTTCCAAGACATTCTATGCACTGCTCCTCCCGAGATTTGCCTCATCATTGGCTGATACCTCCCATCATGATCTCACAGCTCAATCCCGATGCCTCTCCCTGATGAAGTCCCCAATCTCATCTAATCTCTTAGGGCCTCCACTCAGAGGTTTGTGAGCACATTCGAGAACTGACTGATACAGAGAGCTTGTCCTTACTTCTTTTGTCTGGCCAACCCACCACCACCCATCGCTCTGCTCATCTGCTGCTACACCAGAGCCAGGCCAGGTAGTTAAATGGAGAAACAAAATGTCAGTCTATTCTTTACCTGAGGCCTTGTCTCACGGAGGGGAAATCGTTTGTCTCCTCCAGGGGAATGAGGTGGGAGGTAACAGCTTTTCCCTCTCCCATTCCTCCTCTTCTAGTGGGAAGGGGGTTAGAGTAGGGCTTGTTTTCTGAACCCTAAATCCACCATGCATTTTCCATGCTTCTCTCACCCCTGTCAGTGAGGCTGAAAAAGGGAAAGACTCCAAGAAAATAAAATTAGAAAAGAGCTGCTCTCAAGAGCCACCTGGCCAACCTCTGACTATGGCAGGTAAGAACAAGCCTGCTTTGCTCAATCCACTGACATTTGAAGGTTGTATGTTCTAGTAGCAAGCATTAATACCTCACTTAATACTTAACTATCACACACATAGAAAGTGCTTGGTAAATGTAAACTGAAGCTGAGCCTTAAAGACTAGATAGAATTAGAATCATGCAGAGGAAAAGGAATGGTTATGACATTTTACAGGAGATAGTACAGTGCTCAGCACTTAATGGGCCCTCAATAAATAACATGGATTAAACTGATCCATTCACGGCTAGAAGTTTCCTCTGGGGGGAAAAAAACTAAATTACAAGAACTTTGCAGCCAGATAGACTGAATTCAGATCACCATACTCCCTTCAATTTGACATCTTTAGGGGCGCCTGGGTGGCTCAGTGGGTTAAAGCCTCTGCCTTTGGCTCAGTTCATGATCCCGGGATCTTGGGATCGAGCCCCACATCAGGCTCCCTGCCCAGTGGGGAGCCTGCTTCCCCCTCTCTCTCTACCTGCCTCTCTGCCTACTTGTGATTTCTGACTGTCAAATAAATAAATAAAATCTTTAAAAAAAATTGGCATCTTTAGTAAGTCATTTGATCTCTCAGTCTCTGTATCTTCATCTGGAAAAATAAAGGAGGGGGGATTTAATAAAACCATTTAGAGGACTGCTATGAGGATTAACAGGGTGCATGGTACTGTGTAGCTGAGAAAATGCCATGTGTCCACCAAAAAGGTGGTTTTTTCCTCCTGTGCATATAACTTGGCTTTATTTCCCAGTTCTCGTAAGGAACCGTGAGACTGAAGTCTGGCCAATGGAATGTGGATAAAAATAAAGCATACCACTTCTAACCTTGGCCCTAAATCCACCATGCATTTTCCATGCTTCTCTCAACCCTGTCAGTGAGGCTGAAAGGGAAAGACTCCAAGAAAATAAAATTAGAAAAGAGCTGCTCTCAAGAGCCACCTGGCTAACCTCTGACTATGGCAGGTAAGAGCAAGCCTGCGTTGCTCAATCCACTGACATTTGAAGGTTATATGTTCTAGTCGCAAGCATTAATACCTCCCTTAATACTTAATAACACACACATAGAAAGTGCTTGGTAAATGTTGACCATTATTAATAATATTTTTATATCACTTCAGTTTACAAGCACTTCTTATTTCTTCATGTAATTTGTTTTCACAATGCCCTTGTGAATGCAGTATGGAGAACAAAGAGTAATGCTCCATTTTGTAAGTGAGGAAGCAAGACCTGCTGGTGAATGGAGGTACCCACCAATCACACACAAGCAAGGAAGTCATATGACCAAGACCAAAACAATTAGACTTGACTCAAGCCCTTCTTACCCTGCCCAACATAACCAGCATCAGTCCCCTGGTATCTGTCCATGCCAGAGGATGACAATAATTTAGGGTCACTAGTGGGACACAAAAGTTTAGTAATTCCTGACAAGACTTGTGCAGGCAGGCAGATCAGATACCAGATACTAAAGTTAGATGTGGTGACATCATCATTGGTTCAGAAGACCACATGCCACAATGGAAAGAACTAGGAGATGTGGATTCTAGTTCTGGCTTTGCCACCATCTTGCTGAGTGACTTTGGGCAAGTAAGTGTGCATCTCAAGACAAAATCTAGAAGGTAGTTGTCAGGACTTAGGGGTTAGCCTTGTCCCAGAGGTCAGGGGACCCCCTGATTGCAGAGTGGGCAGAGTGTACCCTAACTCCAGGAGACTTTGGGAATCTCCTCAGAGGCCAACTGAGAATGGGCCAGCTCCATCTCCCACCTCTACCCCATGCAGCTGCTCATGCTTCAAAACCCTAGTCAAAAGGCATCTGTCACCAAAACAAGTGGCCTGGCATTCCAGCAGGGAGCAAGAGCTGGGAACAAATGGTGTTTTCTCTAAACAATTGTTTCCAACAGCAATTCCCTTTCCAGAGTGGCTTTATTATTATTATTATTATTATGCTTGTTCACTAATTAGTTTGAGACACATAAATATTTCCAATGTACCGATAACAAATACCTCTATCTGAGGGAATCAACTGCCCTCAGACTGCCAACTCCGGTGAATCACCACCTGCCAGGGCTGGAGGGATCTGAGAAGCAGAAACTACAATGTGAGATCCCAAGAGGGGAGGCACTTACAAAAGGTCACATGTAGATCAGAGGCAGGGCCAAGATGAGAATTCAGGTTATCTGTCCTTGAGAGCAGTGTCTAACTAGTTACTGATATAAATATTGTCTTATTGTCATTACTATTGTTATTATTTTAGGATAGACCTAGGTTTGAATCCTGATTCTCCATTCACTAACCATATGCCTCTCTTTCTCAATTTTCTCTACAGAATGTGTAAATAATTGCCATCCCCTTGTAAAGATCAAATGAAAAAAATATATGCAAAGTTTCTGGCCTTTAATGAGTAAATGATCCTTCTTAATTAACATTTAAAAATAAGTGGGAAAGGTCCCAGAAGAAAAAAAATAGCAGTGCAGTTAAAGCACAGATACGGAGCTGGATTATCAGGGTTTGAACCTGGCTCTACTATTTAATAGCTCCAGGAGTTAAGAAACCTCAGCTTCCTTTGTCTTCCAAATGGGGATGATCATGGTAGTGGTGGTAATATATGCATCATAGGTGTATGGACACACACAGTAAGTACTATGAAAGTGCTAGCAACCATTATTTCCAATTTTCCCCTACTCCTGTTCAGCATTTAAAGATTTCTCACATCAACCTCTCACTGTGGCCTGGAAGGGGGGAGCAGCAAAAATTATTTTGCACACTTCACAGAGAAGATGAGACTCCGAGAGGCCTAGAGTCTTACCCAGGTCCCACAGTCAGGAGGTGGCAGAGCTAGGACTTGAACTGGAGGTTCAGCTGTGAGTACTGACCCCTTCCCTGCCCTCTGACAACAGCTGGCCCAAGCCATAGAGCAGAGTGAGGATTGAGGCTGTACTGCTACCTCTCCCAAGCCCATTCCAGTTCTGTGCCAGGCACCCCCATGGTTGAAAGAGGGCTGAGGGGACACAGGAATTGAGAAGGTGAGTGAGAACAGATAATGCCGCACTGCTGGCTTCTAAAGTGAGCAGGGGAAGGAGAGGGCAGTAATTTTAACTGGATTGATTTCACCTGTAGGGCCGTTAACTTAATGTCTCCCACTTGGTTAGGAGCAAAGCCAAGCTGAGCTGCAGGTGCTTGCAGCTTGCTGCCTCTGCTATGTAGGAGGTTAGAGAGAAGAAGGGTCACCTCAGAGGAGGCCAGGCTGGGCCGGGGCAAGGGTGAGACAAGAAAGGAGGAATTCATGCTTAGATTTATGCATGTGCCTCTCTAAACGTTGCATCCTAAGTGCCTCATTGCTGAGAAAGTCCACAGACTGAGGATCAGGACCCCTGAGTTCAAGTCCTGGCTCTGGGACTTGCCAGGCAATTAAATTAGGCAACTACTTTTGCCACTTTGCAGAACTGGGGGGTATGTATCCCTATGTGGAAGAGCTGAAAGGTGACTGAAAGATGCTGAGCTCTCTCAGTGTATAGCAGCCTTTGGTGACCACCTGCTCTGCAAATAGGGAGAACCCTACTCTCCACTCCCTCCTAAGGTCAAGGCAGGCTGAGCTCAGCATCCTCATCCATACCTACCTACCTCCATAGCCCACCCTATTACACTTAGTGCAGCCCCCACACTCTTGCACAGGCTGCCCTTCCATCCTTGCCTTCACCCTAGGCCACTAAAACCCTCCCCTACTGACCCCTGACTGTTCCAGTCTTCTGCTTCTACTTCTCCAACCACCAAACTCCTCCTTGCACCTCCACAGAATACACATGGCCCCATCTTGCCCCCATACCATTTTCTGTTTGCTAGCCTAGATCTTGAGCAAGAAGAGTATTATAGACTGAATTATGTCCCTCTAAAACTCATATGTTGCAGTCCCAGCCCCCAATATGACTGTATTTGGAGATATGACCTGTGAGGAGGTAATTATATTAAGTTACCTCAAGGGTGGGGCCCTAATCTAATAGACTGGTGTCCTTATAGAAGAAGAGATACCAGGACCGTTCAAGCACAGAGGAAAGCCCACATGAGGACACAGGAAGAAGGTGGCCATCTACAAACCAAGAAATGAGCCCTTACTAGAAAACAACCTTGCTGGAACCTTGACTTTGGACTTTCAGCCTCCAGAACTGTGAGAAAGTAAATATCTGCTGTTTAAATCAACCAGTCTACGTATTCTGTGGCAACCCTTACAAACTAATGTAGAGGACCTGTGTCATGTTTCATTTGTGACCTTAGATGGTCACTTCCTTTCTCCAAGGCTATTTCTACAGCTGATAAAAGGAGTCAGCTCTGCTGAGAGAAACTCAGGAATACCTTTACAGAGAAGGTGATGGTCAAAATTGAGTAGTTGCTGGCAGGAAGAATGAAATCTAGCACAGGAAGGGTGCCCAGCAATGCCATTGAGGCTTGGAACAGCCCATCCTTAACCGCCAGGTAAGGTTTGGTCTGAAGGAGTCATATGTGATGAAGCTCAAGTGGGCAGAGCAGGACATGGGGGGCTCTGCTAAGCCATACAAAGAGCTTTATCCTTTCTTCTGGGCATAAGGAAGCCAATGAAGAGTTCTGAGCAGGACAGTGGCATGATTTGCATTTTAGAAGGGTTACTTGGCTGGTATATGGAACCTGGATTAGACATGTAGGAAGGAGGCTGATGTTGGATCTCTGCCACGGGTAATGGTCTAGAACAGTAGAACAGGAGGAAGATCATGGTGAGTGACAGCAGGAGAATGAATGGAAGATGCAATGCTCTTCTGGGTGCAGGGGGTGGGGGAAGGATGCTGACACATTCTCCACTTGGGCAGCTGCTGCACAGGGCCAACCCAGGATGTAGAGGAGCCTGTGGATGTGGAAGTGCTTTTACACATTGTAGGAGGGGCTGTTGTCCACCCCAGCAACCAGCAAAATGTTAGATACATTATGTGTGTTCAGTAACTACTAGCTCAATAAATAAATATAAAGAAACAAAATGGTAAGGTTATTACCATGGCCACACCTATGGTCTAAAATGGCAATCTTGACTCCCTGTCATGAAGCTGGCAATCCCCCTAAATATCTCTTTGACACTCTGGACCAGCCACACCCTGTGAGGACCGAACCAACTCAGCTCTTCCTAGTTAGGAATCATGAGCTATGGGAGGGATGCTGTCTCACTCAATACTTCACTTAATCCTTGCAATGACCATGCCAGGTAGAAAGAGCAGCCCCATCGTGGAGGCGAGGAAACTGGGGCTCAGAGGGATTCAGCAACTGACCCAAGGCCACCGGGGTGGATTCCTCATTCCATCCTATAGCTTCTTATTTCCTTAAAGGCTCTGAACTCTTCACCTTCGATAGAGAACAAGAACAAATTCCTGGAAGTGATCTGCTGCACCGTTTGGCTGGAAAATTTTTTTTCTTTGAAAAAATATCCTGTCATCCTCTCCTTTTTTCTTCATATTTCAGAGTCTTGGGCCACAGCTTTTAACTTAATCTGCTGGAAAATATAGCCTGGCCACATATCCTGTCACTCTGATCTGAGGCACAGCTCTCAACCACAAATGATTTCCACTTCTCATTAAGAAGATCCATTCATCATATCTGATCCAGGACCTAGTTGTTCCTCCCTGAAACATATAATTAGAATAAAATTAGAAATCCAGAGTATCAGAACTTCCCCTAGCTTGTCTCCTTATTGTCAGATAGGAAAACTAAGGTTCAGGGAGGGGAAGGGACCAGCTCAGAGTCACACAGCCAGATAGTGGCAGAGCTGGGACTTGAACCTCCATTTCCCAGCTCCTCATTCAGTTTTCTTCTCTCAGCTCTCGCACACACACTAAATGAAGTTAGAAACCAGCAGGTTACTCACTGTCTCCTTTGAGATGGATTTTATGTGGTTTGATTCCTGAGGTTCTGACCTGTCCACTGAACTCTCCTTCCACTCACTTGCTTCTGAAAACAAGAACTAGGTAGCAGAACCACATGCTGACACCGTGGTATAAAGAGCTTGAGGAATAAGAAAAGGTGAGCTGAAAGGGTGTTGGGGAAGTTGGAAAGAAGAAGAAGAAGGAGGAGGAGGGGAAGGGGAAGAGAATGAGGATGGGGAGGAAGGAGAGGGAGGGGGGAGGAGGAAGAGGGGGAGGAGAGGAAGAAGACAGGAGCCAAAGATTAAAACAACAACAACAACAAATGAGCCCCCATTTTGAAACATCTATTCTTGCCAGGCACTGTGCTAGCCAAGGTGAATTCATTTCCTCATTTAATCCCCAGGTCAACCCTGTGGGGTAGAGACAGTTAATGTTCCCATTCCACAGGGCGGAATGGGGGAAGGACTTCTGATGGATTTCTCCTGCCCTGCATTTGGCCTCTGGACTTTTGAGGCCCTCACTGCCAGCCCAAAAATGGGTTCACACCCTCCTTTTCTGCCAGGGAGGCCAGGAAAGAAAAGGGAAGGGGCCGGGAAGCCTGGGTCTCTCCCACATGCCCTGTGAACAGGACCAAGCCACCACTATGCCAGTTACTACAAATTCAGTCATTCAAGTGTCAGCCCTGTGTTAGGCCCTGGGCAGGGACGGGGAAATACAAAGCTATAAACAAAGGAAGTTAATCTAGTTGAGCCTAGTTTCCTCACCTGTAAAATGAGGACAATCCTCTTCATTTAATCCACACACAACCCTATGAAATAAGTGTAATTGTTTATCCCGTGGAAGTTCTGCCCAGGTCATAAAAAATACTCTGTAGACAGAACTATTACATTAAAGAGACGCACAGTCCTCCCTCAGAAGTCTCCCAGCTTGGTGAGGGAGGCAGTTATGCGCACCCAAGTAAAGATATGTGCTGCCATTTACTAAACAACTCTCTTTTCCAGGCATTGAAGCTACAGTATCTCTAACCCTCACAGAACCATACCAGTCCTAGCACCCCTGCATTTGACACCCAAGGAAACTCAGGCCCCACAAAAAGACAATCAATTTGCTCCAGGCTACCCTACCTAAGAATTTCACCCCAAGATTCCAAGTGTCTCTTTTTGGCTTACCCTGTTTCAAAGCAGGATTCAGGGAGCTCTGGAATTGAGGTCCAGGCCAGGGTCTGTATCACCCAGCACTAGCCCTTTTGCAGGATGGAGAAGTGAACAGTGAGAAGAAACCAAGCCAGAAGGAACTCCCAGGCAGCCCACTTGGGACTAACCCAGAATATCTGGGTTACAGAGACCCCAGGTGCAAGGGCAGGGGCAGGGCAAACAGAGTACGCAGGGAGCCTTGTCAAATTTTGAGAAGGAGCCATTGGGAAGGGCCAGTCTTCCTCCCTTCATGACCTATGGGAGGGACTAGCAAGACATAGAAGAAGGCTGGGACTATAGCCCTGTGACAGAGGAAGCCCCACCTGATAGGGAGGAGAGGATGGCCCATCACCAGGCATCTGCAGGTTTCCATCTGCATCCTCAACCCTGTGGGGAATACAAAAAAAACCCTGAAGCCCTACCCTCCTGGGGGCTTCACTTTTCTCCATGGGAGGATGCCTGCCCATGGGAGAAAAGAATAAATTCTTCTTCATAACAATTCCGTGAGGCAGAAGTTGTCATCATTCCTGATTGTCAGATGAGGAAACAAGGCTCAAAGAGGGGAAGCAATTCGCCCAGGTCAATCTGTCCCCACAGTGAACCCTTCTAGCTCTTACCACTCTGAGTCATGTCTCTTGGCCCCTCCTTGTTCAGTTCCTCTTATTTTTAGAGGAGAGTAACACATGGGCCCCTACCACAGAGGCCTAGGGACTGGCTGTGTGACATAAACTTCCAAAGCTTTTTACAAATACTTATCTCCAGGTCCTGTCACAAGAGATTCTGATTTGAATAGCTTGGGCAGGGCCCAGGAATATGCATTTTTAAATAAATGTCAAAACTGTTTCTAATTTGCAGTGGTGGCTACAAATAAGAGGACACCTTTGAGATATTCCTTAAGCTCCATCCCAAGGCCCAGTGAGGAGTGTGGAAAAGTCATCCCCATGACCAAGAGAGCTGAGAGAGCTTCATATCTGTCATACAAGGGTTTTCCCTGAAGTCTGTGAGAAATCAGATTTAATCATCCTCTGGATCACTCACTCTAAGAGACTGAGATTCTATGATTTTAAGATTTTGCCCTCAGCTCCGGTGAAGTAAGGGATGGAGGTAGACCGTGCAGATTCCTGTTAAGAAGTAAAGAGGAGGCAAGTGGTGAAAATAGCCTTGCCAATCTATTATATCATTTGACTAGCATCTAGCTCAGGGGCTAGCATAGCGTAAGTGTTCAATAAATACTTGTTGAGTGATAATGTGTTTGTCAGGGTTACAGGTCTAAGAAACCCAGTTGAAACTTGCCCAGATAAAAGGGGGGAAGGATACTGAGCTATCTCTTATAAGAGGGGCATTAGGGCTTTGAGAACCACAGGAGCCAGGGGCTCGAATGCCATTAGGTCTGTCACCCATCTCAGCCTCTCTTTGCATATCAGCATCATTCCATCCAACAAAGACCTGGTTTTCCCCCATATGGCAAGAAATATGATGACTTATACCTCCCAAACCTCACTCCAAAGACTTCCACTATCAGAAAGGATCTAGGATTTTTCTTCCCTTCATTTCAGTTTCGAAAATCCCCAGGAAGCCCTCTGACTGGCCCAGCTGAGTTAGGGGTGCAACTCTGGCCAGGTGAGTGGGATTACATAGCTCAGACAATATTCTTAGAGAAAGAGTTGTTATGAGTCAGGCACTTACTCCTATTGGTGTCTATTACCCAAAAAATTGTATGAATGCTTTCCAGCATACATCATAGTTCGGTCAATTTTACGTTTTCACATTATCTTGTTTGGTCTTCAAAACAACCATGTTTGGGGATGATAGGAGAGAAACACTCTTTTCAAATAGATTAAGTGGGGCCCACGGACACACAGCTAGGTTCCAGGACTGGGACAGGACCTCATCTCTTCTGACTCCTAGTCACATATTTGATGAGCAAATGGATAAATAAAAAAACAACAGTGACAGCTATCATATATGAAGTGCCAGGTTCTTTACATAGATTATTTCATTTAACTCCCACTACCCTATTGGTATTATTTTTACTCCCATTTTATGGGTGAGGAATTTGAAATCCAGAGTTATTATTTGGCTTGCCCAAAATTAGCTTAGAAAGGACAAAGCCAGAATGGAATTCACAATGTCTTCAATGTGAAAATCTGAGCCCTTTCTTCTGACACACGCTACTGAAAAGCCATAAATACCAGCACCATGTAATTTGGGAAATGCCAAAAAGTTCCTCAGCTCTAATCCTTCCCCCACCCTTTGCCAATTCCAAGTGTTTGGCATTCCTTTCAATTAACATTATAATTCTTGGAGCCCAAGTCTGCTTCTGTTCAAGTGCATATGTACCAGGGAGAGAGGTAAGCACTCTAACCTAGTGGTTCTCTCAGGGTGGTTGCTGAACCAGCATCAGTGGGAACTTATTAAAAATGCATATTCTGGGGTGCCTGGGTCGCCAATCAGTTAAACATCTGACTCTTGATCTCAACTCAAATCTTGATCTCAGGGTCATGAGTTCAAGCCCCATGTTGGGCTCCACCCTGGGCATGGAGCCTACTTTTTTTTTTTTTTTAAAGATTTTATTTATTTATTTGACAGAGAGAGATCACAAGTAGATGGAGAGGAAGGCAGAGAGAGAGAGAGAGGGAAGCAGGCTTCTCGCTGAGCAGAGAACCCGATGCGGGACTCGATCCCAGGACCCTGAGATCATGACCTGAGCCGAAGGCAGCGGCTTAACCCACTGAGCCACCCAGGCGCCCCTGGAGCCTACTTTAAAAAAAAAAAAAAGTGCACATTCTAAGGCTCTACCCCAGACCTACAGTTATGGGTTGAGTTGTATCCTCCTCAAATTCATATGCTGAAGTCCTAACTCCCAGTACTCGGAATGTGACTATATTTGGAGATAGGGTTTTAAAGAGGTAATTAAGCTTAAATGAGTTCACTGAAGTAGGTCTTAATCTAATCCGACTAGTGTTCATAGAAGAAGAGATTAGGACACAGACACACACAGGGTAAAGACTATATGAAAACATCAGAAGAAAACAACCATCTGCAAGCCAAGGAGAAAGGCCCCTAGAAGAAAACTACCCAATCCTACATATACCTTGGTCTCAGACTTCTAGCCTCTAGAAGTGTAAGGAAACAAATCTCTGTTGTCTAAGCCAGCTCTGTCTGTGGTACTTTGTTATGGTAGCCCTAGCAAGCTAATACATCTACTAAATCAGAAATTCTAGGACCTAGCAGTTTGTGTTCTAACAAGCCCTCTAGGTGATTCTGAGTACACTAAAGTGCTCTAAGCCATAATCAGACATTTATGCTCTTTGTTGCTGGAATGTGTAAATATAAGCCTGACCCGGCTTCAGCTATGATTCTAGCCTGGTGGGGCCAGCCTGCCTGCCTGAGCGACTAAAGTCAAATGCAGTGGGAAGCAAAGATGAAACATGGCATGGGAGAGAGTGAGAGTGACAGCCAGCAGAGATGGGATGACATAGATGACAGCGTTCAAGTCCACAGAAGACCACTCTAGGATAACCCAGGCCAGTTCACTCCCAAGTTTTGACAGTTAAAAGTTATCTTTGCCAGGTTCATGTCTGTAAATAGAGTGTATACTCCCAACAGATTAGACATGGTTCATTTTCCTTACAAGCTCCAAAGCACTGGGCACCAGGATCATGGAATACAGGTATCTTCTAAGTAAATATTGCCTGATGAACTCTCACGAATCCACCCCTCCTCCCCATCCGCACGGCCATCGCTGATTGTTGGCCTTATCAGCTCTCATCTAGATCCCTGCAACAGCCCCTAACTGGTCTACATCCAAACTCTCCTCCTCTTCTTCCCACATCCCTCCACCTAATTCATTTGGGGACCTCAAAAGAGCCTTGCTATGTCTCTCTGTTCCCTCTGCCTCTTCTTCTTCTCCAATCCCAGTCACCCTTCAAATCTAGCTCCAGTCTCTCATCGTCCCCAGGGACTTTTCTCGATCCCTGTGTCCCACACTCCAGGCTCAGTGGACCTCTTCCCTCTGCACTATGGGAGAGGTAACGTTTGTTGAGTTCTCACTATGTGCCAGCTTCTGTGTAAGCCTTTACAATCATTACCTCTTTAAATCCTCACAACCATGGATGCCATCATTCTCCCCATTGTAGAGATAAAACACAGAAAACTAAGTGACTTGCCCAAGGTCACACAGCTCCTAAGTGGCAAAGTTAGGGATTTCAACCCATGAAGACTGGCTTTAGATTCCTCACTCTTAACTGCGACACAACACTGTCTCCACATACCCTCATTTCTGTTCTTTTTTTTTTTAAGATTTTGTTTATTTATTTATTTGTTTGTTTGTTTATTATTTGTCAGAGAGAGAGAGAGTGAGAGAGCACAAGCAGGCAGAGTGGCAGACAAAGCAGAGAGAGAAGCAGGCTCCCTGCTGAGCAAGGAGCCCAATGCAGGACTTGATCCCAGGACCCTGGGATCAAGACCTGGGTTGAAGGCAGCAGCTTAACCGACTGAGCCACCCAGGTGTCCCATCATTTCTGTTCTTTTACCAAGTAAGAATTTCTCCTATGGTGAGCTTTTTAAGTGTAAATTCAGTATGATATGATCCTTTAATTAGAGAGCACAATTTGCAGTGAACATACCACAGTGGAAAGGAAGAGTCTATTACTGGGGAACTAGTGGAGGGGATGGTGGGGGCTGCAGATGGCAGTGTCTAATGTTTTTAGGATGCCTTAGCAGGGCTTGGCCCTTTGTTCTCCAGCAGTGGATGGTCAAGGTGAATGGAAAGTGAGAGAAGTCTGCCCTAGTGACAGTGCTGGGGGTGGGGGTGGGGGCAGACAGCAAAAGAAAGGATGCTCCTCTTGAGCAGATGCATGGGGATGTCTAAGGCTAGATTTGCTCTGTGATGTTCAGGTTTTACAGTCATATACTTATAGCTATAAAAGTGCCTTTATTATTGACATTTCTGGAGGAAAAATAACTTTGTTATGGTGAGTCTGAAACTATCTAGCTCTTAACCTGTTTTGCCCCACTGAAGCAATTCTCTCTATAATTCCATCTCTTATAATACAAGATTTCTTAGGAATGCAACTTCTGCATCCTAATAGAACATAGTACATGAGTTGTGTCTGTTGGGATGTCTCTTCCCCCTTGATTGAGCACCCTGAGGGTGAGACCATGTCAGCTCTATTGGTAGACTTCAGAGCACAGAGAACATGCCCAATGGCTGTTAGCTGTGTGCTGCCTCTGCCAACACCCACCATCCCTCCTGAGAACACACCCTTTATTTCTCTTCTCTGTCATATCTTTTGGCAAATGTAACATCACCAGCTGGTCTGACTACCCTGATCTGTCTCCTGCAAGCATCTTGGCTCTTTGCAAACCAGCATTGCCCAGAGCCCATATTCACATGAAACCACAACACATACCATCAATGGCCATCATTGCCATTACAAAACTCTTAGCAGTCCAAAGAGACTGGGTTCAAACCCCAGCTCTACTACTCCCCAGCTCAGAGGTCTTGGGCCAGTCATGCAGCTTCTCTAAGCCTCAGTTTCTTCATCTGAAAAATGGAGATAATAAAATACTTCATGCACAGGGTTGTCATGAAGATTAAATGAGATAATATATAAAGACTGGCATAGGACCTGACATATAAGCATTGCATAAATAAAGGTTGTTGTTTACACTGTTTCTTCCTCACAAAAGTCCTGAGAAAGAAGAAGAGATGGTCCCTGTATTAATTTATAGAAGAGGAAACTGAGGCACAGGATGCTTAGGTGGCAAACCCTGGATCACACAGATCCTACCAGCTCCCTTCCTGCTTCCTCACCCAGTGGGCCCCAAAAGCCTACTCAAGGAAACAAACAATACCCGGAGGGGAGGACAAGTGGTTTTGTGGTGGCCTAGAGTTTGGATGAGCCAGCTAAGTCTGCAGACTTTGACTCTTGGAACTGAACCTGCCCTTCACCACAATTTCTCTCAAAAAAATCCAAGAGCACGTTAGCCATGGGATGATAACTCCCTGGTCTGGCCACTCATGGTCCTGCACCAAGAAGTGTGAGCACTGGGCTCTACCTTCTACTCCACAGATCAGCAGGTGTGTGACTTTGGGAAAGTCACTTCTGCCCTCTAAGCCTCCATTTCCTCGACTGTCTCTCTCCATGGACAATAATACCTGATCACCTGATCTGCAAAGTCACTCAAGGATCCAACAAACTATTGCATATAAAGTATCTAACACAGGACACAAGACCTGGTCTACATGGTGCACTCAGAAGCAAAAGCTATTTGATGATGATGATGATGATGTTGATGGAGATGATGATGATGATGATGATGATGATGATGATGATGATATAAAATCTCTCCTCAGCAGAGTGGGACTAAAGACTCAGCAAGATTTAAGGCCCACCTGGATAAACACTGGGCAAGTTTATGCTGGTGGGTCTGGCAACACTATTAGAAATCAGGGTGAATCCAAGTGCCACCAGATATTATTGTGCCCAAACCCTGTCCTGCCTTCACTCTCTCCTTCAAGTCACTGAGTGAAGAAAGAACTCAGGCAATAATCAGAAAGAAATGGCTCAGTTATGCTGATTTTTAAATGCATCTTAGACCCCAAACCCAGTGCTGAGAACTGGGCTGGGCCATGGGGAGGGCTCCTTCACCTGCACGAGCTAGGATGCTCTAGTCAGAACCTACACAGGCCCTCAACTGATTATTCCAGCCTGCAACAAAATGTAAGTCTCAAGGTGTGGTCCAGGGACCCTGAGACTTTGTCAGGGGATCCAAGAGGTCAAAACTACTTTTGTGTTATATTTGAAAGTCTATATATGACTTTTTCAAGCTCATGTCAGGAGTATACAGTGGAGTTTTTCAGACTGCATGATGTAAGATATCATAACAGATTGACCCCAGAAGCCCATATGAGAACTCAGCTATCTTCTTTTAAGCCAGGCATTAAAGAGATTTATAAAAATTTAAATAATGTCATTCTTTTCCCTTAATTTATCCCAGAAAATACAGTTATTTTTCATTTAAACAATATGATTTATGTTAACATAAAATGAGTTTGTTATTGCATTTGAAATGAATTAATTAATAAATAAAATGGTTATATTTTTGTTTTAATTTCTAATATAGTAAATATCTATAGCTATAACACACATAGAGTAAAGTTCTTTGGAATCTTGAGACTAAAATGTTTGATAACTACTGCCTTAGATTCTGGCACATGTGCACAAGGGACACAAAAAAGAATACCTACAATAGCATTATCTTAGCAAAATATCTGTAATAACAAAAACATGAGGAACTCTAATGTCCACCCACAGGAGAATGGATAAAAACATTATGATTCAGTCACCCAGTGAATTGTATATCATTGAAAATAAATGCATTATAGCTTTAAAAAAAACAAAGGATATTTCTAAGGTTTATTTTTATTTATATTTAGTAAAATCAAGGCAAGTCACAGAACATACTTTATGATATCACTCTTACAAAGCTCAAAAACAAACTATAAACTAAACATATATATTTCAGGGCATCTACATATGTGATAAAACTTTTTTTAAGCAAGAAAATGATAAATACACAATCCACCCACTTAGATGGAGGCTGAGGGCTGAGATAAAGTAGGAACACACACAAGATGAACTGTGGTTGCTTATGTTCTAAGCTGGGTAGGGGCTGAAGAGTAGCCATTTTATTATGATGTTTCATAATTATATATGTTGTACACACTCTTTAATAAATATCAAACATAATATTAAAAATAATGTAACCCCTAGTACCCAGACTGTGGCCATTTCCCATTAAAAAGAAATGGAGGCAATTGACAGTTGTATTTTAAACTAGGAATTATTGAAGCCCTTTCTACCCCAAGCTCTTGAAGAAATGGCTGTTTGCAGGTCTGGGCAGGAAACATACTAAATGGAACATCTCGTCACCTGGGAAAGCAGGGAAGTTAGCAAAGACTTCTGATGCCACTGTCAAAAGAACTCAGGACCCAAGTTGAAGAGGTTCCCATTAGCCAAAGATGGGATGGGATCATCTGAGCATCAGCAAAGATAAAAACTAAAACGGTTTGAAAAACATCATGCTTATTTAAATCCATGAGTACATAATGATACAAAGTCATCTCATTGGTCACCTTTGGGTAATGCCAAGGAACCAACTCACTATTTTAAAAATTGAATATAAATAGAAAGAATCAAGCACTTATCCTGCTTCTCCTGTACAAACCATATTTTGGTATATCCAAAGAGTTAATGAGAGGATGTTAATCTTTATAGAAGTCCAGCTAAAGAACAAAAAGTGATAGAACTGTTGTACAAACTCTGAAGAAGCAGCTGATCTAGGCAATGATGCTGGATGACTGCTAACAACAAAAAGAGACACAACAATTAGACATTTGTGTGGCTCGTGATAAAAGTTCACCCCACAACCTCTGAACTGTTCTTGCTCACAAATAAAAGCTAATGAGGGCTCTAGATTTAACAACTGATATCCAGGAAATACAGGGGTCAGATGAACATATCAAATGACACCATGGGATGCAATCAGCAAAATCTAGGTGTGGGCAACAGGATGAACAACCCAGTTTCTTCAACAAATGTATAGCTGAGGAAAAATAAGAGGAGGATGTATCTTATGGATTGAAAGAGACTTAAAAGACACCAATAGCCAAATTGAAGCATATGGAACTTATTCAGATTCTGAGACAAAGTGTAAAATAAATTAAATTATAAATTAACCTAGGAAATTTAAACACTATGTATTTGATGATATTAAGTACTTTTTCGTTATATTCTTTTATGTGTTTTTCCAAGTTTTTATTGTGGTATAATGCACATGACATAAAATTCACCATCTTAACCATCTTTAACATAGTGGTATTAAACGCATTCATAATGTTGTGCAACCATCACCACTGCTCATCTCCATAGCTCCTTCCATCTTGTAAGACTGAAACTCTCTACCTATTAAATAACTCACCATCCCTACCCTCCAGCCCCTGGCACCTCCATTCAATCGCTTTCTGTCCCTATGATTTTGGCTAAGTACCTCAGATAAGTGGAATCATAAAATGTCTTTTTGTGACTGGCTTACTTCTATACTTAGGTATTTTAATGCAACCTTAAACTCATACACATGATGACATGCTGTCTAAAATTTTCTTTAAAATCATCTGGGGCATGGTAGGGTGGAGAGAGTAGGCAGGAATAAATGAAACAAGGTAGATCATGAGTTGACACCTGTTGAAGCTGAGTGATAGGTACATGGGAGTTCATTATTCTCTTGTATATTATTCTACTTTTATAGGAGTTTGAATTTACCATAATAAAACTTCTTACAAAGAGCAAAGGCAAAATAAAGATCTTTCCAAGCAGCAACAACAACGAAGAAAGATAATGAAGGAGCAGGAGGAGGTTATAATCATTCAGGTGGAGGATGGTGATGCCCTTAAGGGAGCATGAGAAACAGTTTGGCAAGAACGGTGATGAGCTGAGTTTTGCACATGTTGACTTTGAGATGCCACACTCCCTCATTTAAACATCCATCAGAAATCAGTTCATCTTGGAAAGAGCATCTCTGGATCATTTAAGAAAAACATCAAAGCTAAGCAAACAAACAAGGACAGCTCCATCCTTTATGCTTCCTATCCAGGAAAGCAAGTGTTTATCTCTGTCCTAAGTTTCCTGGCCATAAGTTAGTTCCATATATGTGACAGCTTCCACATTCCTATGGTGACTCAAATGTACACAGCATTTGGTATCTTGGACACCATCAGAGAAGGGGGGACACCTTGGCAGGTGAACCAGGAGGGTTTTGCAGAGTAAACAATTCACCTCACCTGACAGAGGGACATTGAGGCTCAAAGAGCTGAAGTGACCTACCAAACACAGACTCATTCATGCTACAGCCACCAGAAGAACTCAGGACTGGGGATTCTCAGCTGAGAGGTACTGAGCCAGGGACGCAAAAGATAAGTAACATTTTAAATTAGGAACCTACTGAAGCCCTTTTTCACCCCAAGCCCTCTGGTAACCCTAGAAAATCATAGCTCCTAGCAATACTGAACAATTCAAGTCTAAGGGAAGTGAGATCTGCTGGACATCAACACTTGCAACTCTCTCCACCTCCCATCCCTGTCCCTCAGCACCTACAAAAAGAAGCCCTTCCTCCTCACCTCATACTGGGACACCCCCACCATCCATCCAAGCACCCAGGCAGGAGCCAAGGGACCAAATTGATGTCATGCCCCAATCCCCCACACCTCACAAGAATCCATCCATTATTTACTGAGCATCTGCCATGTGCCAGGCACTCTTCTATTGTTAAGAACATGTCAATGAACAAAACAGACAAAATCCCTGCCCTGTGGAGCTTACATTGTAGTGGAGGGAGACAGAGAATAACCATAACAAGTAAGTTAATGTTGTGGCACATTAGAACCATGAGAGACTATGGACTCTGAAAAACAATCTGAGGGGTTTGAAGCGGCAGGGGGTGGGAGGTTGGGGGAACCAGGTGGTGGGTATTAGAGAGGGCACAAATTGCATGGAGCACTGGGTGTGGTGCAAAAACAATGAATACTGTTATGCTGGAAAATAAATAATAAAAAAATTACAAAGAAAGAGCAGGTAGTAGGGATTGGAGTGATGGGTGGGAAGTAGTTCTTCACTAAAAACCATCTCTGTATCCTCACTGCCTTGGTCCAGGCTTTATCTTCTCTCTCCTGGACCACCATAGCAGCCTCCACACTGCCATCGCTGCTCCCACCTGACCCCCTACTATCCATCCTGGGATCGATTTCATCTTAGTCAGTCCCAGATCTGATCATGTCACTCCCTGAGTAAAACACTCTTATGACTCTCCACTGACTGCAAATCCCTCCAGGACCTGGACCTGCATGGCGTCTGCCTTCTCAGCCTCATCACACGCCATGCACCGACTGCCCTGCCCTCCAGCCACACCAGTGGACATGCCATCCATGCCCCTCCTGCAGGAACATCAGCTCCTGCTGCATTACAGACAACAACCATCCTCAGACCAGTTTTCCTTGTGCTGAAGAATCTGCCCCAAGATGGCCTGGGAGCTCTGGGTTTCCACTACCTGAAGAGGCAGCAAAAGATCAAGGACCACTGCCTCTGCCTTACACTGGGCTTCTAGAAACAGAATCTGAAGTGAGGAGTTGTATGCAGAAATCTTACTGGGGAGTGCTCTCTGGTGTCACACCTATAACAGCACAGAGGGACAAGCTGACCCTCAATGAATTGCTGCTGATCCCACAGAGAGCTTTGAAGCTGGGATGGCCCCTCAGAATTGTTCCAAATTGAGGAAAGTGGGTTGAGCCTTTACATTCCTCCATCAGGCAGTCATTGGCCAGAACAATCACCAGGATGAAACATATGCTAGGACGAGGCAGTTCCTATAACCAAGGGCAATTTCCAGTGAGCCATCAGCAACCAATATTCCCAGCAGCAAGGGGATTGTGTGCAACTCTAGGGAGGGGATCTGGGCTCAGCACCACAGTATCCACTACAGCCTCTGACAGATCAGAGTTTGAAACTTGCTTCTGTCAGTGATAGCTGCGTGACCTTTGTGGAGATAAAAATAGGGTCTGCTGCTCCCTGGATGTTGAGAGTCTTAAATAAGAGAATTGTCTGGATAAAAATGGCAGTTTGAACTTTAATGCTTATCTTTTCTCCCTCTCTATACTTCATCCCCTTAAAATGACAGTAAGGAAAAGAGAAGAACCCAGAGGATAGAAAGATAGGAAAAGGAGTCACTAGTGGTTGAGAGAGTTCAACAAACTTCTTTAGGATTGAAAGGGGATGGAGAAGTGAGTGGTACTTATCTGGCAGAATACTGGAATCCACAACACAATCTAAGCTCTCATGCTCCACCACCCAATGAGGACACTTAGAACAGCCACACTCACCATTCTCTGTACAAACTTCGTGGGCTAGAAACCCTTGTCTGGTAGGATGTTCCTGCAAATGACCATATACATCACCTCTAGTTAACTTGTCTGCTTTCCCAGAAACAATTGCTTATTCCCAAATTTGTTTATGTCAGTTATACTTGTTTTTGAAATTACGTGATTCAATTTAATATTAATAAACCAATAAAATATGATTGCAAAAAGGGAGTTGTTTTATGAAAACTAAGTTGAAATACTCAGTGAAGGCAGATTGTTATTAAAAAATGTATAGATGAGTTACAGAGAAGCAATTGTAACAGATTGGGAGAAAATGATATAAATCTAGAAGGAATCTGTATTCAGATCATTCTGTAAGTTCCTTTAAGTGTTAGCTGCACTATAAAGTAAAGCTGAACCAGAAAATGAGACAATGCTTTTCACTGAGGTTTGTGCAAGAAAGACCTCATAGACTTCCAGTTAACAGACCCATACTCAAACAAAGAGGAATAAGCATCTGTAGGTTTTAAGTTAAAATAAAATGTTTGCAGGGACGCATGGGTGGCTCAGTTGGTTAAGCAGCTGCCTTCGGGTCAGGTCATGATCCCAGCGTCCTGGGATCGAGTCCCACATCGGGCTCCTTGCTTGGCGGGGAACCTGCTTCTCCCTCTGCCTCTGCCTGCCATTCTGTCTGCCTGTGCTCGCTCTCTCTCCCTCTCTCTCTCTGACAAATAAATAAATAAAATCTTTAAAAATAAATAAATAAATAAATAAATAAAATGTTTGCAATGTTGTATTTCTTTTTTTTTAAGATTTTATTTATTTATTTGACAGAGAGACAGGGAGGGAGCACAAGCAGGGAGAACAGCAGGCAGAAGGAGATGGAGAAGCGGACTCCCTGCTGAGCAAAGAGTCCGACCTGGGGTTCAAGCCCAGGACTTTGGAATTATGACCTGATCCAAAGGCAGACACTTAACTGACTGAGCCACCCAGGCATCTCATGTGTTTCATTTTTTAATGATTTTTCACTTGAAATAATTTTTTCAATTAACTAAACTTGGACTAGTTTTCACTGACCTAGATAAGATCTACAGAAGGTGTACCAGTGAGGTGGGAAGAGGGTGGAGGTGGTAGGAGATGAAATTTTGAGGCTGGAAAGGGCTGAAAATCTTCCCCCACTTATCTGTCCTGAAAATCTGCCTAGGGAACAGTTAGACTCCACAGCCCTCTTCCCTAGAATGTGGCTGTAGATAGTGACCCCCAGACCTTCACTATGTTCCAGGCTAAGAGTTTATGTATATGAACTCAACAGCCCATAGGATAATATTCTTATTAGGTCTAATTTACAGTTGGAAACTGAGGCACAGAGAGATGAAGTGACTTATCCAAGGTCATACAGCCACTAAGTGACAGAACTGGAATTCAAACCCAGATAGTCTGGCTCCAGAATCCATCCTCTTAACCATATCCATTCTCTTAAGCACATTCATCCTATCTTACTGCAGAGAAAAGAACTCCCCTTGTTAATAAATATGTGTTCCTCAACCAAAAGACCAGGCCCTGCCTAGCCCACCTAAAGAGAAACTGATCCACCTGCTTTCACAGCACACCCAATGCCAGTCAGCTTCTTGGACCCTTATCCTTAATTACGGAAAAAAGCCTGGGACCACTGAATATCAGAGAACCCTCAACCATGAAGAAGGACACAGAGCCAAAGATAGACCACAATAAACCAGCCAAACAGAGAAACTGGAAGAGACAGAGATAGTAAGAGCACAGGAGGGGGAGTCACTAAGTAATATCCTCAAAGAGATAAATAAAAAGGTTATATCTATGTTGGGGTGGGAGGAAAGGGGAAGCAGAGAACAAATAAGAACTCTTGAAAATTAAAAAAATATGGTATCTGAAATAAAAAATTCCATAGAAGAATCGAAACTTTAATTCAAGGAAATAATCTAGAGAGTAGAACAGAAAGATAAGAACAAGGGGAAAAGAAAAGAGACCTGGAGGATCAGTCCTGGAGGTCCAGAATCTACCTCATAGGAGTTCCAGAGAGGACACAGAAAGAAGCAGTTCTTAAAGAATTTTTTTTTTTAATTGCATGGCACTGAAGGACACAAATCTCCAAGGATGAAAAGGCCCCTCTGGGTCCCAGCACAGTGAATGACAAAAGTCACAAACATGTCACATGGATTTTGAAATTCCAGAATTCCAAGGACAAAGAGAAAATCCTAAAATACTGAGAGAGAAAGAGAGAGAGATGGAACACAGTTACATGTAAACAGAAATCACAAGGCATGAAGCTTCTGAACGGTAACCGTAAGGGCAGAAGACAGGGGAGCAGAGCATGGACGTTCTAAGGGAGAATAATCTCCAACCCAGACTTCTATGCTGGCTGAATTATTGACCAAATACAAGGGTAGGATACAATGTCTGCATATACAGTAATGTCCCACCTCTGACCAATTTCTTAGGAAGCAATTGGAATTCCCAAAGGCAAAGAGTAAAGCTAACAGAGACAGAGGACCAAGAAACAGGGATATGGAAGAAAGCCCTGGAGAAGAGAGCTACCGCAGACAGCTGGGCAGTGTGGTATGGGAGGGAACACCCCTGGGAAAAGGAAACCCAAAACAAACCACAGACTGCAACAGAACTTTTGTGGGGTAGAGAGGTGGAGGGCAGTTCTGACAGGCTTTGGGGGAAATAAAGAGCCATATTTACTTAATAGGAATGCTGATCACTGAGTTACCTAAAAATAGTGCTCCAGATATAGTGGGCAGGAGGATGGGGCTGGAATACAGTTAACCCCTTTATTTCAACAGGAAGACAATAGATGCCTGAAGTTGGTAAATTAAGAAATAGCAGTATAAGCATATGACTTTTAATTATGTAGGTAAACATCAGAAAATACAAGTTAAAAAGCTAAACTGGTTGATACCAGGCTGCGGAGGCGGGAGGTGGATTGAGTGAGCCATTTTTCAATAAAAGCCTTTCGACTTGCATCTGGCCTGGACCTCAGGTTACTTAAAGCACTTTCACATGTGTGTCTCCTTGGCTTCTTCAAGAAAGTCCCTTGCAGAGGCAAGAAACGGAGGCCCAGACAGGGGCAGTGACCTCTCAAGGTCACGCAACGAGGCCAGACCTCCCAGCGCTGGTTGCTGAGAGGCCCTGCCCAGCCCAGTCCCCACCCACATACGGAGCACCAGAAACTCCCTAAAGGCCAGCGGGGTGCAGATGACTAGCTTCCACCCCCGCCGCCGAAGATCGTGTCTCCGAACTCGTCCACGCAACGGTAGTGTGGGCGCTGCCGGACTCTGCCAGCCACTGCCCCTGTACCGCCCGCCGCGTCCACACCGTCCTTGAGAGGACACGCGGGGAAGCCACGCGCGGTGCAGCAGCGCCCCCTGCCGGACGCCGGGTGCTCTGCTCCCGCTGGCCCTGAGCGGTCCTCTGGGAAGGGTTAGGACCGCGCCCGCGTGGCAATCAGGACAGGCTTCGACCCGGTCTGGCCCACTCTGAACAGCCTATGGCCGGGCAGCGCCATAATAACAGAAGGATCCTTCTCTAAAATCACAGGACGCGCCAGCCAGAGCCTCCTCCTTGGACGGGCGCTAGTTGACGGACGTCAACTAGAGAGTTGACGAGCTGCCCAAGGTCACACAGCACGTCTGGTACAACCGGGTCACGGACCCAGACCTCCTGGTTTCTACAGCCCCTTGAACTGGCCTCTTGGGCTTTGGGAAAACGCCAGGGACAAAGGGAGTTCGGGTCCCACCCTGTTGGCACGGACTCCTGGGCAACCTTGGGCGGGTCCTCCACCCTTCCCGGGGGCCTGGGTCCAGCCTCGGGACATATGACCTCGAAGGGTCCTTCCCGCGCCCGGTCTCGGGCTGCGTTCCGCGCTTCTCTGAGGCTCCCGGGAAGCGCCAACTGCGGCCGCGGCTGACCCCTGCTGGCCGAAGGGAGGGTCGCTGCGCCGGGACCGCCGCGAGCCCCACTGGCCGCCAGGAGTGCCTGGCGCTACGCTCACACCGTGAAAACAGGCCCACACGGGGGCTTGAGCCCGCCGAAGGGGCCTAAACGCCCTTCGCAGTTGCAGGTTTCAGATGAGGAGAGACCTCTGCTGTGCTTCCAGAGGGAGCCAGGTCTTCAAATTCCTCTGCAATAAGAGCAGTGTAGTGAGGTGGTTAAGAGCCTTGACTCCAGAGCCCCACTGCCTGGGTTTAAGTCATACTTTTGCCCCTTCTCATCAGTGTGACCTTGCATAAGTTACCAAAACTCACATCTCCATTTTTGCCACCAAAATGGGGCTAATTCCTGGGGCACCTGGGTGGCTCTGTGGGTTAAGGCCTCTGCCTTGGGTTTGGGTCATGATCCCCGAGTCCTGGGATCAAGCCCCGCATCGGGCTCTCTGCTCGGCAGGGAGCCTGTTTCCTCCTTTCTCTGCCTGCCTGTCTACTTGTGATCTCTGTCTGTCAAATAAATAAATAAATAAAATCTTTTTTTAAAAAGGGGGGGCTAATTCCTGATATATAGACACTCTTTGTGTATCAACTCATTTAACTATATAGCAACCCTATTATGAGGTACATACAGTTATCCCCGTTTAACAATGAAGCACAGAAAGGTTAAGTAACTTAACCAAGGTCACACAGAAGATAAGCAGTGTGGAGCTAGTTCAAAAATCCGGGTAATCTAGCTCCAGGATCACTGCTTAATTGCCATACCACACTGGGATGATAACAGTGCCCACATTATAGTATGGTTGAGAGGATGTTATGAGCTGATATATGTAAAGTACTCAGAACGGTGCCTGGCACGTGGTAAGCCTGATCCCCTTGATTGTTCGCTGAGCACGTGCTGTGTGCTAGGCATAGTCCTAGATGCCCGGCTACAGCAGGGGGCAGGCTGACCCCGCCACTGCCTGCATGAAGCTGCCAGCCTAGAAGGAGACACGCTGAATAAGCCTGACGGACATTTAGGGTACTGAGAGGATCCTAGGCCAGAGGGTGACCCAAACCCAAACACAGCCAGTGACTTGGGGCTGACAGAGAAAAGTGTAGGATAGGAGGCAGGGGTCCAGGACATAGAGATCCCAGAGTAGAAACAAATACCTCAAGCCAAGACTGAGGATGGAACTCAGATGGGCTTAGTCTGAGCGGTGAGGTATTGGCCGGCACAGGTGAAATGGGGTAAAGGATGACAGCTGTGGCCTCCATACCTGCCTGGAAGTCCTCAAGTCCCCCATCTAAGTCCAGGAATTACCTTCAGGTTGGCTTCCATATACAGACAAGTCATCTTGGTTCAAAGTCCCACTCTCACACCCAGAGGATATATATGCTCTGTGAGAGCAAGGGTTCTGGTGTAAGGCCTCAGGGAGGTGAACTCTAAATGGGGTACCTCAGGTGGAGAGGACCAACCCCTTTCAGAGGCAGCAGGGAGCTTGTTGAAGGTGTCCCTATGCAGGGAGGGTTATGGGACAGGTCGGCTTTTCTGCTTCTTCCCACTGATAAGATTGCTCTTTCCAAATGTCCTTGTTGATGCCACATGGAGGGCTAAATGGATACCACGTTCCCCTGTTGCCAACCAGTTTAGTCAGAATGCTTTCCTACTGGCTCCTAATCGCAGCCTGAGCTTGTAGAAGGGGAATTTTAATAAGGTTAGGAGTGACTCTCGGACTTCCGGGCCCTCTCACAGGACAGGAGAACTTTCAAGGAAAGAAAAAGGAGCAATATTTGTTGAGCATCTCTTTTATGCCAGACCTCATCTTTAGGATTGTTCTACTTTTAATCCTCATAGCAGCCTTGCCAGGTAAAGGTAGTATTTGTTACTCTCTGTTTTACATGTGATAGAACCAAGACTCCAGAGGGCACAGCTTACCCAAGGTCACAGGGCTAGCCAACGGCAGAGGTGAGAGTTAAGTCAAATCAAGGTGACATTGAAAGGGGGATCTTGCCCACCATATTCCAGTGCTTCTTTAGACAGACCCAACTGGGAGGGAGGGTGTGGCAGTAAGGATGGCAGGGCATGGGGAAGGAAGAAAGGATGGAGATGGAGTTTTTGCCAGGCCAGCAAAGGCAGAGAAATTCAGGTTAGCAGTCAATGTCTTCACCAAGGTCTTCGTTTTCTCCCCAGGCCACACAAAATCAGCATGGCTGGGGCCTCCCACCTCTGCAGGGTATTTTTAAAACCACCCACCTCTAAACTCCTCTGTTCCCATGCTTTAAAGTTCCTCTGAAAAGTTAGAATAAATTTGCCTGTCTTTTCTCCCAGACAAATGCAGAGGAGGAAAACAAAAAGAACACGAATTTTATGAGTGCAAATTTGGGACAGGGACACCTCCAATCATCATTTTATGGCACAATGATATACAGTAATTAGGTGTCAGGAGTAATCTATGGCCACAAGAATAGAGTCATCTCTGAAAAAAAAACAAAAAACAAAAAACAAAAAACACTCCTTCCTCCCAGAAAGAAATCCCAGCAGCTCGGAGAGAGAGGGGTAGGAACCAAGGCCTGCAGAAGGCAGAGCACAGCTGCCCATGAGGTAGATCCCAGAGTGAACCAGGACAGAGCAGCTTGGAGTGCCCCTAAGGGAGAGACAAGAGGGTCACAAGGAAGACTGACTGGAATCTCTGTTTGGCACTTTTCTCTGTCAGCCCCAGGTGAGTGGCTGCATTTGGTTTTAGATCACCCTGGGGCTTGGGATCCTCATTCTCAGAGCACCCTACATGTTCCTCTGGCTTGCTCAACGTCTGTCCTTCTGACTCTGACACTCCTTTGCAGCTGAGTGACCTGGACAAAGCTCTTTCCCTCTCCAGAAGGTGTGTCTTGGGCTTGGAGTCCTCCTGGCAGGTTTCCTGGGGAGTGGAACTGGAGTTAGGCCCTGAGAGATGGGAGGGTACAGATGGGTCCAGAAAAGCAGGAAAGAAGTTCCAGACTAAGAAGCAGCTCAGGCAAAGGAGGAAATCTGCCCTAAAGACCCTTTTAGGAGAGAATTGTTTTTAAGACTGAATCATTTGCAAGTATTGCCAGTTTAATCATTTATTTCTGTGAGCTAAAATGCTGGACTGTTATTTTCCTTAGAAAATACAACCCAGCAATTTGTTTCTGACGACCTGGGCTCAATTTGTCTCTACTACTTTCTCCACGCAAGTGACCTCTTGGCGTCAAGTTTTCTCATCTACAGAAGGGGATATTATATCTGAGGCTATTGTGAAGATTACATGAGGTAATATAAGCAAGTTCCAAGCCAGGGCCTGGAATGATCTTCCCCCAGATCTTCACAGGGCTGGCTTCTCCTCATGACCCTTCAGATCTCAGATGCAACCTCTCCAGGGTGGCCTTCCCTGACCACCCAAACCAGAGATGGTGTTCTAGTCCCTTCCAAGGGGTAACCACAATCTGAAATCACCCTATTTATCTGTTCACTTGCGTGTTGTCCATAAGAATGTAAACTCCTGAGGGCTGTCTTCTACCTTGTTTGCAACTAGGGTGCCTCGTAGCACATGATAAGTACTCTATTAGATTCTTATTGAATAGATGAATGAATATGGAACACAGTGGATCTTAATTAATGCTATCTTTTTCCTTCCCCCCTTCACCCTGCTTCTCTTGCCTCTCTCCTCTGGCCAGGACTCCAATGATACAAGGAGTGAAGCGAGCAGCCCAGTCCAGAGTGGGTATCTTTCAAATCCCAAGGCTTCACATCCCCAGCCTATACTGTCTCATGTTAACCTGAGGTATCCAGAGAGAATCTATATCTTGTCCAACAGTTATAAATGACAAAGCCAGAACTGGCCCCAGGAAGTCCAACTGTGGAGCTTAAGTTTTCAACCACTACACTGTATGCCTCTTGTAACTAATGTTTTTGAGCCAAGAACAGTTTTAGGTAATTCACATATACTGTATTTTTTTCTTAACCTTTTAAAGTTTTTTTTAGCTTTACTGAGGTATAATTGAAAAATAAAATTGTAATATATTTAATGTATAAAATGTGATGAGTTGATATGCACATAAATCATGAAAGGATTCACTCTAAGTTTTCACTCACATTTTTACCTTTGGCAGGGGCGGGGTGGCAGTGGTGTGTGAAAACACACAATGAGACATCTATCACCTTACACCTGTCAAGATGGCTATTAACAAAAAGACGAGAGCTACATTTAAGGAATATCAGAAACAGCACAGCACAGAGGATCATAGGGGAAGGGAGGGGAAAATGGAATGGGAAGAAATCAGAGGGAGACAAACCATGAGAGACAAACCACAAGAGATTCAGAAAGAAACTGAGGGCTGCTGGAGGGGAGGTGGGTGGGAGGGTGGGGTAACTGGTAACTGTGATGGGCATTAAGAAGGGCATGTGATGTAATGACTACTGGGTAATGGGCACGTGAAGTAATGAGCACCTGATGAACTACTGAACTCTGCATCTGAACCTAATGATGTTCTATATGTTGGCTAATTGAATTTAAATAAAAAAAAAACAGAGGAGAGATAAATGCTGGTGAAGATGTGGAGAAAAGGGAATGCTTAATACACTATTGGTGGGAATGTAAACTGATACAGCCACTATGGAAAACAAGAAAACAAGATTCCTCAAGAAATTAATAATAGAACTTCTATATGATCCAGCAATTCTACTTCTGGGTATATATCCCAAGGATACAGAATCATTATCTCAAAGAGATATTCGATTCCATTGATCTATGTGTCTGTTTTTAATGCAAATACCATACTGTTTTGATTACAATAACTTTGTAATATAGTTTGAAATCAAGAAATGTGATGCCTCCAACTTTGTTGTTCTTTCTCAAGATGGCTTTGGCTAGGACACCTGGGTGGCTCAGTGGGTTAAGCCTCTGCCTTCATCTCAGGTCATGATCTCAGGGTCCTGAGATCGAAGCCTGCATTGGGCTCTCTGCTCAGCAGGGAGCCTTCTTCCCCCTCTCTCTGCCTACTTGTGATCTCTCTCTGTCAAGTAAATAAAATTTAAAAAAAAAAAAAGATGGCTTTGGCTACTCAGGGTTTTTTCTGTGGTTCCATATGAATTTTAGGATTGTTTATTTTCGATTTCTGAGGAAAATGACACTGGAACTTTGATAGGGATTGCATTAAATCTGCAGATCACTTTGAGTAGTGTGGACATTTTAACAGTATTAATTCTTCCTACCCATGAATACAAAATATCTTTCCCTTTATCATGCCTTCAGTTTTTTTTGTTTCTGTTTTATATTTTTCAGTACACAGATCTTTCACTTCCTTGGTCAAATTTATTTCTAAGTATTTCATTCTTTCTGATGCTATTGTAAGTGGGAATGTTTTCTTAATTGCTCTTTCGGAAGTTTCATTGTTAGTATGTAGAAACACAGCTGATTTGGGGGTATTAATTTGTATTCTGAAACTTTATGGTATTTATTGGTGTTAACAATTTTTTTGTGCAGTTTCTGTATGTAATATAATGTTATCTGCAAACAGAGAAGATTTTACTTCTTCCTTTCTGATTTGGATGACTCTTATTTCTTTTTCTTAACTCTTTACTCTGACTAGGACTTCCAGTACTATGTTGAATAAAAGTGTGTTTATTGAGTTGAGGAAGTTTTCCTCTAGTCCTACTTCGCTGAGAGTTTTATTATGAATGAGTGTTAGATTTTGTCATGTTTTTTCTACATCTGTTGATAGGATCATGTGATTTTTCTAATTTGGTGTGTCAATGTGATGGATTATATTGTTTTTTTGAGTGTTGAACCAGCCTTCCTTGCCTAGGACAAATTCCACCTTGTCATGGTGTATACAAATCCCTCAATATATTAAAAATATTTTTATTATGAAAATTTTTGAAAATATACAAAAATAGAGAGTAGAGTGAAACTTCATGTACCTATCTCCCGGCATCATCAGATAACAACCACTGGCCAATCTAGATTCATCTATATTCTTACCCATTCACCCTCTCCCCAACTCTTGTTTTAAATCAAATTCCATTCATTTCATCCCTAAATATTTCAACATGTATCTAAAAATTAAGAATTCTTTCTCCATTTTAAACAAATACCCTTAACCTACCTTACAATTTTAACAATTTATTAATGTCATTTAAAATGCGATCAGCAAAAAAAGAAAAAACCTAAAGAAATAAAATAGCAATCAGCATACACAAATATTTTTTTCAGTGTTCCAAGATTCATTGTTTACGCACCACACCCAGTGCTCCATGCAATATGTGCCCACCTTAATACCCACCACCAGGTTCACCCATCCCCCCACCTCCCTCCCCTCCAAAACCTTCAGTTTGTTTCTCAGAGTACACAGTCTCTCATGCTTTGTCTCCCCCTCCGATTTCCCCCAATTCACTTTTCCTTTCCTTCTCCTAATGTCTTCCATGTTATTCCTTATGCTCCACAAGTAAGTGAAACCATATGATAACTCTCTCTGCTTGACTTATTTAACTCATCATAATCTCTTCCAGTCCCACCCATGCTGATACAAAAGTTGGGTCTTCATGCTTTCTGATGGAGGCATAATACTCCATTGTATATATGGACCATATCCTCTTTATCCATTTGTCTGTTGAAGGACATCTTGGCTCTTTCCACAGTTTGGTAATTGCAGCCATTGCTGCTACGAACACTGGGGTACACATGACCTCTCTTTTCACTACATCTGTATCTTTGAGGTAAATACCCAGTAGTGCAATTGCAAGGTCCTAGGGTATCTCTATTTTTAATTTCTTTTTTTTTTTCAATATATTTTAAATTTTATTTTTTATAAACATATATTTTTATCCCCAGGGGTACAGGTCTGCGAATCGCCAGGTTTACACACTTCACAGCACTCACCATAGCACATACCCTCCCCAATATCCATAACCCCACCCCCCCTCCCAACCCCTCTCCCCCCATCAACCCTCAGTTTGTTTTGTGAGATTAAGAGTCACTTATGGTTTGTCTCCCTCCCAATCCCATTTTGTTCCATTTACTCTTCTCCTACCCCCTTAACCACCCATGTTGCATCTCCTCTCCCTCATATCAGGGAGATCATATGATAGTTGTCTTTCTCCGATTGACTTATTTCGCTAAGCATGATACCCTCTAGTTCCATCCACGTCGTCGCAAATGGCAAGATTTCATTTCTTTTGATGGCTGCATAGTATTCCATTGTGTATATATACCACATCTTCTTTATCCATTCGTCTATTGATGGACATCTAGGTTCTTTCCATAGTTTGGCTATTGTAGACATTGCTGCTATAAACATTCGGGTGCACGTGTCCCTTCGGATCACTACGTTTGTATCTTTAGGGTAAATACCCAGCAGTGCAATTGCAGGGTCATAGGGTAGTTCTATTTTCAACATTTTGAGGAACCTCCATGCTGTTTTCCAGAGTGGTTGCACCAGCTTGCATTACCACCAACAGTGTAGGAGGGTTCCCCTTTCTCTGCATCCTCTCCAGCATCTGTCATTTCCTGACTTGTTAATTTTAGCCATTCTGACTGGTGTGAGGTGATATCTCATGGTGGTTTTGATTTGTATTTCCCTGATTCCGAGTGATATGGAGCACTTTTCATGTGTCTGTTGGCTCTGGATGTCTTCTTTGCAGAGATGTCTGTTCATGTCCTCTGCCCATTTCTTGATTGGATTCTTTGTTCTTTGGGTGTTGAGTTTGCTAAGTTCTTTATAGATTTTGGACACTAGCCCTTTATCTGATATGTCATTTGCAAATATCTTCTCCCATTCTGTCAGTTGTCTTTTGGTTTTGTTCACTGTTTCCTTTGCTGTGCAAAAGCTTTTGATCTTGATGAAATCCCAAAAGTTCATTTTTGCCCTTGCTTCCCTTGCCTTTGGTGATGTTCCTAGGAAGATGTTGCTGCGGCTGAGGTCGAAGAGGTTGCTGCCTGTGTTCTCCTCAAGGATTTGGATGGATTCCTTCTCACATTGAGATCCTTCATCCATTTTGAGTCTATTTTCGTGTGTGGTGTAAGGAAATGATCCAATTTCATTTTTCTGCATGTGGCTGTCCAATTTTCCCAACACCATTTATTGAAGAGGCTGTCTTTGTTCCATTGGACATTCTTTCCTGCTTTGTCGAAGATGAGTTGACCATAGAGTTGAGGGTCTATTTCTGGGCTCTCTATTCTGTTCCATTGATCTATGTGTCTGTTTTTGTGCCAGTACCATGCTGTCTTGATGATGACAGCTTTGTAATAGAGCTTGAAGTCCGGAATTGTGATGCCACCAACTTTGGCTTTCTTTTTCAATATTCCTTTGGCTATTCGAGGTCTTCTCTGGTTCCATATAAATTTTAGAATTATTTGTTCCATATCTTTGAAAAAAATGGATGTTACTTTGATAGGAATTGCATTAAATGTGTAGATTGCTTTAGGTAGCATAGACATTTTCACAATATTTATTCTTCCAATCCAGGAGCATGGAACATTTTTCCATTTCTTTGTGTCTTCCTGAATTTCTTTCATGAGTACTTTATAGTTTTCTGAGTATAGATTCTTAGTCTCTTTGGTTAGGTTTATTCCTAGGTATCTTATAGTTTTGGGTGCAATTGTAAATGGGATGGACTCCTTAATTTCTCTTTCTTCTGTCTTGTTGTTGGTGTAGAGAAATGCAACTGATTTCTGTGCATTGATTTTATATCCTGACACTTTACTGAATTCCTGTACAAGTTCTAGCAGTTTTGGAGTGGAGTCTTTTGGGTTTTCCACATATAGTATCATATCATCTGCAAAGAGTGATAGTTTGACTTCTTCTTTGCCGATTTGGATGCCTTTAATTTCCTTTTGTTGTCTGATTGCTGAGGCTAGGACTTCTAGTACTATGTTGAATAGCAGTGGTGATAACGGACATCCCTGCCGTGTTCCTGACCTTAGCGGAAAAGCTTTCAGTTTTTCTCCATTGAGAATGATATTTGCGGTGGGTTTTTCATAGATGGCTTTGATAATATTGAGGTATGTGCCGTCTATCCCTACACTTTGAAGAGTTTTGATCAGGAAGGGATGCTGTACTTTGTCAAATGCTTTTTCAGCATCTATGGAGAGTATCATATGGTTCTTGTTCTTTCTGTTATTAATGTGTTGTATCACATTGATTGATTTGCGGATGTTGAACCAACCTTGCAGCCCTGGAATAAATCCCACTTGGTCATGTGAATAATCCTTTTAATGTACTGTTGAATCCTATTGGCTAGTATTTTGGCGAGAATTTTTGCATCTGTGTTCATCAAGGATATTGGTCTGTAGTTCTCTTTTTTGTTGGGATCCTTGTCTGGTTTTGGGATCAAGGTGATGCTGGCCTCATAAAATGAGTTTGGAAGTTTTCCTTCTATTTCGATTTTTTGGAACAGTTTCAGGAGAATAGGAATTAGTTCTTCTTTAAATGTTTGGTAGAATTCCCCCGGGAAGCCGTCTGGCCCTGGGCTTTTGTTTGTTTGGAGATTTTTGATGACTGTTTCAATCTCCTTACTGGTTATGGGTCTGTTCAGGCTTTCTCTTTCTTCCTGGTTCAGTTGTGGTAGTTTATATGTCTCTAGGAATGCATCCATTTCTTCCAGATTGTCAAATTTGTTGGCATAGAGTTGCTCATAGTATGTTCTTATAATTGTCTGTATTTCTTTGGTGTTCATTGTGATCTCTCCTCTTTCATTCATGATTTTATTTATTTGGGTCCTCTCTCTTTTCTTTTTGATAAGTCTGGCCAAGGGTTTATCAATCTTATTAATTCTTTCAAAGAACCAGCTCCTAGTTTCGTTGATTTGTTCTATTGTTTTTTTGGTTTCTATTTCATTGATTTCTGCTCTGATCTTTATGATTTCTCTTCTCCTGCTGGGTTTAGGGTTTCTTTCTTGTTCTTTCTCCAGCTCCTTTAGGTGTAGGGTTAGGTTGTGTACCTGAGACCTTTCTTGTTTCTTAAGAAAGGCTTGTACCGCTATATATTTTCCTCTCAGGACTGCCTTTGTTGTGTCCCACAGATTCTGAACCGTTGTGTTTTCATTATCATTTGTTTCCATAAATTTTTTCAATTCTTCTTTAATTTCCTGGTTGACCCATTCATTCTTTAGAAGGATGCTGTTTAGTCTCCATGTATTTGGGTTCTTTCCAAATTTCCTCTTGTTATTGAGTTCTAGCTTCAGAGCATTGTGGTCTGAAAATATGCAGGGAATGATCCCAATCTTTTGATACCGGTTGAGACTTGATTTAGGACCAAGAATGTGATCTATTCTGGAGAATGTTCCATGTGCACTAGAGAAGAATGTGTATTCTGTTGCTTTGGGATGAAATGTTGTGAATATATCTGTGATGTCCATCTGGTCCAGTGTGTCATTTAAGGCCTTGATTTCCTTGTTGATCTTTTGCTTGGATGATCTGTCCATTTCAGTGAGGGGAGTGTTAAAATCCCCTACTATTATTGTCGATGTGTTTCTTTGATTTTGTTATTAATTGGTTTATATAGTTGGCTGCTCCCACGTTAGGGGCATAGATATTTAAAATTGTTAGATCTTCTTGTTGGATAGTTCCTTTGAGTATGATATAGTGTCCTTCCTCATCTCTTATTGTAGTCTTTGGCTTAAAATCTAATTGATCTGATATAAGGATTGCCACTCCTGCTTTCTTCTGATGTCCATTAGCATGGTAAATTCTTTTCCACCCCCTCACTTTAAACCCGGAGGTGTCTTCGGGTTTAAGATGAGTTTCTTGTAGGCAACATATAGATGGGTTTTGTTTTTTTATCCATTCTGATACCCTGTGTCTTTTGATTGGGGCATTTAGCCCATCAACATTCAGGGTAAGTATTGAGAGATATGAATTTAGTGCCATTGTATTGCCTGTAAGGTGACTGTTATTGTATATTGTCTCTGTTTCTTTCTGATCTACTACTTTTAGGGTCTCTCTTTGCTTAGAGGACCCCTTTCAATATTTCCTGTAGAGCTGGTTTGGTATTTGCAAATTCTTTCAGTTTTTGTTTGTCCTGGAAGCTTTTAATCTCTCCTTCTATTTTCAATGATAGCCTAGCTGGATATAGTATTCTTGGCTGCATGTTTTTCTCATTTAGTACTCTGAATATATCATGCCAGCTCTTTCTAGCCTGCCAGGTCTCTGTGGATAAGTCTGCTGCCAATCAAATATTTTTACCATTGTACATTACAGACTTCTTTTCCCGGGCTGCTTTCAGGATCTTTTCTTTGTCACTAAGACTTGTAAATTTTACTATTAGGTGACGGGGTGTGGACCTATTCTTATTGATTTTGAGGGGGGTTCTCTGAACCTCCTGGATTTTGATGCTTGTTCCCTTTGCCATATTGGGGAAATTCTCTCCAATAACTCTCTCCAATATACCTTCTGCTCCTCTCTCTGTTTCCTCTTCTTCTGGAATCCCAATTATTCTAATGTTGTTTCGTCTTATGGTGTCACTTATCTCTCGAATTCTCCCCTCGTGGTCCAGTAGCTGTTTGTCCCTCTTTTGCTCAGCTTCTTTATTCTCTGTCATTTGGTCTTCTATATCGCTAATTCTTTCTTCTGCCTCATTTATCCTAGCAGTGAGAGCCTCCATTTTTTATTGCACCTCATTAATAGCTTTTTTTATTTCAACTTGGTTCGACTTTAGTTCTTTTATTTCTCCAGAAAGGGCTTTTATATCGCCCGAGAGGGTTTCTCTAATATCTTCCATGCCTTTTTCGAGCCCGGCTAGAACTTTGAGAATCGTCATTCTGAACTCTAGATCTGACATATTACCAATGTCTGTATTGATTAGGTCCCTAGCCTTTGGTACTGCTTCTTGTTCTTTTTTTTGTTGTGAATTTTTCCGCCTTGTCATTTTGTCCAGATAAGAGTATATGAAGGAGCAAGTAAAATACTAAAAGGGTGGCAACAACCCCAGGAAAATATGCTTTAGCCAAATCAGAAGAGATTCCAAATCGTGAGGGGGGAGAAAGGGGATAAAAAGGGGTTCAGAAAGAAAAAAAAAAAGAAACTATTAAAAAAAAGAAAGCTGATAAAAAATATAAAAAGGAAAATATATATATATATATTAGATAAACTATTTTAAAAAGTTAAAAAAGAAAACAGTAAAAGTTAAAAAAATTTAGCAGAAGAAGAGAAAAAAATTGAAAAAGAAAAAAAAATTAAATTAACTGCAAGGCTAAAGAATCATGGGGAGAAAGCCATGAGTTCCGTGCTTTGCTTTCTTCTCTGGAATTCCACCGCTCTCCTTGGTATTGAAACTGCACTCCTTGGTAGGTGAACTTGGTCCTGGCTGGGTTTCTCGTTGATCTTCTGGGGGAGGGGCCTGTTGTAGTGATTCTCAAGCGTCTTTGCCCCAGGCGGAGTTGCACCGCCCTTACCCGGGGCCGGGCTGAGTAATCCGCTCGGGTTTGCTGGGTTTGCTTTCGGGAGCTTTTGTTCCCTGATCGCTTTCCGTAGAGTTCTTTCAGATAGTGGTTGATTTTCTGTTTCTAGAATTGCTGTTCTTCTTCTCTTCAATCTCCCGTTGGATTTGTAGGTGTTTGCAATCTTTAGATAAGCTATTTAGCTGATCTCCCGCTACCTGAAGTAGTCTCAGCCTGCTACTTCTCCGCCATCTTGACTCCTCCCTCTCTCTATTTTTAATTTCTTAAGGAATCTCCACACTGTTTCCCAAAGTGGCTGCACGAACTTGCATTCCCACCAACAGGGTACACAAATATTTTTAAGTAAACTTTTTACTATTGTATAAAATACAGTGCACAGAAAGTGCACTAGTCATGAGTGTAGAGCTTAATGAATTTTCACAAAACCCCTGCCTGTGTAACCAGCTCTGAGATCAAAATGCAGAACATGACAATACCCCAAAAGCCTCCATTACCACAGAGTAATTGCCTTGTACTTCAAACACTTAGCTTTTCAGGGACACAGTCAAGCAGGAGTAGAGCCAATCCAACGGCTCTATAACCAGAGCACTCAGAACAATGATTTCAGATGGAAGCAACACAACCAATACTTCAATTACTTCTCCCATCATTTCATCTAAGTACTCCTCGTGTCATCTAGTCCTCACCTTGATCTTGTGAGGTAGGGACAAGAGACAGTTCATTATTTCTCCCATTTTATCAAGAAGCTGAAGTTTGGGGAAGTGGCATGATATGCCCAGAGTCACACAGGTAGTTACTACTCAGTAGAGAAAAAGAAAGGAACTTGTATGTGCCAGGTACTTTGTACAATTTACATCATGTAAACCTCACAACAGCCCTAAAGGAAGCTGAGGCCCAGAGAGATTTGGTGATTTGCCCACGTAACACAACTAGTGAGTGACAGCTGGGATCTGAATACAAGTGTGCCAGAGTCTAAAACTCAGCACCACTCACCCCTCCCTTGGGCCATACCTTCTCTAAAGTCTGAGGCTGAGCCTTACCCTCCACCCCCCCACCCTGGTCCCCAACCACACTCCAGCCCCTTCCAATGAGTGTTTCCATTCAGTTCACTTCAATGCAGTCATTGGCAGTGACAACTCTGTTCAGACCCACACGAGCTGATTCCCAGTGTCCAGCACAAGGCCTTTACCTGGCGCTGAGGTTTATGGACCTGGAGGAAAATTTGCACCTACTGAACTCCCAGAAGCAGACAAAGAGGCATGGAGAAGAGAGTTTCCAGGGCACCATCCATCTGACAGCCTCCCTTCCCCCTCCTTCCTCCTCCTCCTTTCCCTTCTCTTCTTCTGCTTCCGACTCCCTCTCCACCATTCCATCCTTCCTTCTCCCACTCCTTTCCCCTCCAATTCCCTCCTCCCTCCTCTCCATCTCACAGCCACCCCAACCCACCACACCTATTGACAAACTTCCTGATCCCCAGTGTTTTTAACAAGTGACAGGCGAGGGGGTGGATATAATTTAAAGTCGAGCTTCAGAGGAGAAAGACAAGGAGGAAGACGGAAATTAAAGTGGCTCCTATACCAGGGAGTTGGTGCTGCCAGGGTCACTGGTGGGTCAGTGCCAGCAGGGAGGCCACTCTGGACAATGTCATTCTCCCTGTTTCTTATCACCAGTGACCTATGACCAGCCCTACTAAAAACTTGGAGGGAGAAAAAAGGAAGAAAACAAAGAAAAACAGGTGTGGGAGTGGACCAAGGTGTGTGAGTAACAGTACTTAATTTTAGCCACCTCTTATTTTTCATCTTGTCATCACATGCGATTTCTTCTTCCCTCCCCTCCTTATTACCAGCTGAACAATGATTTCCACAATAGCGGCTCATTCTGGTCTTATCATATAATAGATCTGTGGCCCGCACACTTCTGTCATGGGAGACACCAAATAAGGCAGTGCGCTGAAGTGGAGGAAAGGGAGATACAGGGTGCTGGCCACCTTTAGCTATGTGACCCTCAGGAATTACTTAGCCTCTGTGGGCCTCAGTTTCCTCCTCTCTAAAGTGGGAATAGATGGATAGATAGCAGCTACTTCGTAAGCTTGATGAAGATGAAAGAAGTTGATAAGTGCAGAACACTTAGAGGGTCAAGGCACACACTAAGTGCTCAGTAAATGCGGGCTAATATTCTGGTGAGCAGTATCCCCAGCTGCTGCTCAGTGGTGGCAGGACTGTCTGTCTGCAGCATTGGCTGCCCCTGGGGTTGCAGATCTGCTCTCAGGTTCCACTCGGGTCACAGCTGCAACTCACCTTTCACGCCTCTGGGTTTTACAGGTGCAGCTTGCCCACAGCACTCTTCTCTTTCTCCTTCTGGAGAATTCTTCTGCATCTTCCAGACCAGTTCAAATGTCACCTCCTCTGTGAAGACTTCTGCCTCCTCAGATCATTCATCCCTCTTTGCTCAGCATAGCCCCGGCACGTGGCGCAGAACCTTTGCTGAGGAACCTAAAGGGCTCTCTGAGTCCCAGATGTTTTTAGTATCTGCTTAGTCACTTCCAGGGGCAGGTGGTCCCTACACGATCTCTGTGTGGAGCTTAAATATGGCGCCCCTGGAGGACAGGCACTGGTTGGTGATTCATTAGGTAACATTCCCCCAAAGATAGTTACTGAGGATCTACTGTGGGTCAAGGACCAAGCACTGAAGAAAGTTACATTTTAAGTAATACTTACATTACATTTTAAGTAATTAAATGTAACGTAATGTAAATGTAAATGTAAAAAATGTAAAAAAATACATTACATTTTAAGTAATACTTGTCAGGAAATAGTCTGTGCCACAATATTCCAAACCTAAAAATGTCAGACGTTTGGTAGAACACAGGACCCACAGTATCCACAAGCCAGGGCTATACACTGAGCAAAGAGTGATGAACGATCTTTGTTCTACTCAGTCTGGCTTCTACGTTAGTGGACACACACACACAGAGAAAGAAAACACAGAAATATGGTACACTAAAGCTAGATTAAACCCAGCTGTCACCAGAAGGATAAAACCCAGCATTTTTGGAGCACCCATTGGTTGTTGGATCTTTACCTTCCTTATTTCACGTCATCCCTTTAAGGCAGAGATCATTACTTGCTCCCCAGTAAAAAATCTGATGCCCAGAGCTGTGAAATGATTTTCCCAGCCTCATAGTCAAAAGTGGCAGATCTGAGACAGAAACCCAGTTGTGTCTCAGGGAGCATGTGCCTTTCTCTCTGCAGGGCTGCCTCCAATCACGTGACTGGAGTTCATCCCATAACCTCCTATCCCTTGGGTTGACTCTCAGCTGCTCCGTCTTTCCTGCCCTATTCTCAGAACACAGTACTGTCCCAAGCATATTCACGAGCTCACCATTAATCAGAGGTCAGCTGTCCACATATCTGCTGACTTTGCAGCAGCCACAAGAAGAGAAAAAAAGCAAAATGCATTCCATAGATTCAAAGTCCTGTGTCACTTAGACCACCTCTAATATGCAGGTTTTGGAGCAAATTCCCACAGACATGCTCATCAGGAAGTCAGTGAGACTCCGGGTACAGCCATAAGGTTGACAACATATAATGGAAGATGGATGCTAAATTTCATCACTATAAAATTCAGGTTAAAAAGGTGACACCAATATATTAGCCTTTTATCTCGGGCTTTGCCATTAAAGAATCACCACCTCTTTTGGCCTCTTTCCATTTTTTGAGATTGTATCCAACCTGAAAAACCTCTCTGTAACATCCGCACTTGCTCAGATGTCTAAGGCCTGTCTCATGTTCTAAAAATAACAGCCCATAAAGCCCACCTCCGCCCAGCTCGCAGCATCTCCCCAACCGCCCACCTGAAATGGGAAAGATTTTATGCAGCTGCAAAGATGTTTGCTGTTTAGATGGGAACTCAGGTAGAATCCATTAGTACCTAAACATCTTTCAGTGGGAAGCCTCCTGCTCCAGAGGACAGCAGAACTGCCTGGTGACAGAGCCTGCCTTTTTATTTTGTTGTTTACATAAAGCAAATGTGCAGTGTACATTGTACAGCCCTTGCAAACATGCGCTAATCTGCAGGGAACAGGTATCACGTGTGGTGTTGCTGGCTTCCCTGCCATGCCAGCTGGAGGAGAAGGCCATCCCAGGGGCAGGGAATGATGAATCCATAAGACCCAAGCCTCTCCTCTTGGCCCCTGGGGAGGCTCATGATTTCTGTTCAGTGGCATCCAGAGCTTTCCAGCTGGGCTAAAAGGGGTTTAGGGGGCTACTCTTGAGTCCTCCGCCCCTGCTACCCTCACTCATGTGGGCCCTGGACCAGACCAAGGAAAAGACCTGGAGACTGCAGTTCCCATCCCAGCTCTGCCAGTTAATGGCTGTGTGACCTTGGGGAGGTAACTTACCCTCTCTGAACTTCAGTTTCTTTAAGCATGAACTGGCCTCTAAACTGTCCTAGTTTTCATGTCTGGGTTTCTACTAAGCACCATTTCCATTCTCTTTAGGAACTCAGGATGAGTATTTGCAGGAGGGCTGGGTTGAAAGACTATTTCAAGTCCCTGTTCACAAGTGCTTCCCTCCACTGAAGACAGATAAGTGAGCTCAGTTACTGCCTCTCCTGGACACCCTACCCAGAGTCCAGGAGCAGCCTTTGTCCTCCTTTTATCAAGTCCTTAATATTGGGGTCCTGAAGCTAGAGTTTTCTTTACTGGTCTTTTCCCCAGAATGTCAGTGCATCTCCATGAAGATGGGACTCTTAATGGGTTATCCTAACACCAAGAGCTCTCCCAGAGCTGCAACTAATGGAACTGGTGCTCACTAGGGCCAGGCCCTGGTCTGAGTGCATTATGTATAGTGTCCCATTTAATTTTTTAGTGTACCCCTGTGAAGAGGCATCTGCCTTTTGCAGATGAGAAAACTGAGGCCTAGGAAGGACCAGCTAACTCCATCTGGGGGAATGAAGGAAGGCATGCTGGAGGAGGTGGCTTCAGAGTTAAAGCTAGCCAAATAGAAAAGTGGTGGGTCTTCCATTTGCCTCTCTCTCTCCTGACCCCCACTATCTTCATAACCTAATTGCTGAAGTTTATGAGGTTGTTTTTAAAGTTCAGATCCCAGGCTGTGAGCCAAACTCTGGCAGAAGCGAAGGCTCTTATCTGTGTGCCCATTTATTTATCTAGCTAGTGCAAGCTCAATACACAGTCTCTTGCAGTGAAATTTAAGTATAAATCACAAAAAGTTTCCTTTGACAAGAACAGACTATATTGTTAATTCTACTAAAGCAAAATCTTCCCTCTCCTGAGGGGTGCCCTGGGTCAACAGGCCACATTCTGGCTCAGCTGGGGGCTGGTTATCAGATGGGGAGAAGCAGCCTGCCCCACCTCACAGCCACACAAAGAGGAGAAGGAGGAGGTGGCACAGGTGTGGACAATGGGGGACAGAGATAAGAGCACCAGCAGAGACCACACCTCCTGCCTGCCCAGGGAAGGAGCTGGGCCCTGCTCATTCCAACAGAGAAAGGAAATGGGGCTGGCATGAGAGGCCTGGGCCTGCCCATGGGATGGGGTCCTCGGCCCCCAGTCATAGCAATGACGTCAACTCCAGCTGGGGTTCCCATGCTTGTTGCAGGGTGAGGAGGGGCAGGAACTAAACCATGGGGCATGATCTCAGCAGACAGTCTCACAACCCCTCCTGCTGACAGCTGAGTTTGTGGCTCCCCGTGGGGCAGTCCTGGACCTGCATGTTGGGGACACTGTGACCCAGTTGCAGGGCTGGAGAAAGCCACAACAAAGAACTGATGCAGATGGTAGATAATAAGGAAAGGACAGGAAGGAGGTTCTATCAGGAAGGGTCCCACCTGCCTTCTCATCTGCCCCAAACTGCTAGCGGCCAGGTGAGATGAAACTTGACATCTCAGTGGCTTACGCACTAGACCTGCTCCTGCTCACGCACTAGATCTGCTCCTGCTCACGCTGCCCATTCGACCACCTCTCACATGCTCATCCACGGACTTGGGCTCCTTCTGCGTGGTGGCCCTGCCCACTGTTGGCAATAGGCCTTGGCATTCTGTCCATTCAGTCAGGAGAGGGAGAAGAAAAGGACCTGGAGGAGTCCAGGGGAGGTTTCACAGCCGGGCCTGGCAAGGGCCCGCGTCACTTCCACCCACTTTCCATGGCCAGAGTTCAGCTCCATGGCCACATGTAACTACAGGAAGTCTGCTACAACAGTCCAGGAGGCAAGAAATACGGGTGTGGGGAACAACAGGCCAGAGTTCGTCACCTCAGATCACCTCACAGAATCGCAGAACTTAAAGCCCCACAGAATGTAAGGACCATGAATTCAGAGAATCTTAAAAATAGGAAGTCTTAGAACTTTCAATTCTACAATCATGGAAACTTGAAATAATACAGTCCTAGATTTGAAGAGTTGGCTGCAGATGTGTCCATCTCCTCCTTCAGATTATAAATTACCAGAGGGATGGGGCATATTTCCACAACTCCGAACCTCCTCAGCACCCAGCACACAACCCATAATCATCGCAGAGCTAGCAGTGGTTGAAGGAAGGGACATGGCGCCTACTATGTGCCAGGCATTTTTCTAAGCAATTTGAATATTTAAATTCACTTACTTTTCACAACACCCTCGGGGTAAGGCTATTATTATCCCCAATTAACAGATGAGAAAACCGAGGCAGAGAGGTTAAGGAATAAACCTGGAGCCAGGCAGCTAGGAAGCATTCCAGAAATACTTGCTGCTGTACAAGTGTTGAACTGGTGTGCATCTCTAACCATGTCAGACTTTTCATTTTCTCTCTCAGTTACAAAGGAGAAAGATGGTAAGTTTTCGGGATATAACTGAAATATAAAAGAGACCCACAGAGAGAGAACAACTCACTTTGTTGTTTGCTCCCCAAACTCCTGAAGTGAATTCCCCATCATGATGGGAAAACTGGCGGCCTCATTAACTTCCAGGAGGGGGTTTGAAGTCAGTTTGAAGAGGGAGCTGTGGAAGGGCTTATCCACCCGCTCACTGAGGAGGCCCTTCCTGTTCCATCTAATTAACAATAAACCAGACGCCCCGACACAATCCACTTCTACATCTGTAACACGCTGACAATCTAAAAATGCCAGCCTCCTCCTTGTGTGTCAGCTAAATGTCACTGGCGACATTTGATGCAATTTAGAGATGAAAGTAAATCCAATATTATCACTTACTAAATAACCGCAGGCCCAATCAGGGGGCCCCAGGCCCCAGAGCAGGATAGGGAGAGGACAGGGAGGCGGCACCCCAGGAAGGCAGGGGAGAAGCGCCTTTGGAGATGAACCGACCCTCAGCTGCCCACGGACTGGAACCTCCAACTCACTGGCCCACTCTGCTTGGGAGGAGCAGGACATACCACCCCCAAAGCCACTGGGTAGGCCTCAGGGGACTGTTTTCCCTCTCTGAGCTGCAGTTCCCTTGCGTGTTAAGGGAGCAGGGCTGAGTGCGGCCTAGGGAAGGACTGGTGAGGCGGTGAGGCTCTGACACGGGGCAGTTAGGTCAACCCTTATTTACTGAGCCGCTCTGTGCAACAGGGACAGGTCTAGACCTTGGGGACGCAGCAGTCTTTTAATCAGCCATCCTCTCCGCTAGACTGTGAGCAACGTGAAGGTAAATGCCAGCTCTCTCTTGTTCACCTTTATGTCCCACATAGGTGCTCAACCGCAATGTGTGAAATGAATGCACGTATGAAGGACTAAATCTGCTTGTTTGGCCTCCCGCTTGCTTGGGAGAATCTTGGAGGCTCTGGAGTCTGTAAGGGCAGATATTAGGCATAAATTATTTCCTGCTGCCCAGCTCCCATCAGAGCAATGACTGTACTGTACAAACTGTACCAGTTCTCACCACAAGGAACCCTTCTTTTTTTTTTTTTTTTTTTTTTGTCAGAGAGAGAGGGAGAGAGAGCGAGCACAGGCAGACAGAGTGGCAGGCAGAGGCAGAGGGAGAAGCAGGCTCCCCACAGAACAAGGAGCCCGATGCGGGACTCGATCCCAGGACGCTGGGATCATGACCTGACCCGAAGGCAGCGGCTTAACCAACTGAGCCACCCAGGCGTCCCACAAGGAACCCTTCTTGATGGTACCCAATACCGAAAACACCTTGACCGGAGGATCAAAATAAACATCACCAATGGCAGGTGCCTCCTGATGTGTCCCTGAGAAGGACACAGCATCACTTATGCAGTGTCCCATCCACCAGTGCAGCACCTAAATCTAATTATAGAGGAACATCAGACAAACCCCAAATGAGAAACATTCTATTTAAAAAGGAGCAGGGGTAAAAAAAAAAAAAAAAAAAAAAGGAGCAGGGGCAGACTGTATCTTCAAAAATGCGATTGACGTAAAAGACAAAGAAACACGAGGAAACAATCCAAGTTAAAGAAGGCTAAAGGGATATGACATTTAAATACAATGTATGATCATCTACTGGAGGAAGAAAATGCTATAAAGAACTTTATTGGGTCAACTGACAAAACTGAATACAGTCAGAATTGATGGAATTATTAGTGTTAGTTTTCTGTTGCTGCCATAATAAATAATCACAAATTTAATGACTTAAAACAACACAAATTTATTTAGGATGTGGACATCTTTGGGGGGGGCATTAGTCCACTTACATAGTCAATAATTGATAAGAGCATTTTATCAACAATGAAATTACTGAAATTGTTAGCTGTCCTGTGCTCATGTGAGAAAATATTCTTATCCTTCAAAAGTATACATTGAAGTATTTGTTTGCTTGCTTATTTATGAGCAGAGGGGAAGCTCTCTTTATTTATTCGATATGAGGATGGAGGAAGAAGAGGACCGGGAAGTCACAGTCACCACTGCATAAAGTCACCTCTGCACCTCTGCCTGTACCAGGAGGCCCCTCTGGAAAGGGCAGAAAGCTCACAGATGTCCTGGATGTCCTCTGTGCCGATCAGAGAAAAGGCATTACTGTCCCTTTTTGCCTAGCTACTAGGACTCCACTGGGAGAATGCGCGTAATGATCCGATCCTGGCCCAGGTCCAGCTCCTTGTGAGGAACCGGAAGAGTCGGGCCCTGTGGCCGCAGTTCTCCTTCCCGGTGCCCACACACGGACAGAGGAGATGAGCAGCTGCGCGCTGGGCACAGTGGAGCGGTTGGTAGCCAGGGCCAGACCCAGTGGCACCGTCATGTTCACGCGGTCCTCAGGTTTGCCCAGGATGGCTGCACTGGCCATGCCCAGCCGCTTCTCCAATCCCGTGGAAACGCGGGCTGCAGCCAAGTGCGCTTCCAGCTCCACAAACGGTGAGTCAGGCGAGAAGCAACCGGAGAAGCCACAGCAACAGAGAATGAACGCCCAGAGTCTACACGGAAGTATTTAGAGGCAAAAGGCCACAGTGTATGCAACTTACTCTCAAGTGGATCAGAAATAATAATTTACAGGGGGGCGGAGAGGGTTGGGGGTCAGATGATAAAGCAAATGTGACAATTTACAATAGGTGCCTCTAGATAAAAACATAGTATTCTTTTTACTATATTTGCAACTCTTCTGTAAATTTGGAGTAATTTCCCAATTAAGTACCTGTGTGTGCCTCTGTGTGTGTGTGTGCACACGCACATGCGTGCAATGGATCCTCAATCAAGTGAGATTGTCAAAGAGCTAAGAGGTTTCCTGTGTCTTGGTTTCATCTCACCAAGTAGACTGAAGAGCCCCTTAGGGGTTCCCCATTGTAGGCAGAAGAAACCCTATGTCTTCAACTTGGCATTCAGGCTCCTTCATGACCTTCAGCCTCCTTCTCTCGCAATCACACTTGCATCTCCCATCTATTCCTTTATCCACATGGGATTACTTAACATATCTCAAAATTGCATCATAATAATTCTTTCTTTTATTAAGCACCTAGAGTATACTGTGTCATCCTCATGTCATTTCATTTAATCCTTACAGGATTCAAGTTAGGTACCAAGTATTTCCTCTTACGAATGGTGAATCAAAGGCTCAAGAGAGTTTAAGTGACTTGCTTAAAGACATAGAGCTAGAGCAAGACCTAGATTCTTTCCCACATACTACATTGCTCCATGTACTCTATGTACTGATGCAATGAACATTTCGTAAGCACCTACTCAGTGCTGGGCTCTATGCCAGGCACTGGGACTACAACCCCACCCCAATACAATCAACCCCATCCCAACCTCTCAGAGTGTATGATTTGGCCAGAGAGACAGAGTCAAGCTTGAGGAGGAGCAAGGGGTTAGAGGTCAGAGGTAGTGGGGTTTCCTGAGTCTGGCTCCATGGCCCTAGAAGCTGAGCCTGGAACCATGGCGGTGCTGCAAGTAAAGGAGGAAATCTCCCCTCCCTCAGATGATGGGGTCCGGGGTGACGGGTCCGTGGACATTTTTCTTTTTAGTCAAGTCTCTGCTGCCCTCTAGTGGGAAATGTAGAGATAGCAGGAGGAAACAGAAGTGGCAGGTTTGGGAGGAGGAATGGGGATCCACATTAACTGTGAGCCTCTTAGCCTTGGGACCTGTGAGATGGCTCCCATACTCTTAAAAGGAGAGGTCTGAGTTTGAAACTGCAGTAGTGCAGAGGTCAGTCTGCTTAACCAAGAGAGGTACTCAGCTTTTCTCAGGTCATATATTGAGCCCCCAAATTAACCGCAGATGGAGCCCTAAAAAGACTAAGCTGTGACCAAGGTCACAGACTGAGTTCTGACCTTGATTAGAGACTACACCCGCATGTGGACCCCACTAGACCTCTGCTGTTCTCCTCTCCTACTCTCCAGTTGTTAAACACCATTATCAGGAATTAAATTATATCCATTTACAATTAAATAAGCTGTATAGAAAAACAAAGGTGATACATACTGAAAATGTGTTACTTCCTAATTATTTCATGACATTTTGCTACTCTATGCTCTTGAGGTGATTTAAATCTAAGTATCTGTATAGCACAAATACTATATGATGGCATGCTACTTGGATAGAGCCAGAAAGTATTACACTAAGCAAAATCATTTCTCAGTCAGAGAAAGACAAAACCATATGATTTCACTCACAGGTGGAATTTAAGAAACAAAACAGATGAACACAGTGGGAAAAGAGAGAGAGAGAGAAACCGTAAAAGGGACACTTAACTCGGGAGAATAAACAGGGATGCTAGAGGGGGGATGGGCTAAATGAGTGATGGGTATTAAGGATGGTATTTGTGATGAGCACTGGGTGATATATATAAGTGATGAATCACTAAATCACTTTCTACTCCTGAAACCAATATTCCACTATATCTTAATTAACTGGAATTTAAATTAAAACTTGAAATTTTAAAAAGATGAATTTCCAAAATACGTAATGCTAAAGCTGAAAGAGGTTTAAATATAATGACAAAACTTATATGAGGCTTGAGAAACAGTTTAACAGTAGAACATGTATCAGATTTAATTACAATACATTTATATGGGGGGAAAAACAGATTGGAACGGCAGCTCCATTTGTCAAATTATGTGTGAATCACAGCTATCAGTTAGTTATGAATATAAGAGTTTGGCAAAAATCAGTGGAAGTATTCTGTGAAAATCAATTGGCTAGATAGAATTTAGAATAAAGAATATTGTAGGGGTGCCTGGGTGGCTTAGTCTTTAAGCGTCTGCCTTTGGCTCGGGTCATGATCCCATGGTCCTGGGATCAAGCCCTGCATCGAGCCCCACATCAGGCTCTGTGCTTGGCAGGAAGCTTGCTTCTCCCTCCACTGCCCACCCCCTGCTTGTGCTCTTTTTCTCTCATGCTGTGTCTCTCTCTGTCAAATAAATAAATAAAAATCTTTTTTAAAAGAATATTATATATGTTATTACTGTAAATTTTGTCACTCATATCAGTAAAATGTGTAATGAACTTATGGACATGAACACATGCACACATTTTTGGAGATCTAGTTGTTAAAAAATTTGCCAGCATAGTGCTGCCCAGCAGCCTTCAAATACCCAAAGTGATATAGCTCTGTCCCTCGTTCCAAACAGGCTGGGGTTGCCAATGTCTACCAACACCTGCCCCCCGCCACGGACCTTTTTCTAGGACTCCCGCCTTCTAGAATTTGGAGCTTGGTTTGTCTTATTTTTGCTATTACACTTTTCATCTCTGTCTTTTTGCCTCACTTTTCAAAATATCTCTTTGGTTTTGTCTCAGAAACCCTCGACTGATTTTTTTTCATTTATGCACTAGGATATTTAACATCCAAAAGTTTTTTTCTTTCCCAATCATTCTTTTTATGGCATCTTGTTCTTCTTTAATGGATTCAACAGCTTCTCTTGATTCTCTGAAAATATTCATGATAGTGTGTTAGATTTTTTTTTTATGTTTTTATCTCCCTGTCTAGTCTCTGTTTCTGCCACATGGCTTTTATGTCTTTGCTGTTCATTTGTTTTATTTTGTTTTGTCTCTATCTTTTCTACTAGATGTTCTCCTTAGCTCTTGGATGGTCCTTTGCTGTCTCTCTGTGAGGCATTACTAAAAGAACATAATTCCTTGATGAAACAGCTGGTTCCCAAAGTAGGGCAAAGAAAGTTGTAGATGAGTCCAGACTATTTCTTTGTGACAGAAAGTGCTCAAAGAATGACATAATGATGGACACAAGAGCCAGAAGGAAATGGTTTCCAGTGGATAAATCTAGAATGAATTGAGCATAATATGCACACACAGTATAACATGTTGAGCATAATATTTCATAATATACATATATATAGTAACAGATTATAACTCATTGATTGAAATAAAATCCAGGAGACAACATTCATATAACTTTATAAATAGATATACAGCAAGAAGGGAAAGCTCTTCCTTATACTAGAAAACCAACTAGTAAATATAAAAAGGATTGGTGGCATTACAAAATAACCCCCAGGGACACCTGGGTGGCTCATTTGGTTAAGTGTCCCACTCTTGGTTTTGGCTTAGGTCACGATTTCAGGATCCTGAGATCCAGCGGGGTGTGGGGTTCTGTGCTGGGCGTGGAGCCTGCTTAGGATTCTCTCTTTCCTCAACGAAGCAGATGGAACTAGAGGACATTATGCTAAGTGAAATAAGTCAACTAGAGAAAGGCAATTATCATATGACCTCTTTGATATGAGGAATTTGAGAGGCAGAGCGGAGTGGGGGGGAAGGGAGAGAAAAAGGAAACAAGATGGGACTGGGGAAGGAGACAAACCATAAGAGATTCTGAATCTCAGGAAACAAACTGAAGTTTGCTGGAGCCAGGGGAGGGATGGGGTGGCTGGGTGACAGGCATTGGGGAGGGTATGTGCTACGGTGAGTGCTGTGAACTGTGTAAGACTGAGGAATCACAGACCTGTACCCTTGAAACAAATAATACATTATATGTTAATAAATTTTTTAGAAAATAAAAAATATTCTCTCTTTCCCTCTCTCTCTGCCCCTCCCCTCCCCACTTCATGGGCATTTGCTCTCTCTGAAATAAAAAAAAAAAAGAAAGAAAGAAAATCACCCCTAGAGAACATCACGATAATAATTGATTCAGGCAAGAATTATCAATGATTTGAAAACTGGTGGATGATAAATATTTATTTATTACAAAGGAAAAACAATAACTTTACACTGAAGATGCTTGGCAGACACCTCGTTAAGCAGGTAATTAATGTTAACATCACTGGCAATGGGATAAACAGAGGTCATGTGGCTCCTGATACTTGCACTAACATGACATCATTTGTGTGATAGTCCTGCCAACAGTGCCTTACTCAGGAGAAAACATCAGACAGACTGAGGGACATTCTGCAAAATACCTGTCCTGTACTCTTGAAAAAAAGGCAACGTCATGAAGGCAAAGAAAGACTGAGGAACTGCTTCAGATTAAAGGAGCCTAAAGAGGCATGACAACTAAATGCAGCACATGATCTGGGATTTTCTGCTCTAAAGGACATTATTGGCACAGTTGGCTAAATCTGAATAAGGTCTGTAGATATAATAGCCCTGAATCAATGTTAATTTCAATGTTAAAAAGAATGTCCTCGGTTTTGAGAAACATGCACTGAATTATTCAGGGGCAAAGGACCATCATGTTTAGTAAAAAAAAAATAATAATATGTCAGTATTAGGGGAATTTGGTGAAGAGTAGAACAGGAATTCTTGCAATTTTTCTGTAAGTCTGAAATTAGGCCCCCCAAAAAAAGAAAAGAAAAGAGAAAAGAAAAGAAAAAATTCAAAAGCTGATTGGGAGCTGTGTGCACATAAGTCGGTGGTCGACAACGGGCCCCTGGGGGAGGGGGTCTGCTGGGGCCGTTTCATTAGGCATTATGAGGTGCCCCTCTTCCCTGGTTTCATCTTCTAGTCTCCTACCTAGAGGTATCTGCCTGGTTGTCAGGTGCCAGGAGTTGAATGGGGCAGGGAAAGGACTGTTGGGGTGGGGACTCAACATTCACTTAATCTCATATTTTCCCACCCTCAAATGCCCTTCCCCCCAGGCCTAGACCCTCTCCAAAGAAAAAACCTCTAGTCCTCTCCCCAAGTTGGGGGAGGAAGTAGTGTGGCCTCAAGGAGAAGAATCAAGGGGGTCTAACTGCTCTCAGTTTCCAGCCCCATCCACTTCCTGAAGTGTCTGAGCCTTTTCGGGATTCCCAAGGTATATCCAGCTGCATATACATACACCTACTGGGGTTTAAGATCCAGCTTTCCGTATCTGTTGAATTAATGTCTGCTCTCTACACCCAGCCTCCAAACACTGCTGTCATCTCTCCTGTTCTTTTTGTCCTTGTGGCTTTAAATATTTTAATAAAATCTCCTGCTGTCATTTTAGCGGAATTTCAGGAAAGAACGTGCTCTTTCACCCTGTCATCTTTAATTGGAAGTCCTTTGTTGTGTTCTCTAATCTTCCTATGATGATCACATATTTCTTGTGCAATTTTAAAATATATTTAAGCACATGAAAGAGTTAAATGTTCTGCAAACGTGTAAAACAATTTAAGAATGGGATGTTCATCAGATTTCTGACGGGAGGATAACCAAGCTCTGAGAAGGGGCTGGGTGGTGTAAGGAAAGTATTTGAGGATGCCGCTCAATGGCACTGTGCCATAAAGGCGAACGAATTTCTCTGCGAATGTGTTCTTAAGCTTCCGTTACCACGACAGCGGCTATTAAAAAGGGAAGCACCTGGTGTGTGTGGGAAGGGTCCGCAGGGCGAAAAAGGCTAGCAAAAGACCATTTCACAAAATTTCACCAAATTCCAGAGGCCCTCCTTGGGACTGACTGAGGCTCTGGAAAAGCCTACTCGTTGGGGGGAGGGGGAGTGGGGTGGAGGGGGAGTGGCTCGCGCAGAAAGGAGATTAAAGGCAGGCTTCTGTTCCCCGCACCAACACGAGGTCAGGATAGATTCAGGTATGAATCAAGTCCAAGGCTCGGTGCCAAACCCAGACCTTCTGCCAAACTCAGGCAGAAAGCGAGTCCCCAGCGCGGGCACCGCGTCTGGACGCACCAGCGCTGGCCTCCAACTGCGTGCTCAGGTGCGCCAGGGTGGCGCCGCGAGGAGCGACCTTTCCAACTCTAGCCACAAGGGGGCAGCAGAGGACAGGCGGAGAAAACCGAGAGGGTCTTGGGGATGGCGGGTGGGAGTGTAGGAGACTGGGAGAAAGACCTAGAGAGGGACAGAAAGTACCCAAAAAAAGAGATGGCAGGAAAATGTGGAGAAGGCGGGGAGACAGAGCCCAGCACTCAGTGAGCGATAGAGGGAGGAAGCACTCATCACACTAAGAGATTCCTCACACACGCTGGTGCCACTGGCTCACCATCACATGAAGACTACTCTGGATAAGAAATCATATGGTCAGCTAAGGCACAGAACTGACACTAGATTGTGTCCTGGCTGGAGTATTTAACTTCTCTGTGCTTTGTTTTCCCTACCAAGCTCCCAGGCATTTTGTGAGGGTTAAATGAGAGAATAAACAAAGCACTAGATTTGAAGTGAGGTGAGTGGCCAGAGCTGAGAAGTGGGGAACACTGCCACAGTCCCTTGTGAAGGTGTCTGACAACTACAGGAGTGGGTCAGGATTAAAGAGCCCTCACACTCATCTTCCTCAAAACCAGTGGCAACTTTCTGTCAGATGAAGAGGCAAAGTGACACGTTTATGCAACTTTTAGAGAGACAACTGCTCTCAACCCAAACATTTCTCTCATTCACGCTGCTTGCCTGGTCCTGGTCAGGATTTTGATCTGGAGGTTGGCTATACAGTAATGTGACTGTCACCCGCCAGATGCAGCAGTCACTCTCCATACCTCACCCACTGCCCTTACTCTTACCATTCCTGCCCACCTTCTACCTGCCAGCACATGCACTGCTTTACCTAAGGGCCTTCTCTGGCTATTGGAGCCCATTTCTCCCCCCATCCCACCCCTCTCTCTCTCTCTCTCTCACACACACACACACACACAGCCTTCAGCCACTGACCAACAAAAGTTCTGGTAGAAATACCCCAGCTCCCTCACCCCGTGGGCAGGATAACTCTAAAGCTCATGTGCTCCACTGGGGCTCCCAGAGTGTCTCTGTACGATGACGCTCCAGCTGCTCACTGTGGTAACATGTTCAGTGACACACTCTCACCTGGCTCACTGCCTACGTGTCTCACTTACCCTCTCTCCTGGAAGCACCTGTCAGATAAGCTATTTGAACAAGAGCACTTATCTGAGGGCTGGCTTCTGGAGGAACCTAGGTTTGAAGACAGAAACATGGCAGGTTTGCCTTATTCATCTCTGGGAAATGAATCTCTCCACAGCACAGAGCACAGTGAATGAGGACATCATAAAGAGTACTTATTATTCATTCATTTATACAGCAATATGTAATCTCACTCCCCACTAGGCCCAGCCTGGGTTAGGTGCTGGGATACAGTGATGAGAGGATCCAATATGTTTCCTGAGGCTTCCAATCCACGAAAGACTGACTTTTAAGGAAACGGAGATTTTTCTGCCCACTCCCCTTCCCCCCACCCTCCAATTCCCATCACCAGATGCCTACAGCCTGGCCTTAGAAAAACTTAGGAATGTAAAAAAGTGGGAAAACAACACACGCCGGCAAAGCGCAAGAGCTAAATGATTGGGCTGATCTTTCATTCCACCTGGGAAATATCTACTGAGCATTTCAGACTCTCCTGTTAGAGGCACAAACATGTCAACAGGCAAAGGGAACACCAAGAGGTCAGTAGTCCTACAGGAACATAAAGACTGTGGCAGCACTAAGGAGAGGCTAACTCAGCCTGGCAGGGCCAGGAGGACCTCTCTGGAGGAGGTGTCACTTGAGCTGAGTCTTGAAGTACAGAAAGGTATTTGCAAGATCTGGAAGGGAAAGAGCATTCTAGATAAAAGAAACTGCATGTAAAAAGGTAGGAGATGTGAAGATTGGTCAGCTTGGGAAACTGCAAGTGACTTGGTGTGGGTGGGACAAATGAGAGGACTCAGAAGGGAAGAGGAGCAGGCAGGGGCTGGAATATGAAGGAGCTTCTGTGCTAGTCTGAGGCATTCACACCTCATTGAGACTCAGTTTTCTCCTCAGTGGAAAGAAAATTTTGAGGCTCTTGTAAAGATAAATGTATTAATGTAAGAGAAAATCTGGCATTTATGCAACACCTGGCATTTCATTGACCCTCAGGGAACAGTAGTTACTTTATCCTGAGAATAAACTGTAAGAAGTTACTGAAGGATTTGAAACCTTACAATGACATGGTCAACTTGGAGCCTTGGGAGATGCTGGTGAGGAGGTTGCTGTGGGCAAAAGAGGTCACCTGCATGCCAATAGTTTTTTATGTCTCTCTGCCTAAGAACTTTCTCTAGTATTGGAAAGAATCATATGAAGGGCAGGCCAGAAATACAGAGGAGTTAATACACCAGGAACAACCCTCTCCCAAGAAGGGTTGGGAATCAGTGGATAAAACCTCCCACTTCCTAGCCTGCTGTGGGACAGTTCCAAGGAATGTGCCACGCTGCCTCTCAAAGGGTCCTCCATGGGACTGAGCTTTAAGTGGTGCCAAAGGTAACCCACTCATTGGCATATTTTTATACCTTTTCTCCATTTCTTATTTCACTTCTGCACTCTCTCACCTCCTAAGCAAACTACTTACACCCAAATTCTTGTCTCAAGATCTATACTTGGGAAAACCCAAACTAAGCAAGTGGTGATGGAAAGGACCCTAGAAAGTAGACCTCAGGAGGAGATTCTAGAATTAAATTACAGCCAGCTAGATGGAAAAAGAATCCCATTTCTGCTGGGAAGTGGAATGTTTTTGTAGCAGCACAATTAATGACTCTAGCCTGTGATGGACCTGGCAGATATAGAAGTGGAAAAGGAACCAACAACCATGTCATAGCTCCCACTCTTGAAAGCAATGGAAGCAATTGTAATTATAAGGATTGTGGACTTGATTAGGTCCTTCTACCTTGAAGAAAGAGGATCTGTCAGGCTGTTAAGTCCACCATTGACTCAGGACACATTGTGAAAACTAGGTCTTCATGGCACAATTTAAAGAGACATTCATCTGCTGCAGCAGGAGGGCAAATTGTGCCGAAAAGAAGCCCAGGATTTTATTGTAACCATGACTAAGTTACAAAAGAGACTGAATCCACAGCTCCAGTAAGTCCTGGGCTAAAGTCCGAATCCTAGTTGAGCAGAAGGGGGACCCTGAGACATGGGATTCAGACTTGAGAACACATCTTTCTGAGCCCTGTATGTTGGCACAAATGCCTCCCCATCCCTCATAGAGGAGAGTAGCTTCCCATTGCCAGGAGACCATGCAAAGTCCTCCCCAAGGCAAATGTCTTCCAAAGTAATAGTTGCTTTCCTGCCTCCCCTCACCCCACCCCAACACCCATGACATGTAGGCCAAGATCATGGTGTGATCTCAGCATGTTTTGATGGTTATGTACTGTCCCTTACATGGGAGGTAAGAGATTATTCATCATCAGAGCTCCAGGAACTAAATAATACACTCCAGGAGGAACTAGAAGATTAGTATAAGAATGTATCTTGAGGGTGCTGGGCCATGGTGGAAGAGGTATATACAATACATATTCCCCCCTGCCCCCCAAAACCCCTATAACCAGTTATTAGTCTAATTACATACTGAAGAAAGGGGAACACCCAAAAATTGAGGGCTATTAAATAAATTATCTGAACTTCTTACCAGAAAACTCAACATGTTATCGTGGCTCCCTTATTGGATTGAGGTTATTTGAAGATCTGATGATAATGGAGTTTTGGCCCAAGTCCATCTTACATGGAATCCATCCTGTGAGAAGAGGTCTAGTGAGAGAACCTGAAACTGTCCCCTCTGCAGGACAAGAAAAGGAATCAGAATCAGTGTTGCGGCATGAGTAGAATGGCAGAGATTGGTAAATTAGAGTGCTAGCATTGGTGAATTAAAGAATGCAAGGGTAATGATTTTTACCATATACCTCTCTAATTTACCATTATGTTACCTGCAAAAAATAGATCATAGTGGACCATGGTGGACTACAGAAACTTAACCAAGTGGCAGATCCAGCCAGAGCTGTTATGCCAGATATGGTATCTCGCTAGAATCTATCAACACTTGGTATAGAACTATTGGTGAATCAAATGTATTCTTTTCAGTCCCCATCTAAAAGGAAGATTAAAAGCAATTCCGAGTTCCATTTCACATTCACCTGGGATGAATAGCAATACACATTGATCTCCTTGCCCCGGGGCTATGATTATCCTCCTTTCTGCCTCAGTGTAATCAAAGGAACATTGGTCATTTTGACATTTCCATAGAACATCATTATACTGGTCCACTAGACTAAATACACCATATTTTTTTTAAAGATTTTATTCATTTATTTGACAGAGAGATGGAGAGCACAAGTAGGCAGAGCAGCAGGCAGAGGGATAGGGAGAAGCGGGCTCTCCGCTGAGCAGGAACCCTGATATGGGGCTTGATCCCATGACCTTGGGATCATAACTTGAGCTGAAAGCAGCTGCTTAACCAACTGAGCCACCCAGGCACCCCACTAAATACATCATATTAATCAGATCTTGTGAGCAGAAGTACTCGTATATCTTGAAAAGAAACATGTCTACCAGAGACCAGGAGATGAATCCTACAAAGATTAGGGGCCTTCCATTTAGTAACAACTTTTAGTAGTCTTATGGCATAGGGCACTATAGGACATCCCATCTCCCCAAAGTAAAGGCTAAGTTATTGCACATCTTATCTCCCACAACTAAGGAAAAGGCACAGGCCTTGGTAGGTTCCTTGGATTTTAGATACAGCCCACACTTAGTTATACTGTTATAATCCATTTATTGGGTGACTTAGAAGTTTACCTGTTTTAAGAGGGCTCTATAGCTTGTCTGGGTTGTTGTAAAAGCTGCCCAATACTCAATGGTGTAAGAGGCATCTATGGTAGATAGGAGACCGTGGCATCTCTGACAAGCCCCCAAATAAGAGTTTCAGGGCAGGCTTCTAGAATTCTAGAGGAATCCAATTCATATTTCTGTAGCAGAGAATTATTTTCCACTCAAAAAGGAGCTCCTGGCTTGTTATTAAGCCTTAGGAGAGACTGAACACTCGACTTAGAACATCAGATGACTGTGAAACCAGAGATGCTTATCAAGAGCCAGATATTATCAGAGCTCCCAAACAATTCTATCATACAATGTAAATGCTACATTTCATATTCGGCTTTATAAGTTACAAGGGCTTTACTGAAGGTACAAATAGGGCCCAAATTCAATGTCTCCTATCACTGTAGCATCATGGTCTCTCCATCAGTTTCACCTATGGCTTCTTAGGAAGTTTACAGCAAGCAGCTAATGAAAAGGAGAAAAACCTGAGCCTGGTTCATGGCTGTGTAGACTCAAAATGTTTGACAAGCAGAAAATGATCTTCTACAATACAACCCATTTGCAAGTGACTCCAAAACATAGAAGTAGATGAATCCCACCCACTGTGGAGAGCTTCAAGCAGTACATATAGTCATCAATTTTATGTGGTAGGGACAGAGGTAAGGCTATATATAGACTCCTGGGAAATGGTAAAAAAAAAAAAAAAAAAAAAAAAAACAAAAAAAAAAAACTTGTATGGATAGTCAGAGGCCTGGAGGAAAGAAAATTGGAAGATCAGAAACAAAGAGATTTGAAGAAGAGGCATTTAGATCAACCTATGGGAGTGGTCATAAAATGTGAAGATATTTGTGTCCCATTTAATGCTCCTCAGAGAGCCACCAGAAGAGGCAGTGAATAATTAGGTTGATAGAATGACTCATCTAATGGGTGTTAGTCAAACTCTATCTTTGGCCATGCCAGTGATTATACAATAGGCCCATAAACCATCTTGTCAGAGTGGCAAAGATGGATGCTATATGTAACTCAAAGTCATGGGCTCTCTTACCAAGGCTGCTCTAGCTATGGCCACTCTTGATTAGCAGTTTTGAAATTCTATAGGGTACTATATCCCACAACTCAAAATACATTGTCCCAGGAGCCAAGAGCTAGAAATAAGACTGGTTTCTTTGCCACCAATGCTATGACCTATTTGGAAATTCTATACTTTAGCCTTCCCCACAGCTTTGGTCCCTTATGGTTAGGGGTTCTGAGGTTCAGGGATGAAATGTTTTTATTAAGGGACACCATAAGAGTTCCAATGAACCTAAAGCTATGATTGTCTTTTGGTCCTTTTGTATCCTTCATTCTTTGACCTCTAGGCAAAAAGGGATTTATTGGCAGGAGTAACTAACCCTGATTATTATAAAGAAATAGAAGTGCTGCTACATTATGGGAGCAGGATGGAGTTTGTCCAGAATTTCATGCTTCCATGACAGGTGATAACAAAACAAAACAAGGCAATTGCAGCAATCATGGCCTTACAAGAACAAGATAATTAGGGACCCAGATCCCTTAGGGTTGAAAGTCTGGGTCACCGTCCAGGGCAAGGAATCAAGACCAGCAGAAGTTCTGGATGAGGCTCAGCAGATGGGAAATTCTGAATGAATGGAAGATGGTAAATTATAATTACAACATCAGAGTCAACCATAGTAGTGAGCACTATAGTTTGTCCCACTAATCCTCCTGTTGTAAATCTTTTTTTGGGGATCATGTACCTTGAAGAATCAGTGACAGAACAGAGTGGACTTAATGTGGTGACAGATTGGATCCTAGCAGTGTAAAGGGAAACTGTAGAAATTCTGCATATGCCTCACTTTGTGTCCTTACATTTTAAAAGTGTCTCTTCTAAAAAGCATATGACCATAGTTTTTCAATCCAATCTGATAATTTCTGCCTTTAACTAATGTGGTTAGTCCATTATATTTTGGTGACTTCTGATATGTTTGAATTAATTTTGAACACCTTTTGGGGGCTTCCCATATTTGCTATTTTGTTAATGCTTCTGTTTTCTCCTCTGTTGCCTTCTAATAAATTCTTTTTTTGCCTTCTAATAAATTGCTTTTTATTTCTTTTTGTCAAATTGTTTTAAAATTATACACTCAGTTTCTATTCTTGGAGCTACCTTCAAAGTTTTATTTATTTGGGGAGGTTCTTTTTTAAATTTCAATTTAATTAATTAACATATAGTGTATTATTAGTTTCAGAGGTAGAGTTCAGTGATTCATCAGTCTTATATACTATCCAGTGCTCATTTCATCCAGTGCCCTCCTTACTGCCTATCACCGTTACCCCATCCTCTCACCCCTCCCCTCCAGTAACCCTCAATTTGTTTTCTATGATTAAGAGTCTCTTATGATTTGTTTCCCTGTCTGATTTTGTCTTGTTTTGTTTTTCCTGGGTTTATTTCTTTCACTAATCAGAATCATACTGTATATATTGTTATTTGATGTGCTTGTTGGAGATGTTCTCAGCTTAGCACACTCTTTTTATCCATTATATATTCCATAGAATTAGTGTCATTATTTGGGTTGTTTCATTCTGCTGCTGTAATTATGCCCACTATTATGTATGAACTTGAGCACAGGGGCTGAAATTTGAGGGGAAGAGTGTCAGTTTGAGTCCTTGTCAATCTGAAGTTGTTAACTTGGCACAGAGCAGGTGGCAGGCTGTGCATGCTGACTCAGGCAGGAGGGCAGCTGGACTGTGAATTTGGGACCCACAGGCTGATGGCATTGTGTGTGACAGGGACATGGTTGGTTTTGCTTTAACTTTTGTTTTTTTAGGAAACTCTATCTCTCCTATTCTGAATGAAAGACTTGCTGGATAGAATATTCTTGGCTGTAGTTTTTTCTGTTTAGAACTTTGAATATACCATGCCACTCCCTTCAGACCTACGAAGTCTCTGCTGAAAAACCTACTGATGGCCTTATGGGGTTTCCCTTGTATGTAATTGCTTTCCTTTCTCTTACTGCTTTTAATTCTCTATCACTTCTTTGGCCATCTTATTTACTTTGTGTCTTGGTGCAAACCTCTTTGGGTTGGTTTTGTTGGGGGCTCTCTGGGCCTCCTGGACCTGGATTTCTCTTTCTTTTCCCAGATTCAGGAAGTTTTCAGCTATTATTTCTTCAAATAATTCTTCTGCCCCCTTTCTCACTTTTCTCCTTCTGGAATCCCTCTCATGTGACTGTTATACTTGACAGTATGGCTGAGTTGCCTGGATCTATTCTTATTTTGCATATGTTTTTCCCTCTCATCTGCTCAGCTTGATTACTTCCCATTACTCTGTCCTCCAGGTTGCTGATCCATTCTTCTACTTTCTCTTGTTTGTTATTTGTTCTAGGTTATCTGTTTTTATTTTCATTTAGTGAGTTCAATGCCTCTAATTTTTTCTTTTAGGTCTCCTGTCTCTTGGTGAAGGGTCTTGTGGAGGTCCTGCACGTCTTTCTCAATTCTAGTGAATATCTTTATGAGCATTACTTTAAATTTGCTATCAGACATATTACTTATCTCCATTTTCTTTAGTCTCTTGCTATGATTTTGTTCCACTCTTTCATTTGGGACATATTCCTCTGTCTCCCCTTTTGTCTATTGCTGCGTCTATTTCTGTGTATTAGGAAAGTCAGCTGTGTCTCCTGCACTTGAAAGTAGTAGCTTTATGAAGAAGAGGTCCAGTAGAGCCCCACTGTGCAATGTCTCCTTTTCACCAGAAAATGGTGCTTCAGGGGTATCTCCTATGTGTGTTGCTACAGGGGTATCCTACTGTTGTGGCAGAAATGTGTTTGTCTTCAGTCCAGTCTGCAGTGGCTCTCTGCCTGTTATGAGCAGAGTTTAGTGCCTGTGGTGTTAGCGGCCTGGTCCAGAGCTATCTTGGGCTTGAGTTGTTTGCCAGAATGTTTGCCAGGTGTTTGCCAGAGATGAAGTAGCACCAAACTGCAGGACACTTCCTTGTGATGTCCACTGAGGAGCTTTTGTTGGTGGGTGGGGCCTGTAGTCAGATGAGCTGCCTGTCCCCAGCCCACTGCTAGGGTCATAGTCAGACTGGTATGTGGTTATTTTCCCCTCTCCCTGGAGCAGGACTCACTTTGGAGTGGTGCTGGTCCTTGTCTGGGCCGTGTGCATGCTGCCAGGCTTGTGGGACTATTTTGATGGGATCTTGCCAAGAGTGATTAGGAGGGGCCTCTTGTCTATATTGGGCTGCAGAGAGTCTGTTCTGCCAATCTTTGGGTCGCTTTCTGAGTTATTTATGCTGATATGGGTGTTCTCTAGGTAGCCATGCGCCAAGAGGTGAGCCCAGGATCCTCCTACTCCCACCATCTTTCCAGCAGCCTCTGCTTACCTTCAAAATTTTAATACTGATATTTGACATAATGAAGTATAAAGTTAAAGAATATCTTTTTTTAAGTTAAAGTGTATCTTTACTTTCCTTTATATAAAACAATACTTAGATCTTTGTCTCCAATCACCCCCCATCTATATATGTTAACATTTTTTAAATTTCCTTTTTTTTTTTTTTTTGAAAGAAAGAGAGAGCATGGTGGGAGAGGAGTAGAGGGAGAGGGAGAAAAAAACCAAGCAGGCTCTGTGCTGAGCACAGAACCTGACATGGGACTCATTTTCAACCCTGAGATCATGACTTGAGCCAAAATCAAGAGTTGGATGCCTAACCACCCAGGTGCCCCAATCTTGCCCTTATCTGTGAATAAAATTTTAGTAGGTATCTATTTTCTCTAGGTGTTTTGACAGTGTAATACCACTGTCCACCATCCTCTGTTGTTGCTGTTGATAAGTATAAAGTTATTCTAATTGTTACCCTCTGTGGTTAATCTCTTAATTCTCCGTTATTTTTCAGATGTTATCTTTTATTTTAAGATTCTTCAGTTTTACTTTATATTGATGCATACATCCAATTCTTTTTATCTTTCTTGAGATATTTAGGCTCCTACACCTAAAGCCTTCTGTCTTTGATAAATTCTGGAAAATTCTTATTCAGAATTGTTTTACATATTGTCTCTCTCTTCATTCTCTCTATTTTCCTCTTTTGGAACTTTCATTAGATGAATGTTGAACTCTCTCTTCTATCTTCCATGTTTCTTAACCTGTTTTCCATTTCTATGTCCATGTTTACATTCTGGATAATTTACTTGGATCTACCAGTTCACTAATTCTCTCTTCAACTGTGTCTTATCTGATACTTAGTTTGCTCACTGAGATTTTAATTTCAGTGGTTATATTTCTCATTTCTCCAAGTTCTTTCTGATTCTTTTCCAAGACTGCTTCTTTTGATTTCATAGTATCTTGTTATTCTTTATGATGTTAAGCAGATATGGGGGTATTACCAAGGCATAGTTGGGCCTAGTCTGCCTAATTCAGTATTCCTATTTGCATGGTTATTGTATATCTCCCTACCAGATGATATGCTCCATGACGGAAGAGTCATATCTGTGCTTCAATCAATTACAGTCAATATTAATTTGATGCTCAGCTTATTTCTTTTTTCATGAGAGGAAGCTAACTTTTATTTTTTTGACAGACTCAGATACTTTTTTAATAGCTTAGTTACTTTCTAGTACAAGAAATTGTCCCAGGTTCATCTTCTACATTCCCAGCCTGTGACCTGGAATTGGCTATTTTTCTAAAGAGCCTTGGTTCTGCACAGTATCATGGTGAGGGAATACTATTTAGAGATCAAATTTGGGGTGATAAGAGTGCTCTTTGCTCTAGATTGTCATTAGTTCTAGGCCTTTACATTGGGCAGAATAAATACATTTGAATTTTTTAAAAGTCATGAGTTTATACTAACATTTCCAATTTATTGGAGTTTTAGTTAACTCATTTAATTTCTTAATAACTTTATGGATGTATATTTTATATACAATAAAATTAATTAATTTTGGGACACAATTCTATAAAATCCAACACCTTAAAATATTTGCTATGCCTCTTTACAGTTGATCCCTTCTCTTTCAACCCCCAACAACTACTGATCTGCTTTCTGTCACTTCAAATTTGCCTTTTCTGGAATTTCATATAAGTGGTATCATATGACATGTAGTTTTTGTGCTTTATCTCTTAGCATATTTTTGAGATACATCCATATATTTGCATATATTAATATTGTATCCACTTTTATTGCTGAATTAGTATTATATCATTTGGATATACCACTATCTGTTTATCCATTCACCAGCTGATGGGTATTTGGGTTGTTTTCAACTTTTGGCTGTTATGAATAAAGCTGCTATAAACATTTCAGTAGAAGTCTTTATGTGGACATATGTTTTTATCTCTCTTTAATAAATACCTAGAGTGGGACTTAGGGAAATATGATACATGTGTGTTGGACTTTATTAGATACTGCCAAACTGTATCTAAGAAATAATTGAGGTATTTTACATTCCCACCAGCAATGAAAATTCTAATTACTCCACAAGCTTGCCAATACTTGATATTATCACTCTTTCTTGCTTTAGTCATTCTAGTGGTTGGATACTGGCATCCAATGTAGTTTTCTTTTGCATTTCCCTGATGATAGTGATATTGAGCATCTTTTCATGTACAAATCCTCAGATTTTATAATTTTCTCTAGCACGTAAAATCTTAGTTGTTAACCACTATTTGTTTGCATTGATGGATTTTTTTCTTTCTGTCTTTTCCATCATTATCAGTTGCTGGCTGAAAATTCTTGGGGAGCAGAAAAGTAGGAAACTGAGGGTTTTGGAATCTAACAGCCAAATGGAGACCTTAAGCCATAAATTTCATGCTTAGTGATCTTGGGCAAGTTCATTAAACTCCCCAGGCCTCAGTCTCAGAATTTCAAAGCAGGGATTGCTATAATCAACAAATGGTAATTATTATTATCATTATTATTATTAGCTATGATTTATTAAGCATTTTCTATGTGTCAAGCTTTATGCCAAGTGTATTGTTTATATACTAGGTAAGTGTGTTTATATTATGAAAGTGCTTAGGACAGTGCCTAAAACATAAGTCTATATTAGTATTAGTAGTCTATTTTTAAAATTTATTTTTGTTGCAGTTTACAAAAATTTTATTATTTTAACTATTTTAAGTGGTATTAAGTTCATTCATTTAAGTGGCATTAAGTTCAGTGGTGCCTGGGTAGCTCAGTGGATTGAAACCTCTGCCTTCGGCTCAGGTCATGACCCCAGCATCCTGGGATCAAGCCCCACATTGGACTCTCTGCTCCACAGCAGCCTGCTCCCCCCTCTCTCTCTGCCTGCTTGTCTGCCTACTGGTGATCTCTGTCTGTCAAATAAATGAATAAAATCCTAAACAAAATAAGTGGCATTAAGTTCATTAAGTGGATAGCAAGTTTAGAGGCATTAAGTACATTCAAATCATTGTGCAAACATCACCACTATTCATCTCCAGAATTTTTTCATTATTCCATACTGAAACTCTGGACCCATTAAATACTAACTCCCTGACTCCCCATCCTGCTACCCCCACTCAGCTCTTGGTAACCACTGTTCTATTTTATCTCTATGAATCTGGCTACTTTAAGTACCTCATATAAGTGGAATCATACAATGTTAATCCTTTTGTATCTGGTTCTTTTCACTTAGTATAATGTTTCTAAGTTTTATCCATGTTGTAGCATATATCGGAATATCATTTCTATTTAACGTTTCTATTCTATTCCTTGCTTATTTTCTATCTGGTTGTTCTATCTATTATTGAAAGCAAAGTATTGTATTTTCCAGCTATTACTTTGTAGAACTCTCTGTTTCATTCTTAGACTCTGTCAATTTTGCTATATATATTTTGAAGATCTGTTATCAGGTGCATAAATATATTTATCATCATCATCATCATCATCATCATCATTTAATCCTCACAGAATATTATGAGGTAAAAACCATTATTATTCCTTTATGCAGATGAGGAAAATAAGACTTAGAGAAATTACATATCCCGATTGAAGTCAACACATATCATAATACTTTGTAACAGTGCATTTATCACCCTTGGACATAGCAATTGTACCCACTCTTAACTCTGAATTTTGGCAATTAATGGGAAATAATTAAGCATTTAACCTGCCTTTCCTATTCAAACCATATGGCAAATTGGATGTAACCAAACAGCCTTGGTTGATGAAGAAAGGTTTTTTCCTTACAAAAGAATTTTAACTAGAAAATGTTGATGTAACAATGGAACTGGAAAAAAACACGTCGTGCAACCCCTCATGGAATAATGTTCTAGCTAGTGATGAATAATTGAGGCAAATCATATTTGACAAACTTGGTGTGCAGAGCTGGAACAAACAACCATAAAATTTGCATGGAACCAGAAAAGACCCTGAAGAGCCAAAGGAGTAATGAAAAAGAAAACCAAAGCTGGAGACATTACAATTCTGGACATCAAACTGTATTACAAAGCTGTAATCATCAAGACAGTATGGTACTGTCACAAAAACAAACACATAGATCAATGGAACAGAATAGAGAACACAGAAATGAACCCTGTGATCAACTAATTTTTGGCAAAGCAGGGAAGAATATCCAATGGTGGGGGCGGTGGCTAAAAACAGTTTCTTCAACAAATGGTGTTGGGAAAATTGGACAGCTACACGCTGAACTATGAAACTGGAACATTTTCTTATATCATACACAAAAAATAAACTCAAAATGGATGAAAGACCTAAATGTGAGACAGAAACCCATCAAAATCCTAGAGGAGGGGCACCTGGGTGGTTCAGTCAGATGAGCATCTGCCTTTGGCTAGGGTCATGACCTCGGGGTCCTGGAATCAACCCCCCCGCCCCCTGCACTGGGCTTTCTGCTCAGTGGAGAATCTGTTTGTCCCTCTGCCTCTCCCCGCCCCACTAGTGTTCTCTCTCCCTCTCCCTCTCTCTCAAATCATTTTTTTAAAAATCCTAGAGGAAAACACAGGCAGCAATCTCTTTGACCTCGGCCATAACTTCTCGATAGACACCTCTCCAAAGGCAAGGGAAACAAAAGTAAAAATGAAGTATTGGAATGTCATCAGGATAAAAAGCTTTTGCATAGCAAAGGAAACAGTCAACAAAAACTAAAAGACAACCTACAGAATGGGAGAAGATATTTACAAATGTCTTATCAGATAAAGAGCTAGTATCCAAAATCTATAAAGGACTTATCAGGCTCAACACCTAAAAATAAATAATCCAGTAAAGAAATGAGCAGAAGGCATGAACAGATATTTCTCCAAAGAAGACTTCCAAATGGCCAACAGACACATGAAAAAATGCTCCACATCACAGTATCAGGGAAATACAAATCAAAACCACAATGAGATACCACCTCACACCAGTCAGAATGGCTAAATATAACAACTCAGGAAACAAATGTTGATGAGAATGTGGAAAAAGGGGAACCCTCTTACACTGTTAGTAGGAATGCGATCTGATACTACCACTCTAGAAAACAGTATGGAAGTTCCTCGAAAAGTTAAAAATAGAGCTACCCTATGACCCAACAATTGCACTACTAGGTATTTATCTAAAGGATAAAAACATAGTGATTCAAAGAAGCACATGTACCCCAATGTTTACAGCAACAATGTCCACAACAGGCAAATATGGAAAGAACTCAGATGTCCACTGACAGATGAATGGATAAAGAAAATGTGGTATATGTATATATATGAATCTTGCCATTTACAACATTGTGGATGGAACTAGAGGGTATTATGCTAAGCGAAATAAGTAAATCAGAGAAGACAATTATCATATGATTTCACTGATATGAGGAATTTGAGGAAGCAAGACAGAGGATCATAGGGGAAGGGAGGGAAAAATAAAATAAGATGAAATTGGAGGAGCAAACAAAGCATAAGAGACTCTTGACATAGGAAACAAACTGAGGGTTACTGGAGCATAGGTGGGTTGGAAAATGGGTTAACTGGGTGATGAGCATTAAGGAGGGCACTTGATATAATGAGCACAGGGTGTTATATGCAACTGATGAACCACTGGATTCTACTCCTGAAACTAATAATACAGTATACGTTAACTAAATTGAATTTAATTTTTTAAGCTGTTATTTGAAAATCCTTAACTGTAAGAAAACAAACAACTAAATTTTTCTAAATGGGCAAAATATTTGAACAGACACTTCAGCAAAGCTATACAGATGGAAAACAAATACATGAAAAGATGCTTAAGATCATTAGCCACCAGGGAAATGTAAATCAAAACCACAGGAAGAAAGGCACCTGGCTGGGGCAGTCAGTATAGCATGTGACTCTTGATCCTGGAGTTGTTAATTCAAGCCCCACATAGGGTGTAGAGATTATTTAAAAAATAGAATCTTAGAGAAAAAAAAAAAAAGACACCACAGCACTACTTTTAAAATGACATAAAAAGAAAGAGCTAGACAATCATGTGCACTCATGTGGCAACTCTCATATGTTGCTGGTGAAAATGCAAAATGGTATAGCTCTTTTGGAAAACAGAAAGGCAATACCTTCTAAAGTTAAACAATTACCATATGACCTGGTAGTCATACTTCTGTGTACTTTACCCCGGACAAAAGAAAACGTGTGATCCCACAAAAGCCTGTTCGTGAATGTTTACAGCAACTCTATTCATAATCACCAAAGCCAAAAACAACCCAAATGTCTTTCAGCGGTAAGTGGATTAACAAACTGTGGTCATCGGGGTAGTTGAATATTACGCAGCAATACATAGGAATGAACTACTGACTCATGCAACAATTCGGATGAGTCTCAAAGGCATGCTGAATGAAAGAAGCCAGTTGCAGAAGGCTACATACTATTGATTCCATTTATGAGACCTTCTGGAAAAGAAGAAACTAAAGATAGAGAGCAGGTCAATGTTTAACAGGAATTAAGGATTGATTGGTTGATTGATTGATTATAAAAGAGCAACACAAGGAAGTTTTCTGGGCTGATCTGTTCTGAATCTTGATTGTGATGGCAATTAATACATCTATATGTGTGTTACCACTTTTATTTTTTTTTATTTTATTTTTTTAAAGCATTTTTTTAAAGATTTTATTTATTTATTTGACAGAGAGAGATCACAAGCAGGCAGAGAGGCAGGCAGAGAGAGAGGAGGAAGCAGGCTCCCTGCCGAGCAGAGAGCCCGATGAGGGGCTTGATCCCAGGACCCTGAGATCATGACCTGAGCCAAAGGCAGCGGCTTAACCCACTGAGACACCCAGGCGCCCCTGTTACCACTTTTAGAAATTTGCTGCAGAAAAGTCAAGTTTACTGTATATAAACATAAAAAATAATAAAGTAACCATTTGTGATATATATGTATATCTAAATATATTTTATGTATGCCTCCATATCTGCATACACATATGCACATATACACAAAATGTAAACTCAACAATCACTGCAAGAATTAATCACCAGCAAAAGAGTTTTAAGGTGAGTAATATTTTATCTCTGAGATTGTTTAAAATTGCTGGGCTACAGTGATCATTTAAAAGGCAGACCAGGGCACCTGGGTGACATAGTCAGTTAATGTCTGACTCTTGGTTTCGGCTCAGGTCTTGATCCTAGGGTTGTGAGATTGAGTCTGGCATTGGCTTCCACACTTAGCATGGAGTCTGCTTAAAACTCTCTCCATCTCTTGAACCATGAGAGACTGTGGACTCCAAGAAACAAACTGAGAGTTTTAGAGGGGAGGGGGGTGGGAATGGGTAAGCCTGGTGGTGGGTATTAAGGAGGGCATGTGTTGCATGGAGCACTTGGTGTTATATGTAAATGATGAATATTGGAACACTACATGAAAAACTAATGATGCATTGTATGGTGACTAACACAACACAATAAAATAAATTAATAATAATTTTAAAATAATAATATTAATAAAAGACTCTCTCCATCTCTCTCCCCAACTCTAAAATAAACAAATCTTTTTAAAAAATAAATTAAAAAATAAAAAGAGACCAACTTGTAGTCAGCATTATTATTGTTTTTAGTTCTCTATAAACAATGCATCTTCTCATTGTCTCCTAGGAAAAGGATGGCTCCCCCACCCCAGCTCTGGTATGCCACTCTCTTCTGTGGTTCTGGACTAAAAGCCTGTAACAGAGAAACTGATCCCAGAATTCGGAAATCAATGGCTGAAAGGCCCTGAGAGATATGAATGGGGTTCTGGCAGTGTCTGCTAGAGATGACCAAATCCTCCTTTGAACAGATCAATTGTGTGTGTGTGTGTAAATAAGTAAGTAAATAATAAGTAAGTCCACCGTGGGGGCAACTGAGCAAATCTTTTTAAAAAATTTTATCTATTTATTTGACACAGAGAGAGAGAGACCACAAGTAGGCAGAGCAGCAGGCAGAGGGAAAAGCAGGCTACCTGCTGAGCAGAGAGCTCCATGTGAGGCTTGATCCCAAGACTCAGAGATCATGACTGGTGCTGACTCTTAACTAACTGAGCCACCCAGGAGCCCCTGCAACTGGGTAAATCTTAGTATGTTTTGGGCGATATAAAAGAATTATTTTTGATATTTATAAAGTATTGATGATATGGTGGTTTTGTAAGAAAATAGCTCATATTTTTGTGATGCATACGGAGGTATTTCACAATAGAATTTCACAATGTCTATATTTTAAATTCTTCAAAGAAAAAACTGGGTGAAACAAACATGGCAAAATGTTAATTATTAAAGTTTTGTGATGAGTATATAAGAATTCGTTACACTCTTATCTCTACTTTCTTATATGCTTGAAATATTTCATAATAAAAGGTTTTCAAAATTTTTAAAAATGCATCAGAAAATCCCAGAAATGGGGTGCATGGGTGGCTCAGTGGGTTAAAGCCTCTGCCTTCGATTCAGGTCATGATCCCGGGGTCCTGGGATCAAGCCCCATCTTCGATTTAGGTCATGATCCCCGGGTCCTTGGATCGAGCCCCGCATCGGGCTCTCTGCTCAGTGGGGAGCCTGCTTCCCCCCTCTCTCTTTCTGCCTGCCTCTCTGCCTACATGTGATCTCTGTCTGTCAAATAAATAAATAAATAAATAAATAAATAAATAAAAGAAAATCCCAGAAATATTGAGTCTTTAGTGCTAGAGCCAGTGAACCCTCAATCCAGTAAAATCCCACAGCCCTATCATGTACATCCTGAGATGAATTTGAATCAAAGAAAGCTTGAAACATCTCAGTGTCCCTTGGAGGGAAAAATGGCAAAGCAAGTAACATGCTTTATAAAGCTTCTACCCTAAAATGCCAAAACAAAGTCTGTTTAGGGCTGAAATGGCCAAATATTCAGCTCAACTGAAAGCTTGGTTTTCCAGCAGACAGGTCTTATTCTCTGCAGAAGCCTTTCGGGAGGCTCTTTTTCAATCAATGTGACATGGGTGTCAGTCACTTGCAAATTGCAGTCCTGTCACATTTGTGACCTATGGGGCTATGTCACAAAGGGCCATGTAGCTTTCACTTATTTACTGGATCTGCTCTTGGAACCTTGAGTCAACATGCAAGAGGGCTGATACGCTTAGGCCATTATGGCAGAAGGACTACAGGTAGCTGCTCCAGAGAGTGCTCCAGCAGAGCGCAGCCTTTCAGCCCTCCATGCAAAGGCACCAGATATGTGACTAAAGCTGTCACCCTTGACACCAACATATCCACTAGCTAAATACCACCAGGAGATCACCATCAACACTATATGGAACAAAGGCCAACCCAGTCACACCCTTCCCAAATTCAGGACCCACAAAATCATAAGATAACAAAATGGTTATTATTTTTAAGGCACTAAATTTGGGGTCATTTATTATGCAGTAATAGTTAATAGTCACAGGTTTTTTTAAAAAAAAAAACTTTATTTATTTATACATGAGAGTCAGAGAGAAAGAGGCAGAGGCAGAGGGAGAAGCAGGCTCCTTGTGAAGCAGGGAGCCCAATATGGGACTTGATCCCAGAAGTTTGGGATCATGACCTGAGCCAAAGGCAGACGCTTAACTGACTGAACCACCCAGGTGCCCCAACAGTAACAGTTTTAATGGGACCTGAAACTTTAAGAAAAAGAAATCACCTGACCATGCACACACAGTGTAAGACCTTGAAAGGGGCTGTACAAGTACAAGTTTTTTATTTTTTTAAGACTTTATTTTAGATTTACAGAAAAATTAAGAAGACAGTACAAAGAGTTTCCATGTACCCTATACTCAGCTTTGCCTATTAACATTTTACATTAATGTGGTGCATATGTTACAATTAACAAACAAATATTGATACATTCACATTAACTAAAGTCCATTCTTCATTCAGATCTCCATTCCAGTAGTTTTGGGGTGCTTTTGGTTTTTGTTGGTTTTTTTTCTAAGTTTTTATTTTAGTTACCCTGTGCTCATCAGGACAAGTGCACTCCTTAATCACCTGTTTTACCCTTCCCCCAACCCACCTCTCCCTTTTGTTACTCTTGCCTCAGCTCGTTCTCTATAGTTAAGAGTCTGTTTCTTGGTTTGTCTCTCTCTCTTTTTTCTCTGTTTTGTTTCTTAAACTCCACATATGAGTGAAATCATATAGTGTTTGTCTTTCTCTGACTGACTTACTTCACTTAGTGTTATACTCTCTAGCTCCATCTATATTGTTGCAAATGGCAGGATTCCATTTGTTTTTATGCCTGAATAATATTCCATTGTATACATACATATACCACACCTTCTCTATCCATTCATCAATAAATGGATACTTGATTGTAAAACAAAATAGTGTTTTTGTATTCTTTGGATAAAAACCCAGTAGTGTGATTGGTGGATGGTAGGGTAATTACTATTTTTAACTTTTTGTGGAACCTCCATACTGTTTTCCAGAGTAGCTGCTCCAGTTTGAATTCCCACCAACAGCGCAAGAGGGTTTCTTTTTTTCCACATCCGCGCCAACACCTGTTGTTTCTTCTGTTTCTTGATTTTGGTCATTCTGAGAGGTGTGACGTGATATTTCATTGTATGTTTCATTTGATTTGCATTTCTCTGGTGATGAGTGATCTTGAGCATCTTATCATATGTCCCATTTGCCATCTGGATGTCTTCTTTGGAGAAATGTTTGTTTCTATCTTCCATCCATTTTAAAATTGGATTATTTGTTTTTGGGGTATTGACTTGTATCATTTCCTTATATATTTTGGATCCTAACCCTTTAATGGATGTGTTAGTGGCAAATATCTTCTCCCATTCCACATGTTGCCTTTCAGTTTTCTTGACTCTTTCCTTCACCATGCAGAAGCTTTTTATTTTGATAAAGTCCCAATGGTTGATTTTTGCTTTTGCTACCCTTGCCTCAGGGAACCTATCTAGAAAAAAACTGCTAGACCTGATGTCAGATAAATTACCACCTATGCTCTCTTCTAGGATGTTTATGGTTTCAGATCTCACATTTACATCTTTCATCAATTTTGAACTTATTTTTGTGTAAGCTGCAAGGAAGTAATTCAGTTTCATTTTTTTACATGTTGCTGTTCTGATTTCCCAACACCATTTATTAAAGAGACTGTCTTTTTATCATTGGGTATTCTTTCCTGCTTTATCATAGATTAATTGACCATATAATTGTGGGGTTATTTCTGGATTTTCTATTCTGTTCTATTGATCTATTTGTCTTATTTTTGTGCCAGTGCCATACTGTTTTGATCACTATGGCTTTGTGATATAACTTGAAGTCTGAAGTTGTGACTCCTCCAGCTTTTCTTTTCTTTTCAAGATTTCTTTGGGTATTCCAGGTCTTTTGTGGTTCCATACAAATTTTAGGATTGTTTGTTCTAGCTCTATAAAAAATCCTATTGTTATTTTGATAGGGATTGCATTAAATGTGTAGATTGCTTTGGGTAGTATAGACATTTTAGCAATATTTGTTTCCAAACCATGAGCATGGAATGCCTTTCCATTTCTTTGTGTCATCTTCAGTTTCTTTCATCAGTGTTTAATAGCTATCAGAGTACAGGTCTTTCAGCTGTATGGTTAGTTTCGGTACTAGGTATCTTATTATTTTTAGTACAATTGTAAATGGAACTGTTTTCTTAATTTCTCTTTCTGCTGTTTCATTATTGGTGTATAGAAATGCAACAGCTTTCTGGGGATTGATTTTTTCATCCTGTGACTTTACCAAATTTCTGTATCAGCTCTAGCAGTTTTTTGGTACAGTCTTCCTGGTTTTCTATATATGGTATTATGTCATCTGCAAATAGTAAGAGTTTTACTTCGTCCTTACGGATTTGGATTTCCTTTATTTCTTTTTGTTTTCTGATTGCTGTGCCAAGGACTTGAATAGAAGTGGTGAGAGTGAACATCCTTGTCTTGCTCCTGACTTTAGGGGAAGGCTTTCAGTTTTTCCCCATTGACAATGATGTTAGCTCTGGGTTTTTCATATGTGATTTTTTTTGATTATGTTGATGTATATTCCCTCTAAACCTACTTCTTCTTTTTTTTTTTAAGATTTTTATTTATTTGAGAGAGAGTGTGTGTACAAGTGGAGACAGGAGGCAGGAGAGAGAAGCAGACTTCCTACTGAGCAGAGAGCACAACACAGGGCTCTCTCCTGAGATTGAGCTCCATGTCAGGTTCTGCACTAAATGGGGAGTCTACTTCAGGATTTTCTCCCTCCCTCTGCCCCTCCTCACTGTGCTCTCTCTCTCTCTCTCTCTCAAATAAATAAATAAATAAATCTTTTTTTGGAAATAAATAAAATAGAACCTGGGGCACCTGGGTGACTCATTCAGTTAAGCGGTCTGACTTGATCTCAGCTCAGGTTTTGAATTCAGGGTCATGAGTTTAAGCCCCATGTTGGACTCCACACTGGATGTGGAGCCTACTTTAAATAAATAAATAAATAACAAATAAATAAATAAATATTAAAAATGGAAAAATCAACTCTTCAAGACATAAAAATACTAAAATAAACTCTCGAGTCAGGTATGTTACTTATATCTGTTTTGCTTAGATCTCAAGCTATGGCCTTGTCCGGTCCTTTCATTTGGGGCAAATTCCTCTGTCTTCTAATTTTGTCTAAGTCTCTGTGCCTGCTTCCGTGTATTAGGAAAGTCAGCTACATCACCTGTTCTTGAGGGTAATGGTCTTCTGAAGAAGAGGTCTTATAGTGTTCTGCAATGTGTCCTCTGTTCCCTGGGGCCTCCAATGTGTTTTGTCTGCTGTTGTATCCTTGCCACATTTTTCTTCAGGCCAGTGGTCTGCTGAGGTCCTCTTTGCCTATTGTACACCGTGTTTGGTCCCTGGCTTGGGTGTGGCCCATTTTCACTAGATATACTCTGGTTTGCTTGTGAAATAAGACCTGTTGCCACTGCCACCAAAACCAAGGCCTCGCAAAACTTCCAGGTCAGTAGAAGTGGTGTTGTCAGGGGTTTGGGCTGGTCTTCCGGGTGAGGGGGCCATGCCATGCTGGAACTGAGGTAAGTACAACTGAGAAGGGTGGTTCTTCTGAAGCATGGAGTGTGGTGTTTGGTGTAAGCAAATTAGGTATGGAGTGTTGGCACTGCTCCGTGTTTATACTGATGAGCAGGGGAGGGAAGTGGTGCCCATCTAGTTCCTCTGTTCCTGGAGGGGTCTTTTCATGAAAACTACCACTTCAGGATGTGCTCTAAGATGAGCAACTAACTTCCCCACTGTGTTTTTCAGGCATTCTTGAGATCACTGTTTCCAGGCTGTATGTCCACAGGCTGTTTGCTCTGCCTTTTCTCCAAGAGCAGCCCTAATGTCCTCCAAGCTCTCCCAGAGCCAAGCACACTGATCTTTAAAACTCCAGGCTTTAAGCCCTGCTGGTTGCAAGAACTCACGAAATTCAGGCCCTGTTGATTTCCAAGCCAATTGCTATGGGGATTTGTTTTCCCCATGTACTCCCCTGTGTGCTAGTTTGTCTCTTGCCCTTCTCTGTGACCATGGCTCCCTCCCCATCGTAACGGCCACTATCCCTTTCTCTCCCAAGTTGTGTCTCTACAATTCCTACCCTCTTTGATGTGGCCTCTTCTCTGCCTTTTGTTGTGGAGTTTGTTCTACGAGTCCTCAGATCAATTTCTGGGGTATTTAGGATAGTTGTCTTGTATTTGTGGGAAGAGGTGAGCCTAGAGTCCTCCTACTCCACTACCATCTTCCTCTCTAAGTGACCAGTCTTGAACTTTGAGTTCCGTTGGTGTCACTGGGCCTTGGGGCAAGTGAGGATGATCCTCAAAGTAGAAGAAAAAGGTAGGGCTTTCCAAGCAGAGGAACTTGCATGGGCAAAGATGCAGGAAAGTTCATGGTCTATTAGGGGACTCTGAGCTCAGTGAGCATGGTGAGGTGGGGATGGACAAGTCGGGAGAGGGGCAGAAAGCCACTGAAGCTAAATCTTCAGGGACTAGAGAGCAAGGAAAGTTTGAGAGGGACCACCTGTATGGGTGGGGATCCCTGAAGTTTAAGCTTCACTGGTGTCACAGTAAAAGCAGGGACCTGCTGCCCAGGATCCTGATCCAGGACAATAATCTTCACAGGCTGCAAAATTTTAAGAGAATGATTTTCAGAGACCAGCCTTCTTGGAGTGAACTGAAAAGATGAGAGGCAGAACTCCAGCATCTGGGGTCTCAACAACTGCCCACCCCCAGGCCCATGGCCTCCATTAAAGCAGTCTTATGTCCAGTGTAGAGAAAGGGTTGAGCCACTTGATCCCTCCCAAGGCCCTGCTACCACCCACGTGCTGACTCATTCTACCATTTGGTGTCCACATCTAGAAGCTGCATAAGTTCTTCAAATTCTATTTGTTGAGCGCTGAAATTTTTCCCCACCTTCCAATCTTGTCTCTGATCCAGGGGTCCTGAGCTCTGTCACCTACAAAGGGTCAAGCAAACCAGACACCTGGGAATTATCCATGAGCCCTCCTCCAGGTTTACTACCCCCAGCATCCATTAGATCAAGAGTGGAGGGTCTGGCTCCCAGTAGTTCTTGAAGTCAACCTTTTCTCTCCCTGTCTCTGCTCCCACTGGTCATTGGTGCTACCATCTTACATGACTCCTCCTTAAATGGGTTTGGCCCTCCTCTAACAATGTATCCAGTCCAAATGCAAGTTTTACTAGGCAAGCTGTCACTGGCCCCCAGTACCCTCACTCTGAAACCCAGGCCCGTACCCTGGAGCTTGAGGTTCCCCTTGTTCTGACCTCTGACTTCTGTCCAACATCACAATCTGTCCCCACTTCCTCCTTCTCCACCTGCTCTTCCCTCACCAACTTCCTGCCATGGATTACTAATGCTGCCTCTCACCAATGTCCTCAGGACTCAGCTGCAGCCTCACCTTCCCTCAGAAGCATCTCCAGAACCCACATTCTCCCATCTGATGATCCTTCACCGTGGCCTCTTGCTCACCAGGACACCTCCCATAACCTGTGACATTGTAGAGGATTTATAAGGGAAATTTGCTCCAGTCACTCAATCCCTCTGAACTGTTTGCTCCTCTATGAAATGAGAGAATTCCCACACCAGAGTATCTAAGATTATAATAACTGCCTGGTCAGTTGGGCACTGAGCTAAAAGTGTTTTACACATTCTCTCAATCCTCACAGCATCCAGACAGACAGTCACTATCAGCTCCATTTCATTGAGGAGGAAGCTGAGGTGAAGTGTCCTAACTCGCTTTTCCCTGGGCAGATCTCCCTGAGCCCTGGGGTCCTGGTCAGTGCATCCTACTTGCCTATTTAGTTGCTTCTGTCCACCCCCCAACACACACACACTGTGAGGTTGTAAAGTGTAGGGATGGTGCCTGTCTTGCACACTTGTGTATCCCAAGCTCCTAGAACTGGGTTTGGCATGAAGTAAGTAGTTAATAAACATTTACTGCCTGAAGTAATCTGTGAATGAATAAACTCAGCCAGAAACAGAGCCTGGATCCCAGCTCTTGGCTTTTTTTCATCCAGAGCAGGATCCTATATGGAATGAGCTGTGTACAGGACATGGTACATAGTAGGTACTCAGTAATGTGTAGTTGCTGCTGTTGTGAAGAAAGAGGAGGAGGAAAAGGAGGAGGAGGAGGGTAAGTTTTAATGACTTCAACAGTCCAAGCTCCCCCATGGCGATCTAGGCCCAGGTCTTCCCCAGTACCCAGGCCAGGCACAACTCCAACAGACTAAGAGGAAAGTTTGGGAATAAATATGGACTGTAGAGGTCAGGAGGAAACTCCCACCTCACCTTCTGCTCCCCACAAAGAAGAAGTGATGGGGCTGCTGCCTCCCATGCCTGGGATCCCAGTGGTCCTCCCAGTGGAACTCAGTGGAGCTCAGGCCCCAGCGCCCACCCACCTACCATTGACGCTCAAAGAAAACAGAGGTCCCTGCTGGCCCGCCCCACTCCCACCACTGCCATCTAACAAACGGGCTTGACCGTCCTGGGCTCGGAGTCTGACTCGGCAGAACCTAAATGTACAATGGTCACTGTCAGTTACCGAGTCTCAGTCTTCCTGACCACGCAGGAGGCTGTGGGGTTAGGGGCATGCATGGGTGCAGCCCTTTGCCAGGTGTCAAGGTTGTGACTCACAGCCCTGGGGTTCCATTGCCAGGTCTGGGCCACCAAGACCCATGGGGCGGGGAGGAGAGGAACCTGGGAACCCCACCACGCCACCCTCTCAAAGTTTCACCACTTCAGCAATCATTCTGAGCTTGACCAAAGCTGCTGGCAGCCTGGAGCTGAGACGTGGCTTCCCCTCTCTGAGCCACAGGAGTACACGGGAAGGGGGGATTCAGCAGAGCCCCCACCTTCAGCCAGAAGAGACCGCTTCAAGAGAGGAGGAGGTTCACCTGGACAGTGCAGAGGAAAGGAAGTCCAGAGTCCCCAAACCACTCTGGACCTCAGTTTCCTTCTTGGTAAAAACAACGCACTGGATTATTTCAGGTTTGCTGTGAGGATGAACCAAAATACTAATCTTGAAATCTATGAAGCTCTGGATGTTCTCCACAGTGGGTAATGGGGGTCCCAAGCCAGCCCCTGGGGTCTGGCTTGAGCACCCACAAGAAACAAGGCGCTCCAGGAGACTCAGTATAGGTCCCTCCTGAAACCAAGAGACCCAGAGCGATTTTAGGTTCACCTTGGATGGGAATTAAGGCAGAGGCCAGAAAGGCGGTGGCTGGAATCTGGACTAAGGGAGGATCCGATGCTTCAGAAAACCTGGAATAGGAGGACGACATGGGAGACTTGAGGGAGCAGCCTGAACAGCAAGAAAGTTGACACTTCTAAAAGCTCCCGCGCGCCTCTCTAGCCTTCTACATTTTTTCTAGAAACTCTTCCCTCTTCTCTCTCCTCTCTTCCTCTGTTTTCCTTCCTATCTTCATTCCCTTTCTCGTCCCTTCTCTGTTGCCCCCCATCTTTCTTTTCTCGCTCCTTCTTCCCCCACCTCCATCTCATCATCACCCTCGCACTTTATAACCAAACAGCCAAACCCCTTTCCAATTAAAGTGGAATTAGGCAACTCAATCAAATTAGTTCCCTATTAAAGCCCTTCTTTATTAAACCGTTTTCTTGTCCTGCTATTAAGTTTCACCGCCTGGCGGAACTCGAGCCGGCCCCAGAAGTTTACCTTGGGATGTCGCCGGGCCAGACTAGGGGAGGGAGCACCCTGTTTCCCGGAGAGGGGGAGTCACCCTGCAGGGAGCGGAGCAGGCCCGGGGAGGTTGGAGGAGGTCGGCGGGGGAGCCACTATTGTGCTCTGCCCCGAGTGAGGAGGGAAGGTGACTAGGGAGCTGAGCGAGGTCTGACTGGAAGGCGCGTCCTCACCGCCACTTTCGGTTCACCCTGCCTCTTGGGGAGGGCAGCGCCCCACTCCCCCACCACCACCCCCAAAATAACTCCCAGGCCACGAGCCTTTGTGGGAAAACGGTCGCAGCCCTCCTTCTCCAGCCGCCGTCTCTACCGCCTGGGTTCCAAACCTCTTTGGGAAGGGAAGCGCTCATTGTGCGACCCGGGCTGTATCCAAATCTGGGGCCCGGGGAGAACCGGAATCCGGCCGCCAGCCTTTCCGGATTCCCTAAGAGGCTCTGCCCGAGATCCAGGGATCCTGAGCACTGGCAAGGCGACCCGACGCGCCCGCGCGCCCAAAACCGGAATGGGAAGGACGTGGGGTCCCCGATGCGCAGGGGGGCACCGCTCCCCGCGGGGTTTTGAGCCGCGCGCCACTCCCGTCGACGGGGCCTTTCCCGCGTCACGGAGAGTCTTCCGGCTCCACACCCCCGAAGGTCGGACACCAGCCGGACTGAAGTCTAGCTGGCACCGCGGGCCGGAACGGGAAATCAAGACCTTTTCAATCTGGCCGCCGGAGGAGCAGGACGGGGTTCCGTGCTGTTTTCTTAGAAAATAACATTTATTTCTAGCTCATGTCTATGCGAAGGAAAGCACAAAGTGAGCCATTCTCTGCAGCAGCGTTTCCCGCTGCCGTCCCTTCGGGCCGGGCGTTTGGCGAGTTCCGGGAGGCGGGGATGGGCTCTCGGGCAGGCGGTTCTGGTTCAGTCACTCGCCGCTCTGTTCCTGCTTCAGTGCGCACCTTGACGGCATCTTAGGGAGAGACCGGCCGCAGGCAAGAGGGGCGGGTGGGCAGGATTTGTCCCGAGTTTACAATATATTTAATCTATAAAATCTGATAAGTACAATGCGCGCATAGTCTACTTTTTTCCATTTAGTCCTCTTTTTTTGCTTGTTTTTGAATATTTTTCACGTTAATACCGAGGTCACCTACAGATTACAATTAATAACTTAGAATTCCATTTTATAACATTATACACTGGCTTGTATATATATATGTATGTATAGATTATATATAGATTTATACATATATAAAAACTCACACTGCACCAAGGAAACCCATGCTTATTGGCATAAGCAACAAAGAGAGCGACAAATACCGCAACGAAGAAAGTGCACCTTAGAACTTGTTTCCTTTTCTTTTTTACAGTTGATATCGAGATATATATATATGTGTGTCCCAAAGACTCGACTCAGTGCCAGGAGATTTATACATCCTAAATTTATACTTGTTAGAGCGAATATTTAAAAAAAATTTTTTTTAATAAGGAGAGGGAGACACAGAAGACAGACTCTCGGACTATCCTGCCATCCACTGGAGAGCGGGAGGGTGGGATGAGCGCAGCAAAAGGAGAGGCAGGAGCGTGTGCAGCGGCCGCAGCCTCTGAATTCTCAAGAATTCCTGGCCTTTTGAAGGGCTGGAGGAGCCTTGAGGAGGTGGTCAGAAGATGAGGGTCAAGAACACGCACCCCCTCTAAGAACACCTGCATCTGTGATTGCTCCCGCTTCTCTCAGCTCTCCACCCACCTTCCAAAACAAAACCGAAAATCACCTTTGAGCGAGAGGACCCCAGCTGGGGCGCAGAGAGCGCACCGGGTGAAGAGGGAACGGCGGCCCGTGGGATCAAGGCCGGGGTCCCCGTTTGGAGGCGGCCGGCTGCCGGGCCCCTGGCCCTACTGCTTCTCGGGGGCGCCATTGACCATAGGCCCGTACAGACCGCCTCCGTAGGTGGGCTCCTTGTGCACCGCAGCCGCGGCGGCCGAGCGGTCGCGCATGAGGTCGCTGAAGGCGTAGTCCATGGGCGGGCGGAAGCCGAGTGTGGGGACCAGGCCAGCGGTCGAGTAGGGAGCCATGAAGGCCAGGCCACGGCTGTGCGCCGCTGCCGCGGAATAGGCCAGGCGCAGGGGGCTGAGGCCCAGCGGCGCGCCCAGCGGGTAGGCGCCCGCTTCGGCGCCGAAGTGACTGGCGTTGGGCTGCAGTGGTGAGAATGCGGAGCGGCTGCTCAGCGAGCCCAGCGCCCCAGGCGCCATGGCGCCGGCCAGCAAAGGTCTGTGGTGTGGAGGAGCGGCGGGGCCTGCCTGAAGCGGCGCGGGCAGCCCCGGTCCCCCAGCTGCCGCGGCGTCGACGCGGCCCGGCCACGCGTCGTCCGCAGCTGCTACTGCACCCACTGCGGCCTTATCGGGGAGCACGGCGGGACCGAGGCCGGCCGCCAAGCCCCCGCGGTGGTGGTTCAGCACCTGCTCGATGGCCTGCACCACGTCGCCGCCGCAACCCTGCAACACCAGCTCCAGGACGCCTCGCCGGTGGCCCGGGAAGACGCGCGTCAAGATATCCAGCGGCGTCCGCTGCCGTGGACCCGGGCCCCCGCCCAGCCCTGGAGCGGGAGCGGCCTCTGCCTCTTCTTTGTCGGCCTCGGAACCGGATTCGGAGCCCAGTGGGCTAGCAGAACCCGGGCTGTCCTCCTCACCGCCGCCTCCCGGGCCTGCACTGCCCGGGCAGCTCCCACCTGCCTCCTTGGAGGCCCGGGCCAGGGGCGACCCCGAGAAGGACTCGCCGTCGCCGTTCTCCGAGCCCGAGCCCGGCCGCACCTCCGGAGAAGATGTCCCAGGACCCGAGTCCGCGCCGTCGGGTGATAAGGGCTTCCCGGGTGGCGGCTGCGGGCTGCCGGGGCGACCGGTCTGAAGCAGTGTCTTGGGGAACAGGTCAAACTTCTGTAACTTGGCCTCTAGGAAGGGAGAAAAAGGGATGTGAGGAGTGATTAGGGGCGGGGAGGTGACGGCACGCTCAGAACATCAGCCCTTTGGACCCCAGTTTCCTCTCTCTGAACCCGATAACCCTCATTCACTGGGCTCTGGCGCCCCCTCCTTTTTTCTCCAGCATTCCTTATTCTCTGAGCCCCTAAGTCCTCACTTCCCCTACCTCCAGGGCGCACTCTTTCTGTACCAGAACCCAACCACCTGTGCCCTGTAAATTCAATGTCCAGTTCCCCTCTTCCATATCTGCGTCCCAACACCTCCACCCTTATCCCTCCTTCCAAGCCGTACCCTGACCTGGAGAAGTGGCCTGGCCCAGAGTTCAAGCAGGAGACAATATAACTTCCACCTATACACCTACTGTATAGGACCCCACTCCACACCCATCATTCCAAGAGTGAACCCAGCCCTGGGTGCCCTCTGGCCCTGGGCAATATAGCTTGTTAGGGAAGGCACCTTGGGTATTTAAGAAATCCCAAGCCTTTCTTCAGGCAAAAATAGAGCCACTATATCTAATCCACCCTTTCCAAAATTAAAACCTTAGAAGTTCTTCACTTCAAAGATGAGGGCTGAGATGGCCCCCAGTGGCCCCAGCCTTAATTTCTTCCCTCCCCAGAAAAAGGCAAGAAATCTTGAAGAAGAGGGTGCGGCCAGATGGGGAGTGTGGGGGAGTGGTTAGAAGAGTGGGGATCGAGAGAAGCGGGAGAGCCCTATTCTTGAGAAAACGGGGACAATTGGGGAAAGAAGCTAGAAAGAAGGAGCAGGCACAGCATGCGGTTGTCCGGGAGCATTGGGAACTTGAGAAAAGGAATCACAAGGGGAAAAGGAAAGAGGGGTATCTGATACCTAGAGAAAGCGGTGCGGGGAGGGGGAGGAGGACTGGGAGAGGGCCGGATTTCTTAAGAGAGTTGGGAAGGCGCAAAAGGAACCAGGGAAAGTGGAGAAGAGCATAACCAAGGTTAAAGGTTCCATGCTGGGGAGACCTAGCCAAGTGAGCAGGGAAGGCGGGATCTGGCTGCGTTTGGGTAGAGGAGAAAAGATTGCAGCGTCAACATTTGGGCCCGCGGTGAGGGAAAGGAGTAAAGGGCAAATTCTTCAGAAAGGGGAGAAAGAGTTTCTGTGTTTGTGCCCCCAAATCAGGGCCTGGATGCGCAGCGAACTCTTAGTAGTCGGGCATTTGGAGATGGGGATTCTACTCTCTCAGTACCGAGACAAGTCCCTGGGCCGCGTGCCCCCAGTCCCGGGCCCTGCTCCCTTTCCTCCCGGCCAGGCCGCGCGCTCACCTGAGCTCCCCGCGCCCGCTGCGCCGCCTCCGGTCCCCGCGGGCGCTCCCGCTCCCGGCCCCCCGCCGTCGGCGGCGCACACGGAGCCGAAGACCTCGTAGGCAGGTCGCGGCGGGATAATGCCGTTGGCGGCCGCGAGCGCCAGGCCCTCGGCAGTGCCATAGAGCAGCTGTAGCTCGCGCGCTTCGTTCTCCTCCTGCGCCTGTTGCCTGCGCAGCGCCACCTGCGCCGCCATGACGCGCTGGCGCTCGGCGATGAGCGTGCACTTGGCGCACAGGCAGTCCTTCCAGCGGCAATAGCGTTTGTGGCCCTTGAGCGCTGACACCACGCCGTGGTTGCGGCAGCGCGCGCACTTGGGGGTCCGCGGGTACTTCTCCGCAGCCCGCAACAACAGCGGCGGCGCTCTCAGCAAGCCGCCCGCCACGCTCACCGGTAGCGACGCGGCCGCTGCCGCCGCCGCCGCCACCGACGCCACAGATGCCACGGGCGGCCCCGTCGCTGTCGCCGCCGCCGTCGCTGCGCCGGGCACGCTAGGTAGCTCGGAGCGTAGCTCCATGGCAGGACCCGGCGTAGAAGACCGTGGGAAGAAGGTAGAGACTTGCCGGAAAGAGCGCACGATGTGCTAAGCTACAGCGTACCTTCCAGGAGATCAGGCTTAGGGAGGGAAAATTTTGGTCGCGGAAGTTTGGCTAGTGGTTGCCAAATTGCTGGAAGGAGGTACCTTCGGATCCCCCTCGTAAAGCTGAGCTCCCCCACCCTATTCCCACCAGAACTCTTCTTATATCTGATTTATGCGCTGGGTCTAAGATTTCGTTTGAATCAGTGGTTCCGCTGGAAAACAAGACAAAACAAAACAAAAGACATATAAAGTTTGAAAAGTCACTGGTTCAGGTGTATATAACGAGAAGTTGAAAAGGATAATATTATCCCCCTAAAAGTTTAGCTTAGTTGGGGCGAGATGGGTCGAGAGAAATGTTTGTTTGATGGGACTCGGATTAGAGAGAAAATTTTTGACCCAGCAGTCCGACTAGACACCAAGAGCAAAACAAAACAAAAAAATTGTGACGAAGAGCTCAGTTTTGTGGAAAGGTGAAAAGGAGAGAGCTATCAAAGCACACAAGGCATAGTTCAGCGGGCTGGGTCTGAAGTTTTCATGCGGTAGGGAGCAGCAGAATTAGAAAAATCAGGAACAGAAAAGAATAACTCTAGGAAATAGAGTGAAGGCTAGATAACAAAACAAACATCTCAGTAGCAAAGTTAGGCCTTGGGGCCCCAGGGACCCGTGGAAATGTGGGGGCTACAAATTTCATGGTGTGGGGCCTCCAGGGAGTGGGAGAGGAAAATGAGTATGATGAGTTGACTAGGCTTGGGGAGAGTTAAAGAGAAAATTAAGAGGAGGAAACTTTGTTTGGATAGGCAGACACAGCGGAAGATTAGCTTGAGGGGTGAGGAAAACAACAAAAAAACAGCTGATATGGATGTCTGGGTCCCAGGGTTCACGTGGGGGAGAGAGGTGTGCAGGAGAAAAAAAACAAAAACAAAAACACCCTGCAGGCAAAGATTGTGGGTTGGCACGATTTTTAGCCCTGCAGTCTGGAAGAACAGTCGGGAAGCAAGAGGTATCTTGCGAAAAGTTAGGTATTACAGGACGGAGATCCATGATCCTCTCACACTGTTGTCTCTTCCCCTCCGGGTTTAGGGACAGAATCGTCAGACACGCCCTCCCTATCCTGGGATCCCCGGGGGACCCTACTTGGGTACAGATTCTCGAGTTCCTGTGTCGGAATTGGGTTCCTGGAACTTGGATGGCCCAGGAGACAGCACCGAGGCAGGGGAGTCGCCTCTGGAACTCGCTGTGGAGTCTCACCTGCGCCGCGGCCCCAGAAGGCCCAAGCAGGCCCAGCCCCGAGCTTCCGCCCCGGTCTCCTCTAGGTCCCGGGGTCCCCGCCAAAGCCCGGGACCGAGTCCTGGTGTCTCCGCCTCAGTATGCTAGATCCCTTCCCTTTTGAGCTGCCTCTTCCCTCAGGCCCCTGGGGCCGCGAAGTCCCTAGGGCCGGCGTGGCCCGGGCCTCGTCAACAGGGCCCGCAGGCCGGGCCGCCTCCCCTGCCCTCCCTGCGTCCCTCAGCTACCTGCCTCGGGCTCGGGATCCTCCTCCTCCGCTGGCGCTTCACGCACCTCCCAGCTCCGCTCGCGTTGCTGGCGCTCTTGGCCTCTCTTCCCCCTGCCCCCGGTCCCTTATCAGACCACGTCACCCTCCTTCAGTCACCATGTCCGAACTTCCGGACCCCCTCTGAACGCTGCGCAGTCCAACCCTTCCGTCGGAAATTCGAGCCAGGGGACCGGTTAGGGACCGGCTGGCTGGAGCCCGCGACCCGGCCCTTGCCGCGCGGCGTCCCCTCGCGGAGCGCGCGGGACGCTGCGCACAGCCGCGCCCCAGTTGCCCGGCGCTGCCAGACTCTCAATGAGCCGCTCGCCCGCTCTATTGTTGCTCCTTAGGGCTCCATTAGACAGAATTGGATAACAATGTGGCGTCTGCCATTGGCCAGGGGAGGCAGACAGCGCTCTGATTGGCCGGGCCCGCGCCCGGGGAGCCCCGCATTCTACAGTGTCCGAAAGATTCGAAACTCCAAAAGCTTCACTGAGTGCCTCCGGGAGGGGAGGGGCGCGCCAGGGAAGGAGTGGAGAAAAGTAGGCTAGGAGGAGCGTTGAAAATATCGTGACAAGTAGTTTCCGTGCGCCCGAGAGCGTGTGAATTGCGCCTAATTACCGTGTCCGGTGCGCCTCTACGTAGCCGTGTGTAACCCCTTGACTTCTGGGACTCGGGCTTGGCTGCGCCGCTCTCACTGGCCGGGGGCGCTTGGCAAGGCCGAGTTTCCCAAGTGGCCCTGGTGGCCGGGGGCGGGATAGGGGCAGGTGACAATTCAATTACCGCGGTTGGGGTGGGGGTGGAACGGAGACTCGGGGGTGGGGAAGGGAGAGGGCATAGGGCATAAATGCCAAGAGGATTTTTCCTGCTGCTTTCCGGCTTCGTTATGGTGTGCTCCCAAGTCCGGTGCGTTTGGGGTAGTTGGAGGCTGTTGATTTGGTTTTTTCCTCCTGCCGCCTTTAAAACAGAGGTCCTTCATTTAAAAATTCCTGGTATGATAGGGATCAAGAAGGGTAAGTGTGGTTTATGAGGATTTTTGTTTTTAAAGAGGAGCCTGGAGAGAATTGAGATTGCGCTTCTGGTCGGAGCCCTCGGGGTGCCTTGCGCTCCGCATCTTTCCTCTCCCCGCCCCCTAGTTACGTCCCTTTGCCCCCTCTTGCTCTTTCCTCTCCTCACTTCTGCAGCACCTCGATTTCTTTTACATGGTGGCGGGATTCTTTTTGTCAGTGTTATTTCGAATTAACAAAACGTTTACTTTTCTTTTTTAAACGAAAGTAAAACGTGGCCTCTCTTGTCTCCCCAGATCCTCTTGCTCGAAAGATGCGCATTCGTCTGTCGGTCCTTCCGGGCCTGAAACAATGTCACCACGGACTCCCAAGAGTAGTTTTAACTTTCACCTTCTCCCCTACTGACGTCACGGCCTTGAGGAACAGTTCGATCTGCAGAGGAGGTAACAGGTTTTGGATTTTGTTTCCCTTTTGAATGGCAAGATCAGGAATTAATGCTACAGTCCTCGGGCACGGTCGCCTTGGGTTTCTCTAACCGTGATTCTCTGTGCCCTTTCTGTCTTTTCCTCATTCCAGTGTGCCCTCACTCTCGCTTTTATTCTCCACTTTTCTCGTTCCCTCAGAGTAAAGCAAATTTGTTTAACTAATGGGGAAAATGAGTTTTCCGAAACGTCGGTCTCTCTCCACTCTCGACCGTGCGTTTCCGTGATGTTCTTTAGAACTTTCAGGGCCCCGGGGTTTTGGCCGGCGCCGCCTGGGGCGCGGAGGTACTGGGCGTGCGGACTCAACCCAGGGGCCTCGGGACGTAGCCCCTTCCCCGGGCACAATTCGTGGGCCCTGACAATGGGGGCTGGCCCCTGGGGGAGACCCACCTCGGAGCGCTGAGCTTTGAGCCGGTTTCTCCTGAATGCCAAACGGGAGGCCCAGGCTGAGGGAGGGCGGGGGAGGGAGGAAAGGGTGGGTGCGGAAGAGTCGGGCGAAGAGCTTCCAGAAAGCTGGCCAGGCCCATGCCGAGGCACCCGAGCGCCCTCCGACCCTGACCGGAGTCTGTGATGGTAACATAAAACAGGCCCTTCGCTCTTAGGAAATGCCACTCGCTGGAGCCTGAGAATGAGTTTGGGAGAGAGCAAGGGGTCAGCTCTGCCGGCTTCCGCGTGGAGTGAGGTAAGGCAGTGAGTCTGGGATAACAGGTCCTGCAGGAGTGTAAGATCCAGACCCCACTCTATAACACCTTGAGGTTCTAAGCTTAAGGAAATCTCTCTGTTAACTGCACCCTGGCAGGAGGATGTGTGGGAGAGAGGGAGGGCTGCGGCTGGATCCTGCCTGGTGCTGGGCGCCTTCTCCCAGAGCTACACTGGGCAAAGTTTTCCAGAATCGTTTTAAACCCCAAACAAATTAAACAATAGGAATATGTCTAGCTTTTGGAGGGTGGTGACCCAGGCACTCCTCTTCTCACTTGAGGTCAGACCACTGTGGGATTCCACGACTTCAACCGATTGAACCTGGGGTGAGCCAAGTGTTCAGCCACAAGGACTTGAGAATCCCAAGCTCTTCCTCAAGTGTGTGAGGAACCTTATTTCCTTCGGAGGGAGAGAGGACTCTTCCTGGAACCTAGCCCAATCAGAGGGAATCTGTCCACTCCTAGAGCAGGCTTCTCTTTCCTTGCTCAACAGGTCCTGGACCTACATACAACCTGTCTTCTGGTGCACCCGAGGTTGGGAGGTTGGGGTGCTCCTGTGAGTCAGTGTGTGTCATGGATGGAAGGAGGCAGTGGGTGACTGTGGGTGGAGGTCACTGCATTCATACGTCCACAGGCCACTCTGGGGTTAGTTCGGATTTGGACCCAGGTCCCCAAGGGGTGCAGACCAGAGGAGGTGGCCCCACAGCTGCCAGTGGTGGAGAAAGCATGCCCAGGCTGAGGCAGCAGGGTCTACCTCCTACACCAGAGTGTGGCTTCACACCTAGACACACAGCCTGCCTGTGGGACCTCATTCTGCACCAATCTTGGCTACATGCTCACACCGGCGTGCAGTGACTACCTGCGGGGTGCACTCACTTCTTTAGCTGCCTTCCCACCCAAGAGGACCCTTTCAGAAAGCCTGACTGAGTTCACGGGGCTCTCATCATCATGCCCTCATCCTAGGATTTCCACTTAGTACTTGACCTGCCACTCAGACGCCCACAGACTCCCTGGTCAGTGACAGGACACTTAGACCTGAGCAGATGCTCACACAAGTGTGCCTTCGCTTGTCCCTGGACCCAGCCCTATTCTAGGGCCCAGAAGTTGGACCCTGGGCAGACAAACCCAGACCACCGGGACAAATGAGGTGGCTAGAGGGCAGAAAGCTCATCCCCACACGATCTCACACACACGCACACACTCCCTCACGCATCTCCTCTTAGTTCAGAATCATTTGCTGTGTGGGCGCCTGACGGTACCGGATGAGCTCTCCCAACCACGAAAACGCACCTCCACCCGTGTTCGCTACGGTCCCCAACTCCCCTACCCCAACCCGGGCAAAGGTGGGGTCCAAAGAGATGGCCCGGGTGGAGACCCAGGGTGAGGCTGGAGTTGGGGGCTGAAGGTGCGGAGGTGGTTGGAGGTGCAGCACAGCGGCGCTGAGTAGGAACAGGGCCGGGGGCGCTGATGGGGGACCCGAGAGGCATTGACTTTTGCGCTGTTTGCCCGCGGCCTCGTAGCAAGCAGACGCCATCTGTTTGCCGGCTGCGGCGCGTCGCGTTTAATTACCCTCCCGGCAGCCTAATAGAGATGATATTAAACTAAATCTTTCTGACATTAAAAGTAATTATCCCCAAACCAGTGGCTCCGGGATGGAATCGCCCCTCCCGTCCCCAGCCCTCTCCTGGCCGCTGCAGATTCCGTTAGTTTGGCTGAAACTCTTTGCCGGGAATGGGGCGCGGAGAAAAGGCGGAAGGTGCCTTTGGGAGAAGGAGTCTGTCTACGCAGGCCGACCCATAACGCTGTTTCCCGCACAACCACAGACGCACGAGCACGCGTGTGGATACACTCAAGTCTGTACACACACAGACCACGACAACATTTTCCTCCGGATCAACTCTGGAGCCACGTTAATTAAGACTCTCAGCCGCGTGCACCTCTGGGTGGACAGAGAAGCGCAGCCTGGTTTGCTGTCCCCGCCCCCAAGCCCGCTAAAATGGCCTTTTTTACGGGGTCAAAGTCACGGATCCGGCCTAGACCAGGGCCAGGGACCCAGGCACAGTTCTGCAGCCAGGAAGAACCTCTGCCATCCTGGCGCTTGACTTCTCAGCGCTCTCCTGCGAGGGGCCCTGCGCCTCGCGCTTTCCCTACAGGGTCTTAAGTCGCGCCACATTCTTCGAGGCAAGTCCAATTATTCCACTTGACAGGTGAGAAAACAGACTCAGGTGAGATGACTGGTCCCCCATCTCACAAGCAGTACGGGATAGAGGAAAATTCGAACCCGGGGGTACCAGGGGAGACCCCTACCCAAGGCCCAAGTTGTACACAGTTTCAGGCGCGGCCTTAGGCTGGGTGCGGCGGACAGATGGCCCTTCTCCTCACCTCTCGCCCTCACCCTCTGGGGCCTGCGGGACCTGCTGGAGCTCAGCCTCTCCCCTCGGGCCTTTGACTCCTCAGCGAGGGAGTGGGCCAGGGAGTCACCCGAAGGCGGGGGAGTGAGGGCACCCGAGCTGAGAGCCCTGCGGGAGCCCCAGACGCGAAGCCCCCGCGCCGGGCCGCAGCGCTCCTTTGGATCAAGCCCGGGAGTCTGCAGGACGCGTGCGGGAGGGAGCGGCGACAGCCCAGTGTCGCCAGGCTTCCGGTCTCCACAGCCTTCTGGTTGGGTGCGTCGGAGCCCGGGACCAGTGCACTGAGAGTAATGTTCATTGCCCAACTATTTGCTTCTATTTTTAAGCACCTAATGTGTACCACTACCCTGCTAAACGCTTGGCGTGGGTTGTGTTGCTTGGTACCCAGTCCTTGGGGAGGTGTGATGTTCCACATTTTAGAGACAAGTCCTCCGAGGTTCAGCGAGGCGACGTAACTTGTCCGGGGTCACTGTGCTGCAGAGCGTCGAGGAAGATGGGAACTTAGATCCCACTTCCACCCAGGCATTTTCCTTCTCATCTTCATTTCCAGTCGGGTAGGATCAGATCTAGAGGCTTTCGATCGGGGTTCGATACCATTCAATTGATAGATCATTCACGGAAACACGAGAGAAGGGGTCTTTCATTAATTTCATTCATGTTGAGCACCTAGTAAGTGCCAGACCCTGAGACCTGAAGATGAATCAACTGCGATGGTCCCTTACAGAGCTCGTTGACCAACTAGGGATACAGTCACCCACCAGTGACCTCACAGTGAGAAACAGGGTTGAGGTGGGAGAGGGGAAAGGAGGATCAAGGGAGACTTCCTGAAGAAAGGGATCCCTGAGGTGAGACCTTAAGTTTCCCAAGTGGAAACATTATTATTGCTTGTTCTGATAAAACATTATAAAACATTTTAGACAGTTCAGCAAAGTAGAGTGGGAATTTTTTTTCCTGTGTACGTACCTTCACAAAAATCTGCTTTTTGTTACTTACATTTTTACATACAAACCTGATAAACATTTTTCATATTAATCAATATATCTACATAACCTTTAAAAATTGCTTACTATTTCCATGTATGAATGTACCTTTATTTAGCCAATTTTCCCTTGAGAGGTATTTTGTTTGTTTCCAATTTTTGCTACAATAAACGTTACTACAATGAGCATTCTTTGTGAGTTTGCCTAATTATTTCCTAAGGACAAATTCCTAGAAATAAGATTGATTGGTCAGAGGCTTTTTTTTTTAAGGCATTTGATAGCTACTTGTCAAATAGCCCTCAGGATAGGTTGTCAACAGCACACTCAACAGTAGTGCATCTTGCTGGTCTTTTTATTCATTGTCAATTCGGGCAGGAAAAAAAGAATCTTTTGTCATTGTAATTTTCATACCCTTAGTTATTCCTTAGTTTTTTCTTTATGTGTTAGTCACTCGTGTTTCGTGTTTTTTTTTTAATCTGTGTATATTCTTTGCTTTTTTCTCTCTAAAGTTTCTCTTTTCCTTAATTTGTAATAGCTGTTTATATATTAAAGACAGTGGCATCCTCTTATCTGTACCATATGCTGCATTTCTTCTTTTGTGTTTTACCCAGTTTTGTTGAAGTTTTAAAACAAGTTTTAAAAAATTTTATGTAACCAAATCTGTCATTTTTCTTTATAGATTTGATTTACAGTATCATACCTACCAAGGGTTTTTTAAATCCAACTCCTGAGAGCACCTCTATTTCACTATTTATATTTATATCTTTAGTTCATTTGAAATTAATTTTGGTGGAAGGTGTAAAGTAAGTTTGTAACTTAATTTTTTCCCCAAATGATTAGCCAGTTATCATAGCACTACTTAATGACCCACCCTTTCTCCCACTGACCATATGCTATATACCAAATTCTAAGATGGTGTTAGGTCATTTTAACACTTCTCTTCTAAGTAGCAATTTACTTTTGCACCAGCCTCACTCAAACATTATTTAGTTCTGTAATGTTTAGGAGGGCAAGGATCTTTCTGACTCCTGATTCTTCTTTTTCAAAATTCTCCTGGCTATTTTGGAAAGAGAGTCTTCTGAAAAAAATATTTTAGAATTTTTAAAGCTGGTTCCAAAGGGAAAGTAAAAATTTAAAAACCTTTTGGAATTTTTAATTAACTGCCTTTAGAAATCATTTCGAGGGAGATATGTCTTCACAATATGGAATGTTTCCATCTAGGACACAATGTGACTTTCATTTATTCACGAATTTATGTCACTTTGTAAATTTTGTCATTTTGTTCCTGTAGTTGTTTCTTTAGCATAATCTTTGGTATTTTATGTGTCTACCTTGAACAGAATCTTTTCACCCATCTTTTCACAACGTCTAACTGGTTATGACAGGAACATAAGAAAGTTGCTGATCATAATATATTTATTTTGAGATTGGCCTCCTTTCTGACCCATTTTAAATGAATTCTCAGTCTCCGGGTGCTGAGTTTGGAAGGACCTGGAATTGACTAGGCTGAGGAAGGAAGGGCGATTCTGCGTATAGGAAACGGTGCAAAGGCCCAAGTGATCTGCAGGTTCTCCTAGGGCTTTGAGGATGATGTGCACCCACAGGGTGGTCTCCTTTGGACCTTCCTTCTCATGGTCTCTGCCTCACAAGGGGGCCTTTGGAAATGACGATTTCAGGAATCAGCCCCCTGGGGGGCGTACCACCCAGACTGAGCGACTTCACAGTGCTGTGTGGCTGTGGGCAAGTCGCCTACCCGCTGGAATTGGGTTGCTCGGAGGACAGTAGCGGCCAGGCCAGTGCATGTGGGGAGAGGTAAACGTGAAGACGAAGGGTGTCAGGACGAGGCTCTTGGGCAGGATCAGCCTCTCTGCTAGAGTGCGGCGCTGAATGGTCCTCGATGTATACATCGGAGTCCCCAGCCCCATAGTCCCAGCCTATAAACCCCAGGTCACAGACCAAAATGAAGATAAGAGAGGGATATCTCTCTAGGAGATATCTCTAGGAGGGAGAGACCTAATCTGTCTGCTCAGGCCACACACACACACACACACACACACACACACACAGGCCTTTGGCATCTTTCCCTCAAAGAATTCTACTCTGACTTCCACCCTCCCCTACACACAACCTTCTACTACCTCTACCCCCCATTTCCTGCTGGAACTGCACAGTGTCCTTCCAGGCTGTGTATGTGGGTGAGTTCCAAGCTGCTTGAATGGCTCAGGGCCGGATCTTGGTTGGGCAGAAGCCCAACATTTTAACTGTCTTTCCTGGCGGGTCTGTGTCAGGGTGGGGAAGCTGGTTGACAAAGACTTTTTTTTTTTTTTTTAAACCCCAATGGGTAGTTCAGACTCCAGGCTTGCAGTGGCACAGATGCACAGATGCCTCCTCCAGGTGCCCAGGCCAGTTACCTAGAACACTTCTACTCACCACTTAGGACCTAGCACTCAGGATGCTCTACTGTCGCTCGTGAAAGGCAAGGTAGGCAGATGCCAACACTGCAAGTTCTCTGAGCTCCTCCTGCATTTTGCTCTCCCTGAAACCACATGGCCACCCATCTTCAAGCCCAATTCATATCAGAGGAAACTGAGACACGGAGAGGAAGTGACTTTCCCAGGGTCAAACAGCTAGGTGGGAGAGGGAGGAGAACTGTTCTTGCCATCTGTACAAGAGCTGGTTGGAGACTAGCAGGTGGAGTTGAGGCCACATTCCCTACCCTGGTTCTCAGGACTGATCCCCTAGGGATAGGTGTACGAGGATGAAGCTGCCTTTCCTTTGGTGTTGGGAGCCTTTTTTCCTGGGGGCTTCTTCACTCCCTTTTGCCCCTCAGAGCTGTGCTTTCACTGCTGGTCAGGAGTCTCCCACCATCCTTCATGTATCCTTAGCACCCTTGGTCACAGGGCCTGGCTGAGCAGGGCTGCCAGTATGAACACTGAGCTGGGGATGGAGTCCTCCATTGGTCACATTCCCTCCTATATAAGATGGAAGTAAAAAGAATGCTTTCATGCGGTCATTGTAAGGATTCAATAACACAATTCACGGAAAGTCCTTCTCAGTGCCTGATATGTAGTAAACGCTCAAGGTATATTGGATATTGTTATTTGTTAGCCAGTTGCTTAATGAATGAATTCTTCTCTTTGCCTTCACTCCAGAGTGAAAAACTAATTCCTTTCTCAGTATCTTTTTGCCTCTATTAGAAAAAGGAATGGGGAGCTGGGAGCTGATAATAGCAGGTGACTTCTGCTTTTGAACCATAATCTGAAAATGCCCTCCAGAATCAGAATTCTGAATGGGTTGTCATGGTTCACAGACCTTTTGGCAGGCCTGGGGTGCTCAAGGTCCCAGAGGGACTCTGGGCCATCTCTTGCCCTAGGTCACCTTGCTTACTCCCACCACCCTTCCCAGGGGTTCCATTAATCAGAACATGTTTGCTATAAAGCATAAAGTGATTCTGTGCCAGTAAGAAAGGAGCATCACAGCCCAGAGCCCACCCCCAGCTTCTGGAAGCAGCCCCACTGGTCTCTTCTCAGGGCCTCCACTATTTTGGGCACACCATAGCCCTGCTGGTTCCTTGTGGGACTCTGCAAAGAAGGGGCTGGGTGCTTTGCCTCCATGGCACAGTACCACTTTTATACCAGAGAACATGGTCTTTCCTTTTGCGTCCATGACCTTCCATAGGGTTTTTGTTTTGTTTTGTTTTGTTTTAAATATCAAGGACCTGAGGCACGTAGGTGATACTGTGTAAGTTCCTCATTGATGCTTGGTGTGGTTGAAGGCATGCCAGCATGGAGCCTTGCTCAAGTCACTTCACTGCTCTGGGTCTCAGTTGCTCCATCTGTAGAATGAGGAGAGGTAGACCTGCTATATCGGGAAATGCTCTGAAATGAGAAAAGGGCCAGGCAGACCCAGGTAGGAAAATGATGATTCGTATGTGGGATGCTCTATCCAGCTGAGACCACGGCACGCCCCTCTGGAAATGTGGCAACGTTCCTGGCCTCCAAACCTGATTTCCTTTATATGTGTTTCCACTGGACTCCCCCAAACACAGAGAAGTTTTAGTACGACTCTCCTTTTTGCAAACTCTTCAGAAAAATACGGTGCCAGTGTTACTAATGTGTGCCCAAGTAAGGCAGATAACATTTCCAGGGGCCTGAGACCTCACAGAATTCTATCCAACTGCCCAAACTGGGGGCCTTCTCTAGGTTTCCATGGCTCCTGGAACTCCTCTAGCATTGACCACACCGTCCTGAAACTGTTGGCCCCATCCTAGCCTGGAAATTCTGGGACGAGGATAGAGACTAAGAATCCAGGCTTTTAACAAAAAGCCTAAATGATGAATAGATAAGTCAAAACTGACGCTATCTCCATAAGGCAAAGGGCACTTAAATAGAATTTCAACTAAATTCAGGTCTAATGGGTGCCTGGATGGCTTAATCAGTTGAGCATCCATCTTTGGCTCAGGCCATGATCCCAGGGTCTTGGGGATGGGTCCTGAGTCAGGCTCCCTGCTCAGTGGGGAGTCTGCTACTCCCTCTCCCCTCTGCCTCTCCCCCCTGCTCATGCTCTGCCTCTCTTGCACGCATGTGCACTCTCTTTAATAAATAAATAAAATTTTAAATAAAATAAATGCAGGTCTAATGAAAATGCATGATGGAAAAAAAAAAGATTTGCTTTGGAGATAGACAGGGTATATTATATAGTAGTTATGAGACTCTGGCAAATGATTTAACGCCTCTGAGCCTCAGTTTATCAATGTATGAAACAGGGATAGTATGTTCCATCTCATATGGTAGTTTTGTAGTTCATTCATTCATCTAACATTTACTGTGTGTGCCCTGTGCCAGGCCCAGTGGGGGCAGACCTGTCATGGTCCACAGACGGAGGCTTCTGAGCAAATAATCACAATAATAGGATAAGTGCTCTCCTAGCGGCAAACACAGGGATTAGAAGAGGCCCCTAACCTGGCCCTGGGGATTCTATGAGGCTTTCTGGAGGAGAGGTAGTGGAGTGGAGTGGTAATAACCTGAGCTCTGGAGCCAAAACACCTGCGTTTGAATCCTGGCTCCTTGACTTACTAGCTGTGTGACCTTGGGCAAATTACCTCATCTCTTGTGCCCTCAGTTTGCTCACCAATAAAGTGGGGATATTAATAGCTCCTTCTTCACAGAGCTGTTGTGAGGAGTGAAGTACTTAGTGCCTGGCATTCAATAAACATGATACAGATGTACACTATTTATCAAGCACCTATATACAGTGCCAGGCCTGCGTGGAAGGATGAAACAACAGATCAGATTGACACAGTTCTTACCCTTGTGGAGTTTATACCTTAGGCAAAAACTGAGCTGAGTCTCAAAGCACAAATTACCTCCTGTCTAAGGAGAGTTTGAGAAGAGCAGAGGGCAGAGGATGGAACTCAAGGCTGCTGACAATTCACAGGCAGAGCAGGAAAACGGCAGAGGAGACACAGGGGGAGCTTTCGGAGGAGTGGGAGAAAACTAGGGTTGTGCAGTATCCTAAAAAGGTGTGGGGATTTTTTATAATATTCTCTCCCCTGTGGCTTAGAAGTTACAGCTACAGCAGCTCAGAGCCGGGGCTGGGGGTGGGGCTCATCGATGAAGGCACACAGAAGAGGCAGGAGCTTCGGGCTCTGGGTCTCAGCTCCTCTTTACTAGCTGTGTGTCTGTGGACAGTGACATTCTCAGAGCCTCAGTTCCCTTGATTATAAAATAAGGATATTAGTAGCAGCCACCTGGAGGAGTACTTCTGAGAATGGCGTGGGGGCGACACTGGGCAGCCCTCACCAGGCTACTCAACAGGAATTCCTTTACCCTTTGTCTCTTTTCAGCAGCTCGGGTTGGTTTTGTTCCAGCTCCAATTAACTAAGTGTTTCAGTAACCACTGGGTACATGACTGCTATGCCAAACCCTGAGCTGGCTCTGGAAATAAACAGGTGATTATGACCTGGTCTCTGTCCTCACAATGTCCCCAGATGAGCAAGCAAGGTGTTAGAGATTGAAGTGACCAATTACAGACAGACATCATTTGTTTGTTGAAACTCAGTTAACTAAGTCACAATTTCCTGTGTTCTTACTATGTACTAGTCATTTTGCTAGGCCTTGAGGATAAGAAGTGACTTAGACCCTTTGGGGGGCTCACAGTCTGCAGTGGGGGCAGGAAGAACAAGCGAATTGAGTGTTACAATTCATGGTGACCCGGCGCTACAAAGGCAGCACAGGGCTGAAGATTCATAGCCTAACTTGGAGGGTGTAGCAATGGTTGGGGAAACCATTCTGGAGGAAATGAAGTCTAAACTGAAAGTGAAGGACAGAGAGATGGTAGGAGTCTGGTGGTGACAGAGGGGATAGTGTCCAAGCCAGATGTGATACAAAGCTGATGCTTTCAGAAAACTGCAGGTGACTCAGGATGTGTGTTGAGGGCATGGCTGGAGGTAGATGGGAATGGAGGTAGGGGCCAGATGACTGGAGTTTTTATTTATTTATTTATTTATTTATTTGACAGAGAGAGAGAGAGAGATCACAAGTAGAGAGGCAGGCAGAGAGAGAGGGAAGCAGGCTCCCCGCCGAGCAGAGAGCCCGACGCGGGACTCCATCCCAGGACCCCGAGATCACGACCTGAGCTGAAGGCAGAGGTTTTAACCCACTGAGCCACCCAGGCGCCCCCAGATGACTGGAGTTTTAAATGCAAGGCAAGTTTGGATTTTATTTGGAGGGCAATGGTAATAATAAGCCTCTAAGGGTATGAAGGTGTGGGTGTGGCATGGTGACGCAGGTGTTTTAGAAAACTCCTTCTGGCAGCTCCGTGGAGAATGGTCTTTAAGAAAGGGACTGGAGAAAGGGAGGTCAATTAGGATGTGGTTTTATAATCCAGGTGAGTGACAACAAAGGTCTGAGGGAATAAATGCCCACAGGATAACGGATGACGGAACAAGGAATGGACTTTGTAGATGTCCAAGAGGGAGAAGTTACAGGATCCCTCTTAAAACACTGCATGCGCTTAAAAATAAAAGGCATTGCTTAAAACCTGGCCCCTGACACACTGGGGAGAGTCCTTTTGGAGAGCTGAATTCTCTATGGAAATGGGGCTTTACCCATTTAGTATGCAGCAACATTTTAAAAATATTATTACTGTGATTATTTGAAATGCTTTGGTAAAAGATCATGCTTTTCTCGAAGGTGGTGCTGCACTGACACAAACAGCAGGAGCCTTAGCGTCAGAGGTCTGGCCCCAAATTCTGTTCTGCTCTTAATTAGCTGTGGAGCTTCGGCAAGGTTGCAAAGGCAACCTCTTTGAGGCTGTTGCTTCAAAATGGGGTCAAGATCACTCACTCGAAGGGTTATTGTGGGGTTACATGAGGTAATGTAAGTAATGCTCTGAACACAGTACTGGGGACATCCCAAGTGCTCAGCAAGTTAGTCACTTCCTCCCTCCTTCCCATGATGCCCCAGGCTTAGCCTCTGGACACCCGTAACAGTGATACCATGTGCAAGGCTCTTTAACCTTCCCTGTAAGGCCCCAGAGCAGTACTCCTGGACTTCATGCGTCTGCTTTTCACATTTCCTGTGTCCTCCCCCATAAACTGCCACTTGTCACTATCATCACCCACTCTCCTTTCCTTTTATAATCCCATTTGTAGACCAGATAACAGCTAACTGCTTTACATGTTAACTGTTAAATGCTCATTTAATCTTCACAACCTTATCGACCAAGTACTTAAATTATCTCCATTTTATAGCGCAAAAGCGGGGGCACAGGAAAGTGAAGTGACTCCCAAGGGCACACTACTAGTAAGTTCAGGAGCAGCTTGGACCCAGGCAACATGGCTCCAGAGGCTATGCTCTCAGCTACACATTATGTCACCTCTCAAAACTGAGAACCGCAGCTAATAGTGTGTAATCTAAGAGTTAACAGAATGAAGACCGGAGAGCAAGTCTCTTTTATTGGTATTTCCTCTCAGACCACACTTTCAAAATACAGCAGGGAGGAGCTGTAAGGCCAGAGGCGTTGTTAGGGGTCATCCAAAGCAGATTATTTGAGATGAGAGAGAAGCACTAAATGCAACGGGAGGTCCAAGGTAAGAAAGCCCAACTGTGGTATCTCTCCTTACCGCCCCTTGGGGGTTGCAGCTTTCTTTTACATAAAAATGTGGCTTGACAAAAAGAATGGACAGATTCAACTTCCCAAATAGTCTGATGGTGTTTGCATGATGTAAATGGTGGTTCCAAATTTCCTGGCATCAATACTCCCCACTGAGAATCTGATAAATACGGATTTCCCCTTCCAAAAGATTACATTTAAATTTTTATACAAAACTGTGGGGGATGCCAAGATTCATTCTTGGACATGAAATTTAGAGATTTTTTATAGAAGGGCTGTGAGCCTAGGGCTTGAGTCCAGACTCTTGTACTGATATTGTGTGACTTTAGGCAAGCACTGCCCTTTGAGCCCCATGTGCAAAAATGGAATGATCATCTCTGCCCTGCTTCCCTCACTGTGGTGGGCTGTGATGATGAATGTAGAAGATATGGGAATCTGAAAAACGCTCCTGAATGTTATCAGGACACTGAAATTCAGAGACATTACTCACTTAAAAGTCACACAGCTGTGAAGTGGCAGAACCAAAGTTCAAACTGGAAGACACTAAAGTCTCTAGTGTGTGTGTATGAGAGAGAGAGAGAGAGAAGAAGGAGAAACTAGAGAGAGAGAAAAAAAGAGGAAGGGGAGGGAAATGAGAAAGAAAGGAGAGAGAGAGAGAGATCGATCTCCTTCCAAGAATTTTTTTTTTTAAAGATTTTATTTATTTATTTGAGAGAGAGAGAGTGAAAGAGCATGAGAAGGGAGAAGGTCAGGGGAGAAGCGGACACCCCATGGAGCTGGGAGCCCAATGCGGGACTCGATCCTGAGACTCCAGGATCATGACCTGAGCTGAAGGCAGTCGCCTAACCAACTGAGCCACCCAGGCGCCCCCAAGAATTTTTTTTTAAAAAGATCCAATGAGATAATGCAGGTGAAAGGGTCACATAGATTGTGAAGTGTGATGTTTATGTGATTACTCCTGAACTGAATTTAGGATTCCATGTCCCACCCATCTGTGGGATCTGGGACTGGGTGGATGAGGAGCTGGGAGGGATGGTGGAAGTGTGTCCATCAGTGATGCTGCTCATGGAGACAATGAAGACCTTCTCCCCTATCCAAATGAACAACTTCTGTGCATTTGAGGAAATCTGTCAGAGCTCTGCAACATCTTTAAAACCCAGGTCTTTGACCAGTGTACTCAGGTCAGTATGTGTAGCTTTGGGAGAAGCAATTTTAATGCAACTGCAAACTTACTTTATATTTCTAATGTCACCACATAAAACCTAAATCCTATTGTTCTACATTAAAAAAAAAAAGATTCCATAAAAGATGTCCTCATTCCATTCAGACTTTGCATGCTTACAATTCAGAGATGAACACTTGTGTGTCCCATAAAACTAGTGGTGACAAAGCATGGCAACATTGCAAATCAGAAACCTCCCCAAACCACACCTTCTTAGGGTCTGTGGGAAACTGTCAGTACTTCCTTAAACCTTCAAACTAATGCTCCAAACATACGACTGATAATCCAAGAAACAAAGAGGAATGAACTGGAATGGAAGTGAGGATGACAAGGAGTCCTGGAACTTCACTGTAAACACTGGGCATAAGAACACTGAGCCCATGTTCTGATTGACTCAGAACTCCATCTGGCATCTGGGATGTAAAGACCAAGAAAGTTTAAGGGCAGGAGGAAGAACGGCCAAAGGACATTGCTATTTCTGCGATAGCAGAAGTTACTCAATAACTTCTCCTCTTGTGATAGTAAGTTACTTGACGTTTTTCTTGGAACCTAACTTTATGCAAAGTCACTTTAATGTGCTTGTAAGAAAAAGCCCAAAACTGTTTTGGCCCCTGGTTCTGGAACTCAGTAGACCAGAATGACATCAGTAAACAATGACAATTAGCTGAGGCCTTTCCTGGCAATGGGGACCTACAGGATAGGATTTCATGAGACTGAACTAGGAGAATCTCTCAAGACAGGGTTGAAAAAGGGTGAGTAAACTTCATACACATTCAAGAAGCATTTAATAAGTTTTAAGAAATCAGTTTCGGAGTAAAGTTTATATCACTGGGATACAGAAGTGAAGCTGACAGGGCAGAACAATATGATGAAGTCAAACCCAAATCAGATGGAACAGGTTAACCATGAAAGTAAATTCAGAATCCCGTCTCTCCAACTCCTACCAACACTCTTGCTGCTGTTCCTGAGTATGGCTTGGGTTTAGAGTTATAGCTTCTGCATGGAAGCTAAGGTCTACCTGGAAAGAGAAGAGTTGGTGCCCTAGGGCGTCTGTAGCATTGGAAATGACTGTCTTTGGTGCCACCAGGTTAGAAAGGTAGGTGTAGACCCCCCCCCCCCCCCCCCCCCCCCGCTGCCCCTGCCAAAAAAAAAAAAAAGGAGGATAGGAGTGGAGCTGGAGAGGAAGTACACAGGTTGAACTCCCTCATATTTGGTCTCTTTTCCTTTCAGCCTCCTTGGGAGACTCTGGAACCAGAGGAGGCCTGACCCTAAGCAGATGTAGCAGTATCTTTTAGGAACACATCTCTTATGAGAGAGTGTTCAGGGAGGTCCCTGGTTGGAGCACCAGAGAAAAGACACAAGAGGAATTTTCCTGGCGAATATGCACTTCCAGGCAGAGGGAGAATGACCAGCCACATCTTAGGCTTCAGTCAGTGTCTTCTGAGAACCCCTTGAACTGGGCCGGGGGAAAAACCCAGCACTTAGACTGTACTTTGGACAAATACAAAATGTCAAAATCAGAATCCCAAACCCTGGGAGAGAGACTACAGTGAACATAAAAACAGATATGGAGAAACATTCCAGGACTAAAAAGAAATCATTGGCTGTGAAGGCATAACAGTACTTCCATGAACTAAACTTCAAACCCTGGATCCACAGATTAACAAAAATCCACATTTACTAAATCATTCCCAAATTATTACATGCATCTTCAGGAAACACGTGTCTTCTGAGCTGAGCCCCCAAGTCTGTTCTCTTAAATATAAGAGGACAGAATTTTCAGCCATAGGGTGAGATCTCTTTCATTTGAAATGGGAATCTAGTATCTAATACTGAAATGTTAAAAGAATGAAACAGTGGATAAGGTTTTACAGCAGGGCTCAGAGTCCACGGGCTGGCTGATCCGATTTTGGTGACAGACCAGGTACTTAAAATACCAAGTAACAAGGTCCCAACACAAGATGGAGCAGAGGGAGAGAAAAGCAGGAGAGAATTATGTTCGGTGTGTGCTGGTGGACCAGCAATCGGGGAGCTGGTATCCATGAGGTTCTAACTACCCAAATGCAAACCTAACAGCAGCTTCTTGCAGCTGGACTGGTTACCAAAGTCCTGGTGCTGGTCCTTTTCACACTATCTCAGCATTCATAGCATGTGCTTCAACAGTTTTCCATGGTTCACTGGAACAGCAGATAACTCCTAGGTGGAACCTGGAGACCCAAGGCAGCTGCAATAAATAAATATCTTGCATATATGTCAAATGCAGTCCTCAAACACAACCTTAAATTTTAGTAAAGAAGTCAGAAAGTACCAACAAAAATGATATGCTTTTTTTTCCTACAACAATGTTTAATCTCCATGCTGAGAAGTCCCATTTGACTTTTTTCCCCATGCCTTTTAAAAGTAGGTGACAAAGTAGAAATCCAGTCATGAAAATAAAAAGGCAGAGGTGCATGAGCCCTGGCTCAATGAGACATATCAAATACATAGCATCCTGGTGTCACAGGGCAGACAGAACTGTCCTAGACAGTGTGGGGAAACGAAGGGCACTGGAGAGGTAAAAATTCTACTTCGTGGACACTCACACTTGAACAGTGCATTAGTCATTGGACAAGGGTGAGGTGGAGGGGATAAAGGAGAGCTGCAGAGTTGTAATTCTCTATGAGGGTTGGGAACATATACTCGTGGATGGGAAATTTTAAGTAGCTATGTTTATTATTACTTTTTTCCAGCAATCTTGTAAGAGGCAGAAGTGTGACATTGAGTTGAGTGAGACGAGCGTGTAGGTGGGTTGGCAAGGAGCCCTTCTCTTGACGCCGGCCTCTGACTTGTCAAGGAATGGCTGGTTCCACTGCTGGGCCACGTTTACTCTTTTGCTTCAAGGAAAAGGGTTTCTTGAGGGAACAACTTTACCTCCAATAATGATTTATTTGGGTCGAGCTGGGTTACCTAAAAAGAAAGAAAACATATTTAAAAGATTGGAACAAGCACACTCTTCTCCACATGGCTTTCAGGTCCTACCTGTGCATACTGATTCTCAGCCTGCTATGCAGTGGCCTGAGCATTTCCAAATTTATTATTTGATGCTCACAATAAACCTGTGACATAGGTGGTGCTACTTCCATCTTAGAACCGAGGAAACCAGAGCTCAGAGAGGTCATGTCTCATAGCTTAGTGGAAGAACTAGCATGTGACCACAGGCAGGCGCAGCTTCAGGAGACTGGACCTCTTCCTGGCAGGTGGGAGGTCTGTGCCTCCTGCACAGTACAGCTTGGCCCACAGAACAGGTGCACTTTAGGAAAGGGTACTGGCTAAACAACTGATTAGCATTCTTGGAGATCTCTGCTTGGTTAACTCCTGAAAGCATGGAGGAACTTTTCTGCTTGGTCAGAAAAGAACTAAGTCTTTGGGGTTGATCTTCTGGCTAAGCTTTCCCATAGTAAACTGGACAATGTCTACTCTACCATGCCCAAAGACGGATACCCTCCACTGAGGAGAGTCTCCCTGGGAAGGCGTATCACAGTCTCCTTCTTGGTTGGGTGGGGGGATATTTAGTTTGAAAAAATGAGTCAATGCCATAATAAGACTTCAAATTTTGGAAATAAAAACATCATTATTTAATCATATGAACTCTTTGTAGAGAGTAAAGCTAGGCAAAATCTTGGCTCAGTTGGGAAATGCTAGTCATGTAGGAATCCTAAAGTAGCTTTATGACCTCCTAGGCCAGGGGCAGGGATGGAGGATTTATGAATCTGAGAGTGAGAGAGAGAAAGAAACAGAGTTTTCATATTTATCAGAAGGGAGTATGAATTTTAAAAAGTTGAGAAATACTAGTTTAGTGGAAGTGACAGTGAGCTTTGGAACCGGAAAGATTCCGGTTTAAATCACAGCTGTGTTGGCTATTAGCTTTGTGGCTTTGGAGTTAATATCAACCATGCAGGACTGATGTGAGGATTAAATGAGAAAAAATACATAATTAGCACAGTGTTCAGCACAGAGCACATGTTTAATGATGGCTACCATGTATGTGAATAACTAAGGATGGACAGACATACAGATAAATGGACAGGTCTGAGTGTATGTGATGGGAGGCTGGGAAGTCCGCTATGTGAGATATAGAGGCCCTGGGCCTGTGGTCCTCAGAGAATACAGCATCTGAGGCTGGAGATCTTGTCCTCTGCTCAACCCAAACCACACCTAATGAGATGGCTCCGCTGTCTTCTCCTAGTCAAGGGGGATGAGGGCCCTGGGAGGCCTAGTGTCACAACCAGGCTGGAGAGCTGAAGGAGGAACACTATCTTTGACTGTATCCAGATGGAAACCTGGTATGCCCAGGAGGGTCATTAAGGAGACACATCAACCTCAAGAATCCTCTCTGCTTTTAAGGAACCCAGAGCAAAGCAGGTCTACTGGTATCTCTCGGGTTCTGGGCAGATGGGCAGGCAAGGCAGTAGGGAAGGCCCAGCCTGCTGTCTGTCTTCCAATGCACCGGAGGGGCAAGCTGCTGGCAAATGTTTACCCACTTCCCCAATTAACATACAATATTACGCTGTCTCTTGTCAACTGAGCCTCTGCTTCATACTCGTTGGTATTTTCCACTCAGCTGCTTCCGCTATTGTTCTTAATTAACATGCCAGAGCTCTTCTGGCATCTTGTACTTTGTTATTTGTGGTTTGTAAATTTGATGTTTGTAGAGAGAAACCATGATCACTGTAGTGCCAGAGCCTATGCATACCAGCAGAAATGCTATAGAGAAAAACAGGCTGGGAGACTGGAGCCTCAGGCCCAAACCGATCCCTGCCTAAGCTGTCAACACACCAGGTTGGAGGTTCAGAAAACTGTGTCCCAGGCAAGTTAAGTGATTTTTCTCTGTCACTTTGGGTGAGATAGCTGGGACATGAAAAGGAGGAAACTGTAAGTTTCTTTAACACCTATTACATGCCAGGGACTTCATGTTATTTCATTTAATTCCTGTAACAACCATGCAAGGCAGGTAGAGATGGCAAAATTGAGGCTCAAAGTGGTTGCCATTTGTTTTAAGTCCACGTGGTTAGTAAGGGGGATATCTATACAGTATAATGTTTAAAAAGACTGAAGCAAACTTAAATTCAAATCCCTGTTTTCACTTTAGTACCTATAGACCTTGAAGTTCTACAACCAGAAAGCATAGGTTTTTTCATCTCTATGATAAGAATACATCAGTTTAACCTTCATAGGTTAGTGTGACAGTTAAACGGAGTGTTGATAAAGCTTCTGGTACAGTGCCCAAGCCAGAACATGCTCAGTCAGTGGTAGCCATTACTGACTGGAATGTTGCCTTGGAGAGGGGTCCTGGGCTCACTTCAAAGCTGGAGCTCTTTTCCCGAAGCTTCCTGGAGCACAGGCCTGCACCAGGCTGCCTTTCTTATTTCTGTCCTGCTGCCCTGCTAGCGTAATGCCTCAGTAACTAGAGATGCCCTTGGGTTTCCATGAGGCTGTGCTCAACTACTTCATGGTGGTTTGGGGCCTGTTCCTTCTGGTACCCCAGATCAGAAGCAATTCTTTGGAGGTCGTTTTAGACAGAACTTTCAAAATGAACAAGAACAATCTCGGCTTCCATTCTTTTTTGCCTGGCATGGACAAAAAGGCTGTAGGGGAACATAGGGGGATGAAGTTCTCCCCTGCAAGAAAGGTGGCCATGCTGTGGAATCATCCTGCAGTGCTCTGGGTCCCATTCAAGGGGGAACTGAGAAGTGGTGGTGGTGGCTGCCACTACAGGGAAAGGGGTATCTGAAGGACTGCCAAGTAGATCAGACATGTTACGTGCAGTACCAGCTGGCAGGGCTGGGACTAGTGAGGTAAAATCACAGGGACACAGAATTCAGCTGGCCAGAAAGAACTCTTAAAGCTGCTGGTATGCCACTGTGCTACTTTCTTCTTCCTCCTCCTGTTCTGTTTCCTTCTTGTTCTTCCTAACCATTATCATAGCAGCAACTATCATTTATTGAGTACATATCATGTAGCTGGAACCATGCTAAGTACTTTATATATAGTAGTCTAGTCCTCAAAAAAGCCAAATGAAGTAGGTATGATTACTGCCATTTTATAGTTGAAGATACCATGGGTTATCATATCAAGGTGCAGACAGAATAAGATTTCACACTCAAGTCTGACTCCAGAGCACATGCTAAACAGAATTGCTTCTGGCTAACATGTCGGTGGGCTGCCTTGTGGCAATGGAGAAGGAGGGATGGTTGGGGACAGTGAGCGCATTCTCTCTTGTCCCTAGAAGCATTCAAATAAGGGCATATTTGAGAAGATCATGATGATAACAGTAATGGCTAACATATATTTGGCATTTATTTTGTACCGGGCATATGCCAAGCACTTTATGTTTATAAAATAATTTAATCTGCATAATAACCTTCTGAGGTAGATACAATTATTACTCCCATTTTACAGATGAGAAAACTGATCCATGGAACACATTAAGTAACTCGCCCAAGGTCTCAAAGCTATTCAGGACAGAGCGAGGATGTGAATCTAGTTTTGGAATCTGTATGTTGAACTGCTAGAATATTCAGCCAGGGGCATGGCTAAGAGTAGATCCACTCAGAGAAAAAAGTTGGAAGAGATGACCCTGAGGTTGTTTCTAACCAAGATTCTAAGATATAAGATCTTCATTTTAAGAATGGCAAAAGATCAAGGGTCAGGAAAAAAAAATCCTGAAATGTTTATAAAATACGAATACAAAAACCCAATCTCAGCTTGTGTTCTGCCATTTACCTGGGACTTTACTGAATTATTGACTCTCTAAATCAACAGAGAAACCCACCCTTTGGGACTCCTTGGGAGAGGAGGAGCATTCTCAGATAAGAGACTCTGTATGTTAGAAAAGGAAGGTCAATCACCTTGACATTTTATTCATTATATTTAGGGAACCTGAATGATGTATTTTCTTATTAAATTAATACCTTAGCAGTTTGGTTTTGTGAAACTTATGTTATCAAAAATGGGGCAAATAGAGCTATTCTTTCTAAGATCAATTTTCTCAGCAGTTTGCACTTTCATATACATCTTATTTCTATTACTTCCTTGGGCTTCAATTCCTTTTTAAAAAAAAATCTAACATTGATGCTGAGAAAAGTGTGAATCAGTGTGACAGAATCTCATCCTAGGCCATACCAAATAGAGTCCTAGAATGTTAGGGTGAGAAGGTTCCTTAAATGCCAAAAGTCCAATGCCTTCATTTCACAGGCTGCTCTCCTGAGGCTCACAGAGGTCAAGTGACTTGGCCCAGGTCATACAGTTAAGAGGCAGATGTAGTACCCTACCCCAGAGTTTTTGGCTTCCGTTTTGGGGTTCTTTCTAGCCACACCATTTTGCCTCTCACTTGAAAAAAAAAGCCTGAGCATAAATATACTACTGCTACTAGGCTGGGGGCTACCTGAGAGCAGGAGCTGAGTGATACTAAAAACAACAGTAGCAGCAATATATGCATAGTACTTATAGTTTACAATCTATTTATATACAGTCTAATAGCATAGATATTATTATCAGTCCCTGTTATTTTACTTAATTTTGCTGAAGTAATGCTTTTATTTTAAAATTGAATAAAGGTTAAGTATGGATCTAATATTTTCACCTTCAGAAAAAAATGCTAGGTTCAACAAATGGTGCTGGAACAATTAAACACAGAATGCAAAAAAAAAAAAAAAAAAGGATCTAGATGCAGACCTTACACCCTCTCCAAAAATTAACTCAAAATGGATTACAGACTTAAAGGTAAAACACAAAACTATAAAATTCCTAGAAGATAACATAGGACAAAACCTATATGACCTTGGGAATTGCTTTGATTTTTTAGATATAACACCAAAAGCACAATCCACAAAAGAAATAATTGATAAAGCTGGACTTCATTAAAATTAAAAACTTCTGCAAAACACACTGTCAAAAGAATGAGAAGACAAGTCATAGACAGGGGAAAAATATTTGCAAAAGACATATATGATAAAGAATGATTATCCAAAATATACAAAGAATTCTAAAACTCAACAATAAAAAAATGAACAATCCAATTGAAAAATGGGCCAAAGACCTTAAAGATACCTCATCAAAAAAGAGCTACTACAAATGGCAAATAAATATATGAAAAGATGCTCCACCACATCATATGCTATTAGGGAAATGCAAATTAAATAACAATGAGATACCACTATATGCCTATTAGAATGGCCAACATCTAGAACACCAAAAACACCAAATGCTGGTTGAGGACGTAGAGAAACAGGAACTCTCATTAATTGCTGGTGGGAAGGCAAAATGGCACAGTAATTTGGAAGATAGTTAGTTAGGTGTTTTCTTACAAAACTAACCCTATTCTTACCATATAATCCACTAATTATACTCCTTGGTACTAACCCAAAGGAGCTGAAAACTTACGTTCACACAAAAATCTGCACACAGGTGTTTATAGCATCTTTTTTCATAATTGCCCAAAACTTGGAAGCATCCAAGATGCCTTTCAGTAGGTAAACAGATAAATAAATTGTGGTGCATCCACACAGTGGAATATTATCCAACACCAAAAAATGAGCCCTTAAGCCATGAAAAGACATGGAGGAATCTTAAGGCTAAATGAAAGAAGAGAATCTGAAAAGGCTACATATTGTATGACTCCAGCTATATGACATTCTGGGAAAGGTGAAACTATGGAGACAGTAAAAAGATCACTAGTTCTAGGGGTTGGAATGGGGAGAGGGATGAGTAGGCAGAGCACAGAGGATTTTTAGGGCAGTAAAAATACTTTGTGTGATACTATAATGATGGTTATATGTCATTATACATTTGTCCAAACCAGTAGAATGTAAACTACAAACTCTGAGTGATAATGATGTGTCAATGTAGGTTCATCAGTTGTAACATATGTATACTCTGGTGAGGGATGTTGTCAACAGGGAATGTTGATATGGGGGAGGCTATACATGTAAAGGCGTATATGGGAAACTCTCTGTACTTTCTGCTCAATTTTGCTGTGAGCCTAAAATTGCTCCAAAAATATGAAGTCTTTAAAAAACATGCTCGGCTGCATTTTTCTGAACATTCCCAAGGCATTTTTAACAGCTTACGAGGGAAATGCCCTGCAGTAGTACTTGGAAATCATACTTTGGGAATTAGCCACACTCAGTAGATTAGGAAAAGAGATCTAGAGATTGTGTTTCCTGTGATAGCATAAACAGTAGAGGTAGAACCAGAACCCAAGTCTTCTGATTAGTTCCCTAACACTTTCCATTATAACTCCCCACCTCCTTCAGTGGCCTAATGGTGTTCTTTCTCACTCCATGAATTGCATTCTTAAGGTTCAGCGTGTGGAACTGGGAAGCAATAGACCACCAGTGGTTTCTCAAATGTATTTTTGCTTTTAGAGTAAAATTTGCATTTCAGAAAATTCCAGCATCTCCAAGGGGAGAAAAAGCTCTGTTCTCATATTTTCTTTATAATTTGGCTGCTCCCCTCTGGGCTATTAGCAGCACCACTTTCTAGACTGTGCAGTGTGCTGGCAGCACTGTGAATGGATGGAGCCTTGCATAGCCTGACCCCCAGGAGCAGCCCTTGGCTACACTGGTGGAAAATTTACAATCCTTTTGTAGCTCACACAGATAGCAAACACTTACCCATACACCTTCTTCCTCCTTTTCCCTCCCACAGATATGAAGGACAAGTAGATCCCATAACCTACGACAGACAGACAGACCATGCAGCCTCTGTAAGCACTCCCTCACCTTCCAGCTCTCAGCAAGCTCTCCCTCCTCCTCCTTTGTACTGATGGCTAAGGCTGTATATTACCTAATGCTGTCAGGATGTAAAGGGACAGAATGTATAGGTTCTAGTTTTGGCTCCAGTGGTGCAACTTTGGATGAATCACTTTTCTTCTCTATGCTTTAATTTTTGCATTTTTAAAAATGTGGGGGTTAATGATTCAATCAGGTCAACTGGACTGCTGTTGGGCTTTGGAAATAGAAACTCTTGGGTTCAAATTCGAGCTCTTGGCCATGTCAGTAAGATGCTTAGAACTCCAGCTTCCTTCTCTGCTGGATGAAAGGGTTGTTGTATGGATTAAAACAGTCAACACAGAGCCCACACATGGCAACTATTATGATTCAATGTCTTATTTGTGTCAGTAGATGTCATTTGTGTGGTGTGAGCTCCCCAATGACCTAGGGAGAGAGACTTGGGTTGGATTCCATTGCTAAAACCTCCTAACTCTCTGATGGCTGTGGATAAGTTACTTAATTTCTGGTTCATTGTCTATTTATAATATTGAGACATTTTTGCTAACCAGAGTTGTGAAGATTTAATAAGATGAAGCTTATAACCATGAAGCATTTCATACTCCTGCTTCCACATGGAGGGACTCTGGGATGCTCTCCCCATCTCTCACACACAGTGAGATGAAGACCTATCTGTTTGGTGAACGTGGGTGAAGCATCTAAGCTCAGCCCCTTCCTTTCCCTTTTCTGGAGTCAAATCTGCTTCTCCAGTTTTAGACCAAGGACTTTGTGGCCAAGTCTGTCTAATTTAGGGGCAAAGAATATATCAGTAAGCCCCCTAGCTGCAGATTCCAAACCACAATCTCTGATCAACTTTCTCAGTAACAAATGTGATATTTGTACTCCCCCTGAGTCCTTCGTCTGTCTTTCAGTTGGTCTTATGTCTTTCAATTAGTTTTGAACAAGTTAAGTGAAGGGGTATTATTTAAATGACACTTAAAACCCTAAATATCCCCACAGCACTAAACAAGTGCTTAACAATTATGATTTCATATAACTTGATGTAAGAGCCACAACTCTCTTTTCTCAAAGTCTATTCAGCCTTGATTAGAAGATGAGAATCACCTAGTCAGGGCATTATTCAATTCTAAATACATTTCCCACCCATAAAGCCACAACAAATCTTGTTCTTTTTTTTTTTTTTTTAAAGATTTTATTTTTATTTTATTTTATTTTTTTTAATTTATTTGACAGGGAGAGATCACAAGCAGGCAGAGAGGCAGGCAGAGAGAGAGGAGGAAGCAGGCTCCCTGCATAGCAGAGAGCCCGATGCAGGGCTCGATCCCAGGACTCTGAGATCATGACCTGAGCCGAAGGCAGCGGCTTAACCCACTGAGCCACCCAGGCGCCCTACAAAGCTTGTTCTTAAAGAGATGCTTCTTTAAACAAGTTATCTAAACCCAAAATGAATGTGTTCACAAACTTCTTTCTGAAGAATGTGTACATAACAATGTATTGTTCTACAGCCCTCACACCACCTTCACATATTTTACCTAAACCCCAGAGCTATTCTAAGAGATTGGACTAATTTATTCTCATTTTAACAGATGACAACACCAAAGCTCAAACAAGGACATTACTTATGGTCATACAACTAGAAATTGGTGGAGCTCACATTTGAACCCACATCTTCTCACTTCAAATCCTGAGCTCTCTCTATCCTAGGAGGCAGCACAAAGGCTGCTTATGTAAGTTTCCAAATTACACTAAAGCTGAATATATATATATATATATATATAAATGAATATATATATATTCAGATATATATATATATATTAGACATATATATATATCTATGTCTGCTTTTGCTTCTGTTCAAAATTAGCATTTGCTTTGAGCATGGGAGAACTAATTTTTTTTAAATGATTATTTATTTTGGGGAGAGAGAGAATGAGAGCAGGAGGTGAGGGACAGAGGGAAAGAGAGAGAAAATCTCAAGCAGACTCCCCATTGAGTCTGCTGAGTGGGGAGCCCACGGCCCTGAGATCATGACCTAGCTGAAATCAAGAGGAGGATGCTTAACCAACTGCACCACCAAGGCTCCCACAACTAATATTTTTGGTATGCTAGGAGTAATCCATTCTGTTAATCACTGAATTAAAAAATCCATATTCAAAACCAAGTTTAAAAAATAATAATTAATGTCATCACTACCAAAAAGTTATCATTTATTTGGCATTTTATAAGTGCCACATGCTCTACTAATTGTTCTACATGTTATCTAATTAAATTGTCATAACAATCCTATGAGATAAGTATTCCTATTATTCCCATTTTATAGATGAATTCTCTAAGGTCAAAAGTGGTTAAGGGATTTGCCCAGGATCACACAGAAAAGATAAGGCTAGAATTTACACCCAGGTTTATGAACTTCCAGACTATATCTGATGCATCCCTCTTCACTGCCCCTTAACCTCTGATCCTACTTCTAAATAGAGAACAGCTAATGTTCCCTTGAGCATAAAAAAATGCATCATAAACATGTATCATAAACATGTTCCTATTGTGGTATGGACTTTGTTGTTCTCCAGAGGAACACAGGCTATATTTTGTTACTGTCAACTTGGTCCTAATAGCTAATTGTCCATAGTCTTTAAATACCTCCTGATGAGGTGGGAATCCCTGAAGAGGCCAATTATACCCACAAAGTATCAGGGGGAGAACTTAAGAACTGATCTGCTGGTCATAAGCTGGTCAGGGTGTGAAAAGGCATTGGTAACTATAAAGTCCTTTGCAAATGTAAGGGATTCTTCCTCCTCTTCCTCCTCAAGCACAGCAATGCCGGTTTTAGCTCCTAGCAACTTCTCCTCTATATTTGCTATAGGTGGTAATGCAACCCCAAAAGGAACTGTCAATCTGGAATGGTCCCACTATGTGACTACTCTATAGCTTATTTCCATCCCAGCTTCCTGTATAGTTTCTGGACCAGTATGTCTCCTTGGATCACAGGAAAGAAGGAAGTAGCACTTGGGCAAGAGTGTCTAGAAAACAATGACAGATGCTCCTCTTTTCATAACTGTGGTAGAGTAACTGGTATGCTACAGAGTGAGGCTGAGTGGCCTTCTGCAGTTGCGAAGAAAAGGGTCCTACTTTTTTTTTTTTTTTTTAAAGATGAGAAGAAGGGAGAAGGAAAGAAAAGATAAAGGAACAAAGGGAGAGATGACTAAAGTGACAAAGGGATAAAAATTGTATCTTGTAGATTGCCCTATCTGTTCTTTGTTTTCTCACATTATAATAATGGTGACAGTTCACCATTTTCTGGGAGCTTACTACGTGCTAATTCTTCTAAGTGGTTCACAAGCACTACACAACACTGTGAGGAAGGTGCTATTACCTCCACTTTAAAAATGAGAAATAGAAGCTCAGAGAGATTATATAACATGCTTAAGACTGCACAGGCAGGAAGTGGCAGAGCGAGGATCTGAAACTAGGTCTGGCTCCAAAGTCTGTGGTTCATAACCACACCAGATAATATTAGTATTGTAGTCATACACTGGACTACTCTAAGTTTCTCACTTAGAAGGACCATCCTCTTCATGTAACTGAAGCACATTATCTCCCCCAAACAGTGTATTAATATGTCAAGCATTTGGACAAATTTCTAGCTCCTCGATTATCACAAACCCTGTGATTGTTAGAACTGAGGGGATTTTTATTATTTATTTATTTTTTAAATTTTTATTTATTTGGGAGAGAGAGAGCAAGCACATGGAGGGAGAGGGGGAGGGAGAAGCAGACTCCCCCCACTAAGTGGGGAGCCCAATGTAGGGCTCAATCTCAGGACCCTGAGATCATGACCTGAGTCGAAGGCAGACGCTTAACCGAATGAGCCACCCAAGCATCCCTGGGGGGGATTTTCAAAGGTTATCTCTGTAATAGATGGGACAGAAAAATTCAGTGAGGGAAAAGAACTTACCATAGATTACTTAGCACTCATGGCAGATATGGGACCAATTCTAGATTCTTTATTCCTAGCCTATGCCTTTAGATAGTCTTTTTAATGAGGACACCAACTCTAAGTATTACTACTGTCAAAATGGCCTCAAACGTGGCATACTGTCAGGCAGACCCTGAATACCAAATGAAAGATGTGACCCTTTCCTTGCATTGGTATTCTTCATAATGGCTTTGGTCACTACACTATTAAACAACAGTGTTAGAAGGGAAAAAGCCCAGAGATAACAGAGAGGCTTCTATCAAGATGGGTAGCATGGGGGTGGGAAGGAAGGCCTCTTTAGCTAGAAACAGAAGATCCAAGGGTGCAGAGTAAATATAAAAGGCAGAAAATGAGTAAAAGAATAGCATTAAAAAAATGAAAACAGGTATGTGTCTTCATTCTGGGAAGACAGTTCCCAAGATTTGTCCCTCTTGGGCTCTGGAAGACATGATTTCAAGTAAAGAAAAGAAGTCCTATTTTATAGAATGGTTCACAAGCTCACTGTCCCTGAAAGCTTAATAAATGGGGGGTACAGGCAAATTCATGAATGAGGATTCTATGCTGTGGCAAGAGAAATCTATGCAGATTAGCCCCAGTGGTGTGCCAGGATGCCAGCCTCCTCATCCCTTAGGGCAACTCGGATCCTCAGGGCTGGGTTGCCTCTAACCCTGAGCAGCTTAGTGTGGTTACTCCAATGAAGCACACAAACATTTTCAATGTGTGCAGTGATTTGTAAAAGGCTGGAATTATTGGTCTGGGGGACATGCCTCACTTTCAAGGGCTGATATCATGGAAGGCAGCCAGGTCCTTGTATAAACAGTTCCTGGGATGCCTCTAATAAAAGACTGGTCTATAATGCTAACATTGTGTTTGGAGAGAAACCCATTAACTGGTCAGGTTCAGAACTGTTACCTCAGCGTAAAAACCTTCTGAAAAACCCTAATTATTGTTTGCCCGAAAGTTTTACCACTAGGCCTTTAAGTGCTAATTAGGGAGGCAGTAAGAAAAAGCACTGGTGGGTTTTGAATTCTAGTTCTGCCTGTACGCTCTTGAGCAAGTCATTTAACCTTCAGAAGACCCAAATTTCTCATCTGCAAGCTGGTGACATCACCCAACAACAAACAGGTTCTAATGAACCATCTCCCTCTTTCCTCCTGGGTCTCTTTCACACAGTTGAACAAAATGTCCGATTCTGCCTCTCTCCTACTTAAAATTCTACATGATTCCTTACTACAACAGGATAGTCCCCTTTTGCTTTGGCCTCATTTTCCCAATTTGTAAATGGATGGTGTTTCTGGTGTTTCTGGCAAGAAAGGCTTATAGCACATCCATAATGGAAGACATGGCTGGAAAGACAAGTCTGGAGATAGATCATGAAGGGCTTGAATGTCTTATTAGGTTTAGTTTAAGCTTTCAAAAAAACCTTTTCTTCCTGGCTTCAGAGGGATCTGGAGTGGCATGCTTGGCGTGCTCTTCAGGCAGAGTGGCTAGGGGGAAAGTGAGCATTTTGAATGCATTTTAGTACTCAAGCAGAGCCACATGAGTGGGTGTGTGCGTAACGCTGAACGCAAACGCTGCTCAAGAGCTAGAGCTTTGAACAGGAGTTAAAAGAGTTGAGTCCCTAACGACATACAAAAGACTTGCCGGTGTGATTTATTCTGATGTATTTACTTATCCAATTACCAAAACAGCAGGAGATCATTAAATTTTCTAGTTACCAGATGCAGCACGTTCAATATCTTAAATGTTACCAAGGCTCTCTCTGAGCTATTTTGATATTACATTTCATCTGCCCAAAAGCTTATGAAACTGGAAGGCAAGAATCATGAACAGAACAGGTGTTTTCTTTGAAGGTTGGTCCAGGAGGCACCTGTACAATACCAAACTTACATCAGAAACTCTGAGACTCTCTCCTGGACTTAAGGAAAAGTACCATGATGAGAATTTGGGAGAGAAGATGCTAAGGAAGTACTCGAAGGTGGCTTGGGATATGCATTTTACCTAGCCAGAATTTCTTCATGCTCATTTCCTGTCATTTCAGTTCTCATGTCCACAGAAGGTCAGGGCTCAGAGTAGAGGAGGAGAGAAGGGAACAAGCAGCCTTTGAGAGACCGCAAACCTGGCCTCTAACTCTAGCACACAGCTTCTACTGTGACCTTGGGCAAGTCACTTTTCCTTCTCTCAGTTTCCTTCTGTTAAATAAGGATGTTGCATTTGATGCACCACTTAGATACCTGCTAGGGGCGTCTACACAGCTTGTCTTCCACTGCGCTGTACATGAATGTCTCCTGCATGACACTGAGAAACTTAAACACAGGAACTGTGCATTTCCTCTATTTCCAGCTTCCAGCAAAGAACCTGGTGCATTTTATGCTCTCAATAAATACTTGCTGAATAAATGATTAAACCAGAGATGTACAACAGGGAACACTGAAAAACACAGAGCAAGCCTCTATTAACATTTGTAAAGTTAGGCAGTAAAATAGATGTTTATTCTATTTTCTTTTGGAAAAAAAAACAAAAAGCCAAAAACCAAAAACATCAAATAAGTGACATTTGGGCCTAAATGTTTTGAAAGGATGGTGGTGGCTTGGCCCTAACACCCTTTCTCTAAATACTATCCCCTCACAGACCTTATGCTCTAGCCAATTACAGTAGTTTGTTATTCCCCAAATATGTCTGGTGCTTCTCCTCTCAGAACTTTTGCTTATGTTGTTTCCTCTACTGGACTGTCCCTCCTCCCTAGTTCCATCTGTTGAAACTTATATGTCCTTCAAGGCTCATCTCAAATGCTACCTCATCTACAAATCCAGGCCTAAGTGATGGAGCCTAATTAATCCCATTCTTTGGTTCCTTGTAACAGAGTTAATCCTAAGTGTCTTTGGTTCCTTGTAACAGAGTTAATCCTAAGTGGCATCTTCTCCCATTCACTGGGCTGTGGGTTCCTGGAACACAGGGACCATATATGTTTATTGTGGTCTCTCCCTCATGCCTATTCTATACATGCTCTGCCTGTGGTCAGTCCACATTTGCTGCAGTAATACCTCTGTTTCACCTCAGGCTCCTCAGACAAGGTGGTTGCCAACGTCTATTGGCAGACTTACGATCAGCATTTGATATGTAGATACTGGCAAGCTGACCTTGTCCTTTGCTAAACCAGCACTACTGTACTGTACTTGTACTTGACCAGGCAAGGCTACCCATTTCTGGAGGATCTAGTTCAAAGGTCAGCTACAGTCTCACACTGGGAGTTATTTGTCTATTGTGCCTCTCAGGTTTGTCTATGAGTCTGTATCTCCAGGTAGGTTGAAATCAGAGGGCACAATATTAGGTCTCTCTGGCTATCTATCCCCAGGGCCTAGTGTATTGCTGGAAACAGTGTGAATTCAACAAGTGTTTGTTGAAGGACTGACCTACTGAATGACTGAATATGGGTTCCCCACTCCTCTCTGGAGTGTGCACTAATCCAAAGAAAGGGAGTCAAGAAGAGCTGTATTCCCAGGCCCCTTCTCCCTAGCCTTATTCCAACAGCAGGCAGAGCTTGTTAGTAATACCATTAATAGGTCACCCTAGTAGGTCCCCCGGCTCTGGACTCTGGTCCTTGCCTCAGTCAGTCCTGCCGCACAGACATAGAGACTGACAGTAAGTTTGCATCAGTTGCCCTTTCAGAAGAGACAGATTTTTCCCTGTCTATTTAAACTGCTGTTGGAATTGGCTAATTAGAAAGATTTAAAAAATCTTAATACTCTAAACAGAGAAAACTGGTTCTGAATTATTAAGCAACATTTTCAATGCATCTGAATAACCTTAAATGACTTAGCTGCCACCTGATCCTAAGCTCTGGCTCAGATAAATAAATGTGAAATATTGTCAAAGCCCCAGCTTACAGGAGCCTCAGCTACAGTAAATAAAAGCTTAAGTCTTCATAAACTGCCTGGGACAGAGACATTCTCATATAAAAAGAGAGAAGATGATCTTAAATAAAGCCAGTAAGACCAGAAACCTAGTGGTTTTGCTCTAGTTTTCAGAACACTGCTGTCAACAAGGCAGGTATTATCTATACGCAGGTCATTTCATCATAGAGTCACATAGTATCAGGGCTGAAAGAAGACTAAGAAACACTTATTTTAATCTCTTCATATTTCAGATGAAGAAACTAAGACCCAGAGAAGTATGTGCTTTGCTTGAAATCACACAACAAATGGTTGAAAGAACTGAAATTCTGCTCCAGATGCCTGGCTCCTAGGTTAGTTCCCTTCCTAGTCTATCACACTCTTCTGAGACTGTCCTACTAGAGATGTCAAAAGGAGAGACTGGCAACTGGCTGTTAACAAAAACACCTGAAAATTTTAACCAAATGGGTGACTACTAGAGTTTAAATTCCAGAAATTCCATGGTTTCCCCCAAGACTTTGGAGTTCTCTTCCATGACTATGCAGGGGGAGGGGGCTGGGAGAAATATGGAGGTAGGGGGAGAGACATGGAGGGAAACCAGGAATAAGTGAGGGTGAATGTACTATACTATGGTCCTTCTCTTGCCTCTGCTCAAGCCACAAGGATAGCATGAGTTTCTACCTGGTGAGATGGAAAATAGTAAAGCAAAAACCAAATAAAAACAGTGGATGCATGAATGGGTAGGAATACTTTATTTCTTTTCTTTTATTTACTAAACAAGTATTTCCTGAGTGTTTACTACAATGTTGGAATCTGCACTAGGCATTGGGACAAACAGTGAGCAAGGCACTACCTCTGTCTTCAAGGAATGGAGAAGCTAGGACAGGATATAGACAAGAAATCGGCCCACTGTTATTTAGACCAGTAAAGGGCTATGATAGGAAACAGGTTCACCAGGAGAGCACGAAGAAGGTAAGCACCTCAGTCCTAGGGTGTCAATTAGCTCCTTAGTTCTCCTTCCTTCTTGACTCATTCTAATATGCACAACTATTTCCTACAATCAAATTAACCATTTTTCTGACATATACTTTTATACGTAATAATTCAATATTAGTCGCCCACTATGCCAAGCACAATACTATGCAATACTCAAATAAGTTAGACACAATCCCAAATAATTTGATGTCTATAATTCTTTTTTTTGTTTGTTTGTTTTAAAAATACACATCTTGCCTTCATTTTGTGACTATGTAAACTTGGGCCAAGCATTTCTGCTTTTGGTATCTTTTGGTTTTCCTAGGCCTTGATCAAGTTCCTTTTCTTCTCTGTATCTTGGTTGTTTCATCTATAAAATAGGGGTCTTTTCTAGTTCTCACAATCTAAAATACATGCAAGAGGAAAGCCTGTTCACATGGGGTGCTTATGTTAAAACCAACTAGAGGAGGGAAAGTGAAATAAATTTGGAAGTGCCAAAGGAATTTTCAGCTTTGGGATTCAGCCAGACATTAAAACTGCAGCTTTGAGGTTCTGCAGCTAGGTAAAGAGCAGGGTGTGGTCAGGGTGCAGTAGGCTGGGGCTGGGGCTGGGGCTGGGGCTGGGGCTGGGGCTGGAGCTGGAGCTGGAGCTGGAGCTGGCATTGCAGTGAGGCCCGGGGGCGGGGGGGGGGGGGATTTGGCATGTTGATGCAAGTGCTAATGCACTCTGGAACTCCAGCACTGGCTTTGAAATTACAAGGAGTGTCTAGAAAAGGTTAATCTTCACATATACACGTTTGCAGTTGTTTGTATTTACAATGGGGTTATTATACAGACTTTAAGTGAGTGAAGCATGTCTGCAGAAGCACCTGGAATATTGAGCACAGAACTAATGATTTTTTATTTATGGCCAGATGGAGTCAGATTGGATTGTAGGTAAAGCTTTCAAAAGTTTATTTGATTTCTGACATAGCAATTTCGAATGGTATAGTGCTTTATAGACCCCTATAAAATAAAATTTGGGGGTAAAGTAAATAATTTTGTAAAGGTTTAAATACATCAACATACCTATATATAAAATTAGTAACAGTCACGCCATTATATGTCTTCATGGTATGGGGAAAGGATCTGAATTTCAAGAATTAAATACTGGTATTGACATTTATTGTACAAGCCTGAAAAATTTAAGCTAAGCTTCCATGTCCTTACCTGTAAAATGGGAATAATATCTATCTTTCAGAGAACTAATATACTTGATTGTGCACAAAATAAATGGTTTTTATTCATTGTTATAACTCCCTACCACTCTAAGTCCTTTGTAGAGTAGAAAGGACAAAAAGCAGATTTTGTGAAGGCTCTGAATTCTATTCAGCTTCCATGAAATGGCTAGAATTCCCTCAGACATATTTTTAAAACTCCTTTGTGTATTTCTTTAATTTTGTTAGAAAAATAAATGATGAGTTTTCTTACAGAATACCACTGGTTCTCTGAATATCTCTGTGGTTTAACAAAAACCTTTCCTCTTCTTGCCATCAACTTCATCATAACAGCTTAGATATACTGAGCATTTACTACATGCTGGTGCTTTGTAAGTATCTGTTCATTTCATTTTTACAACAGCCCTATGAAGTAGGTGCTATCTTCCTTACCTTACAGGTGAGGAAACTGAGCTCTAGAGAGGTTAAGTAATTTGCCCAAGATCAAGGAGTTAGGAAATGGCAGAGTTGAGATTTAGTCTCAGATGCCAGAATCCCATCTCTTAACCACTACCTATTCTGTCTATCACTCATCTCCTGTAAATCCACCCTAGTCACTGCCAGGGGCATTATCTGGTGTTGAGCCAGTCCAGGGTTTAAATCTCTACCCTCTCTTAGAAAGCACCACCTAGACCTTCTCTTGGTACCCTGGACTCAACAAATATGTCTCAAGTAAAATCTGCTTCCTTTTTTCTTTTTTTAAATAGAGAAAATCAACAGACCTTTTATTAGTTAAGGCACATTATAGCTAGCTAGTAATACAGCTCCATAAAATACTTCTGACAGCTTCCAAAACATAAGTTTCATCAAAAATAATCTTTAGATAATTCAGACAAATGAAATGTTTGAGAAGGATGCAGTTTTCAAATTGAAGCAGTAAACTGGTCTAAAAGAACACAGGGACTCATTGGGAAAGGTCTTGGACAAGCTAAGAGAAGTCAGGACCAACATGCCTTGTCAGGGAGAGACAATGAGACCCAGATCCAGAACTCTGGGCCCTAGACTGGTAGTCTCTCGTCCTTGGGTAATACATTCACCTGTGCCCTGCCTCACATTTCTCAGCCTAAAAGTATCTGCTTCACCTGACGGGGTTGTAGTGAAGACCTTTTTCAGGATAGCAAAGGTAAAAATGCTTTGTAAACCTAAAAATAGAAAAGACTGTAATTTAGTTCATGAAACTAGTTTTGCCCGATTATGAAATCTGCCTCCTTATCTGTCTTCCCTGATTTCTGTATGTGGCAAATACCATCCTTCTCGTCATTCAGGCTGGAAACTTTTAAGTTACCTCTGACAACTCCTTTTCCATCCCCACCCCCACTGGACATAGTTTGACAATCACCAAATCCCACTGATTCTTCCTTTCTCCTGATTTTGCTGCCTTTTCTTCATCCTTATTGATGCCATTTTAGTTCAGATTTCCATAGCCTACTTATCTTGCCTACTGTAACAGTCCTATCTGGTCTCCTTTTTTTCCAGGCTCTCCCTACTCTAATCCTTCTTGACAAAAATAACCCACAAGTTTTAGATAATAAGGAAAAGGCAAAAATATGAAATCAAAAGACCTAAGTGGAGCCATTGCTCTGCAACTTACTAGCTACGTCAATTTGTGTTAAGACTAAATTTCTCATCTTTATTACAAGGGTTAACAGCTATCTTAACTAGTTCCAGTTTCCACTAGACTTGTTTTTGTGAGGGAAAGAACTTTGTCTAGCTTATTCACTACCATAGCCCTGATGCCTCATGCATAAGAGGTGCTCAAATAATATTTCCTAGATTAATAAATAGAAGACTCTTCAGTATTTTTTCATCTTCTATTTCAATTCCTTCTGTGCCCAACTTCATATCCTAAATTCCATCACAGAAAACTGTGCAATTCCCCAACATATGCTGGAACATATGCTGGCTTATATTCCTATGGTTTTTGTACATACTTCTGCTTGGCAAATGTCCATTTTTTAAAAACTTTTTATTTTGAAAAAACTATAAACTCATAGGATGTTGCAAAAATAGCAGAGTCCCTTGTATCCTTCACCCAGCTTCTCCCAATAGTACCATCTTATTTAACTATAGTATAATAAAAAACCAGGAAACTGACACTGGTATCACACTATTAACTAGACCATAGGCCTCCTTCACATTTTATTAGTTCTTACATCTATTCATTTGAGTGTGTGTATGTGAATGGTTATATGCAATTTTATCTCATTTGCAGATTTGTATAACCACCACCACAATTAAGATACAGAATAAAGCTATGAAATTTATAGTCACAACCATCCCCTACAACCACACCCTCTATCCTTATTTCCTGGCAAGTACTAATTTGTTTTCCATCCTTACAATTTTGTCAGTTCAAGAATGTTATATAAATGGAATCATCCATTATATGCAACCCTTTGAGATTTTCTTTTTCCACTCAGCATAACACCTTTGAGATCCATCTAAGTTGTTTCATATATCAGAGTTCACTCCTTTTTTATTGCTATTCTTTTTTCCTTTACTTAAATTCAGTTGCTATTCCTTTTTAAAAATACTTTGTCCCAACTCTGTTTTTTTCTGTGAAGCTTTACTGATCTCCAAGTAGAACTAAAGCCTCTACTATTCCTTGGGTTCCCATTATAGCTAGCCTGGGCTGTCACATTTGTTCATTCATCTATAAGTGTTTTTGGTTACATTTTGTATCTTTAGTGCCTAGCAGGTACCTGATAAAACTAGGCATGTATTAAATATTTATTAAATTAATAAATATAGACTAATTTACAAGTTACAGGTAGAAGTATTTTTGAAAGTGGCAAAATGCTATGCAAGTATTCCTAAAAGGCTACACAGCTCATATTATAGTTGGTCTTCATGACTCCAGATTCTAATATTTGCAAATTCATTTACTTGTTTACATTCATTTGTAACTACAAAATCCATACTTGAAGTACTTTCATGGTCATGTGAGAACATGTATAGAGTGGTGAAAAATGTGCCTGATACCCATATTCCCAAATGAGGTCGAACAAGGTAATACTCTGCTTTATTGTTTTAGCTCTTATAATATAAACAAATGTTCTTCTGAAAGATTTAGTATCATGCTTTTTGCATTTTTGTGCTTTTTTTTTTTTGGTGATTTTGCTATTTCAGATGGCCCCCAAGTCCCCTGAAGAGCTGTGTGGTGTTTCCAAGTTTAAGGAGGCTGTGATATGCCTTATGGAGAAAATGTATGTGCTAGATAAACTTCATTCAGGCATGAGTTAAGTACTGCTGGCCATGAGCTCAATGTTAATGAAACATTATATGTTAAATAAGTGTCTTTAAATAGAAACACACATAAAACAAAGTTATGTATTGACTGGTTGATGAAAACTTATAACCAGAGGCTCATAGGAACTTAACCCTGTACTTCTCTTAGGAGCAATATTAAATATTTTCTAACTCAATGTTTGTGGCAACTTTATACAACATTAACTACTGTGAAAAATGAAAACTGACTGTACTTCTTCAGTTCTAAAACCAACAGCTCCCTATAACCTACAGAATGAAATAAGAATATGGTAATTTTTTAACCTAAGATACACTGCTCACCACAATCTGTACCACTGACACAGACTTTTTGTTCAGCCAAAACAGTGTATTCTTCATCATGTTATGCCTCATTTGGCAGGATGTGTCATCCCGGGTCTGCTAGGGTGATTTCCTGCCTTATCTCCCCTGTCAGACTTGGCCTTGTAGACTAAGACCATGTCATAATCATCATCACACCCAACATAGTGTGCCACCCCTATATCCTTCTATCCATCCTATATCCACTCATATCCTGTGGATCCCTACTCTGCAGTAGGCCTATGCAAGGCCAGTGCCAGAAACTGGAGATGCAAAGACAAATAATATGCAGTATGGCTATTGCCCTAAATGAACTTACACAGAGTAGACCCTAGAGGACTCTGACATAAATGAGGTAAAAATCTCCAGGAGGAAACAAGCCCGTCTCTCAACCTAGCAAAAATGTCATAGACTAATTCAGGAATGTTTCCAGGTATGAAAGAAATCTGTTGGTTTGGTAAAACAGAAGGCATATATTAAACTAGGTATTTCTAGTTGAACATCACTCTCAAACAATTGTTATTAGACCTATAATGCACAGGATTTGATATCCTTACTTGAAACCTGGTAATTTCCAAAAAGTTAATATCAGACAAAGATTCTTTGTCTTCTAGAAACTAAAACATGAGTGAAAAAATAAGGATAGAAAGAAGGGGTGGGGAGAGAAATAATCATTACAATCATACCAGTTACTATTACTATATTATGCTCTGTTGTAAGTGCTATGTGTGTTAAAAATCTTACACTCATTTTTTTCATTTAATGTTCACAAAAGCCCTTTGAAGTAGGTATTGTTATTCCCATTTTGACCAAAAGATTAAGTAACCTAAGATCGCTCAATGAAAAGTTGATCCAGAATTCAAGGCCAGGTCCTTTTGACTCCATAGCCTGTATATGCTTTTGTTTCAGGTTATAGTGCCTCTGAAATGTGATTGAAAAGAAGAGGTAAGTATTAAATAAATCATCTTTACAGTGTTATTTATATTTGCTTATAAAACAAGCAAGGAAAAATAAATACCAACAACCCCACCTTTATTTTAAGTAGTCAGTTTGAAGTAAGTATTCTTCCTCTACAGTGAGGGAAAGTGGCTGAAGCCTGAAAGACAAGTGCAGGACTGCTGAAGATTTGGGGCAAGTTTACATTGAATATGTTGGCACTCTAGAACATCTCCAAGGGGTTAAGATTTCCTCAGGTTCTTTTGAAAATCCCCTTGGAAAATACAGCTGGCATTTTGTTAGTAGGTGACTTAAGCTAGTGCTTGTTAGTATAAGTGACCCTTGAACAACATGATTTGAACCGAGCGGGTCCACTTATATGAAGATTTTTTTCAAAAAATACAGTATGCAGTCAATGTATTTTTCTCCTTAATAAGATTTTTTTTACTCTTACTTTCTTCCAAGAATACAGTATATAATGCATATAACATATAAAATATGTGTTAATTGATTGTTGATGTTATTGGTAAGACTTCCAGTTAGCAGCAGACTACTAGTATATTAGTTTTCAGGGAGTTAAAAGTTATATGTGGATTTCTGACTACACGAGAGGGTTGGCACCCCTACCCCCATATTGTTCAAGGATCAACCATATTCTTCTGAAGCTACTTTTACCCTTCACTAAAGGATTAAGTTCTGTTACAAATGAAAATAAAAAGTCAAATGCTTATAAGTTTCCCAATTTACAGAGTTCCACCCATATATCCAGCAGTAAAGCCCAGAAATGAATTTGAGATGTGAATATATTAAAAAATAAAATTGTAAAAAAAATAATAAGATATGTGCAGAGAAAGGTTAACATAGCAGACTTGATAGCTATTCTTTTGAAAGGCTTGCTTATGAGGCTGGCCCTTGGCTGGCATTTGGGAACTTGGGTTTGGAGAAGCTTCCCACCATTCCCAGAACTGGTTAAGACTGGCTCACTATGCCTAAACTGTTTGGAAAAACAACACAATTTATGCTGAACACCTATTTTCCTTCTGGGATTCTGGAATTTTGGGACATGCCACTGCAAAGGGTACATACGTGAGCTGTCTCCAACTAAAAACCCTGGGTACTCAGTTCCTAATAAGCTTCCTTGCTTGGCAACATTTCACATATGTTGTCTCAAATCATTGCTGGGGAATTAAATGTGTCTCATGTAACTCTACTGGGAGAGGTCATTTGGAAGCTTGTGCCTGGTTTCTGCTGGACTTTGCCCCATGTGCCTTTTCTCTTTGCTGATTTGGTTTTGTATCCTTTTGCTATAATAAATCATAGCCATGAGTATGACTATATGTTCAGTCCTATGAGTTTGTGCTAAGGAATCAATCATTAAACCTTGTTGTCAGGTGGTGTCAGTTGGTGTCAGAAGTGGGATTTAAATGCCCAATCTGACTCATTGAAATATGGTAAAAGCATAGTTTGAGAAAAGTTTGAAGGGATAGGGAATGGTCAACCCTTGGTGTCTGAGTAGATATGAAGTCATTCATCTATGGTATGAAAGAGCTGCTATCTGTTTTGAAAGGTAAAAGTTACCTACAGAATTTTAACATGATAGATCCAATCCAGGAGAGTTGGCTTCACAGCTTCCCTAACTGCTTTTGTTAGCAGTGAAGGGAAAAGGAGCAAATGTCTTTGGTTTTTGTTCACTCAGGTGGCAAGAGAAAATGATCAAAAAATTTCCAAAGGTGAGCTTTGGATAGGCCAATAAATTCTAAAAGTTTGCATTGTTTTCCCCTTCAAGTGGGAGGGAATGAAAAGTTAAATTGGTTCCCAGCACTGGAGCACAATTTTAGATAAACCAGAGGGGAAAAAAGAGAGAAAAACACTCCAGCCATTTCTTCAGCTTAGCCGTTGTCACCTCTGTTACTACAATAGCCAAGTATTGCTTCCTTCCCATCTTCTCTTGCATTCCAGCAGGGATCTTCCCCAGCAGCTTTAATATTAACCCTGTAAATGCTAAAAGTATTGCTAGGTGTTTGAGTAAATTTGCAATGGAAAAGGGGAGGGAATTTAAAAAATGGTCTTATGGCTATTGTATCTGAATATATGGTAAAATGGATATAAAAATAATATGCTTTTAATTTCATAAATGCTAGAGGAATCATCCTGACTAAAGAAAGCTGCAAATTGTGTTAGTAGAACACTACCTTCTTGATTCTGCCATGGTGAGTGGGTTAAAATTTAAAATGAATACTGGAAATAGAATAAAGTCTCTAGAACAAAAAATTTTTGCTTATGGAAGCCTCTATTAAAAGGGAGGTAATGCAATCTCCAGATAGAGACACACCTTGGGAATTTTATAAACAGTTTTTAGTTTGCTAATGTGCTCTTAATAAAATCAGATCTCTGATCTTTAAAGGCTGATGATCTCCCTGTGTGGTGTGCAAATATGTAATTTGGACAATACCAAAGGGCTTAAGAAAGCCTCGCTTGTCACTTGAACTTGGAACACTGCTGCCTGGTCCTGTGGAACCTTGGCTTTGCTGCTGCTGAAGAAAAGTTGCTGGCTTCTTTTGGAATCCTAAATCCACAGATCCCATTGTCTAGACCTGACTCTAAACAAAAACCTGACACAGTCTGTTGTGAGCTGTTTCAGCATCAGAATGTGCTGTGCTGAACTGAAAGCAAGCATAAGCTCAATGACTCTGACCCTGGAACTGTTCTAAGTTTAGGACACCTCTCTGTGGGACCTGAAATTTTGAAAATATCATGAGTATATTGTCTGTACTATCTGAGTCACATACAAATGCCTGTAGGAAAGGGTTTGTTTTTTTGATGGGACAATCTAAAATCAAGCTGCTCATTGGCTTGTATTAAGTATAGAGATTGACTGCATTCCTAATTTGTGATTCCTGCCGAAAGTTACAAGCTGGCACAGGGCACATCACAAGGAGTGTTGACCCCTCTGCCCATTCCTGACAGATTAGACTCTTGATTTCCTTTGGGAGATGTCTCACTGCTGTTGACTTGTGTTCAACTCCACAGCATAGTTGCAGTTTGCAACAAAAGACTAATAGACTCTACCTTTCTCACCTTTCTCCTGGTATATACACCTTAGAAAGACAATCTGATTATTAAACACTGCTGTTCCCAAAAAGGGACTGATCTTTTCTAGGCTGCTCACCAGATAAACAGGACAAAAGGGGTGGGAGGTTATGTACACTCATTTTGAAATTTTTTTGTAATTCAGGATTTTGACCTGACCAATTCCTAAATATGATGTGTCTTTCTGGTGAAGTTGTATAAAAATGATTTTCTGTAAAAATCTTTTGTCCCTCTTATATATACAATCCTTCCAGAGAAAAGGTCTAGATCAGAGTAGCCGATGATTAAAAAAAAAGTAAAATTATGATTGCTAAATGAAATACACTGATTTTGTAACAAAGGAGAAAAAAATAAAAAACAAAACCCTGGCATCTGGGAAGGGAGGAAAGCATTAAAATCTTTGCTTTTTCAAACTGTTCCTGGAAACTTTCCTCTCTTCCTGAAGGAAAACTCCCCAATGTGGCTTTCCAAGCTTCTGCAAGTGCTTTGAATTCAATTTGACCGCTGAGTCTATAATCACACAAGACAGTGTGACTAAGAGACAAAAGGCAGTGGCCCCAGCTCCTTCACTTCCATACAGAACACCTCCAGATGTTATATACATTCATGAGGCAGATGACCTGGTATCTTAGACAAGCAAATCTATTTGAGATTGCCTGCCTTAGGCAGTCCCTCTGAAACCAGGGGCTGAACTAAATTGTTTGGACTGAGAACCCGTGGGTGGGAAGTACCACACTGGGCCTAATGCATGTCCTCCTTGGGGTGCTCTAGCAATTAATCATAAATTTTGTTTCCAGGTACCATGTATGCCCTCTGGGATTGTATTTCTTGTGTGAGCCCTAATATCATGACACTGCCTGAGCCCTGGAAGGTGTTCAGGTCAGCTTCAATTTAGCCAGAATTGTGCTATACCTGAACTGACAACACGGGCCAGGTGAAAAAATGGTTAATAGAGAAACTTAAGGAGGAAGCCACCTTGCTTTCTAAGATGGACTTTAATGGTTATTGGGATTTGTTTAAATTGGTGAAGTCCAGGATCCCTAAAAAGCATAGCTGGGACCCATACTGCGGCTGCTCTTATTCTGTGTGTAAAGTCCTACCAATCATAATTTTTCTGTAAAGATGCCTTGGTCAAGAGCAAAGGGGGTGATATATGTAGAAAAGAGTTAACATAAGCAAGCCTGACTGATATTCTTTGAAAGTCTTGCTTACCAGGTTGGCCTTTGGCTGGCATTGGGGAACTTGGTTTTTCAGAGGGTTCCCAACATTCCCAGAACTTGTAACTGTGGTTCAATAAGCCTAAACTGTGAAGACCACATAGTTTGTGTGGAATGCCTGCTTTCCTTCTGCGATTCTGGAATTTGGGTACCTAGGTGGAGGGTACATGCCTCTGTTATCAGGTCCCAGTAAAAATCCTGGGTACTCAAGTTCCTAATAAGCTTTCTTGCTTGACAGCACTTCACATGTGTTGTCTCAAATCACTGCTGGGGGAATTAAGCTCATTCTGTGACTCTCCTGGGAGAGAACCCTTGGAAGCTTGTCCCTGGTTTCCCTTGGACTTCTCTCCATGTGCCTTTCCCCTTTGCTGATTTTGGTTTGTATCCTTTCACTGTAGTAAATCATAGCCATGAGTATGACTACATGCTTAATCTTGTGAGTCCTCCAACGAAATTATCAAAATTGGAGGTGGTCTTGGGGTCCCCCTGACACACTGTATGAAAATTTTTTCTGTTTAGGATAAGAAGCATAGACTTTGGCGTTTTAAATCACAATTATGTCAGTTACTATCTATGCAACCTTGGAAAGATTATATTTTTAAAAATGTTTTATTTATTTGTGAGAGAGAGAGGGAAAGCACAGAGGGAGAGTGACAGGGAGAAGCAGACTCCCCCCTGTATGGAGAGCCCAACATGGGGTTTGATCCCAGGACCCAGAAATCATGATCTGAGCTAAAGGCAGATGTTTACCTGACTTAGCCATTCAGGCACCCTGAAAGATTACTTAATAATGTCTCTTAGCTCTAGCTGTCCTATTTGTAAAATGGGGCTACTATCTATGTCTTAGGGTTTGTATAAAGATTCAATGAGAGAATGCTTTCATAAGTGTCTAGCACAGGTTCTGGCATGGAGTGGGAGATTAATAACTGTTAATTCCCCTGGCTGACTGAGAGATGAAAACGGCTGTGAGGACTGAAGAGGTCACCAAATCAGCCATAAAAATTTCAAAGAAAACTTTCACATCAGAGATCCACCTACTTTTGGAAGGCTCAGATCCAATTCGTCTTGAAACTAAGCAGGAAACTGTACCAACATATTTCACTACAAACCTCTCTGGTGTTTAGTAATATTCCCATGCAATCTCAGTTAAGAGTATTCTGCTTTGTACATGGAGGAAGGAGGAGAGAATATGCTCCCTTAAAGGAAAATATGCTGAAGTGAGATGATGTGGTTTCATCCTACACACAGTGTAGGGGCATGCCCAGCCGGTGAGCCATATTATTTCTTCCAAGCACAAGGTCTACACATTTTATTGTATTTATTTATTTTTAAAGATTTATTTATTTGTCAGAGAGAGAGAGAGAGGGAGAGACAGAGAGAGAGAGCACAAGCAGGGGAAGCAGCAGGTAGAGGGAGAAGCAGGCTTCCCGCTGAGCAAGAAGCCCAATGTGGGACTCGATCCCAGAACCCTGGGATCATGGCCTGAGCCGAAGGCAGAGGCTTAACTGAATGAGCCACCCAGGTGTCCCAAGGTCTACACATTTTAAAGCATCACATGCCCTAAGCACCTACCATGTGTTGTGTCCTTTCCCTCAAATCACCTCTTAACTCTATAACCACCTCATACATATTTATTATTATCTGCCTTGTACAGACAAAGGAGCAAGTTGAGAAAGGTTGTGTGCCTCGCCCAAGGTCCACCTGATAATCAGTTGTTTTTATCCCTGTGCTGTCTCCCTGTCATGACTGCCAATACTCAGTACACATTTTTCTTACACTAGGGAGACTGCAATAAATAGCGGACTTCCTTCCAAGGAAGAGTCTGTTATAACACAAGTGACAACATGCAGGTCACCCTCATATCAGGAATTAGGAATGTGTGTCAAAACTTATTTTTAAAGGTTAGGGACAGGGCAAAAGCAGTGACTTGCTGGAAATGGATAAAAGGAACTCAGCATTACCAAATCAAGCAGCATGGGCCTCTGCCATTTACCAAGTGTTTTCATTATCACTTTTAATCTTAACATCACAATGTATTAGTGAGGACACATGACATTATCCTCACTTGAAAGATGAAGTAACTCATATAGCAAAGAGAAATAATGTACTCAATGTAACTCAGCAAATAAACGGAAGTACCAGCATTAGAACCAAGATCTTTTTGACTCCAAGTATAGATGAAATAGGAGAAACTATGGAACCATTTATCAAAATACTTAGTCCGGGCATTAGTAGACTATGTATAAGCATCTCTCTAATCTTCCCCTGCTTGGCTGCATTTTTGTCAATCCCATTTTAAGTACTGCAATATCCCTTGACTATTTTTCTGGCTTCAGTCTTTCTTCATGTCAATTTATCTTTGCAGGCTACCAGTGAGAAATAATGGAAGAATGAGCACCGTCATATTTAATTTCAACTTCCTGGTTATGTGTTCTTGGGCAAAACATTTAACTTATAAGCTTCTGTTCTGTATCTGTAAAATGGGAATAATATTTGCCTGATAGAGTACATTTTGGACATGGGTTTGAAATCTGCTTCTTTGTGCCTTTCATTTTTTCAACTATAAGGTAAAGATAATACCAATGTCATAAGCTGGTTGTAAGGATTCAATTAGGTGGTGCCTGTAAAGTGCATAGCATAACTGCTTAATCCACAGTGGAAGCTTAAAAAATGGTAGACAGCCTAAGGGTTGTCAGTTAGAAATGTGGGAGCTGAAAGGAGGGAATGAAGACTGATTTTACATGGGTTAGTCAGAAAAGGCCTCATGAAAAGGGAACATTTGAGCAGAGACTTAAGGGCATGAACAATGCCCATTTCTAAGGGAGAAAGTGCACATGTAAGGCCTTGAAATGAGAAAATGTTTTGTTGTATTTCACAAATAGCAAGGATGCCAAGGTGACTGGAAAAGATTGAGGGGAGTCAGAGAAATACCAGGTAGTCTTATCAGGGAGGGCCTTTTAAAAGCTTGGAATTAGATGGGGAACCATGATAGGGTTTTGAGAAGTGATATGATTTGGCTTATATATATATTTTTAAAGTCTCTCTGTTTTTCAGAAAAGGAGACTGAAGGGGTAGGGGAGTTGCTTGGGTGGAGGCCGAGCGGCCAGTTAAGATACCACTGCAATAATCTGGCCAACAGATTAATGTAGCGTGGCCTAGGGTTAGTTGTGGAGGCAGTGAGAAGTAGATTTAGAATATATTTTGAATGTAAAACCAACAGAATTTGCTTATGAGTTGGATGGAGAAATGAAAGAGGAGTCAACAATAACTCTAAGGTTTCTGGTCTGAAAAACATAATTTTCACTTATTACACGGTAAATTTAAAATTGATTGACAAAAAATTATCTTTTTCCAGATTTCAAAAGGCACAGAAATTTGTCAAGCATAATATTTTTACTTCTTATATAGAAAAGTATATCCAAAATTTATATACTGAGTCAAAAGTAGAAATATTCCCCAAATGGTATAGATTGTCCTCATCAATCTTGTCTCCCAGTGTTTGTTTATAAGACATCTGTTTTCTTAAACAGTATGAACATTACATTTCAATGTTTTAATCCTTGACAATGTGGTATTACAAAAAATTTGCTTTTCTTCTCTTACTGTTCAGTCATCTTCCTATGTTCTTACACCTTACTAGTCACTTGTTATTTCATTTTCCTCTGTGTTTTCTTTTTCATTTCCCTCAGAATATTAGTGTTTTTGGACTGGTTTCTAAGAGATCATTTATGACTAAGGATGTTAACCATTTGTCATGCATTGCAAATTACATACCATGTGTTCTCACCACCATTTTACTGTGATGTTTTGCTTCTACAGAAGTTGTGTGTTCAAATATAATAATGTCCTGCTTAAAAACAAAAAGGGATGAATTTGCCATTTAATGAGCTGAGGAAGAATATGAGAGGAACAGGTTTGGGGACAGGTAGGAATCAGGAGTTTAGTTCTGATTATGTTTATTTTATTTTTTAAAAAGATTTTATTTATTTGATAGAGAGCGAGAGAGAGAGCAAGGACAAAAGCAGGGGGAGCGGTAGAGGGAGAAGCTGGCTCCCCACTGAACAGGAAGCCTGACACAGGGCTTGATCCTAAGTCCCTGGGATCATGACCTGAGCCAAAGGCAGACACTTAACAATGGAGCCACTCAGCAGCCCCTAGTTTTGACTATGTTTAATTTGAAATGTCAATTAGACATAAGGTGGGAGTGTTGAATAGCCAGTTGTGTGTAAAAATACCTAGATACACACTTTTGGAGTTGTAACTGTATATATGACATTTAAAGCCACAAGACTGAATGAGATCACCTAGATAATGAGGCTAGTAAGGGAAGAGATCAGAAGACTGACACATCTTGAGTACCCAAACGTGCTAGGCAATGTGAATTTTTAAAATATGAGATAACGTATGGGTAATCCTACTTTGATGATAACCATATGGCCATGTCATTACTTTGCTCAACAAATTTACATGAAATAAAGCCAAGCTCCCTTGCCTCGTAGTCTAGGTTTCATACAGTTCCTGTTCCTAAAACTTTACACGTCCCATTTTTCAAGTAATCTAGTCTGCACTCTAGCCATGTCTTGTGCTTTCTACCATTAGCTTCTTTCTTCAAGCTGTCCTGGCTGCTAGAGAATGTTCTCCCCTTATCAGTCCAACAAAAATCCTATCCATCTCAAAATTCGGTTCATCTGCTACCTCTTATACAAAGCCCTTCCTGATCACCCAGGTCAGCAGGAATCTTAATCAACTTTGACTTCTAGTGCCCTTTCTCTCTGACTATTCTTAGACCCCACTGCATGAACTACATTATAATGATTATTTTTTTGTATGAGAAGCCACAGTACTCTCAAAGGCAAGGACCATGCCTTATTCTTTGGCATTTAGCACAGTGCCTCAAAAAATAAAAAGTTTGTTGGTAAACAGAGTGTGAAATACAACTAAGTGTATACTTTACCTACATCTGGCTGTGCCTCTGTAATAGGAATTATAAAGACAGTATGAAGAAATCAGAAGATGAAATTTTACAAATATATAAAACTGAGCTTCAAAAAACCCACAAAAAATCTGGGCTTCATTTATACATTTAAAGTATTTTTCTAGATGATAAATTACCTCACTAATTTAATCCTTCCTTGGAATAAATCAGGAAGCATGATGGCATAGGAATTAGGAGCACAGCTCCAGAGTCACATACTTAGGTTTGTATCTGGTTCTGATATTTACTATGACATTGGGCAGGTTATTTAACCTCTTTTGTGCCTGAGTTTCCCCATCTCAGTGAGGACAGGATGAATATTTACCTTCAGAATACTTTTTGTTTTGTTTTGTTTTCTTTTCTTTTCCTTATTTAAATTCAGTTCAGTTAACATATACTATATTATTAGTTTCAGAGGTAGAATTTAGTGGTTCATCAGTTGCATATAATACCCAGTGCTGATTACATCAAGTGTCCTCCTTAATGCCATTACCCATTACTCCACCCACCTCCCCTCCAGCAACCCCCAATTTGTTTCCTAGAATTAAGAGCCTCTTATACTTTGTCTCCCTCTCTATTTTCATCTTATTTTATTTCTCCTTCCCTTCCCCTATGTTTTTAGGATTAAATGAGATAACACATATATGGCACTGAGAATAGTGCCTTAATAAATACTATTATTAAAAAATTTTTATTCTGAACATTTGGCTAATGATCATCATTACTTTTCATGTGTAAACAGTATCCCACAATTTATAAAACACTTTTATATACATTGCCTTATTTATTGCTTCTAATTTATAGGGGAGAAAACTGAGATTTAGAGAGGGAGGTGTGCCTTGTTCAAGGTTGTCCAGCTAACCTTTTGGATTCCCAGTCCAACGTTCCACCTCTAGATCACTGTCTTCCCTCTATTCCATCTCCTCAATCATTTCAACAATAGAGACGCTTAAAAACTGTGAGTTTCCAGTTTGATTCAGTGTTTAAGGCATTGTTAAGGCATAGGATGCTTATTTTATTACTAAAACTTATAATTTAGAAAAATATATATCCCCCCCACCCAACTCAGGTAGCCTTTATTATTATTTTAAATTTCTTTTCAGTGTTCCAGAATAGAAAATTATATATTTCTTAAAGAAAATAAATAACCTGAAGAAATATAAATCACCCTTCCTAGAAGGAGTATTTTTTCCCCTTTAATTAGACTGCTAATATACCAGATTAGAGTTTTTAAGACCTATTTAAGAAGTAGCTATATTATTCTTTTAAATCTTTTGTTACCTAGTTTCTTTTGTTGTAAATATTATGTAAACAGTTTACTAGATGACTTCTACCTATAAACTCAAGTGTCCTGTGGTCAAAATACTCTAGAGACATCTTTCCTTATAATATCATTTTTGAAAATAAAGCAACTGAGAGTCTTGGGCTCTAGTGCTCCATAGTCATCAACTGCATGTATGCTCTCAAACAAGCCATGCCACCTCAGGCCTTCACTTTCGCCACCTGTTGACTGACACTAATACCACCCGCCTTGCTACCTCTCCAAGCTGACAACAAAAGGACCGAGATTACTCTGTAAATGCATTTTGCACCTCAGTACAATCTCTTGGTTTCTTCCAGGCAAGCATTTTTTTGTGTGTGTGGCTTAATGGTGAGATGCATGTGGTGAGGAAGTAATGGGAGGGAGAAGAACTGAGAAGAAGAGGACATAGGTGAGATTGTGTACGCTTTGGTAAAGAGTTTGGACTGTTGCCCACTAGAACCACTGATGCCTTTTAAGCAGGAAGGAGATAAGATATCATCAAATCTATGTTTCAGAAAAATAACTCAAGAGTCAGTAAGTAGGACTGATAGGAGGTGGGGTACACAAGACTGGAGTCAAGGGGAAGGAAGCCATAGGTTTAATCTAGCTATGAAGATTTGAGTAGTGGGGACAGTCAGGAAGGAAAGGAAAAGGAAGGAGAGGAAAAGAACAAATTTGAGAGAAGTTTAGAGGCAAACTGATATTGTGACTGACTAGATATTAGTTGTGTTCCATTCCACAATCATTGTTCTTATTCTCTAAATCTTGATCATTTCAGGATATTGGAAAACCTCAAATAATTAGATACAGTGATATTAAAATACCTGGAGGAAAAAAAAAAAAGCTGGAGGGAATGGAGCAAGCTCAGCAGTGGTAACTTTAACATGTATCTCACTGATTAGATGCCTCATCTTGCTTTATCTTAAAAACAAAGCTTTTAAGATATAGGTAGTTCAATGGTATTAAAGTTTTTCCTTCTGGTTCTTTCTTTCTTTTTAATCAGACAGTCTAATATAAATTGAAAATCAATCCCACTGCAATATTAGACACATTAACATATGAAAGTCATTGAAATGCAGAATATTTTAAAAATTGGTGCTTGGGGGGTGCCTGGGTGGCTCAGTGGGTTAAAGCCTCTGCCTTTGGCTCAGGTCATGGTCCCAGGGTCCTAGGATCAAGCCCCGCATCGGGCTCTCTGCTCAGCGGGGAGCCTGCTTCCCTCTCTCTCTCTGCCTGCTTCTCTGCCTACTTGTGATCTCTCTCTGTTAAATAAATAAATAAAAATCTTAAAAAAAAATTGGTGCTTGGAGCTGTAATTTATTGCCTTTATTACATGGTCTCTAATGTTGATTTTCTAGTTTTATTATCCTACTGCTCTTATTTTATTTTATTTTATTTATTTATTTTCTACTCTTAATTTTAAAGTAGAGCTCTGTAATCTATTAGCGGAGTTTTAAAAGGAGCCAGTGATCTTAAAAAGCACTGGCCACAAGAAAACTTGGGTTTTAGTGTTGGCTCTGCTATTTATCATGTGACATAAATAAAGTGTATCATTTTATCATGCTTTGATTCTTGCATCTGTAAAATGACAGCATTGGCCTTGATACCTCAGAGATTCCTTTTAAATATATTAATGATTCTAATGATACATTATTTTGTCTGGTTTAGAACATTTGGGTATTTTTTTTTAAAGATTTTATTTATTTATTTGACAGAGATCACAAGTAGACAGAGAGGCAGGCAGAGAGAGAGAGAGAGAGAGAGAGAGAGAGAGAGGGAAGCAGGCTCCCTGCCGAGCAGAGAGCCTGATGCGGGACTCGATCCCAGGACCCTGAGATCATGACCTGAGCCAAAGGCAGCGGCTTAACCCACTGAGCCACCCAGGTGCCCCCATTTGGGTATTTTTTAACTAAATACCCATCATTGCTCTAAAAGAATTCACTGCTATCATGCTTTCTTTAGCTATAGGCCTTTCCTACCTCTTCTACCTCTCTCCACTTAAGACAATTATAACAGATACTGCTCACTATGTGGTAGTAGTTTATATTCACTTATTTCTTACCATAACTCTCCGAGCTAGATATTACTATTTTCCTTTCAAAGAAAGAAAGGTGAAGAAATAAACATTCAGCATGGCCAAGTAAGTTGCCCAATGTCATACAGCAGGTATCTGATGGAGTGGGATTCAGATATAGGTCTAACTACAACCAAAATTTTTATTTTTAACTATGTTATTCTGTTTCTACTTACCCAGGATCTCTCTGCCCAAGGCTCAGGTCAAATTCATTTCCTTTGTAATGCCTTCCCTTACCACTGCAGGCTAAAATTACCTGTCCTTCCAACTATGGGTATAATTTGTAATGTAATTTGCTTTAAATGTGTTTTCACTAGAATGTGAACTCTTCAAGGTCAGTAACAATTTCTTTTATTTCTGTATCATTAGCGTCGCATGGAGGTTGGCAGAGTGGCTGCTCAGCAAATGTTCTGCCATATGGAAGAACAAATATATGAATGAAATGCAAATTAAACTACTTATCTTTCCTTATGTGGCAAATTGGATATCCTTGTGTTATCAATAAAGTCAAACATCATCCAACAGTAGTTTGTGGATACAGACTCTAAGTTCTACAAGGGTAAGAACTATGTCACTTTTCTCAGCACTATGTTCCCACTGCTGATCTTACTGCTTAATGTAATAAAGGTGGATGGGTGACAGAGGAAGGAATCCACATACTCTAAATTTGTAAGGCTTTCCCCCCAGTTAATTTAAACAAACACTTAAGGAGGGCCTTTCACTCTGAAAAACCCTGCTAGAAGCTTGTTTATACATTTCCTTTAAACATAGATGGAGAAAGAAAAAAATGATAAGCTATCATTATGGGGGGGGGGACTAAAAAGCAAGAGAAAAATACAAATACATTCATTACTTTTAGGATATAAAATGTCTGATATTGTATTTTGGAATGCATACATGTTTGTCTTCCTGGGGGTTCACATCTATAGATCTGGAGGAAGAAATATTCTCGTGGGAAGAATGAGGGCTGTGTGATTACACATAAGTGACAAGACACACAGGGTACTCACTGGTCCTAAGGCTAATCTGCCATTACCATCCTCCTTCCCCAGTACTCCCCAGTCATGTTATAAACAGAACACCACACCTTCCAGTTGCAGGTAGAGCTTCTCTGAGTGATGTGCACAGGAGTAGGCAAACGAAGGAAAACATAGGAAAGGGGAAAGAGTTGTGGGATAAAAAGATAAGGAGGGAAGAGTAGAAAGAAGGGAAGTGAATAAAAAGGATAAAATGGGACTAGAAAGAAGGGGAGGGGTGGAAAGAAGGAGGGAAAAGGGAAAAGGAAGGTTGGGGTAAGTTACTAACAACCTCACACTGACCGAGCGGCACTGGGCCAGTGCCCAGTAGGTCCAAAGGGGAACCAGGAAGCTGGCAGGGGCCCCTTGCTCTGACTCAGAGGCAGGGGGGAGTAGTAGTAGGGGTTAGGATCATTCCTCAACTTTGGGACTCAACTACTTCAATACCAACTACCTCTCAATGCCCACGTAGGAAAATGGGCCACTGATGTTCACATGGCTCTAACACATCCAAGAGGTAGAGCTTAATGGCAAAGCTTGGGGCACCAGGGTGGTTCAGTTGGTTAAGCATCTGCCTTTGGCTCAGGTCATAATCCCAGAGTTCCAGGAACAAGCCCCGCATCAGGCTCCATGTTCAGTGGGGAGTCTGCTTCTCCTCCTCTCTCTGCCCCTCTCCCCCTGCTTGTGTGCATGTGCTCTCTCTCAAATAAATCTTTGTTTAAAAAAATGGCCAAAGCGGAGGAGTCAAGATGGCGGAGAAGTAGCAGCTGAGACTACTTCAGGTAGCGGGAGATCAGCTAAATAGCTTATCTAAAGATTGCAAACACCTACAAATCCAACGGGAGATCGAAGAGAAGAACAGCAACTCTAGAAACAGAAAATCAACCACTTTCTGAAAGGTAGGACTGGCGGAGAAGTGAATCCAAAGCGACGGGAAGATAGACCGCGGGGGGAGGGGCCGGCTCCTGGCGAGCGGCGGAGCAATGGAGCACAAAATCGGGACTTTTAAAAGTCTGTTCCGCTGAGGGACATCGCTCCAGAGGCTTAACCGGGGCGAAGCCCAGGCGGGGTCAGCGCGGCCTCAGGTCCCACAGGGTCACAGAAGGATCGGGGGTGTCTGAGTGTCGCAGAGCTTACCGGTATTAGAACAGGGAAGCCGGCTACAGAGACAGAGCCGAGGAGTGACTCTCAGCTCGGGGTTACCTTGAACCGGTCGCAGGCTCGGTCCGCTTGGAGCGCGGCCGGAGGCCAGGGTGACGGGAGTCATTGGGCGCTGTTCTCTGAGGGCGCACTGAGGAGTGGGGCCCCGGGCTCTCGGCTCCTCCGGGCCGGAGACCGGGAGGCCGCCATCTTCATTCCCGTCTTCCAGAACTCTACGGAAAGTGCTCAGGGAACAAAAGCTCCCGAAAGCAAACCCAGCAAACCCGAGCGGATTACTCAGCCCGGCCCCGGGTAAGGGCGGTGCAACTCCGCCTGGGGCAAAGACGCTTGAGAATCACTACAACAGGCCCCTCCCCCAGAAGATCAACGAGAAACCCAGCCAGGACCAAGTTCACCTACCAAGGAGTGCAGTTTCAATACCAAGGAGAGCGGCAGAATTCCAGAGAAGAAAGCAAAGCACGGAACTCATGGCTTTCTCCCCATGATTCTTTAGCCTTGCAGTTAATTTAATTTTTTTTTCTTTTTCAATTTTTTTCTCTTCTTCTGCTAAATTTTTTTAACTTTTACCGTTTTCTTTTTTAACGTTTTTTAAATAGTTTATCTAATATATATATATTTTTTTCCTTTTTGTATTTTTTATCAGCTTTCTTTTTTTTAATAGTTTCTTTTTTTTTTTTCTTTCTGAACCCCTTTTTATCTCCTTTCTCCCCCCTCACGATTTGGGATCTCTTCTGATTTGGCTAAAGCATATTTTCCTGGGGTTGTTGCCACCCTTTTAGTATTTTACTTGCTCCATCATATACTCTTATCTGGACAAAATGACAAGGCGGAAAAATTCACAACAAAAAAAGAACAAGAAGCAGTACCAAAGGCTAGGGACCTAATCAATACAGACATTGGTAATATGTCAGATCTAGAGTTCAGAATGACGATTCTCAAGGTTCTAGCCGGGCTTGAAAAAGGCATGGAAGATATTAAAGCAACCCTCTCGGGAGATATAAAAGCCCTTTCTGGAGAAATAAAAGAACTAAAGTCAAACCAAGTTGAAATAAAAAAAGCTATTAATGAGGTGCAATCAAAAATGGAGGCTCTCACTGCTAGGATAAATGAGGCAGAAGAAAGAATTAGCGATATAGAAGACCAAATGACAGAGAATAAAGAAGCTGAGCAAAAGAGGGACAAACAGCTACTGGACCACGAGGGGAGAATTCGAGAGATAAGTGACACCATAAGACGAAACAACATTAGAATAATTGGGATTCCAGAAGAAGAGGAAACAGAGAGGGGAGCAGAAGGTATGTTGGAGAGAATTATTGGAGAGAATTTCCCCAATATGGCAAAGGGAACAAGCATCAAAATCCAGGAGGTTCAGAGAACCCCCCTCAAAATCAATAAGAATAGGTCCACACCCCGTCACCTAATGGTAAAATTTACAAGTCTTAGTGACAAAGAAAAGATCCTGAAAGCAGCCCGGGAAAAGAAGTCTGTAACGTACAATGGTAAAAATATTAGATTGGCAGCAGACTTATCCACAGAGACCTGGCAGGCCAGAAAGAGCTGGCATGATATATTCAGAGTACTAAATGAGAAAAACATGCAGCCAAGAATACTATATCCAGCTAGGCTATCATTGAAAATAGAAGGAGAGATTAAAAGCTTCCAGGACAAACAAAAACTGAAAGAATTTGCAAATACCAAACCAGCTCTACAGGAAATATTGAAAGGGGTCCTCTAAGCAAAGAGAGACCCTAAAAGTAGTAGATCAGAAAGAAACAGAGACAATATACAGTAACAGTCACCTTACAGGCAATACAATGGCACTAAATTCATATCTCTCAATACTTACCCTGAATGTTAATGGGCTAAATGCCCCAATCAAAAGACACAGGGTATCAGAATGGATAAAAAAACAAAACCCATCTATATGTTGCCTACAAGAAACTCATCTTAAACCCGAAGACACCTCCGGGTTTAAAGTGAGGGGGTGGAAAAGAATTTACCATGCTAATGGACATCAGAAGAAAGCAGGAGTGGCAATCCTTATATCAGATCAATTCGATTTTAAGCCAAAGACTACAATAAGAGATGAGGAAGGACACTATATCATACTCAAAGGAACTATCCAACAAGAAGATCTAACAATTTTAAATATCTATGCCCCTAACGTGGGAGCAGCCAACTATATAAACCAATTAATAACAAAATCAAAGAAACACATCGACAATAATAGTAGGGGATTTTAACACTCCCCTCACTGAAATGGACAGATCATCCAAGCAAAAGATCAACAAGGAAATCAAGGCCTTAAATGACACACTGGACCAGATGGACATCACAGATATATTCACAACATTTCATCCCAAAGCAACAGAATACACATTCTTCTCTAGTGCACATGGAACATTCTTCAGAATAGATCACATTCTTGGTCCTAAATCAAGTCTCAACCGGTATCAAAAGATTGGGATCATTCCCTGCATATTTTCAGACCACAATGCTCTGAAGCTAGAACTCAATAACAAGAGGAAATTTGGAAAGAACCCAAATACATGGAGACTAAACAGCATCCTTCTAAAGAATGAATGGGTCAACCAGGAAATTAAAGAAGAATTGAAAAAATTTATGGAAACAAATGATAATGAAAACACAACGGTTCAGAATCTGTGGGACACAACAAAGGCAGTCCTGAGAGGAAAATATATAGCGGTACAAGCCTTTCTCAAGAAACAAGAAAGGTCTCAGATACACAACCTAACCCTACACCTAAAGGAGCTGGAGAAAGAACAAGAAAGAAACCCTAAACCCAGCAGGAGAAGAGAAATCATAAAGATCAGAGCAGAAATCAATGAAATAGAAACCAAAAAAACAATAGAACAAATCAACGAAACTAGGAGCTGGTTCTTTGAAAGAATTAATAAGATCGATAAACCCCTGGCCAGACTTATCAAAAAGAAAAGAGAAAGGACCCAAATAGATAAAATCATGAATGAAAGAGGAGAGATCACAACGAACACCAAAGAAATACAGACAATTCTAAGAACATACTATGAGCAACTCTACGCCAACAAATTTGACAATCTGGAAGAAATGGATGCATTCCTAGAGACATATAAACTACCACAACTGAACCAGGAAGAAATGGAAAGCCTGAACAGACCCATAACCAGTAAGGAGATTGAAACAGTCATCAAAAATCTCCAAACAAAAGCCCAGGGCCAGACGGCTTCCCGGGGGAATTCTACCAAACATTTAAAGAAGAACTAATTCCTATTCTCCTGAAACTGTTCCAAAAAATCGAAATAGAAGGAAAACTTCCAAACTCATTTTATGAGGCCAGCATCACCTTGATCCCAAAACCAGACAAGGATCCCATCAAAAAAGAGAACTACAGACCAATATCCTTGATGAACACAGATGCAAAAATTCTTACCAAAATACTAGCCAATAGGATTCACAGTACATTAAAAGGATTATTCACCACGACCAAGTGGGATTTATTCCAGGGCTGCAAGGCTGGTTCAACATCCACAAATCAATCAATGTGATACAACACATTAATAAAAGAAAGAACAAGAACCATATGATACTCTACATAGATGCTGAAAAAGCATTTGACAAAGTACAGCATCCCTTCCTGATCAAAACTCTTCAAAGTGTAGGGATAGACGGCACATACCTCAATATTATCAAAGCCATCTATGAAAAACCCACCACAAATATCATTCTCAATGGAGAAAAACTGAAAGCTTTTCCGCTTAGGTCAGGAACACGGCAGGGATGTCCGTTATCACCACTGCTCTTCAACATAGTACTAGAAGTCCTAGCCTCAGCAATCAGACAACAAAAGGAAATTAAAGGCATCCAAATCGGCAAAGAAGAAGTCAAACTATCACTCTTTGCAGATGATATGATACTATATGTGGAAAACCCAAAAGACTCCACTCCAAAACTGCTAGAACTTGTACAGGAATTCAGTAAAGTGTCAGGATATAAAATCAATGCACAGAAATCAGTTGCATTTCTCTACACCAACAACAAGACAGAAGAAAGAGAAATTAAGGAGTCCATCCCATTTACAATTGCATCCAAAACTATAAGATACCTAGGAATAAACCTAACCAAAGAGACTAAGAATCTATACACAGTAAACTATAAAGTGCTCATGAAAGAAATTGAGGAAGACACAAAGAAATGGAAAAATGTTCCATGCTCCTGGATTGGAAGAATAAATATTGTGAAAATGTCTATGCTACCTAAAGCAATCTACACATTTAATGCAATTCCTATCAAAGTACCATCCATTTTTTTCAAAGAAATGGAACAAATAATCCTAAAATTTATATGGAACCAGAAAAGACCTCGAATAGCCAAAGGAATATTGAAAAAGAAAGCCAAAGTTGGTGGCATCACAATTCCGGACTTCAAGCTCTATTACAAAGCTGTTATCATCAAGACAGCATGGTACTGGCACAAAAACAGACACATAGATCAATGGAACAGAATAGAGAGCCCAGAAATGGACTCTCAACTCTATGGTCAACTCATCTTCGACAAAGCAGGAAAGAATGTCCAATGGAAAAAAGACAGCCTCTTCAATAAATGGTGTTGGGAAAATTGGACAGCCACATGCAGAAAAATGAAATTGGATCATTTCCTTACACCACACACGAAAATAAACTCAAAATGGATGAAGGATCTCAATGTGAGAAAGGAATCCATCCAAATCCCTGAGGAGAACACAGGCAGCAACCTCTTCGACGTCAGCCGCAGCAACATCTTCCTAGGAACATCACCAAAGGCAAGGGAAGCAAGGGCAAAAATGAACTATTGGGATTTTATCAAGATCAAAAGCTTTTGCACAGCAAAGGAAACAGTGAACAAAACCAAAAGACAACTGACAGAATGGGAGAAGATATTTGCAAATGACATATCAGATAAAGGGCTAGTGTCCAAAATCTATAAAGAACTTAGCAAACTCAACACCCAAAGAACAAGTAATCCAATCAAGAAATGGGCAGGGGCGCCTGGGTGGCTCAGTGGGTTAAGCCGCTGCCTTCGGCTCAGGTCATGATCCCAAGTCCTGGGTTCAAGCCCCGCATCGGGCTTTCTGCTCAGCAGGGAGCCTGCTTCCTCCTCTCTCTCTGCCTCCCTCTCTGCCTACTTGTGATTTCTCTCTGTCAAATAAAATAAATAAAATCTTTAAAAAAAAAAAAAAAGAAATGGGCAGAGGACATGAACAGACATTTCTGCAAAGAAGACATCCAGATGGCCAACAGACACATGAAAAAGTGCTCCATATCACTCCGCATCAGGGAAATACAAATCAAAACCACAATGAGATATCACCTCACACTAGTCAGAATGGCTAAAATTAACAAGTCAGGAAATGACAGATGCTGGCGAGGATGCAGAGAAAGGGGAACCTTTCTGGTTGCACTGCAAGCTGGTGCAACCACTCTGGAAAACAGCATGGAGGTTCCTCAAAATGTTGAAAATAGAACTACCCTATGACCCAGCAATTGCACTGCTGGGTATTTACCCTAAAGATACAAACGTAGTGATCCGAAGGGGCACGTGCACCCGAATGTTTATAGCAGCAACGTCTACAATAGCAAACTATGGAAAGAACCTAGATGTCCATCAACAGACGAATGGATAAAGAAGATGTGGTATATATACACAATGGAATACTATGCAGCCATCAAAAGAAATGAAATCTTGCCATTTGCGACGATGTGGATGGAACTAAAGGGTATCATGCTTAGCGAAATAAGTCAATTGGAGAAAGACAACTATCATATGATCTCCCTGATATGAGGGAGAGGAGATGCAACATGGGGGGTTAAGGGGGTAGGAGAAGAATAAATGTAACAAGATGGGATTGGGAGGGAGACAAACCATAAGTGACTCTTAATCTCACAAAACAAACTGAGGGTTGATGGGGGGACGGGGGTTGGGAGAGGGGGGGTGGGGTTATGGATATTGGGGAGGGTATGTGCTATGGTGAGTGCTGTGAAGTGTATAAACCTGGCGATTCGCAGACCTGTACCCTTGGGGATAAAAATATATGTTTGTTTTTTTTTTAAAGATTTTATTTATTTATTTGACAGAGAGATCACAAGCAGGCAGAGAGGCAGGCAGAGAGAGAGGAGGAAGCAGGCTCCCTGCTGAGCAGAGAGCCCGATGCGGGGCTTGATCCCAGGACTCTGAGATCATGACCTGAGCCAAAGGCAGCGGCTTAACCCACTGAGCCACCCAGGCGCCCCTAAAAACATATGTTTATAAAAAATAAAATTAAAAAAAAAATGGCCAAAGCTCTGGTAGTGAATATTACTTTACTTCTCTTGTTAACTGTTATTAGCAAAACAGACAGCAAAACAACAAAATCAAGTAACTCAATGTTCCCAGCACCTTGACAATCAGCTTTTCTGAGTAAGGTCTGTGTCTGCTGCTATTCTGGTCGTCCCACAGTGCTCAGTTCAGTGGTATACCCACCAGACATTTAGTAAATAGCTGGACAGCTGGAAAATCTTAACATGAAGTATTGTTTTGATTGGGGGTGGGGGTGCAGAAGAATGTTTACTATGTCCTATGCTGAGAAATCAGTCTGCTTTGTGGAGAAAAGGCTGAAGACACAATAAGACTCCGGGAGTTAAATCTTACGTTATTTGTTATATTAAAGAGGCAAGGTCTTAAGATGTGCCTTTTAACAGTCTTTAGTTTGGTTGTAATTTAAGACGACTTTTGCAAATTAGATCCTAATCCTTGCAGACACAGATGGCTGTTACAGAATAGCCTTGCAAAAACACTAGTCATTTGACTTGAGAGAGTATTCAGACAAGGATGAAGGGCCATTAACTCTCACTCTACCCCTGGCTCTAGGAGGTCTAAGGAGTCCTGGGTGGGCTTTAGGTCTGGGTCTAGAATCTGGGTGGGCCTAGGGCTTCTTTCCTCATTTGGAACAGTTTCCCTAGGTCACTCTGGAATCAGGGATTTAGGTCAGACTGGAGAACATTACCATTTGAAAACAGTAACTAAATGCTTATATGTGAGGTACCAAGCTGGGAACTTCAGGGGAGGTAGACATGAACATGATATGGACAGCCTTTGTAAAAAAAAATTACAGAACAACAGGACTTCTATGAGAGAGGAATATACAAACTGCAATGGGTACATAGGTGAGGAGCTTGGGAGAAGGGGAGGGCTTCTGAAAGAGGATGACATTTGAGCTAGTCATTAAAAGATGAGGTCAAACAGGCCAGGAAAAGTGGGGAGGGTGGATATTCAAGGATGAGAGAACACAGTTTCAGAGCACAGAGGCATGAGAGTCTCTTGTGTCTTCCATGAATAGTGAGCAATCTCTTTTCTCCTGGTGATAGAAATATGTAATGAGAGGCAGAACTTAAAGTGGGAAAGGGAGGTATGGACCAGATTGTGAAGAGTTTTTGAAAAACATTCTCAGCAGTCTATCCTTATCCTAGGGCTATAAGGAACTATTACGAGTTTGTTTGTTTTTTTTTTTAAAGATTTTATTTATTTATTTGACAGAGAGAGATCACAAGCAGGCAGAGAGGCAGGCAGAGAGAGAGGAGGAAGCAGGCTCCCTGCTGAGCAGAGAGCCCGATTCGGGGCTCGATCCCAGGACCCTGGGATCATGACCTGAGCCAAAGGCAGCGGCTTAACCCACTGAGCCACCCAGGCGCCCCCTATTACGAGTTTTTAAACAAGAAAGGGAATGATCAGAATGGGACTTCAGAAAAATCACTCTGCGCAGATAATATCAGGTTGACCAAGGACCATAAAATGGATCTGTAATGGATTATCAGGAAGCTCTTGATTCTTCCTAGAGAATCAAGCCTCTGGTTAGACTTTTCCTTTGGGAAACTGGGATAAACATGATCTAAACTGGCCTTAAAGTAGAAATAGGATAGGGATGAAAGGGACACTTGGAGAAGAGACTGTTAACTGGATTGAATAGTGTCCTTCAGCAGAGTAAAGGGTGAATGACTGAGATTTAAATCAAGAGTGCATTTTCTCTAAGACTAGGTGACTGACCCTCCATTTAGGGCAAATTCACAGTGAACACAGTCTGCACTGAAAAGGCTGAGTGTTGGTTTGGTAGAACTTTAGGTGGGCAGGAAGCAGGCCCAAGAGCCTTCTGCATTTCACTTCACAGTTCCCTTATTTATTTGTGGCAGCAACTTATAGCCTACATTTCTACCTTGTGGGAAGAGGTCATTAATACTGACCATAAAATCCAACTTTTTTAGAGATTGTTCCCCCTCACCCTACCTCCAGTAATCAGGTTTAAAAATTAATTTGAAAGAAAATAAAGCTTAATTATAAAAGCCAGCAAAGTCTCTTAGACTCCATCACTTCTAGTACTTTCATTTCCAAATGAAAGGCCCAGAAGCCGAGTGCGAGTGCCTTAAAACCAAGGGTTGTGATCTTAGAAGTTCTCATCACAAGAGAAAAAAAATTTGTAACTACATATGACAAAGGATATTAGCTAGACTTATTGTGGCAATCATTTTGCAGTGTTCACAAATATTGAATTATGTTGTACACTTGAAACCAATATAAAGTTATATGTTAATTATACTTAAATTTAACAAACAAACCAAGAATTGGGAGAGACTAAGTTAACTAAGTTAGCTCCTAAATTTTATAAGTTCTTTAAGAGAGATGTTCATCATAGATTCATCACAGAACAGTAAGTATGAGAACCAGGGTGATATTGAACCCTTTGTTAGCTATGCAGTACACAAAGCATGTACACACATGTGTACCCTGGACATGTCTGTGTGTGTTATATATGAACAAAGAGGAAGAGCTTGGAGCAGTAGGTGGGGCTAGTGAGAGAGGAGCCAATGGCAGCATCTCTGGTCCATTCTAGTTTCCTTGGCTTAGACATAAGTAGTAGGATCCTCATCCCACCTAGGAATTTTGTGGCTGAGTGGTAGGGCTAGACATATACCGCTGGTTTCTGTCTCTGCTCTGCAAATCTGACGGCCACTGTGAGGAACTAAGATGAACCTTAATCAAATTCTTGGTTTTGTGTTTTAGATGAAGTCTAAGTTAGTAGATCTCATAATTATTAGATCAAAATGGAATCACAGAATATTAAGATTTACTGTGTATCTTAGAGGTAAGCTAATCTAAGCACCATCCCTCTTAAAGTAGGAACACTGGGAATGAATCCTTCTCCATATAAGTCCAGTATTGCTGAAAAGGGATCATTTAGTAGTTGCTGGTTATCTCCAATGACAGGAAAACCAGTACTTCACAACACAAGACATTCATTCCCTCCCTAGAAAATACTTTCTTATATTGGGCCAAAATTGCCTCCTATAACTTTCAAATCATTGGTCTCAGTTCTCTGTCCTTAGAAACTCACAAAGTAAGATCCCTCTTTTTCATGGCAGGCCTTCAAGTAGCTGAAGACAACAATCAAGTCTCCCATGGCTTTTCCATCTTTAGAGGAAATGTTCTTCAAATGATATGATTCCCAGTTCCCTCATCTTCCCATTAGCCCTGCTGTGGACATGCTCTTTTTTTCTTCAGGCTTTAGCATGGAGTCTAAGGGCTCTTTGTGGGCAAGTTTATCTTAGTACACAGTTGAACAGGACCATTAAGTTATCTTCTTGTTGGGATTATACCTCCAAAAAAGCAGCTAGCATTTTGTTAGCAGCCACAACACAATAATGTATTTTCAGCTCAATTCAAACATAACCTCTGATAATGAGTGGTCTTTCCATCCCAAATGTGAGTAATTAATTCTCTAAATCTAATGTGGGAATCTCTCTCTTTCTATCCTGAATATTTCTGTAAAATTCCTATAGGCTCATTTTTGTTTATTGTTTCAGTATTTTAAGGTTTTCTTGAATCTTATTTTTCATAATCCCTAAATCTGATAAAGTCTTCATATAAGGTCCAATAAGCATGGTGAGTAATAAAGGATTAAATACAGAACCTCTTGGTTTCCTCTAGGGAGAGGACAATCACTTAGTCAACACTTTTTGGATACCATCATTTAATCAGTACAAAACTACCTAACTATAGATTTACATCTTTCTACTTTGCCCCAGGACACTATTAGAGACCATCAAATACCTTGCTGAAATACAGAAATACAGTGAATTTAAGTCACCCTTTGTGACTTTCCAGGATAGTAAGAACTATCAAATCACAAGATACTCTTGGTTTAGCATGACTTAGTGAACCTATAATCACTGACCCTGACTGAATTGTTAAGCTGTTAAGCACACAATTCTCAGATCTACTCTGAGGTGTATAGAGATGAGATCTTGGGAGAGCTTATATGGATGCTGGAATAGGGGAAACAGCTAGGAAGGAAGAAAGACCCAGTACCTAATTTCTTCTATAGGCTCCTGAGTACAAGTCAGTCAGCCTGGGTACATACCTTCTCTGAAGGCTGAGGAGAGAATGGTGTGCAAAACAAAATACTCCTAGGTGTCTGGTCTTGTAGTAGGCTGTACCATGGGACTTTTCTTGGGCTACTTTGACCAGCCCTAATAATGGGATATCTCCCACTGGACACATTTCCTAAAACAGGCATATGAACTTACGTCTCTTCTAGGAAAGGTACTCAGCAACTTGAACTCATCCCATGGATATCCTTTGGAAGCTACAAAATCAAAGACAATCTGGAGCTTATTGCTGGCCAGGAACCGCCGCTCAAGGAACTCTCCACTGGGGGTCCGGATCCGCAGTTTGCTCACAGGTTCAGCATTTTCTTCCTTTGGCTCTGGAGGCAAGGCCTGCTCTAAGGAGAGCCGGATGGCCTAAAGAAGGCAAAAACCAGGTGTCAAAGTGTATGATAGGACTGTGGGAAGTGGGGGCAGGGAGAGCCTAGAAGAAAGCTGCTGCTTTGTATTAACTCATCGAGTCCATTTATTAACCGAGCCTGATGCTTGACTATAGAATCATGTTTTTCATATTCTTTTTTTTTTAGATTTTATTTATTTATTTGACAGAGAGAAATCACAAGTAAGCAGAGAGGCAGGCAGAGAGAGAGGAGGAAGCAGGCTCCCTGCTGAGCAGAAAGCCCGATGCGGGGCTCGAACCCAGGACCTGGGATCATGACCTGAGCCGAAGGCAGCGGCCTAACCCACTGAGCCACCCAGGCGCCCCTGTTTTTCATATTCTTTATATTAGCTCAATAAGCAATTAATTAAAATAAGTCCCACCTTGATGACATGTATTATTAAACTGACAGATAATCACATAGGAAAGAAATGTAATTTAATTGTTTTTACTGAAGCACTCAGGTGTTTGTGATTTAGGAAAGAGGTATCAAATACCCAATTGCTTCCTTTCTAGTGTATGAATTAAGGCTATTAGAAACCTTTACAAAAGACAAACATGTAAATAATGTATTTGAAAAACATACATTTTCCAAGTCAAAATAACTAAAGAGTTTGTAGAATACTAAATATTAACATCAAAATGGAGTGGAAAGATTCACTTGGGGTGATGAAAAACTTTGGAAATCGTGGTGATGGCTGCATGACATTATGAATATAATTAATGCCCCTGAATTGTACACTTAAAAATGGTTACAAAGGCAAATTTCTGTTATAGATATATATGTTGCTGCAATAAAATGAAGTGGAATGGAATGGAGAGAAATTAAAATATCAGGTTTATTGGAGGTAGGAGAACATAGCCTAGTTCTAGCCTTGTCACTAACTTGCTGTGGGATTTGGCCAAATCCAGATTTCTGGATCTAGAGGTGGCCCAAACTCTTCATTTCACAGGTAAGAATACCTCAAATAGGTGGAGTATACTGTTGAGAGATCTCATGGCTAGAGTTGGGCCTGAACCCCGGTTTCCTAGTTCTCGACCTATAATGTTGCATAATTTCACATTCATGATACATTCCATTGGATACTCCACTGGAAGTTAGAAGGTCTCTGATGCAGGAATCTATGGCAGAAACTCACGAAAACCTTTTTGTTTCCAGTACCTCAGGAGGCTCCTTAGGTAAATAAGTCTGGTATTGGCATGCTCATTCTCAGTTATATTCTTGCCTGGTTACTCTGACATTTTCATGTTCCCAATTTGTCATCAATAGAAAAACAAAATATTCCCTCAATTGATCTACAACTATTTTTTAAAATTTATTTATTTATTTGAGAAAGAGAAAGAGAGAGAGAGAGAGAGAGAGAGAGAGAACAAGCATAAGCAGGGGTAGGAGCAGAGGGAGAGGGACAAGCAGACTCTGTGCTGAGCACAGAAGCCGATATGGGGCCCGATCCCATGACCCTGAGATCACGACTTGAGCTGAAATCAAGAGTTGGAGGCTTAAATAACTGAACCACCCAGGCATCCAAATCTACAACTATTATAATCATGTAACATGAGTGAGAGAAATTGGGATTTCTGTTCTCTAAATCCTTAACAGCAATTTTCAAAGTTGGTGTCACTCTTCCAACTGGGGGAAAAATATTTAAGAAATTCTACTAAACAATTCTTGGGCCAAGGGGAACTATAAATAAAGGATACAGAATATCTAGAAAACAATGATTGTTGAAACACATCATGTTGGAATTCATGGGATTCATCCACAGTAGTGCTCAGAGGAAATTCATAGCCTTAAAATTCTTATATTATTGGAAAAGAACAAACAAGAATAGGCTCAGTCAGTAGAACATGTGACCCTTGATCTCAGGGTCATGAGTTCAAGCCCCACATTAGGTGTAGATCTTACTTTGGTGGGGGGGGGGGATGAAGAATCAGACTAAAAAACTAGGGGAAAAAAAAACAATAAAAGAGGTGGGGAGGGGCACCTGGGTGGCTCAGTGGGTTAAAGCCTCTGCCTTTGGCTTGGATCATGATCCCAGGGTCCTGGGATCGAGCCCTGCATAGGGCTCTCTGCTCCCAGGGAGCCTGCTTCCTCCTCTCTCTCTGCCTGCCTCTCTGCCTACTTGTGATCTCTGTCTGTCAAATAAATAAATAAAATCTTTTTAAAAACAAAAGAAAATAAAAGAAAGAAAATAATTAGAGACGCCTGGGTGGCTCAGTTAGTTAAGCATCTGCCTTTGGCTCAGGTCATGATCCCAGGGTACTGGGATTGGACCCCACATTGGGCTCCCTGCTCAGTGGGGAGTCTGCTTCTTCCTCTGCCCCCTTATCTCCTTAAATGTATTTAAAATAAACAGAGAAACAAAGTTTGCTCAGACAACAGTACCAATAAGAAAGTAACTCTCTGTCATTCAGGATAATTTGGTTGGTTGTAATACTTCAGTATTTGTGAAAAAAAAAAAAAAAAAAAACACTAAGAATTTCTGCAGTGTAGAGTAAAAGCTATGACTCTCAAGTAATTTTCCTTCTTGAGGCACAGGATAATATCACCTGCCTTAGGGGACTATAAAATATGGGAATCACATATATGACATATGTGAAGTTTCCAGTGTAGTGTGTGATATATAATAGGCTTCAGTGAATGCTTGCTTGGGGTTGCACTGGTTAAATAGTCCTATAATCTCATTTTTATATGGGGAAATTGAGGCCAAGAAATGATGACATAAGAAATTTAATCAAAAAATCAGAATAATAGGAAGTTAAACCAGTTATTTTTGCCCTTCCCTCCTTCCTTCCTTGGATAGCATGAGTAGATATTTATCTAATATTGGTGTTTTGGTCAGCAATGAGTTTCAGATGAATATTTTCAAATATTAAACTATTTTAGTAGCACTGTCATATAATTAATAACCCAATGAATAGATAAACCTGTGTTTATCAAAATTAAATTCCAGTTGTACTATGTCTATTACAGCATTCTCTATCCTGTACATGGTTATTTAATGTCTGGCTTTCCCACTAGCTTGTAACCTCTGTAAGACTGGAAACATGTCTTCTTAAGAGTAATGCATAGCACAAAATAGATACTCAATATGTATTTGATAAGAGAAGGAATAAACTAAAATGTTAACTGAAATAACATGCAGAAATGTTCAGTACGGTGATAAGCACACAGATGGTGCTAAATAAATGTTAAAAGAATCTGACTCTCATGGGCTTTAACTCTAGTAACCAAGAACTAATCATTCCTTTCTCTGAGGTCTGACTTCCTCCAGCATCAACTTTCAGATTAATTTTCTACATACATGCCCTTTAAGGGCTAACCAAGAGTTGCTTGGAGGGATAAACAACCTCTGTGGATTAGAGTTGTGTACATTTTCAAAACTATTAAGTGGTATCATTTGACTATTTTTTTTCAAAGAGTTATTTATTTATTTTAGAGAGAGAAAGAGAGAGAGGGAGAGCATGTGAGCGGGAGGGGCAGAGGGCAAGAGAGAGAATCTCAAGCAGCTTCCATGCTCAGTGTGGAACTGGGTGCAGGGCTCAATCTCCTGACCCTGAGATCAACACCTGAGCTGAAACCAAGAGCTGGATGCTTAAAAGACTGTACCAACTGAGCAGGCACCCTTCATTTGATTATTTTTTAACACCGTGGTTCTTTAAAAGTATGTCTTTGATGGCTTATTATCACGTGAAAAGATGCTTATTATCACCTACCATCAGGGAGATACAAATATAAATTACAATGAGATATTACCTTACATCTGTCAAAATGGCTGAAATCAATAACACAAGAAACAACAGGTATTGGGAAGGATGTGGAAAAAAAGGAACCCTCTTAAAAAAAAAAAAAAAAAAAAGGAACCCTCTTGCACTGCTGGGTGGGAATGCAATCTGGTGCAGCCACTCTGGAAAACAGTATGGCGGCTCCTCAAAAAGTTAAAAACAGAACTACCCTACAATCCAGCAATTGCACTATTGGGTATTTACCCAAAGAATACAAAAACACTAACTCAAAGAGATACATGCACCCCTATGTTGATTTATTTAGTTTAAATATTTTATTTATTTATTTGACAGAGAGTAAGAGCACAAGTAGGGGAAGCAGCAGAAGGAGAGGGAGAATCAGGCTTCCTGCTGAGCATAGCCTGACACAGGGCTTGATCCCAGGACCTTGGGATCATGAGTAGAGTCCAACACAGACACTTAACCAGCTGAGCTACCCAGGCACCCTACCCCTATGTTTATACAGAAGCATTATTTATAATAGCCAAGATATGGAAGCAGTCCATGTATCCATCAATTGAAGAATGGATAAAGAAGAGGTGGTATATACAATGGAATATTATTCAGCCATAAAAAAGAATGAAATCCTGCCATTTGCAACAACATGGATGGAGCTACAGAGTATAATGCTAAGTGAAATAAGTCAGTCAGAGAAAGACAAATACAATATAATTTCACACATTTGTGGAGTTTAAGAAACAAAACCAATGAGCAAAGGGGAAAAATGAGAGAGAGAAAGATACAAACCAAGAAACAGACTTGTAATTATTGAGAACAAACTGATGGTTACCAGAGAGGAGGTGGCTAGGGGATGAGTGAAATAGGTGATGGGGATTAAGGAGTGCTCTTATCAGGGTGAGCACTGGGTGATGTATGGAATTGCTGGATCACTATATTGTACATTTGAAACTAATATAATACTACATGTTAAATGCAATTAAAATAAAAACTTAAAAAATACTATGTCTTTGAGATTAAAAAATATTTTTCCTGATTATAAAAATAATGTATATAATCATTGCAAAAATATATAAGAAAAGCATTACAATTAATTTCCATATACAGGGGCAGCTGGGTGGCTCAGATGGTTAAGTGTGTGCCTTTGGTTCAGGTCATGATCCAAGGTCCTGGATTGAGCCCTGCATCGGGCTCCCCACTCAGTGGGGAGTCTGCTTCTCCCTCTCCCTCTGCCCCTCCACCTTCTCATGCTCTCTCTCTCTCAAATGAATAAATAAAATCTTAAAAAAAAAACAAAAGAAATTAATTTCCATATTCACCATCAAGAGATAGCCACAGCTATCATTTGAGTGTTTACATCTATTGATTTTTTAACCATTTTTAAGTGTACAACTTAGTGGCCTTAAGTACGTTCACAATCTTGTATTACTATCACCACAATTTATTTATATTACTATATATACTATATATACTATATATGGTAATATATACTATATTACTACATTTATATTATATTACTATCACCACCATTTATTTCTAAAACTTTTTCATCACCACACTCTTCATCAATTTTTGTGCATACTTTAATATAATCTATTTTAAGCTTTTTAAAACAAAACTTGAATCATTATTATATTGTACAATGCCTTATCTTTTGTCCAAAGTCATGTATTTTGTCATTGTTTTAAGGTTTTTATTGAAATATAACATGGATATGAAAAAATGCGTTGTATAGAGATAGCGTGCAACAGTGTACAACTTGATAAATTTTCAGAAGTGAACATACCTATTTAAGTGGCACCCTGATCAAGCATCTCAGAAGTCCTTTTGTCCCCTTCCTAAAAATTATCTTCCTTAATCACTATACTGACTTCTAATACTGTAGTTTAAAAAACTTAAATCATTAAATGTGATGTGTGGCTAGGAAATAAGATTTGGCTATGACAGAGGTTCAAATCTTGGCTATTAGGCATATGACAGTCTTTATGAACTTCAGTTAACCCATATAAAGAAATAGGGCTGATAATACCTTTCTCAAAAAGGTTTTAGTATAAAGTGCAATAATGTTGGGGTGCCTGGGTGGCTCAGTGGGTTAAGCCGCTGCCTTCAGCTCAGGTCATGATCTCAGGGTCCTGGGATCGAGTTCCGCATCGGGCTCTCTACTCAGCAGGGAGCCTCCTTCCCTCTCTCTCTCTCTCTGCCTGCTTCTCCGTCTACTTGTGATCTCTCTCTGTCAAATAAATTCATAAAATCTTAAAAAAAAAGTGCAATAATGTTTATAAAACACTTAGCAAGTGACGACACATGGCCAGCACTCAGTAAATCCCTAGCATGGAACCTCATGATGTAATACTGTGCTCAACAGATGACAGTTGTTGGTGGTGGTGTTATCATTATTATAATCCCTCTGCTCCTACTTTAAATCAGAACTTAATGTGATATTTCCTGGTTTCTCCTCCTGTTCTCCCCTTAATCCACCTGTCTGCTTGCTTTCTATTTTGACATTTCCCTGCACAGTATAACAACAGATGCTACATTATTGTCTGAACTCAACCAATTATACTACAGAAGAATAAACAACAGTAGCTCATTACCACACTCATTGTGCAGACAATATCTGCTTCCTCAATGCACCCACCCTCTAGGGCTTTTCCCCAGAATGGAAATAGACCTCAGATATCCCATACCAGTGGCCCCAATGAGGAAAACAATGAAGAGATATTAGGTAAATTGGCAACCTTGGGATCTGAATACCCAAGTTTGACTGGCAAAAAAGAACAAACATACATCAGTAGCTCAGTTTCAAATATACTGGCTAAAAACAAAGGCCTCATATAAGTAAACACTGTTATAAAACAGTGACATAAAGGACACCTACATTTGAATAGCAGTCACAGTATAAACACCATTGTTAAACTTCAGTTAGGTTTGCTCAACAAATATAATATTTTATTTGCATTATTTTAGGTTTGTATCAAAGCAAAGAAACCTAGTATATGTTGGAAATAAAAACTGACCTTGGACTTTTTGTTTTGCTAAAAAATACGAATACTCAAAACATTCACATCTGAGGGATGAGAAATGGGGACTTCTTTCAAGTGAAATTTGGTAGTAAAGACAGACACACAGAAAAGACAGTTTCTACACAATTACATTTTTTTAAACAGGAAAAATAATAGATATTCACACCAATCTCTTACAATAAAAATCAAGGACTGACTTAAATTATACACACACATATACAAATACATACATACATGACATGCACATAATATCTTCTAAGCTTCTATGAGTACCCATCAAATAACAGTTTATCACTGGTTGAAGCAGAGTTTGAAATAGGCTAAAGCTAACAGTTATTAATTCCACAAATTCTTACTGAGCACCTCCTATGTGCCAGGCATTGTTCTAAATGATAGGAAAATACCAGTGAACACTGTAGATACAAAATCAAACCAGCAACTCTATAAAACTCAATAAGCAAAAAAATGTAGGCCAGCGAGAAATGGCCTAAAAGAGAGAGAGAGTCACATGGACATTTAGATCAGAGAGAAAGAAGTATTACAGGCAGAAGTCACAATAACTGCCAAGCTCTGGTGTCTGGCTTGACTGAGGAAGAGCAAGACAGTCCCTGTGGTTGGAGCAGAAAGATCAGGAGAAGAGGGGGATGGAGCTGGTTAGAGAGCAATCAAAGGAGAGGGGTGAGTAAATCATACATGGCTTTGAGTAGCCCATAGAATGATTCTTTTCCCCATTTTAAAGTTGAGGTATAATATATATAAATAAAACACATCCCTCTAAATGTACAGTTCTGTGAGTTTTGATAAATGCATGTATTTACATAACCATCATCATCAATCAAGATAAAGAACAGTTCTGTCACCTCCCCTCCTGTCCCCTACATACAATTCTCTCATTCCTAGACCCTGGCAACTTCCGATCTGTTTTCGGTCCCCAGTTTTACCTTTTCTAGAATGTTATATAAATATAGTCATAAATATCATATAAATGGCTTCCTTCATTTAGTGTATTGCATTTGAAATTCATTCATGTTGTCAACTACATCAGTAGTTCATTCTTACTCACTGATAAGTGGTATTCCATTGTATAGATACAACAGTTTGATTACTCCTTCTCCAGCTAGGCAGATACTTGAGTTGTTTCCAGTTTTTGGTGACTACAAATAAAGCAACTATAAACATCTGTGCGCAGATTTTTGTGTGAACCTAAATTTTACTGTTAACTTTCATTTCACCTGTGTAAATACCTAGGAGTCTGACTGCTGGGTTATATGGTATGTATATGTTTAACTTTAAAACGAAGTGCCAAATTATTTTCCAAAACAGATGTGCTATCATTAATGACTGTCCTCATTAATATATAAGAGTTCTAGTTCTTCATCTTTGCCAGTAGCTTGTTCTTTCAAAAAGCCATCTAATTGGTGTGTACCTGTTGTGGTTTTAATTTGCATTTCCCTAATGATTAATGTTGAGCATCTTTTCACATGCTTATTTGCCTTTGTGTATATCTTCTTCAATGAAGTGCCTGTTTAAATATTTTGCCCATTAAAAAATTTGGGTTATCTGTTTTATTATTGAATGTTAACAGTTCATTATGTATTCTGGACAGTAGATACATGATTTTCTCAGTCTATGGATTGTCTTTTCAATTTTTTAACAGTGTCTTTTGAAAAGTAGAAGTTATTAATTTTGATTTAGGGTAGTTTAGATACTTGTTATTTTATGAATTATGCTTTTGGTGTCAGAGCTACAAAATCTTGCCTTAACTCAAGATCATGAAGATTTTCTTTTTCTTTTTTTTTTTAAAAGATTTTATTTATTTATTTGACAGACAGAGATCACAAGTAGGCAGAGAGGCAGGCGCAGAGAGAGAGGAGGAAGCAGGCTCCCTGCGGAGCAGAGAGCCCGCCCGATGTGGGGCTCGATCCCAGGACCCTGGGATCATAACCTGAGCCGAAGGCAGAGGCTTTAACCCACTGAGCCACCCAGGTGCCCTTCATGAAGATTTTCTATGTTTTCTTCTAGGACTTTAATAGTTTTAGGTCTATGGTCCATTTTGAGTTAGATTTTGCATTCGATGCAAGAAATGGACTGGGAGATTTTTACTTTAATTGTTTTGTACTTCTACATTTTTAAAATATGAATATTCAATGGTTGCAGCAGTATTTGTTGAAAGGATTATCCTTTTTTCATCAAACTGCCTTTGTACCTTTCTTGAAATCAATTGATCATATGTGTGAGTCTATTTCTGGACTATTCTGTCTCATTAAACTATGGGTCTATCCTTTTGCCAGTTCCCATGCTGTCTTGGATATATTGTCTTGAACTCTGGTAGTAGTCTTCCAACCTTGTTCTTTTTCAAAATTGTTTTGGCTTTTCTAGTTCTATTGCCTTTTCATATCAATTTTAGAATCACTTTGTCCATTTCTTTTTTGAATTTAAATTCAACAGCTAACATATATGCAATATACAGTATATCATTAGTTTTTGATGTAGTATTCAATGATTTATTAGTTGCATATAATACCCAGTGCTCATCACATCACATGCCCTCTCTAATGCTCATCATTTCTTTTTAAAAAATCCTACAGATGTTGATTAGAATCATTGCAAAGATTTTACCTTTTATTTTGATATGAAGTTATTGTGGGTTTTTGAAGAGACATGATGTGCCAATTGTTTTTAAAAAGGATTTACTAAAGGACATAGAGTGAAGGCAAAAATGGAGGCAAAAATGGAGGCATCAAGTCAAGCTGGGAGATTACTAAAGCAACCCAGGTAAGAGTTAATGGTGGCTTCCATGAGGGTGATAATGGTGGAGTTAGTCAGTAGCATCTGAGTTGTGCATATATTTTGAAGGTAGAACTAATAGGATTTGCCCATTAAATATGGATATGAAAGAGAGAAGTCAAGGATAATTCCAAGGTTTTTGGTTCAAACAACTAGAAGATTTTCCACTTATTAAGATAGGGAAGACTGCTGGAGGAGCAAGTTTGGGTGGGGAGGGTAAGATCAGTTGTTCAATTTAAGACATGTTAAGTTTTGTGCTATCAGACATTTAAGTGGAGATGAAGAGCTAGCAATTAGATAGTCAAGTCTGGAGTTCAGGGAAAGGGAGGAGCTGGAGATATAAATTCGGGAGCCCAATGTACAGACCTTATTTAAAGTCATGATACTGAAGTGATCATCAAAGAAGCAGAATAGATCCTATATGAGAAATATTGGTCTGACCCAATTCTACAACCATTCTCTACTCCTGGTAACCAATCATCTATCTAGAGAGTATGGATTGCTTATAACAAATAGCCTCACTGCTGAATACAGGAAATCAAGGCAAATAGTCATAACCAAAATTCAGATATATGACTTTTGGTCTGCTTCTGGGATATGAAGAACAGTCTGTAGGTTGGTACTAGATACCTTGAAACTAGAATTTCTAGTACTGTTTTAATGGTTTATGTAGACAACAAAAGATTCCAAATTGAAACTATCTAAGAAATTTTGGATATATGGTCTTTATAGTTATAATAAGGTATATTCATGTATTGGCACCTACCTTATTATGTTGTTGTAGAGATTCAATAAGATAATGTCTGTAAAGTGCTCAGCACAGAGTTTAGCACATATTAATTGTTTAATAGCTAGGAATGGTGATGATGATGTTGATAGGGATGATTACCTTTATGGCTCATGTAGTGGTGTTATCTGGTGTGACATGAAGCCACTTATATAATATAAAACACAAATTATAAGGAGCAGCTTTTCACTTTAATCTATTCATGTTCCCACCTTCGTCTTCATCTGGGATAACAGGTAGAAAGAATGCCAGTGGGAGTTCTGATTCTGCTTTTACCAGGCAAATGTTAGGTAAGAATTTTAAAATAGGATTTTTAATCCTGCTGTGATCTGATTTCTTCATCTGTAAGACAGTGATGATACTATCTCAAGTGAGTTTTATAGGATGGCTATGAAGATTAAATCAGAAAACTAAAGGGAAGTACCAAGGCTTATAATTCCACGCTCTTTTTTCTCTCATTTAATGGTATTTTAAAATTATTTAGCATTATCTATTTGAGGAGGCACCAATAGAAAACTTTTTCCAGATAGGCAAACATGTAACCTTCTTCTTTTCTTTTTGAGGGAACCAGTAACAAAGGGAATAGCTTTGTGCCTATTCTCTCTCACCCATAACTCCCTAAAACTTGGCCTTTTTAACATTATCTAATTATTAGACAGGGTTCTACAATTGGCCATTTGTTATTCCCTGAAGAAACCTTGTACCTGGGATGCCTGGGTGGCTCGGTGGGTCAAAGCCTCTGCCTTCGGCTCAAGCTGAGATCTCGGGGTCCTGGGAGCGAGCCCTGCATCGGGCTCTCTGCTTGGCGGGGAGCCTGCTTCCTTCCTCTCTCTCTGCCTGCCTCTCTGCCTACTTGTGATCTCTGTCTGTCAAATGAATAAAATCTTAAAAAAAAAAAAAGAAACCTTGTACCTTTCTCTTTTTATTCATATTACCCAGCCCATGCCTGCCCTTTCCCATATATTCAACCATCCGTTTACTCATGACTCCATCCAAAATGTTCTTATACTTCATCTTTAACCATAAAAGTCGCATCAGTCTTTTAAAGCCTCTTCCCTCTGTGAATTTCTTGCTGCCTTCCTCATCAGAGATCATCCTCACCCAAATATTTTCAACACTCTGTGCTATTTTAATGGTTTTTATGACATATAGTATCTTTTCCTATTGTTATTTTGTATTCATCTACCCTCCTGTATTAGACAGTGACCTCCCTGAGGGCAGGGGCTATGTCACATACACTATAGTAGCCATAGCACTTGATTTAGTGATTTGCACATAGAAAGAGGTCAAAAATCTTAGCTGAAACCTGTACTTACTAAAAATTTGGTGGCAAAAAACAATTTCAAGAAAGAATATGCAGTTCATGTATTTCTCTAGTTATTATAAAATCTATCCTTTAACCTGGACTACCAAAAAATATATTATTTGGGTCTTTGCAGAGATGCTTTTACTAAATTGTTCTTTGGCCTTAGGACTTTGAATTATATAAAACTATAAGCTGTTATACATGACTTGCTTTTGCTATTACAGCTATTAAATATCCTTGGGGATAGTATTTACCATATTGCACAATTTCCTCTTGAAGGGGAACCAACCATAGAAAACATTGCTCGAAGGTCTCAGTGCTTGAAAAATCTCACCTTTTGAGGGACTGGCCTTTTTCTGATGTTACAGACAGTGAAACTTATAGACAATTATTTTAGTCCAAGAGAAGCATAGAACAAATTTTGTGGTCCATCTTGAGCAAATGTACAGAATCCTGTACATGCATTTGGTGGGTGTGCTGGATTGTCTGTTGTCAAAATGTTAATCTTACTTTTGGTTTTATTTTCCTTTATCTGATTATTCTATCTTTTCTTTCTTTTTTAATCCATTTGAATTGCACATCTTCATGTAAATTACTTGAAACTCATTTTGCAAAGAACAAGTAAATAAATAAATTAGTAAAATACAGGAGTTTTTTAATCCTTTGTTTTTCCTTCAGAATAGTTTTAAAGTCTCTCCTTATCATAGTGAAGGACCAGATCAAAATGTCTTCCTAAATTTACTGATTTCACTACAACAGTTACCACACAGCAAAAACCAACCACTAAAGAATTTCCCTGTAACCAAGGTGATCTGACTACTCAATACTTCATCTTTCCAAAGGACTTTGAAATACTAGAGATAATTAAGATAATAAAACCATTCTTGTTTCTCAATACAATTATATGGGTTAGGATTTCTGGTTAGAAGGAGAGGCAGTATTACCGTGAAAAGTCAGGTGACCAGACTTCTAGTCCAGATTATGTGTCCAACCAGTTTGGTGACCATAGGCAAACTGTATAATCTTTCTGAGTCTCAGTTTCTTCAGAGGTTGCATAATACCAGCTTTCCCAAAGAACTGTTTGTTGTACATGAGTGTGCTGAGATATGTTAATTGGTGCTCCATGAAAAAAAGGGTCAAATAAGTTTGGATAAGACTTAATTAAATCAAGATACACAGAAGATAAATAGTTTCTTAATGATGGGATTTATAAGAGTCTTTAATTGTGACTCTCCAGGGGAGTGTGGGTAGAAAGAATATGGAGCACTACCTGAACTTGGTTTTCTTTGGGAGCACATCAGTGGATAAGTGCAATAATGACTAGTTACAAAATCCAACTTTTTCTCCCCCTCGCTCTGTGCCCCACGCTCTCACATGTTTACAGCTGGAACATATATATTGAGGTATGCTAAAGGATGTTTATGGGGTCTTCTATGAGAAGACAGGCTTTATCTATACTGGGAAAGAGAAAAAATTTTAGCCCAGGGTAAATAAGGTAAATCATCAGAAGAAAGTACATGTACTATCAAGCTCTAGATCCAGAACATGCAGTTAATTGTGCATACCTTACATTTATCAAGTATGTGGTTGAAGATACACTATTGAGAGAGAGCATGTGCATTGTAAAAGAGCAAGAAGAACGAGAGTCCTAAATTTTTAAACTATTTCTTGAAATAACCTAAAAGCATAGTGACAAAACTGTCTCAACTTTTTTGAAACCTCTGCAAACATGTTCCCTATAGACACAAACAGTGGTTATATGACCTTTGTACTGGAACCGTTAGTAAAACATGTGGTTTGGACTCATAAGACCTAGGTAAGAATCTCAGCTGTTTTTCCATTTCTATGTGTGACTTCTCAATGACCTTCCGTTTTCTCACCTGCAAAGTCTCTAAACCTTGTAGCTTGTTGTAATGGTCACTGACTAAGCGTATGTAAGAGGCTAGAAAAGTCCTTTACTACATAGAAGATGCTCAATAAAATGTTTCTACCTTCCATTATTGAGGGTCCTCAGTGTACAGAGGCTAGGGTCTGTCAGGAATGTATCTTGTATTTATGTGATAGACACTCAATAATGTGTCTGAATATGCATAAACTTTGATTTCCAAACCATGAAATATTACACATCTTTCAAGACCTGGCTCAAATGTCACTTCTTCTATATATGATCTGTTTCTCAAAGCTTCACAGATTTTACTTTGCCAGTGAACTCTCTAAGTATTTTGCTTTTACTTCTATGTTATTTGGCACAGTTTTTTCTTGATCTGCTATTACTTGTAGCATGTCATATCTTCTTTACAAGAGCAATCGCTTCTTGTAGGCAGAAACTGTTTTATTATTTCCTGTTTCTCTTCCAGTGCTTAGCATAGTTCTTGTTCAAAAACATCCTCTGACCAGGAATGATGACTAACGGAGTTTTCCTCAGATCAAGTTAGGGCCCGTCAGGCCTTTCCATCACTTGTTAGATGGCTTTCTCTTTTTATGAGTAAATCTTGCTATTAATCCCATGTCTAGAAAAAGTTCTAAAAGTCCTTTTTTGTGAAACCATCCTAGGAAGCTATTCGACACTCCTTTTCTTTGTTCACGTTGCACTTTAGACAAATCTCTATTACAACTTTTACATATAGTTTTGTAATTTTTTTAAAAGATTTTATTTACTTATTTGACAGAGATGGGCAGGGAACACAAGCAGGGGGAGTGGGAGAGGGAAAAGCAGGCTGCCTGCTGAGCACAGAGCCTGATGCAGGGCTGGATCCCAGGATTCTGGGATCATGACCTGAGGTGAAGGCTTAACCACTGAGCCACCCAGGCATCCCTGTAATTCTATTTTTACAAGACTATGAACTCTTGGTGGGGACAACACACGTCTGTAGCCCAACCCCCTAAAAGATTTTGGGATGTAGTAATTATTCAAAAAAACCATGCTGAATGGATTCCCCATATACAGGGGCCCAGTGCAAGATGTCATGGAAGTAACTCATGGTGTTTTTTGGTGGGGAAAATATAGTCTTTGTATTCTCGGGATGAAACAATAACCAGGAAGGATGAGAGCATTGGTCATGCAAGAAAAGGGAAAAGGAATAGAAAAGAACAGAAAACAATGAATCTAGTACAAGGTCAAGCTTTCTAAGAGTTCCACAGAACAAGAGCAGGAATGATTCCTTTAAGGAAAGCTTAGGTTTTCCATACTAAAATGAATCTGGAAAAAGTGGAAAGAAGTCATGAGAAATATTAACAGCCTCAATATCAACTGTAGTGGAAATAAACCTAGCTTATGAATAACGTTACTTGAAATTAATGCCCTACCTCACGTTCCTCTTCTTGTTCTTTGCGAATCTGCTCCAAACGAAACTGTTCTGCCATCTCCCTCTCATGAGCTTCCCTCTGTCAATAAAAGAGAAAGGGAGCCAGCACTCAATAAACACTGGTTTACTTACAAAGGAGAAAGGGGGTAAAAAAAAGAGCTCATTCCCAGCACTGTGATACTAAAAAGTGTTTTTTTTTTTTTCTGGAACAAGAATGGAAAGGGAATGTTGCGTACCCACACAAACACCTGGGTACCTCTGGGTAGCATGGCAGTCAAGATCCATCAGAAGATCTTTCACTGGTCTTCCTTTTTGGTCTTTTCTGCTACTTCTCCTGTACCCAAGTGTCAAGCTCTAGTCACATCAGCTTCCATCACACACCCATGCTTTCTGGCTCCTTGCTATTAGCATCTATCACCTCTTATCTCCTACCCCTTTTCTCTATTTAGTACACGTTAATACAATCTCTTCCAGGAAACCCTCCCTTAACAGATTCCTACTTATTAGCTCTCCAAAAAAGCTGGAACAGACTTTCCACTGAAACTCCTGCTCACTAATCTCCCACAGAACTCAGGGCTTCCCTTACAACTTCTAGAATCCTTGCATAAGTATTATAGCTAACTGTGTTCTTAAGTTAATCTATTCTACACCACATTGTGAGTTTTCTTTTGGGGGCAGAAACTGTGGCTTATTCATTTCTCCCTCCTTCAATGCACAGTAGAGGAGCAGGTACTCAAGAAATATTAAATCAGTAGTTCTCAATGTTCTCAACCCTGACTACACCATAGAAATCACCTGAAGAGCTTTTAAAACACTGCTAGGTTTTTACCATAGGCGGATTAAAAAACAAGGAAAATAAATATTAGGCCCATTTTTGTTTTCATATTCATGATTCTTAAAAAACTTTGTGTTGTCAAAATGAACCATGCGTTAAGAATCAAGGGTAAAATTATATTCTGTTAACTGAATCTAGCTTTCTCTGTTGTAAACCCAACATTCTTAGGGATCAAAGTGATAGAAGGACTGGCTGGCACTTAAATAATAAAAGACTGTTTAGGATTGTGTTCTTTATCTTAGAAGTCCTTTGACCAAACCTACCTTTGCTCTGTCAGCCTCAAGTGAAAGGCGATAGGCCTCATCTTGCTCTCTCTTCACATTTTCTCTGGCTTCACGTTCATCCTTAAAGGAAAAGATTCAAATGTGTTTTATTATATCACTTTTTTAATAGAAGAAAACAATGATAATCCCCTTGTCTTACTCTTGTGTGAATTAGAATTAAATAAGGTACTTCTAAAGTATATAGGTTAGAAATAAGCAAACAAACAAGAACAGTATCACAGTAGATAGTGAAATAAGAATGTCTGGAGCCAGCTCTACCATGTGTAAACTGTGTGACTTTGGGCAAGTCATTTAACCTCTCCGGATCTCAGTTTCTTCAACTGTAAAATAGAAATAGCATTTGTTTCATAGGGTTGTTGTGAGAATTAATTAATGCAATAATATATACACAGTCTTGCAAAGCATGTGACAGTTCATTTTCACAATGATTAGTTCCCTTCCTCTTTTATCCTGATTTTTCTGAGATAAGCTTAGAGCCTGTCACTATTGAGGCAGAGGACTGGGAGAGAGTAAAGGACTAGAAAGTAATGGCTGGCATAAGAGTCTGAAAGCAAAATACCCTGGTTGACTACAGTCCACATCATATCACTAAAGTCTGGTTACTGAACTAAGTAACTGCTAAGTCATCCACATTTCATGAGCAGTTATTCAAGTTGAAGATCTTTTAAGACATTTTTAGCTTCTGAAGTAATTGTGCCATCCACCTACATTTAAATCATTACTTCATATGAAATTAAAAGTTCATTCAACTACCAGAATTTCTCATTTGTTAAATCCTGAGGTATAGCCAATACATGTGTACTTAAATTAATAAATACCCACACCTGTTGACATTAGAATATAGGTTTCCTTTTGGGCCATTTTGTGTAATAGCTGAGCGAATCATATAAAGTCACCAATATTTGACTATTTTTGACCTCTAAAAATGAAAATTTCATATGGCTTAACCTAATACTTTCTAAGTTTTTGGCTCCCCAATTCAATATATACTTAGGTGCTCTCACTGATAATCCCTATTCAAGACTGGGCTTCTCTCTGAAGTTTCAATCTCTTTTTAGTTGCAATGAGTCATCTAATTCCAAAATCTATGATATAAATAGTAACATTTCATTGATTCCCAATCTTTGAAATAAAAAATTTGGAAGAATTATAAGTTGCTGGCCGAAAGGTAATTGCTATACTATCTATGATGAAACGGTATGCTATATGAATTATATGGTGGAACACAATATCAGGAACAATATTTAACCACCTGAGAGACCACTCAGGCTGCAAAGCTTTCAAGGATAATTTACATGTCGTATAATACTACACATGAATAAAAATGGGTTTTAAAAACTTCAACTTGGAGGCTTGCATGAAGCCATTAGTATTTATATTTTAGAGAAATAGAAGCATATACCTTTAAATATATTTTCACTAATTCCAGTTGGGTATTTCCCACTTTGGTGTATACATTAAGTTTTACTATGACCAGATACAATCAGCATGATAAGACATATTTTGTGCATTTCTATTTATATTAGCATTTGCTTAATTCATTACTCTGAATTCTTTCTCCCACTCAATATCCAAGTTTGTACACAGTAGCCACTTAACAGTTCATTTGGCCATGGTTGATCTATATTTGATATACAATGTCTTTATTTTTTAAGTCACTGAGGAGAGGTAATGGGGGGGATTAGCAGGTCTGTGTTTAAGTCCAATCCCTGCCAGTAGCAAGCTGTGTGTTCTTGGATAAATAACGTCTCCCTTTTCAGTCATTTTTTAAATTAAAGGATTGGGTTTCTAAGGATTTTATGCCTCTGTGGACAAGTCTATCTTTCTAAATTCAGAAATCCCTAATATAATCAGTATAACCTATGGGAGTAATTTTATCTTTCTGTATTTCAAATGGAGAAATACTTAGGATGTCTAAAATTTTAATTTTACATTACTTTCTTGACCCTATCCCTCCAAATTAGTTTAGGTTTCTTGTATAATATTCCGTACTTTCCCTTTAAAACATTTATCACAATTGCAATTAATTAATTATCATATAATCATTTACTTAGTGTGAGATTCTCCCATGACACTGTAAGCATCATAAAGACAGGGACCTTGTCTATATTATACACCTCTATATTCCAAGTGTTTCACACATTGCCTAGTTTTGGGGAGGTGTTAAATAAGCATTTGTTGAATAAATAGTCTTTCCAGGCATAAAATATTTATTGTCTGCAGTAGAAATTAAGGAGGAAGAAGACAGCTCATTCACAAAGCAGCCCCATCTGAGTCAATGAAATCGACTGGCTGGTCAGAAATGACACGTTATGACACTATGTACAACAAAGGGACCTTCTAAAAGCCACCACAGCTGGAAGCCCTTTGAACGTAAGTATAGTTGATAATAAAAGCATTCTAAGTAAACAGCTGTTTTAAAACAGACTGTTGCAGATATGAAAGGCCATTAAATCCAGGGATCTCTGCCACAAAATGTGGCACCTGTTGTGAGAGACTTCCTGAAGCAGCTAACTTGCTTCCTTCCTTCCCCATCTCTCCCCTTTAATATTAGGCATCACACTAGCACTGAGGATAGAGAGACAGGCCACAGTTTGCTAAGGGAAAACGTGGATACTCATGCTTGGATCACCTTCATCATTATTTTTTGGAGCCTACTAACTTATTGGGAAGAGTTCAGTGTTCAAATTTTGCATTATTTTCCTTTTGTTCCTTAAATAATGTCACTCTCTTTCTATCTGAAATAGTTCCTGCTCCATCATCTCTGTCATTAAAAATCCTACCAGCTTTTCATACAGTTTTAGAAATGTAGGAGACTGACATGTACAAAAGAGCTACTATAAAGATGAAGAAACTGAAATCATCGGAGGATAAAGGATTTATACATGACTACCAATTAAGTGGCAGAGCTTAGACTTGAATCCAGGTCTCCTGACAGTTTCTTCTCCCCTCCCGGCTGCAATCCAATGCTCTTTCCTCTGCTCACAGCTCTCCCTGATTATCGCAAATAGAAGGGCTAGCTCAGGCATGTGGCGCAGGATGAATTTTTCTAAATTTATTATGGTCAGAGCTACTTATGTGTTTGGTAGTTGCTTGTGAACGGCTATCATTTCTTCTTTTCTGTCTTGTCGATTTTATATTTGTTTTTCTAACTGTCCTGTTTACTGTCATCTCCAATCTGGGGACTTACAGAACACTGTTTAGGCATCTCCCCCACATTATTCTATACAATTAAATTTTTAAAAAGAAAATGGGGAGATGGGGAGGAGAAGGGAGTTGGGGGAAATTGGAGGGGGAGATGAACCATGAGAGACTGTGGACTCTGAGGAACTAACTGGGGGTTTTAGAGGGGAGGGGGCTGGGGGATGGGTGAGCCTGGTGGTGGGTATTGTGGAGGGCATATATTACATGGAGCACTGGGTGTGGTACATAAACAATGAATTCTGTAACACTGAAAAAAAAATTAAAAAATAAATAAAAATTAAAAAAAAAAAAAAAGAAAATTCCAGGTGTTGTGGTTTACATTTCACGTACAAACTTGTTCTCAGAGTCTATAGATGTACCTCTTGGAACTTCTCCTGCATCCTACAAATATAGTCCTTGTGGAGTATCCCCTTGCTTAAATCTGAGTGTACAAATTTGAAAAAGTGACCAGAAATACATGTATGTTTTGTGGAAGTAGAAGAGCTGGATAATCAGGTTCAGGAATAGACCTGGGGTGCTGCTTGGGCTGTGGCTTGGGTTATTTGGCATCAAAATACTCCTCATCACACCAAAATGTGAAGCTGGATTGCTCAGAATGAAGTGACAGCCTCCATTGGAGCCTTTCATTTACTCTCATACTGCTTTGTGCTACACTCACATTTATATATTTGTCTCACTGTTCCCTACCTGGGCTGTGAGTTGAGGGAAAAGAATCCATTTGATATGTCTTTCTATTCCCTATGGCATCTAGGATACTATCTTACATATGGCAAGCATAAATACATTTTTGTTAGATGAATGAATGGAATTTTCAGTGCTCAACAGGTATATACCTGAAGTTGTGGAGCCTCTAAGTAGTCAAACTAGTAATGTTTATCCACACATATTTCTTACCTGAGTATTATAATGACTTGTTAAGAAGTGCAAAAATTAGGGGCACGTGGGTGGCTCAGTGGGTTAAAGCCTCTGCCTTCGGCTCAGATCATGATCCCAGGGTCCTGGGATCAAGCCTCACATTGGGCTCTCTGCTCAGCAGGGAGCCTGCTCTGCCCCCCTCTCTGCTTCCCTCCCCGCTCTACTTCCCGCTCTGCCTACTTGTGATCTCTCTCTCTCTCTCTGTCAAATAAATAAATAAAATCTTTTAAAAAAAAAGTGCAAAAATTAGAATTCAAACCTAGTCTTTGTCACCCCAAAGCCTATGTTTTCTTCCCACTGTGACATAATAGGTGGCTCAGTATAGTTCTTCATCTGAGACAGTAGCCATTGAGTCAGATTTTCCTACAAACTATTAAAAATAATGAAAATATTTTGACCTGTCAAATAGTTCCTAAATGAGCAGCTTAACCAGAAATGGAATTCAGCTGTAACTTGTTACTCCTTGGTAGTGTTTAAAATTAGTAATCTTCAGTTAATACCCAAAAGACTAATGCAGAATGCTGAATTATCAAACTGAAGAAAGTGACAATGGTTAGGTTTGTTTCAGATACTTACCAAATACATACACAAATATGCACATACATATATTGTATTGATCTGTTCTTGAATGCCCATGTCAGAATGTACACCTTGCTCTTTGCCCTGATAAGTATCCCTGGTAAGCAGGGAAATGGCCCTGATATGTATCCCTGAAGAGGTATGGACCAAGATAACTTGAAATTCTCTAAATATAAATACTTAGAGATAGGTAAAATATAACAAAGATGTTTAAAAAGTATTACTCAGCATGTGAGAAAGAAAGAAGCAAAGAAAGAGAAATACCTGGGTACCAGAAATAAAGAGGAAACCGAAAAATTAGAGCTGTAAATGAGGAGGCAATATGGAATCTGACAAGATAGATTACCCATGTTGGAAACCTAGAGGCCCAATTAAAATCAAAAGACTATTCTGGACTGAAGAAAGGTAGGGATAACTTAACTAGAAAGTTATCTATGGGATAACTTTTGGCAGTATAGTATAAGTGTAATTGGAGTCTGGGAAGAGGGTGCAGGGGAAGAGGGAGAGAAAGCTTATTTTAAGAAATGATGGTCAAAAGTATTCTGAATTTGATAAAAACTAAAATGCCACAGATCTAAGAATCTAAATGAGCCCCAGGTTAAAACAAAACAAAACATAAAGAAGGCTACATCCAGGCACATCATAATCAAACTGCATAAAATTAATTATAAAAAGAAAAATCTTGAAACCACAGAAAAGACATAATATGTATAGGGGAATAAATTAAGAATGAAAGGACTTCTCAGAAACAGTGCAAGTGATAACAGAATGGAGCAACATCTTTAAAGCAATGAAAGAATACAATGTATCAACTAAGAATTCTATACTCAGTAAAAATATCTTTGAATTGAAAATGAAATAAAAAGACTTTTTCAGATGTACAAAGGGCATGTGTAAAAGTTAAAGAAAGCCCTTCACGTAGAAAGAAAATAATACCAACCAGATGGAAATCTGTATCTACACAAAAATTTAAATCTCTTTAAGAAACAACTAGGTATAACAATGGTATTTTTTAAAGAAAAAGAACCCATTCTAAAATTCGTATGGAAACTCAAAGGACTCCAAATACCCAAAACAATCTTAAAAAGTAACAAAGTTGAAGGAGTCATATTTCCTGATTACCAAACTTACTATAAAGCTACAGTAATAAAAACATTGTAGTAATTTATCCATTTTTATATACAATGGAATATTAGTCATGCAAAAGAATGAGATATTGCCATCTGCAACAATATGGATGGATCATATGGATGGCATGTTGCTAAGTGAAATACGTTAGACAGAGAGAAGACAAAATACCATAGGATTTCACTCATAGGTGGTATCTAAAAAAAAAAAAAACAAGCAAGAGACAAAAAAAAACAGACTTAAGCACTGAGAACAAACTGCTAATAGGGAGGTAGGTTGGTAAGATGGGTGAAATAAAGGGGATTAAGAATATACTTACTATAAATTAAAAATAGAGCTTCTCTATGACCCTGCAATTGCACTACTGGGTATTTACCCCAAAGATACAGATGTAGTGAAAAGAAGGGCCATCTATAGCAGCATGGTCACTAAACTGTGGAAAGAACCAAGATGCACTTCAATGGACGAATGGATAAGGAAGATGTGGTCCATATACACTATGGAGTATTATGCCTCCATCAGAAAGGATGAATACCCAACTTTTGTAGCAACATGGATGGGACTGGAATAGATTATGATGAGTGAAATAAGTCAAGCAGAGAGAGTCAATTATCATATGGTTTCACTTATTTGTGGAGCATAACAAATAACATGGAGGACATAGGGAGATGGACAGGAGTAGGGAGTTGAGGGAAATTGGAAGGGGAGATGAACCATGAGAGACTATGGACTCTGAAAAACAATCAGGGTTTTGAAGGGGCGGGGGGTGGGAAGTTGGGGGAGCCAGGTGGTGAGTATTATGGAGGGCACGTATTGCATGGAGCTCTGGGTGTGGTGCATAAACAATGAATTCTGTTATGCTGAAAAGAAATAAAAAAAAACTTAAAAAAAAATTAAATCTCTCCTATATCCCTTTAAAAAAAAAAGAATATACTTACTATGATGAACACTCAGTAATGTATAGAATTACTGAATCATTATACTGTATACCTGAAACTAACATAACAATGCATGTGAATTATACTTCAATAATAATAATAATAATAATAAACCATCAGAGTACCAGAAGGACAGATATTTATTTATTTTTTTAAAAGATTTTATTTATTTATTAGAGAGAGAGAGAGAGAGAGAAAGCATGAGAGGAGAGAGGTCAGTGGGAGAAGCAGACTCCCTGCTGAGCAGAGAGCCCCATGTGGGACTCGGTCCTGGGACTCCAGGATTATGACCTGAGCCGAAGGCAGTCACTTAACCAACTGAGGCACCCAGGTGCCCCAGGACAGATATTTAGACAAATGGAATAGAAAAGAGATCCCAGAAATAAACTCACATACATGATAAATTTATTTTTGACAAGAGTATCAAGACCATTCAAAGGAGAAAGGACATCAATGAATCAATGAATGGTACTGGGTAAGCTACAAAAGAATGAACTTGGGCCCTTATTTTACATAATATAAAAAAAAACTCAAAACGGATCAAAGACCTACAATTAAGAATTAAAACTATAAAAGTTTTATAAGAAAATATAGGTGAAAGTCTTCATGACCTTGGATTAGGCAATGATTTCTTTAGTATGACAATGAAAGCACAGACAATAAAAAGAAATAAGTAAGTTAGACACCATCAAAATTAAAAACTTTTGTTCATTGAAAGACACTACCAAGGAAGTGAAAATGCAATTCACAGAGTGGAAGGAAACATTTATGTATTGTATATCTGATAAGAGTTTAATATCTAGAACTCCTACAAGTTAATGAAAACAAAAATGAACAATCTGATTAAAAAATGGGAAAAGGACTTGAAAAGACATTTATTGAAATAAGATATATAAATGGCCAATAATTACATGTTCATAGCAGCACTATTCACTCTAGTCACTTAAGTGTCTGTAATCAGATGAATGGATACACAAAATATGGTATACAGACACAATGGAATATTATTCAGCCATAATGTAATGTTTCCATTTACATGAGTTACTTAGAGTAGGTAGATTCTTAGAACCAAAAGTAAATCAGAGAGTACTAGAAACTGAAGGGAGCAGAATGGAGAGTTACTGCTTATTAGACTGGCTAGATTATATCACTGGTGAAGAGAAGTGTTATGAAGAGACATCCCTGCCTTTTTCCTGATTTAAGCAAAAAAACATTCAGCCTTTCAGCAGTAAATAAAATATTAGCTTGTAGGTTTTTTTTTTTGTTGTTGTTGTTTTAATTGATGTTCTTGGGACACCTGGGTGGCTCAGTCGGTTAAGCGTCTGCCTTTGGCTCAGGTCATGATCCCAGGGTCCTGCATCAAGCTTCCTGCTCAGTGGGGAGCCTGCTTCTCCCTCAGCCTGCCACTCCCCCTGCCTGTGCTCACTCACACTCTCACTCTCGCTCTCTCTCTGACAAATAAATAAATAAAATATTAAAAAAATAATAAAAAAAATAGATGTTCTTTATCAGGTTCTACTCTATTCCAATTTTACTGAAAGTTTGTATCAGGAATGGATTAGCTTTTGCCCAATACTTTTTCTACATCCATTGAGATAATCATATGGTGAATCACACTGATTGATTTTCATATCTAAGGCAAGAAAAGGAAATAAAAGACATCTAGAATAAAAAGGAAGATGTAAAACTCTATCACAAATAAAATGATTAGAGATATGGAAAATTACATAGATTCTACCAAAAAGCTATTAGAACCAATAAGTGATTTTGGTAAGGTTGCAAGATATAAAATTGATATACAATAAGCAACTGCATTTCAATATACTAGTAACAAATGATTAGAACTTACAATTTTAAAAATACCAAAATAGCATAAAATATTTGAAGAACTTAAGGATAAATTTGACAAAAAGATGTACCCTGAAAATTACAAAATACTGCTGAGAGAAATTAGACTTAAATTAATGGAGAAATACATCATTTTCATGAATTAGAAGAGTCAATATTTTTATAGGTCAAGTTTCTTCAAATGATATACAAATTCAATGCAATTCTAATAGAAATACTGGCAGTATTTTTTGCAGAAATTAATAAACTAATTATAAAATTCATATGGCAATGCATAGGACCTAGAATAAGCCAAAATACCTATGAGAAGAAGAGAGTTAGAGGACTTACACTACTTGATTTCAAGACTTACTACAAAGCTCAAGTACTTGTGTAGGTATTCATATTAAGATAGACAAAAATAACCACTGGAATAAAATGGAGTCCAGACAGAGACCTACGCATATATGATCAACTGATTCTTGAATGCGAAGGCAGTTCAATGGAAAGTAGAGTCTTTGCAAAAAATAGTGGTGGAACTACTGGATATCCATGTCTCCCTCCACCCCTTCTCCCCACCAAAGAATTTTAATCCATACTTCATACTGTATATAAAATGTAACTCGAATGGAGTTAAGATCATAGTTAAGATCATAAGATCATAGACCTTAGTATAAAAATCTAAAGTTAGATTACAGATTAAAAATATAGGAAAAAACAGTGACCTTGAATTAGGCAAATATTTCTTAGATATGACCCCAAAGCAGGACAGGTTTAAAAAAATCTAAACTGGACTTCACCAAAATTAAAAACTCTTGTTCTTCTACAGAGAGTTGAAAATGATAATGAAAATTAAGCCACAAACTGGGAGAAAAATCTTTGCAAATTACTTATCAAAAAAGACCTTGTATCTAAAACACATAAAGAACTCAAAAGGCAAAAATAACAAATAATCCAATTTTAAAAGTTGGCAAAAATAAAGACATGGATAGCAAGGAAGCACATGAAAAGCAGCTTGATCTTATTAATCACTAGGAAAATGCAAATTAAACACTACTATATACCTATTAGAATGTCTTAAATTTAAAAAGATTAACCATACCTAGGGTTAACAAGGATGTACAGCACTGGAACTCTCTCGTGCACTCATGATAGGAGTGTAAAATGGTGCAACCACTTTGGAAAAAACTACAGTAGTTTCTTAAAAAATTAAGCGTAATCTTACTATATAATCTAGCCATTTTAGACTTTGGTGATTACCCAAGACAAATGAGAGCACATATAAAAACTTGTATACAACTGTTCATAGCAGCTTTATTTGTAATAGTCTTAAAGTAGGAAAAAATCCAAGTGTCTGCCAACAGGTAAATGGATAAAAAAGTGTGAAAAAAATACAAACAGTACTGAAAGCAGCAGTAGGTGCTTTCATTGAACTACTGCTTGTTCAGAGCAGACAGGTACTGGAACCTCTGTTATAACATAATGATTCCTCTTCTTAGGATTTCAGAGTGTGGGAGGCAGTTACTTCGTAAACATAAATAGCCATCATATTACTCAGTGGCTCCTGGAGGGGAGACTTGTCCTATATATTAGTAGCCTATTTTAGGATCCAGAATAGCTAACAATGAATGAAGCATTAACAATGTTGGAATATTGTTAATTAGTATGGGTGAATATTCAAGCATTCTGTGTACGTGTGTGTGTATGTGTGTGAGAGAGATGAGGTAATCACGAAGAAAAATATAGTGTATTTAAGCTATTTTGTTGTTTAAAAACTTGTCTTAAAAAAGGCATTTATGCAAAATTTTAAAGTGCAATTGTTAAATTATTCTGAAAGGTAGCATTGTTAATATTTCTGAATGGTCATTGCACAACATTTTGAATACACTGAATGACACATATCATAGTAATTAACTATGTTATTTAAATTTTACTTACATTAAAAAATTATTAGAACTAAAAAAATAGTAAAATTTCTGTATATACGTATAGTAGAACATTACTAACCAATTAAATAAATGTTTAGAATGAATTGTTGATACATACAACAACATGGATGAGTTTCAAATAATTAGGCTAAGTGAAAGAAACCACATTAAAGAGTATATACTGTATGATACAGTATTTTATAAAATTTGAGAAGATTCAAACAAATCTATAGTAACAGAAAGATCAGTGGTTGCATGGGACTTGGAAGGTTGGCAGGTAAATGCAGGAGGAAGTGACTGTAAAGGTATATGAGGAAACTTTTGAGAGTGAAGGATATGAATAGGTTTACTATTTTGATTGTAGTAAGAGTTTCATAAGTATAAATATGTCAGAAACTTTCAGGTTATATACTTTTTATAGGTTCAGTTTATTATGTATTAATCATACTCCAATATAGCTTTAGAAAACAAATGATTAATAATACTAAAAAATTAATGAATGGATTAAACAGCAGCTCAGACACAGGTGAAGAGAGGATTAATCAAATGGAAGTAATGTGAGAAAACCAAAATTGCAACACAGAGAGATACAGAGAAATAAAATATAATAGAGAAGGTAAGAGACACAGAGGATATAATCAGGGTGTCTAATGTGCATCTGCTCGGAATTCTAGAAGAGGGTAATATAGAGAAGGGAGCAATACTCAAAGAGATAACGTTTTTGAATTTTCTAGTATGAAATAATATCAAATGGGTAAGGACCATTTCAAATGGTAACCTCTAATTAGAAATTACTAATCTGAATAAACATATCAATTGGTTGAAGTCCCCATAGTCAAAGAGTGGAGCTTTGAATGCCACCTCACCTGAAAAACACCAGTTCTGATTCTTGATTCTGCTAATCCAATGATAAGACCGTGAATGACTGGGCTGTAGTAACAGAAGTAGTAGTTAAAACCTTGCCAATCAAAGTGTGATTCAATGACAAGCAGCACAGAAAACAACTGGAAGCTTGTCAGAAATGCAGAATCTTGGGCCCCATCCCAGATTGATGAAAGCAGAACATAAATTTTAGTAAGATCTCAGGTGATTCTAATGCTCAAAGAATGCAAGAGAATTATATACTTAGGTTTCCAGAAAAAGTGGAGGAATACTTTCTAACTCTAGACACATTTGAACAAATCACCTGTCTTAGAGGCTTAGGTATAGATTTTTTTCTTGTGAACTACTTGTTATCTTGGCTTAGTTTCAGGCAATGACTCTGCTGAACATCTACTATAAACAATACACTGGGCCAGGTACTGTGGGAAAGAGAATGATATTACACCAGTCCATACATCAAGGAGTGTTTTTAATTTCATGTAAAAGGGTATTTTTGTTATTTTATTTTATTTTTAAGATTTTATTTATTTGACAGAGACACAGTGGAAGAGGGCAAAACAAACAGGGGGAGTGGAAGAGGGAGAAGCAGGCTTTCTGCTGAGCAGGAAGCCCTAGATGGGGCTTGATCCAAGGACCCCGGGATCATGACCTGAGCTGAAGGCAGACACTTAACGACTGAGCCACCCAGGTGCCCCTTTTTGTTGTTATATTAATAGAAATTCTGTGGTTATATACTGCTATTATCAAATTTCTATTGTTGAAAGTATAGTGTCAGTAAAAGAATTACCTTTCTAAAATCAAACTCACATTACAACACTTTTCTTTTCTAACTTCCAATGATTTCCCCTTCAGGATAAAGCACAAATTCTTAGCACAGCTGCCCTCACACACTTTATCAGCTTCATTGCCCATTTCTCTCTTCCACATATCCTATGTTCTAGCTATACAGAACTCCGAATAGACCAGGCTTTTGCATGCCTCCCTGCCTTTAAACATCCCTTTTTATTTATTTTAATTTAAAACAATTTTTAATGTTATTTTTTTCAGTGTTCCAAGATTCACTGTTTATGTACCACACCCAGTGCTCCACGCAATATATGCCCTCCTTAATACCCACCACCAGGCTCACACATCCCCCCACCCCCTCCCCTCTAAAACTCTCAGATACAGATGTAGTGAAAAGAAGAGCCATAAGTACCCCAATATTCATAGCAGCAATGTCCACAATCACTAAACTGTGGAAAGAGCCAAGACGCCCTTCAACAGATGAATGGATAGATTAGATGTGGTCCATATATACAATGGAATATTACTCAGCCATCAAAAAGGATGAATGTGAAACTTTTGTATCAACATGGATGGAACTGGAGGAGATTATGCTGAGTGAAATAAGTCAAGCAGAGAAAGTCAATTATCATACGGTTTCATTTATTTGTGGAACATAAGGAATAACATGGAGGACATTAGGAGAAGGAAAGGAAAAGTGAATTGGGGGAAATAAGAGGGGGAGATGAACCATGAAAGACTGTGGACTTTGATAAACATCCTTTATCCTTGGCCTGGAATACTCTTCTCCTTCATACTTGTCTTTCAGGCCCACCTTAAGTATCCATTAAGTATCCAGGCAGACACAGGTACTCCTTCCACCACCACCCCTGGGTAGAATGGCTTCACTTTTGTGTTCTATTCACAGCATAGTATTATAGTTACATATTTACATATTTGTCTCTCCCATGACTGCGAATTTAGAGGGCAAAGATAATGTTTTATTAATCTCTGATTTTTTATTAATCTCTGATTATTACATTAACTCTACCAAGTTGGCACCTGGTGGATAATAATAGTAGTTAATGTTTAGTGAATGCTTACTGTATGCCAGGCACTTTTCTAATTAGTTTGTGTATTATTATTTTATTTCATCCTCATGTATATTGAGGGAAGGAAGAAAGAAAGGAGGCAATTACATATTTAAGAAGAAAGAAAGGGAAAGGGAGCTAAAGTTAAAGTACCTGCTCTAGAAACTATCATGGATCTCAGAAGTGTCAACAGCCTTTGCAAGCTAAATGATCTTGTTTAACTTTCCTTTTGCTTGCATTAGTTATTATTACCTTATCTTGGGTTCTCATATTTAAAAGATGGTTAGAAGCCTTCAGAGAGATGATAATAGGCAAGAATGGGAGTAAGAAATACAGCTCTACTGAGAAAAATGGTCCTCTTGTTTGGAGGCCAGATTATACCAGGACTACCGTTTGTAACATAATCTGCATGAACGACAAGTTTCTTTTCGGGGGACTCTTCATGCTGATGACTGGCACAGTACCTGGCACAGAGCAGTTATTCAACAAATGCAGACTGACATGAACTGGAAGGACAATTAACTGACTCTTTCAAATCATCAAAACAGATAAGCCAGTCCCTGGCAATTTTGTAGATTTAGTGATCTCAAAAAGTAAAATAATTCAAATATATAATAATTTAAAGTGAAGTTTTCATAACCTGCCACTAAAGCCAAATTGAACATTTTACTTTCTAAGTAAGTACCTGGTTAGTATGAGAACCAAGAAAGGAGAGAATTTAATAATTATTCTAAGGGGACAAATTCATTAGGAACCAGAAGGATGTAAGAATGTGCTTCAATTTCTTCCTCAATGTTTGGGAGGTGAAAGCTTTTTTTTTTTTTTTTTTTTTTTAAACCTTCATCTTATGATTTAATTGGAATAGAACTGGAGTTTAGATATTTAAGATTCTATTTTTGAAAATTTCTTAGGCCATAGGATATTCTGATAATCATGTTTACAAAATAAGATTTTAAAACAGTATCTCCTATTTTTAAAGTATCAGAACTAGACATTTCTCTAAAGAATATATACAAATGGCCAGAAGCACATGAAAAGATGTTCAGCATCATTACTCATTGGCAAAATTCATATCAAAACCATAATGAGATACCACCTCACATCCACTAGGATAACTATTATTTAAAAAGTGCCCTTTTTAAATAATAGTTTAAGGGAAGGGTGGGGAAAAAGAATAATCCAAATGTCCATTAGCAGATGAATGGATAAACGAAGTGTGGCATATCCATATAAGGAAATATTATTCGGCCATTAAAAAAAAAAAAAAAAACTGAAGTACTGATATATGCCACAGTGTAGAGGAATCTAAGTAAAAGAAGCCAGACAAGGGGCGCCCGGGTGGCTCAGTGGTTTAAAGCCTCTGCCTTCGGCTCGGGTCATGATCCCAGGGTCCTAGGATGGAGCCCCACATCCGGCTCTCTGCTCAGCAGGGAGCCTGCTTCCTCCTCTCTTTCTCTCTGCCTACCTGTGATCTCTGTCTGTCAAATAAATAAAATCTCAAAAAAAAAAAAAAAAAAGCCAGACCAAAAAAATCATGTACTGTGTGATTCCATTTGTATGAAATATCTAGAATAGGCAAATCCATAGAGACAGAAAGTAGAACGGTGGCTGCCAGAGGATTTAGAGTAATGAAGATGTTTCAGAACTAGAAGGAGGCTGCACAACACTGTGAATGTACAAAATGCCACTGAATAGTACACTTTAATATGGTTAATTTTAGGGTGCCTATCTGGCTCAGTCAGTAGAGCATGTGACTCTTGAACTCAGGGTCATGAGTTTGAGCCCCATGTTGGGTGTAGAGATGACTTAAATAAATAAAACTTTTAAAAAAAGTTAAAAAAAATAAGATGGGGGGCACCTGGGTGGCTCAGTTGGTTAAGCGACTGCCTCCGGCTCTGGTCATGAGCCTGGAGTCCCAGGATTGAGTCCCACATTCGGCTCCCTGCTCGGCAGGGAGTCTGCTTCTCCCTCTGACCCTCCCCCTTCTCATGTTCTCTCTCTCAAATAAATAAATAAAGTCTTTAAAAAAAAAATAAAATGGTTAATTTTATTAAGTGAATGTTGCCTCAGAAACCCCCAAGGATCAAAATTACAGAGGGAAGTTATATGAGCTATTGTCTTGATAGCCAACAGAGGCAAGAACTGAGTAATAACAAAGTGGAAAAAAAGGAATATTTTTTACTTTTCTCCACCTGCAGTATAAACGATGAAAGCACTGCTTGAAAAGATGCGTTAAATTGGCATTCAAAAGAAGTGCTGCCTGATAGCATTGGTTTCATGGTGTACTGCAGCCAAGACATTCATTTTCCAAACCAAACAACTTGGATTGTAGTCCCCACTCCATCCTGATGACAGAATAGTACATGGAAAAGGTCATAGGCTTAAAACACAGACTTGCTTTGAATTCTAGGTTTGCCACTTAAATTTCTATGTCCTTGGGTAAGTTCCTTGACCTCTTTCAACACTGATCAATGGTATCTCTAAAATGGGAGCAATACCTCCCATAAGCTAGATTATGGAAAGGATGAGATGAAATGATGAATATGTATCACCTAGTATAGTATCTGGGACTGCAGTGGGCATTTGATAAATGTTATCCTAATCATCATCATCACTATCACTCTAATATCAATCCTCTTCCTTCTAATAACTAGATGTATAACCTCAGTCCAAACAGTTGAATTTCTCTGAGTTACTTCTTTTTTTTTTTTTAAGATTTTTTTTTTTATTAGACAGAGAGAGTAGGAACACGAGCAGGGGGAGTGAGAGAGGGAGAAGCAGGCTTCCCACCAAGCAGGGAGCCCAATGCGGGGCTCAATTCCAAGACCCCAGGACCATGACCTAAGCCTAAGGTAGATTCATAATGACTGAGCCACCCGGTATCCCTCTCTGAGTTACTTCTAAGGACTGACTGGGGAGGACCTGGGGCAAATCATTACTCATTAACAGCATCATTTTTCTGTGGGTAGATTGGCAGTGGTAGGGGAGGAAAAGCAGGGAAATGTTCATGAGCAATTATATGAACACAAGCTTCAGGTCTCTGAACCACTTTTCCATTGTTCCCTGGCTGACTACTATACCTCATCCAAGTCACTGCCTATGTACCAGGGCTCTGACAAGTGTCCCAGTGCCAAAAATAAGAACATGAGTGGTCCTAAGCATGAGTTATGCACCATATGTAATTTTGAATGAAAGCTTATACTACACTATAAAATAAATTTCAGAAGTCTTACAAAATTCTGATTTTTCTCAAGACCACTTTGATTTTTCTGAAAAGCCAAATTTCAAAAAGATACCCCTCAATTTTTTCCTTTCTGTTTATTTGGTGAACTGACTTTGCTTATTCCGTAACTGTTTAGTCTGCCTTTAGACAATGACATTCTAAGTTGCAGGTTGTAGGAGCTACTAGTGGAGGGAGTTTCTTTAACCTAAGGGCTCATAGCAAGCCCCTAAGTTTGCTCAACTTTTGGGTGACCCAGGCTATGAGGATTAGAGAGAGGAACAGATGGTGGGACATGGCTCTGAAACATACAAAGATTGCAGACTGGAAGGAATTATCATTTTGCTAATGAAATCTGGAATGACTTAGAAGGCTTGATCCACTCTATGATAAGACTGAATTCTTTAAAAAAGGGGAAAAAAAATGAATTCCTTGGCCCGAGGCCTAATTTATCACTGTGGTTTCCATTCTGTAAAAAACTCTCATTTCCTTGTTAATCAAAGCTACCATTAACTAAGTATTTGGAAAGGAAAATGTAGTAAGTATTAATGACTATCCCCACCTATATTTTTACCTAAGGCTTTTAATCCTTTAAAGTCTTAAATTCCAAAGTTTAAAAAGCACTTTCACTAAGACACTTTCACATGTGATACTCACAATAATTAGGTTAGCCAGGAAGGGACTTTTATCCCCATTTAGAGATGAGGAAACTGAGACTAAGAAAGTTTAAGTGATTTTCCCAGGGTCACAGAGCTTATTAGAATGTAGGCCATCTGGTACCTCATCTATAGCTTTTTTTTGCCATTTCATTTCTCTTAAATTTCCACGCTTAATGTGCCTCTCCCCTCTAAATTTTCTTGCTTCCGAATACTGCAAATATAGTCCTTCAATTGGTGTAGGAGATAGTCATGGAATGATTTCCCTGGGAATAAACTGTTTACCCTTGCTGAATGAACTGAATAACAAGAAAAACAAATATAAGTTTAACTTATTTTATTACCAACGTACTCTTCATAGAGAAGAGCAAGATAGAAAGAGGTGGATATATACATCCAGCCTTGTATTATCCTATCTTGTAGAGTTGTCATTATCTACTCACATGTTTATTTCTCTCTTCAGATCATAAGCAAACTGAAGAGACTTTTTCTTATTATTTCTGTATCCCTAGTCACAAACAGGGCCTGGTACTTCGTAGATCCTTAAAAACTGAACAGTGAATGAGCATTTGGCTCCACAAACATTTGCATTATAAGTTTATATTTGTTAAACTGATTTGCCCATAAAATAATTAATGAACTGCTCTTGCTCAAAAACAGTGAAAAAAGGATTATGGCAAACCTGACACTCAACATTCTTTCAGGTTACATTCTTCAAAGAATAGGTTTGGTACCTATTACATCAAGGACTATCTAAATGTTAGACTAACTGGTTATTTTTTTAAACTTTAATTACCCAAAGTTTTAAACAGAGAAATTTTAAAGTAGTCCATTGTAGGACCATGAAAGCAGAGAGCTGAATTCACAGGTAGCAAGTAACTTCTAAGTCCTGAGTTGAGACGGTCTTGCTAGAATGTAAATCTCTGGAATTTCCGGTGGAAATGTTTAGAAAAGATTCTTTTTCATCTGGATAGACGCAGTATGTGGGAGTGAGTTGAAATGCCAGATTTAAGACTGGTTTGCTAATTCCTTCAGTGGCAGGATTTCAAATGATGGACTGCCATCTTAATGTTTGCTTTAAAGGAAGTGGGCTAACTTGTGAGAGTTTATATGTTAAAGCTAAATCAATCCAGAGAGAATCTACAAATCTGTTTGGTAATCTAGAATGAAACCTGCACATTCTCCAAGCATAATGCTTAGTTCAGATTCTTGTCATCTCTTGCTTACACTATGGCATTAGCCTCGTAACAGGTACCCTGATTTCTAGTTCTTCCCCATAAAATTCATCATTTACTCATCCATTCATTCATTTACACATTTATAAAATAGTTATGTATACCTACTATATGTTGGGCTTTGTGTTAGGAACTAGAAATGAGAAGATGAGTAAGCCAGAGTTTTCTTCTTTCACTAGATGTAGGAGATAGATGTATAAACTTGAAAAGGAAGGCAATATATATGAGGGCTTATTGTGAATTAGTAATTTTACATATGCTGTTTCTTTTCACGCCCACAATGGGATATTACTATTTCCACTCAACATACAGGGAAATTGAGATTCAAACTGGCTATATAATCTGCCAATGGTAGAGTTTGCAAGGGACTGAGTCAGGTTTTATACTTAGGTCTATCTGTTTCTAAAGGGTATGTTCTTTTCACTAAACCAAAGGCTCTCAAATTTTAAAAATATACAAGAATCTCTTTGTTATAGAGGAAACTTGTGAAAACACAGATTCTCTGGTCCATCTGCAGTGATTCTGATTTAGTAGGTCTAGTATAGCAGGTCAAAAATCTGTAGTTGTAACAATTATGTGCTCCATGGACCACACTTTGAAAAGCACTATACCTCAAAAATAAAACAAAATAATAGATAAATTATTACATCAAGGTAAGTACTATCATAAAGATGCCAACAAAGTGATGAGCAAATAGCATAGTCATCTGAATTAGTTCCATAAATTATAAATCTAACCATGTCAACTTCCTGCTGAAAAGAATGATAAAGACTCCACAGCCCATAGTTTAAGGTTCAAATTCTATAGCAGAACACAGAAGTACCTTCAATAGGTGGCCCTAACGCACATTTTCAGCCTCTTCTCTCCTCCTTTCCCTCTACCACCCCCTCCTTCTTGCCTTATTAAATTACTTCTCATTTTCCTCATGTCCCAAGCCATTTCACAATCCCGAGATGTATCACATTTCCACATTTTTAAATGTATTTCCTCCTTAGTCCAAATGATTACTTCCTACTCATTACTCCAAACTCAGTTTATATTATTACAGAAAATGTTTCATAAGTACTTATTAGATGCCAGGTACTAATCTAAGCACTTTACATGTATCAATGGATTTAATTCCACCAAGTAACTACTAACTGAGGAAACTGAGGCACAGAGATTAAGGGATTTTTCTCAATGTTATACAGCTGCTAAGTGGCAGACCTAGGATTTGAATTCAGGCACTATGGCACCATAAACTCTTAATGACTAATTTAGAATTGCCTCTCATGAGATAATGAGCTATTTATTCTCAGGCAAGGACTTTCTTTCAGTTACCCAGGGCCCAATTCAAACCATGTTTCTCTTCAGATTCTTTTAATCTACTCTTATCTCTTAATCTTCTGAATGAACTTCCTTCCATTCCACTTGTATGTGCAATATGTCTCCCTGTTTTGAATCTAATTGTTCTCAAATTGTTTCAGGTACTGAGGTTTCATTTTTAGAGGTAAGTTGCAAGCTCTCTGAGGGTAGAAACTGTGTCTCCCAGTGTAGTCTGGTACATGGCAGGCACTGAAAGAATTTTTGTTGTACTAAAGTGGAGAGCAAGCATTTTACGAGTTAACCTATGTTCAGTGATTAAAGAGAAAGCATATGAATGGGGAATCGGTAGTTCCTCCAAAATGGAATGAGGGAGGGAGGGGGCAGGTATGTTAGTTCCTTTTTTTGACATAAGGCTGTCATCATGAAAGGGCTCTTAGGCTCCATGGTTGGCTCCATGGTTGACTAGTCCTGACTTTCAAAGAGAAATTCTGTAGTTCAGCCACTAAGTATATAGTAATTAGATAGCTACAGCTATACATTTAAATTGGTATTTGGGTTTAAAAGCTATATAGAAGTTTTCACCCCCTTCCCAGATAAGAGAGGTTCACAAACACTTTGGGTTGCTTGCAAAGCTGAATTTTTCTATTGCTCGGCATGAATAAACTAGTTCAGGACTACAAAGTGTGTGTTCTCTGTCTCAGTTACACCTGGAATATATGCAGTGAATAGACTGCATACATTGTATTCTTTGTACTGTAAATACAGTTATTTTAGTTCATCTTTTCCTCAGGGTAAATGCTCTTTACAAAGCTAAAGTAGTAAAATCAAACATATACATACACATATAAGAACTTTATGATAAAGGATTTAAGGAATCATTTTTTCCTAGCAAAAGTATATAAGATAATTAATTTTATTTTATTTTAAAGAATTATTTATTTATTTGAGAGAAAGAGGGTGCACGAGCAGGGGGAGTGGGAGAGGCAGAGGGAGAGAAATCCCCAAGCAGATTCCCTGCTGAGCATGGAGCCCTACTTGGGGCTTGATTCCAGGACACTGAGATCATGACCTGTGCTGAAATCAAGAGCGAGACACCCAAATGACTGAGCCACCCAGGCACCATAGGATAATTTATTTTAAAAGGAAAATGTGTAAATTGGTGCAGCCAATGGAAAACAGTATGGAGGTTTCTCAAAAAATTAAAGACAGAACTACCATACGATTCAGCAATTCCACTTCTAGGTATTTATCTGAAGAAAACAAAATACTAACTCAAAATACATATGTACCCCCATGTTCAGTGCAGCATTGTTTACAATAACCAAGATATAGAAACAACTTAAGTGTCTATTGATGGATGAATGGAAAAAGAAAATGGAATATAAATACACAACAGAATACTACTCAGCCATAAAAAGGAATGAAATCTTGCCATTGTGACAACACTGATAGACCCTGAGGGCATTATGCTAAGTGAAATAAATAAGTCAGACAGAGACAAATACTGTATGATCTCACTTATATGTGTAATCTAAACAAACAAACAAAGCTCATACATACAAGAAAATATTGGTGGTTTGCCAGAGCTTGGGTTGGTTGATATGGGTAAAAGTGGTCAAAAGGTACAAATTTCTAGTTATAAAATAAGTAAGTCATGGGAATATAACATACAGCATAGCAACTATAGTTAATAATACTATACTGTATACATTAAAGTTACTAAGAGAGTAAATCCTGAAAGTTATCATCACAAAAAAATTCTATAATTATGTATGGTGAAGTACATTAACCAGATTTATTGTGGTGATCATTTCACAATATATAGGTACACTGAATCATTATGTTCTACAACTAAAACTAACATAATGTTGTATGTCAATTATATTTCAATTTAAAAAAAGGAAAATGTAATTTAAAAACAAAAGTCTATAATTTCAAATCATATGAAAATCTTTCCCTCAACTCTCATATACCTACTGGATGTCCCATCATATGAGAAATATTTAATTTCAATTAAGAGAAAATAACTTTAAAAGAGGAAAAATAACCACAAAAGGCCTGATTCTGTAAGTGATTTTAGGGAAATTTCTATTAACTTAAATTTCTTCAATAGTAGAACGAAATTAAGATTAAATGATTTCTAAAGTTCCTTTCAGCTCAGCCTAAAGTAGGAATAACAGCAATAGATAACACTTACTTATATACTTCTTACTAAATACTAGGTACTACTATCTGCTTTACGTGTTTTATCTTATTTAATTTTCCAAACATGAGTATTAGGTATCTGATTTAAGATTTTTTTTTTTTAAGTTTACTTGAGAGAGGGAGAGAGGGAGGGAGAGAGCACAAGCAGAGGGAGCAGCCGAAGGAGAAGCATACTCCCCACTGAGCAGGGGGCCTGATTGCAGGGCTTGATCCCAGGACCCTGGGATCATGAAGTACACTTTAAGCAAACTCTTCAGGTATCAGTGATGCTGGCAGCCACTGTACCATCATTTGAGAAAGGCTCGGCTTATATGTGTAATCTAAACAAACTCCACTAAACTCCCACTAAAACTCCAATGGCTGTAGTTTACATTGGTAAAGTTAGTGCAATCCCACCTGCTGTGTATAAAGTAAGATTCCTACCCCACCCCCAATTTGTATCTGGCCTGGGAGAGTCAATTAATGCTCTGTGCCAGTTTCCTTTTCTATAAAACAGGTATAATAATACCTATATGACCTGTGCTGAAACAAGAATTTGTAGAAGGAATGCAAATAACCCTGGTCCAATGGCTAAGAGTAGGGATTCAATAAATGTTAGCTATTACCATAGGCATCCAAATAACATTAGTAATACAATAAAAAAGAACAATAAAAGAACTATAAACTTTTGCTGAAGCCCATTTTTATAGATAATGCTATGGGCTGTTTATTTTCCTTGCTTTTTATTCTATTTTTTAAAGTAAACACACTACAAAATGGATTATTTTTGGTATACAGTTCTATAAATCTTAACACATGTATAGATTCATGTAACCACCACCAAAATAGGATACAGAACAGTTTCATCCCCCCAAAAATCCCTGGTGCTATTTCCTTTGTAGTCATATTATCTTCTGAGTCCCAACTCCTAAAAACCACTGATTGGTTCCCCATTCCTATAGCTTTTATCTTTTCAAAAATATCATACAATGCAACTATATAGCATGTAACCTTTAAAGACTGACTTCTTTTACTAAGCATAACGCCTTTGTAATACATTCAAGTTGCTGTACATAGCAATAGTCTGTTCCTTTTTATTGTAGAGTAGTATTCTACCGTATGGATGTAACACAGTATATTTATCCATTTACCCACTGAAGGTGAATGAAAGGATCAAGAAGGGCATTTGAACTGTTTCCAGGTTTGGCAATTATGAACAGAGATTTTATGAATATTCAGGTATAAGTTTTGGTGTGAACCTAAGTTTTCACTTTTCTAGAGTTAATACCTAGGCCTGAGGTTGCTTGGTTGTGTGTTAAGTGTATGGTCAACTTTCTGAGGGAAGGTCAAACTTTTCTGAGTGGCTGAACCATTTTGTATTCCCATCAGCAAAAGACTAGGAGTTCACATTGTTCTCCATCAGGCATCTTAGTGTTCTCTCTTCTAACTCAAGGGTAATAAGCATCCCTAGTCTATGTCTCCAAAGCTGTGCAAAGCTGTGATGAATATTTTAGTATACAAGCAGTGACTGACTTCAATAAAGCAACACTGCATAGCTGAGAATTCCGAAGGCAAATTCTCTATTAAAATAGTTTTCTCTAGTCTGCTAAAATTTTCTCTAGGATGTTTTCCTATATATGTCCAGACACTGAAACATATATACACAAACACACATATACTGCTAACAGTAACAAAACTTTCTAAGTGTGGAGAATCATTTTTTTTTTTTTTTTGCCTTAACTTTGTTTGGTATACTTTAGGGTAAAAATGGTCTTCAAAGACAAGTATTAATAGGAAATACGATGAATATGGTTATCATTGAATTGAAATATCTAATCTGAAATTAGAATCTTTCTGCCTAATTAACCAAGTAGTCCTCAATTATATTTTAATTATAAAAAGTGTCTCCTTTGGCTGATGAGATAATCTTTCAAAATAGCCATCTATTGTAAAAGCATCCTTTTTTCTTCTAGAAGACACTTCTTCACAAGTCTACCTGCTATAATGTTGCTAAATTTTAAAGTTTCAGTTTAAAAGAATTTTTCCTAGTGAGGCCTTTCTAACTCTGATAGGCAGATTTAACAATCTCCATATACCTCCATCACGGGAATTATATCATTATACTGGAATCCTTTGTTTGCAAGTCACTGAACATCTAAGGACTGTGTCATCCTTACAACCATTAGTGCTTAGCACAGTGTGGGTATGTAGCAGGTCCTTAATAAAAATGTGTTGGTTTAGGGACCAAAGAAATGAATTAATGGTGGTTTACCTGGTGACCATCTATGTATCATCCTTTAAGACATAAATGTTTCCTCCTCTAAGAAATCTTCTTTGTGTCACCTCTGTATCTTGTACTTATTGCCATTGTTATGTTTTCATAGTATACTGCAATTACCTGTTTGCTGGAATGACAGGTAATTAGATATATTGCCCAGTGGGAAAGAAAAATTCACAAGGAATATGCCTGTCTCAAAAGATAAGGATTTGGGTAGTGTGATAATTAAGGCAGGAAAAGATTCTTCTGAGTCTTTTTAAAGGATTTGTCGTAAGAGAGTTTTAGTTAACATTTTCTTTGGAGGCCTGTCAGGTTTATGACCTTGGGAAGGTCTCAATAGCCACTTGAGAACACTTAAGAAAAAGTAGAAGGTTTTAATTTTTATTTGGAGAACACTAAATTTAAAACAATTGTACATAAAAGAAAATACAATAACTAGATATATTCCCCCCCAAACTAGTTAATATTGTATAACTAGAAAAATAAACCTACTTTGTTGGACTCTACTACTACTAAAAACAAAAAGTGGACAGGTTGGGTCAGCCGTTAAACAATGAGTGCCTTTAGAGTAATAAATGTTGACAGCCCAAATCAAAAAAGAATGCATTACTAAGATATCATCAATTGTGCTCTGTCATTACAAGGCAGCTCCACCCAGTCTAAGCTTGTCAAAAAGTGTTACTGTAATCCATGAAGAAGTCTCTACCTCAGGCAAAGGAAGGAAAAAATGTGAAAGGCTGCTTCAGAACAGGTGTGTTGAATTGTAATGCCAATGTTGAGTCATAAATCTCTTTACATTAGTTTCATATATGACAAATTATTAACTTCCACTCTGAGGTGTCAAGCATGGCTGAACAAATCTATCAGCAGGCACTTTAAGAGCAACAAATGTAAATAAATAGGGTGTGGATATAACTTTTTAACAGTGAGCATTATTCCATGCACAAGAGTAGACAGTTATGACAAACTTTCTTATTCTGCTCAAGCAAAAATGGTATTTGGAAATCTAGGAATGTCTGACCTACTCTTCAGGCCAGCCCACTGTGATTCACCTAATCTTGATAAGATCACTGCTTCATTCATTCTACAAATCTTTAGATCTTTTATTATTATTATGTTCAATTAGCCAACCTATAGTACATCATTAGTTTCAGATGTAGTGTTCAACAATTCATTAGTTGTATATAACGCTCAGTGCTCACCCAGTGCTCATTTATCCTACAAATCTTTAATGTAAATGTAACTCAGCTTTACAGGGGATCATGATGTATAAAAAGCATGTAAGTATGTATTCTGGTTTTGACACAGTTACGTGACTTTGGGTAAACTGTTTGTAAGTACTATATGCCTCAGTTTTCTCATCAATAAAATGAGAATAACAACTATTTCACAAGGTTATCATGAAAACCAAAAATGATTATTTGCAGGAAGTATCTAACATAGTGCTTGGCACTAGCAGATATTCAACCCATTCTTTTTCTTTTTTTTCTTTTTATTTCTTTTCAGCATAACAGAATTCATTGTTTATGCACCACACCCAGTGCTCCATGCAATCCGTGCCCTCCTTAATACCCACCACCTGGCTCCCCCAACCTCCCACCACCCGCCCCTTCAAAACCCTCAGGTTGTTTTTCAGAGACCAGAGTCTCTCATGGTTCATCTCCCCCTCCAATTTCCCTCAACTCCCTTCTTCTCTCCATTTCCCCATGTCCTCCGTGTTATTTGTTATGTTCCACAAATAAGTGAAACCATATGATAATTGACTCTCTCTGCTTGACTTATTTCACTCAGCATAGTCTCCTCCAGTCCCGTCCATTTTGCTACAAAAGTTGGGTATTCATCCTTTCTGATGGAGGCATAATACTCCATAGTGTATATGGACCTTTTTAAAAGTACTTTGACTGACATCCTTGCTTCCTTAAGAGGTAAAAGTTTGGAATTCCATACAGAGTAAAAAACTGCTCAGGATTAAAGCTCATGAAAGCAGGGGTGGAATCTTTTCCACTCTGTGTCAGTTCCCAGTAGTTTCCAGCAAGTACTGAGCCCAAGAATTAAAAACTTCTCATGTTGCTAGCCCATAGCAATCTCTCACTTCTCAGCTCAAAAGTACTGAACATCCATGTACGCTGTTAGTGTTTTATTATTAAGGTAAAATATACACATTATACAATTTACTATATTAAGTATACAACAATTTAGTGGCATTAAATATATTCACAGTGTTGTGCAAACCATCACACTATTTCCGTAACTTTCACCACCTCAAACAGAAACTCCATACCCACTAAGCAGTAATTCCCCAACCTGCCTCATAACTCCAGTCTCTAGTAAGCTCTAACATATTTGTTCATATAAATCGGTCTATTCACGATATATAAGTAGAATGATACAATATTTGGCCTTTTGCATCTGGCATTTTTCATTTCAAGGTCTTCAAGGTTCATCCATGCTGCAGTATGTATCAGTAGTTCAGTCCTCATTATAACTGAACAATATTCTCTGTATGGATAGAATACCTTTTTAATCCATTCATCTGATGGTAAGTGTTTCCACTTTTGAGTTACTGTGGATAATGCTACAATGAACAGTTGTGAACAAGTGCCTGAGTTCCTGTTTTCAATTCTTTGGGTATTTACACCTGGAAGTGGATTGCTGGGTAATGTGGTAATTCTATGTTTGGCTTTTTGAGGAACCTCCAAATGGTTTTGCACAGCGTCTGCACCACTTTACATTCCAATCAGCAATGTACAAGGGTTCTACTTTCTCCACATCCTTGGTATGTTTTGATAATAGCCATCCTAGTGGATGTGAAGTGGTATCTCCTTGTGGGTTTGATTTGCATTTCCCTAATGAGTAATAATGTTGAGCACCTTTTTTTTTTTGGTGCTTGTCAACCATTTGAGTATCTTCAGAGAAATGTCTATTCAAGTTCTTTGCCCATTTTTGAATTCTGTTGTTTGCCTTTTGTTGTTCAGTTGTGGGAGTTCTTTGTATACTCTGGATATTAAACCCTTTTCATATATGATTTGCAAGTATCTTCTTCCATTCTGTGGGTTGTCTTTTCACTCTCTCAATAGTGTCCTTTGAAGCACAAAAGTTTTTTTTTTCTTCCAGTTTTTATTTAAATTTCAGTTAGTTAACATATAGTGTAATTGTATGTTACTTTGAAGTATAGAGTTTAGTGATTCATCACTTACATACAACACTCAGTGCTCATCATAAGAAGTGCCCACCTTAATCCCCATCACTGTTTAACCCATTCCCTCTTGCCTGCTTTCCCTCCAGCAACCATCAGTTTGTTCTCTATAGTTAAGAGTCTGTTTCTTTGTTTGCCTCTTACCCCTGCCACCCCTTGCTCATTTGTTTTGTTTCTTAAATTCTACATGAGTGAAATCATATGGTTATTTGTCTTTCTCTGACTCATTTTGCTTAGTATAATACTCTCTTGATCCATCCACATCATTGTAAATGGCAATTTTTCATTCTTTCTTTATGGCTGAGTATTCCATTACATATATGTATATACATACATATATATGTTATATATCTCACATCTTCTTTTTTCCTTTTGAAATCATTTTTTCTTCCAAGTTTTTATTTGAATTCAACTTAGCTAAAATATAGTGTAGTATTGGTTTTGGAAGTAGAATTTAGTTATTTATCACTTACACATAACATCCAGTGCTCATCATAGCAAGTAACCTCCTTAATGCCCAACACCCATTTAGCCCACCTCCTCTCCAGCAACCCTCAAGTTTGTTCTCTACAGTTAAGAGTCTCTTTGAAAACTTTTTTATTTAATTATTTGAGAGAGTTAGAGTGCACGTGTGAGAGAGAGCACACGAGTAGGGGGAGGGGCAGAGGGAGAGAGAGAGAAGCAGACTCCCCACTGAACAGGGAACCTGATGTGGTGCCATCCCCGGACACCAGGATCATGACCTGAGCCAAAGGTAGATGCTTAAATGACTGAGACACCCAGTCATTCCAGTTAAGAGTCTATTATGGTTTGCCTCCCTCTGTTTCTATCTTTTATTTTTCCTTCTCTTCCTCTATATTCATCTGTTTTTTTCCTTAAATTCCATATATGAGTGAAATCATATGGTATTTGTCTTTCTCTGACTCACTTATTTCACTTAGCATAATACACCCTAGTTCCATCCACGTTGTTGCACTAGCAAGATTTCATTCTTTTTGATGACTGAATATTATTCCTGTGTGTGTGTGTGTGTGTGTGTGTGTGTGTATGTGTATACCACATCTTCTTTATCTATTCATCAGTTGATGGACATGTGGGCTTTTTCCATAATTTGGCTATTACTGATAATGAGAGAAGAGAAATAATAACCAACACCACAGAAATACAATTATAAGACAATATTATGAAAAATTATATGGCAACAAACTGGACAACCTGGAAGAAATGGATAAATTCCTAGAGACATATAAACTACCAAAGCTGAAACAGGAAGATAGAAAACTTGAACAGACTAATAACCAGCAAAGAAAGTGAATGAGTAATCAGAAATCTCCCAACAAACAGAAGTCCAGGGTTTGATGGCTTCACAAGGGAATTCTACCAAACTTTTTTTTTTTTAAAGATATATTTATTCATTTGAGAGAAAGAGAGAGAGCAGGCAGTGTCAGGGGTTTAAGGGAGATGGAGTCCCAAGCAGATTCCCTGATGAGTGCAGAGCCCAACCCAGGGCTTGATCTCACTACCCTGAGATCACCACCTGAGCTGAAACCAAGAGTTGGACACTTAACCGACTGCACCACTATCAAACATACATACATCCATTTATTTATTTATTTAAGATTTTATTTGACACAGATTTAAGATTTTATTTTATTTATTTGACACAGAAAGAGACAAAGAGGGGGGAGTGGCAGGTTGATAAGGAGAAGCAGGCTCCCTGTTGAGCAAGGATCCCAGTGAGGGATCAATCCCAGGACCCTGGGATCATGACCTGAGTTGAAGGCAGATGCCTAACTGTCTGAGCCAACTAAGTACCCCACTACCAAACATTTAAAGAAGAGTTAATATTTATTCTTCTCAAACTATTCCAAAAAACAGAAATGGAAGGAAAACTTCCAAACTCATTCTATGGGGCCAGCATTATTCTGATACCAAAACCAAACAAAGACTCCACTAAAAAAAGAGAACTATAGGCCAATATCCCTGATGAATATGGATGCAAAAATTCTCAATAAAATACTAGAAAATCAAATCCAACAGTACATTAAAAGAATCATTCGCCATAATGAGGTGGGATACTTCTGGGCTGCAAGGATGGTTCAATATTTACAGATTAATCAACGTGACACACCACATTAATAAAAGAAAAGAACCTCTTAACAGATGCAGGAAAAGTATTTGACAAAGCACAACATCCATTCATGATAAAAATCAACTAAGCAGGGTGAAAGGGAACATACATCAACATAATAAAGGCTTTATATAAAAAGCCTACAGCTAATATCATCCTCAATGGGGAAAAACTGAGAGTGTTTCCTTTATGGTCAGGAACAGGACAGGGATGTCCACTCTCATCACTTCTATTTAACATGGTACTGGAAGTCCTTAGCCTCAGCAATCAGACAACCAAAGGAAATGAAAGGCATCTAAATTGGCAAGGAATAAATGAAACTTTCACTATTTGCAGATGACATGACACTCCATATAGAAAACCCAAAAGACTCCACCAAAAAACTCTAGAATACATGGATTCAGTAAAGGTGCAAGATACAAAATCAACGTACAGAAACTGTTGCATTTCTATACACCAATACGTTTTTAATTTTTATGACGCCCAACTTACCTATTTATTATTTATGTTATCTGTGCTTTTGGTGTCATATTTAAGAAACCATTGCCAAATCCAAGGTCATGAAGATTTTTCTCTGTGTTGTATTCTAAGAGTTTTGTAGTTTTAGGTCTTAAACTTAGGTCTTTGATCCATTTTGAGTTAATGTTTAAATGGTGCTAGGAAGGATCAACTTCACTCTTTTGTATTTGAGTACCCAGTTTTTCTAGCACCACTTATTGATAAGACTGTTCCTTCCTCATGAATGGTTTTGGTGCCTTTGCTGAAAACCAGCTGTATATTTCTGGCTCCCTTTTCTATTCCATTGCTCTTTATGGCTATCTTTATGCTGTTTTGATAATTGTAGGTTTTTGGTAAATTTTGAAATTGTGAAGTTTGAATCCATAAACTTTGTTTTTCTTTTTCAAGATTGTTTTGGCTATTTAGGGTTTCTTGACACTCCATATCAATTTTAAAATGGGTTTTCTATTTCTGAAAAAAATGCCTTTGGAATTTTGATAAGGATTGCACTGCATCTATGGATAACATTGGATAGTACTGTCATCTAAACATTATTAAATCTTCCAGTCCCATGAACAGGGGAGGTATTCCCCTTTATTTGGGTTTTCTTAATTTATTTCAGCAATATTTTGTAGTTTTCAGTGTACAAGGCTTGGGCTTCTTTGGTTAAATGTATTCCTAAGTATTTTGTTATTCTTGATGTAATTGTTTTATACATTCCTTTTTCAAATCTTCCTGGCTAGTGTATATAAATACAACTGACTGATTTTTAATTTTTATATCCTGTAACTCTGCCAAATGTATTTATCAGCTCTAATGGATTGTGTGGAATCTTTAGGGTTTTAAACATATATTATCTTTGAACAGAGATAATTTCACTTACTCCTTTCCAATCTGGATGCCTTTTATTTTCCTTGCCTAATTGTGTGTGTGTGTGTTTTCCTGACTGGCTAAATTCACTTAGCATAATGTTATCAAGATTTGCCAGATATTGTAGTATCTATCAGAACTTCATTTTTATGGTTGAATAACATTCCACTGTACGTGTATGTCACTTTTTTTTTTTTAACCCCTTTGTTCCTTTATGGACATTTATGTTGTTTCCACCTCTTGGCTATCATGAATAATGTTGCTATAAATCATGCACAGATTTTTTTTTAATTTTAAAATTTTTTTATAAACATATAATGTATTATTAGCCCCGGGGGTACAGGTCTGTGAATCGCCAGGTCATGCATAGATTTTTTAAAATGTTTTCATTTAAATTCCAGTTAGTTAATATATAGTGTAATATTAGTTTCAGGTGTACAATATAGTGATTCAACAATCCACACAACATCTGCCGCCCATCACAACAAGTGCACTCTTTAATCCCCATTACCTATTTAACCAATCCCTTGCCCACCTCCTCTGTGGTAAAACCATCAGTTTGTTCTCTGTAGTTAAGAATCTGTTTCTTGCTTTGCTTCTCTCTCTTTTTCCCTTTGTTCATTTGTTTCATTTCTTAAATTCTACATGTGAGTGAAATCATGCTCTTTGTCTTTCTCTGACAGACTTACTTTGCATAGCATAATACTCTCTAGCTCCATTCATGTTGCAAATGGCAAGATTTCATTCTTTTTTATGGCTGAATAGTAGTCCATTGTATATACACACATTCTACCTCTTTTTTTTTTGAATGAGTATTTTTTTTATTGAGGTGTAATTGACATACAATGTTATATTGGTTTCAGATATAAACACAATAATTCAGTATTTGTGATTATGAAATAATAAATCACTATACACAGTTACAAAATTTGTTTTCTTGTGATGAGAACTTTTAAGATCTACTCTCTTAGCAACATTAAAATATACAAAACAGTATTCAGTTACTGAATACTGTGGTATTCAGTTACCACAGTTACCACACTGTGTATCACATTTTGTGATTTCTTTATGTCATAACTGGAAATTTGTACCTTTTACCATCTTCATCTATTTCCTTCACCCCTCAACACCCACCTCTGGCCATGACTGGTCTATCTGTTCTCTGAGTTTTTTATTTTTTTAAGATTTTTAAAATTAATTAATTAATTTATAGAGCATGTATGGGGTGGGGAGGGGGAAATCTCAAGCAGACTCTCCATGTGTGTGGAGCCCAAGGCAGGGTTTGATCTTACAACCCTGAAATCATGACCTAACCAGAAATCAAGCATCGGATACTTAGCCAATTGAGCCACCCAGGTAGTCTTTTTTTTCTTTAAATAGAGTCCATATATAAGTGAGACCATACAGGATTTGTCTTTCTCTGACTTACTTCACTAAACATAATGTCTTCAAGGTCCATCCATGTCATAGCAATGACAAATTTCCCTTCTACTTTATAGCTAATAATATTCCATTGTTTATGTATATCTAAATGAATTTTTTGAGTGAATGAAAAAAACAGTAAACAAGGTAACAGCAGTAGTTATACCTATTATTCCACTTACAGCAACACTTACCAGTATATATATATTTAGTCACATTTTAAATTTAGTCACATTTTAAATTTAAATAGGTAGGCAATTTGAGGTTCAGAGAAGATTCATGATCAACAACCTATAGTTAATATATTATAGAGCTCAGTTTTTACTCAGATTTGAATCCAATATCCCTGCCATCTGTTTTCAGGTTTGTTCACTAAGCCCTGAGGTTCTTTGGCAGTTCTTTATAAGCTCCCCTCATCATTAAGGGAAGGACAGGCTGGGGGCTCCAGATCCCATATCCCCAATTTCAATCAAGTGTCTGCAGGTATGTTTCCTATATTGGGGCTTCCTGTAAGATTTCATTTGATGAATTTTTAAAAGATGCTGTTTCTAAGAACTACTAAAACAGCCCTGGTTGTATATTGCATTACATAGCACATAGCATATAAATATATATGAATGAGTGATTTACTAGATAGTTATGTCTAAAACCTTTGACCATGGGGTGGCTGGGTGGCTCAGTTGGTTAAGTGTCTGCCTTAGGCTCAGGTCATGATCCCAGGGTCCTGGGATTGAGCTCCGCATTGGACTCCCCGCTAGGCGGGAAGTCTGCTTCTCCCTCTCCCACTCCCTCTGCTTGTGTTTCCTCCCTTGCTGTGTCTCTCTCTGTCAAATAAATAAATAAAATCTTAAAACAAAATAAAAACTTATGATGAGATAAATAATCATTTTTTTCTTTTTTTCTTTCTTTTTTTGTGGATGTTTATTTTGCAAAACTCTCTACTTGGTGCTATGAGATGTATAAAGTTGAATAAAACACACTCCCTTCCTTGAGTACTTATATATGGAATACAAATGTAAAATAAAATGTTAGATATAGGGGTGCCTGGGTGGCTCAGTTAGTTAAGCATCTGTTTTCTCTTCAAGTCATGATACCAGGATCCTAGGACCAAATTCCATGTCAGACTCCCTGTTCAGTGGGCAGTCCCCTTTTCCCTCTCTCTGTGCCCCTCCCTCCAGGCTCATGTGCTCTCTCTCTCTCTCTCTCTCTCTCAGATAAGTGAATAAAATCTTTTAAAAATATGTTAGCTATGGTATTTACATTTTACGATAGATCTCAGGACAATTTAACTTGAATCAGGAAATCTTCATATCCTAAAACACAACCTAAAAGCCAGAAGAATATTTAGAGGATTTTGAAGCTGATATCTCTCTCTCTCTCTCTTTTTTTAGTATGTTATGTTCGTTACCATACAGTACTTCATTAGTTTTTGATGTAGAGTTCCATGATTCATTGTTTGCGTGCAATACCCAGTGCTCCTTGCAATATGTGCCCTCCTTAATACTTATCACTGGGCCAACCCATCTGCCCTTCTCCAAAGAAGAAATATGAATGACCAAAAGACACATGAAAAAAATGTCCAACATCATTAGCCATCAGGGAAATTCAAATCAAAACTACATTGAGATATTACCTTATACCAGTCAGAATGGTAAAAATTAACAAGGCAGGAAACAACAAAAGTTGGAGAGGGTGGAGAAAGGGGAACCCTCTTATACTGTTGGTGGGAATGCAAGTTGGTACAGTTACTTTGGAAAACAGTATGGAGGTTCCTCAAAAAGTTAAAAATAGACCTACCCTATGACCCAGCAATTGCACTACTGGGTATTTACCCCAAAGATACAGATAGAGTGAAAAGAAGGGGCACATGCACCCCAATGTTCATAGCAGCAATGTCCACACTAGCCAAACTGTGGAAAGGGCCGAGATGCCCTTCAACAGATGAATGGATAAAGAAGATGCGGTCCATATATACAACGGAATATTACTCAGCCAATATTACTCAGAAAGGATGAATACCCACCGTTTGCATCGACATGGATGGAACTGGAGGGGATTATGCTAAGTGAAACAAGTCAAGCAGAGACAAACAGTTATATGGTTTCACTTATATGTGGAACATAAGGAATAGCATAGAGGACATTAGGAGAAGGAAGGGAAAAATGAAGGGAGGTGGGGGAAACAGAGGGGGAGATGAACCACGAAAGACTATGGACTCTGGGAAACAAACTGAGAGTTACAGAGGGGAAGGAGGTGGGAGAATGGGTTCTACCACCTCTTTTTTATCCATTCATCAATGGATGGGCACATGTATCCCTTTGAATTAGCATTTTTGTATTCTTTGGGTAAATACCCAGCAGTGGCAATTGCTGGACTATAGGGTAGTTCTATTTTTAACTTTTTGAGGAACCTCTATACTGTTTTCCAGAGTGGGTGCACCTGTTCGCACTCCTACCAACAGTGCAAGAAGGTTCCTCTTTATCCACATCCTTGTCACCACTTTGTTGTTTCTTGTGTTGTTGATTTTAGCCATTCTGACAGGTGTGAGGTGATATCTCATTGTAGTGATGATTTGTATTTCCCTGATGATCAGTGATGATGAGCATCTTCTCATGTGTCTATTGGCTATCTGTTTGTCTTCTTTGGAAAAATGTACATTCATGTCTTCTGCCCATTTTTAAATTGGATTATTCATTCTTGGGGTATTGAGTTTGATAAGTTTTTTTTAATATATTTTGGGTACTAATCCCTTATTGGATATGTCATTTGCAAATATTTTCTTCCATTCCATAAGTTGCTTTTTAGTTTTGTTGATTGTTTTCTTTGCTGTGCAAAAGCTTTTTGTTTTGATAAAGTCCCGATAGTTTATTTTTGCTTTTGTTTCCCTTGCTTCAGAAGACATATCTAGAAAGAAGTTGCTACACATGCACAGATTTTTGTATGGCCATATATTTTCACTTCTCTTAGGTATATAACTATCAGTGAAACTGCTGGATCATATGGTAACTATGTTTAATCATTTGAGGAACTGCCATACTGTTTTCTAAAAAATGAGTTCCATTTTATACTCCCACCAGCAGTCTACGAGGGTTCAGATTTCTTCACTAACACTTGTTATCTTTTGATACCATTAAAATTTGTGTGAGGTAGTATTATCTCATTATGGTTTTGATTTGCATTTGCCTGATCACTATGATGTGGAACATCATTACATGTGCTTATTGGCCACTTGTATATCTCCCGGGGGAAATGTCTTTTCAGATCCTTTGTGGATTTTTAAGTGGGGGTAATTTGTCATTTTATTATTGAGTTGTAAGAATTCTTTATATAGTCTCGATATAAGTCCTTTTCTCAAATACATGATTTGCAAAGATTTTCTTCTAATTTGTGGATTGTCCTTTCACTTTCTGGATGGTATCCTTTGAAGTATAGTTTGTCAATAGTACCAATTCTAGCTCATGTTTTTAAGTCTAACTCAAACTCTGCAACATAATCATTAAACTAAAAACTTCTCTTGTGGGGTGCCTGGGTGGATCAATGGGTTAAAGCCTCTGCCTTCGGCTCAGGTCATGATCCCAGGGTCCTGGGATCGAGCCCCACGTCGGGTTTTCTGCTCAGCAGGGAGCCTGCTTCCTCCTCTCTCTCTGCCTGCCTCTCTGCCTACTTGTGATCTCTGTCTGTCAAATAAATAAACTAAAAAAAAAAAACTTCTCTTGTAATATATTTCTCACTGATAAATAGAATGAACAGTGATGACTACTTCTACCTTGTATACATACAAATAACAACATGCCAAGAAATGATTCTTATTGTGTATATCTTAGTGGTAATCTAACTATAAAGCAGCATAACATGCAGAATGTGGTCATTGTTCCTCCACAAACTGTCCTATTGCCATTGCACGCCACTCAACAGTATAATTTGAGAAAGTACTTTCCCAGGAAATTATTCTATTGTCTTGATGAGTATTTTTTTTTTATTGTTAACTTTGGAGATGGGTTTACAAGTTTCTTGGCAGTAGTGGAATTTGAATTCACTTTTATCTCAAGGAATGCAATTTGTAAACAATTTCTCATCTGTGGTTTGGTCACTTTTCTGCCTTGCACAATAAGACTTTTTTTTTAAGTGGTATTACTTTTTCTCTTGTTCTGAAAAAAGATCTATGATTTAACAAAAAGATAAGTCACTGGTCTTTATTTGATAATGAAACAAAAGCTCTGAAGGCTTCATGCTTTTATGAATAACCTCAGAAACAGTGGCCTTAGTGGTAAATGGATTGTTTCTTCTATACAATCAACTTCCATATATTCACCTCTCAATCAAAAAATTTTTTTTCTTTTCTACAGCAGCTAGTATAAAATCATTACAGAGTCAGCTGTCCTGGCATCTTCTACACTAGCACTGGAGTTCTCTAAATTATGTTTATGTTAATGCTGAATTAGTTTGAACTATGTTATACTGATTTACAATATTTATTATACTATTTTCACCATGACTTTTTGTTTCAATGAACCACATTTCAGCCATGATCAATTTTGGGGAATTAAGAATATAACTAATTTAAGCAAGGAAAAAATGAATGTAAATTTAACAATAACATGTGAATGACATAAAAGTTCAGAAGCCAAAGTAAATTGCCCCAGTTAAATGAATTTGTCTGAACAAAACATCCAATGCAATCTTTCTTGTACATGAGCAGCCTAATAAATTGTAACAGATATGATGAATGAAATGGGATTTGGAGGGATATCACAATTTATTTCACATTTCAAAGTGTGAAATAAATGTTAACAAAATTGATTAAATTGCTTGTCATACCAAACTGCCTGGAATCCTTGGTAAATAGCTAAGTATTATGGTTGTCTAAGAATCACACTGAGAAATACATATGGCTGGCATGTAGCAGGAACCTGAAGAGTGGCTATTGTTATTATCTTCATTATCACTTGTTCTACCTGCCTCATAGCTTGCCCAGGAGAATGCAAAAGCCCTTCTATGTGGCCTATGTCAAGTTCCTACATAGCATGTCTAGCTCACTCTGACAAGGTGCTCCTGAGATTTTAGCTACTTGATTACTTCATAGGATATATTGGAACTGCTATGTTGTAATTTCAATGGCCCTATCTTTCTTGCACACAGCTGTAGTACTTGTGCTTTACACAGTTTCCAGTACATAGGAAATATCAATAAATATTTATGAAATGAATATACAAATCAAGATGAGAGAAATTATTATCTTCTGTGAACTGGGACTAACTATGGAGAAAAAACACTGGACAAAGAATCCTTTTTAAAATATTCATGCATCCAACATAGGAGTAGCTAAATATAGAAAACAAATATTAACAGACCTAAAAGGGAGAAAGAGACAGCAATATAATAATAGTAGGGGACTTTAATACCCCAATTTCATCAAAGGATATATCATCCAGACAGAAAATCAATGAGGAAACATTGAATAAAATGATGGGTTGGACAGATGGACTTAACAAACATATACAGGACATTTTATCCAAAGCAACAGAATACACATTTGTCTCAAGCACACATGGAACACTGTCCAGGATAAACCATATGTTAGGGCACACACAAAAACATCTTAGTAAATTTAAAGACTGAAATCATACCAAGCATCTTTTCCAACCAAAATGGCATGAAACTAAAAATCAATTTCAAGAAGACAACTGGAATATTCACAAATACTGGAGCTTAAACAACATGCTACTGAACAACCAGTGGGTTAAAGAAGAAATCAAAAAATACCTTACGACAAATGAAAATGGAAATACAATGTACCAAAACTTATGGGACACTGCCAACGCAAGTATAAGCAAGAAGCTCATAGTGATAAATGCCTACATCAAGAAACAAGAAAGATCTCAAACAATCTAACTTTACATCTCAAAGAACCAGAAAAGGAACAAGCCCAAAGTCAGCAAAAGCAAAAAATGATAAAGATCAGAGCAGAAAGAAATGGAGGCTAAAAGACAATAGAAAAGATCAGTGTGACTACATTTAACATGGTGAGCACTGAATAGTATAGAATTATTGAATCATTGTTGTACACCTGAAACTAATACATTTCACGTCAATTATATTTCAATAAGAAGAAAAGATCATTGAAACTAAGAGCTGATTTTTTAAAAAAGATAAACAAAATTAAAAAGCCTTTAGCTAGACTGACCAAGAAAAAAAAGAAGAGTCATAAATAAAATCAGAAATAAGAGATGTTCCAATTCATAGAAAGAAACACAAAGGATTGTAAGAGATGACTATGAACCATAACATGCCAGTATGTAAATAAATTAGATCGTTTAAGAAGAAATGGATAAATTCCTTGAAACATACAGCCTAACAAGAATGAATCAGGAACATTTTTTCATGTGTCTGATAGCCATTTGTATGTCTTCACTGGAGAAGTGTCTGTTCATGTCTTCTGCCCATTTTTTGACACGATTATCTGTTTTGTGTGTGTTGAGTTGGAGAAGTTCTTTATAGATCCTGGATATCAACCTTTTGTCTGTACTGTCATTTGCAAATATCTTCTCCAATTCTGTGTGTTGCCTCTTTGTTTTGATGACTGTTTCCTTTGCTGTGCAGAAGCTTTTGATCTTGATGAAGTCCCAAAAGTTCATTTTTGCTTTTGTTTCCTTTGCCTTTGGAGACATATCTTGAAAGAAGTTGCTGTGGCTGATATCGAAGAGATTACTGCTTATGTTCTCCTCTAGGATTCTGATGGATTCCTGTCTCACATTGAAGTCTTTTATCCATTTCAAGTTTATCTTTGTATACGGTGGAAGAGAATGGTCGAGTTTCATTCTTCTACATACAGCTGTCCAATATTCCCAGCACCATTTATTGAAGAGACTGTCTTTTTTCCACTGTATATTTTTTCCTGCTTTGTCGAAGATTATTTGACCATAGAGTTGAGGGGCCATATCTGGGCTCTCTACTCTGTTCCACTGGTCTCTGTGTCTGTTTTTATGCCAGTACCATGCTGTCTTGGTGATCACAGCTTTGTAGTAAAGCTTGAAATCAGGTAACGTGATGCCCCCAGTTTTGTTTTTCTTTTTCAACATTTCCTTAGCAATTTGGGGTCTTTTCTGATTCCATACAAATTTTAGGATTATTTGCTCCAGCTCTTTGAAAAATACCAGTGGAATTTTGATCTGAATGGCATTAAAGGTATAGCTTGCTCTGGGCAGTACAGACGTTTTAACAATGTTTATTCTTCCGATCCAAGAGCATGGAATGGTCTTCCATCTTTTTGTGTCTTCTTCAATTTCTTTCATGAGTGTTCTGTAGTTCCTCGAGTACAGATCCTTTACCTCTTTGGTTAGGTTTATTCCCAGGTATCTTATGGTTCTTGGTGCTATAGTAAATGGAATCGATTCTCTAATTTCCCTTTCTGTATTTTCATTGTTAGTGTATAAGAAAGCAACTGATTTCTGTACAATGACTTTGTAACCTGCCACATTAATGAATTGCTGTATGAATTCTAGTAGTTTGGGGGTAGAGTCTTTTGGGTTTTCCATATAAAGTATCATGTCATCTGCGAAGAGAGAGAGTTTGACTTCTTCATTGCCAATTTGGATACCTTTTATTTCTCTTTGTTGCCTGATTGCTGTTGCTAGGACTTCTAATACTATGTTGAACAAGAGTGGTGAGAGTGGGCATCCTTGTCGTGTTCCTGATCTCAACGGTAAGGCTGTGAGCTTTTTCCCATTGAGGATGATATTTGCTGTGGGTTTTTCATAGATAGATTTTATGAAGTTCAGGAATGTTCCCTCTATCCCTATACTTTGAAGCGTTTTAACCACCTTACACCAGTTAGAATGGCCAAAATTAGCAAGACAGGAAACAATGTGTGTTGGAGAGGATGTAGAGAAAGGGGAACCCTCTTACATACACTGTTGGTGGGAATGCAAGTTGGTGCAGCCACTTTGGAGAACAGTGTGGAGATTCCTTAAGAAATTAAAAATAGAGCTTCCCATGGCCCTGCAATTGCACTACTGGGTATTTACCCCAAAGATACAGATGTAGCGAAAAGAAGGGCCATCTGTACCCCAATGTTTATAGCAGCAATGGCCAGGGTCGCCAAACTGTGGAAAGAACCAAGATGCCCTTCAACAGACGAATGGATAAGGAAAATGTGGTCCATATACACTACGGAGTATTATGCCTCCATCAGAAAGGATGAATACCCAACTTTTGTAGCAACATGGACGGGACTGGAAGAGATTATGCTGAGTGAAATAAGTCAAGCAGAGAGAGTCAATTATCATATGGTTTCACTTATTTGTGGAGCCTAACAAATAGCATGGAGACTAGGAGAGTTAGAGAGGAGAAGGGAGTTGGGGGAAATTGGAAGGGGAGGTGAACCATGAAAGACTATGGACTCTGAAAAACAATTTGAAGGGTTTGAAGGGGCGGGGGGTGGGAGGTTGGGGGACCAGGTGGTGGGTATTATGGAGGGCACGTATTGCATGGAGCACTGGGTGCGGTGCATAAACAATGAATTCTGTTACACTGAAAATAAATAAATAAATAAATAAATAAATAAATAAATATAAATAAATAAAAGAATGAATCAGGAAGAAAGAAAATCTGGAAAGAAGTAATCTTTGCACCTACAATACTGAGGATTCTAAATAAATTGCTGAATGGGTGAACAAAGAAATGAATGGAATAATAAACAGATTAGGAACTAAGTATCATAAACTCTTATTAATCAGAGGTTTCTGGATTACTAATGACTAAAGAAAATAGGACATATGAAAATAACCAAATCTATTTACATGTTAGAAAGTATCTATTGTTTGGAACCAGGCTGTAAGCAAAAACAGATTCTAAATGTTCTGATTCTAAATAAATTCTAAATGTTCTGAATCCAAACAGGCTACTATCATGTAGTGATCTTTGCCAATAAGTGAGACTGTAGCTAAGTACCTCTGTCCCCAAGACTGAACACAGTGCTATATACTTGATAAAGGCTCAGTAAACACTTAAAAAAACAAATACCACTAATGAAAATGTCTGTGAATAAAGCTATAGGCAGTTCTACCAAAATAAGAGGCTCTATAATGTTTACTTCCTGATTATAAATAGAACAACTACTGATATAAAGGTTAGTCCATTCTGTGCCATTAAAGAATGATGCAGAGTATGAATATGTCTGGGCTTGGTTTTATTTAATAAAAACACTGTATAGCATAGGTATCTCTAGTTGCACTAATACAATGGAATCATTAAAGAAATGGATGCAACTGAACCAAAGTTAAGTTTCTATGAATTCGGGCCTAGGAAGTCATCCTCCAAACCTGTTCATGATTTTGATTTTCATTGCAAGCTTAAGATAAAGTGTTACTTGAAATTTTTTTGAAGAGTAAAGGCAAATTCACAATAATGAGGACAGTTTCTTGTCACATATGCAGCGGATACCACAACCATTATGATTTACGCATAGTCCAAAACAAGTCTTTGAACCTAGAAAAGCTTTTCTTAGGAACCCTACTTAAGAAAAGAATGATAACTTTCATGAAGACACTCTAAAAACAAAGAGAAATCCTTACCTCTTGCAGTTAAATTTCAATAAAAATTTCAATTAATGTGGAGCCTTGGATTTTTCCTGTAACCCTCATATTAAATTTTGTGCTCAGTATTAAAGGAATTAAAGTCAATTTCTTTACCAATGAATTATGAGGAACACAAATTAAGATGAAAGAATGAACTGGGGATATGCATGCAAATATTGTGCATTCATATTATTATACAGCATAATCTGTAAATCTAGTACTAATGAGACTCAAGATTTAAATGGCTGAAGAATGTGTTTAGTGAATTATTGCCAATCAATGCCTCTATTCCAGGATAAACGTAATCTTGAAAGGCAACACACCTATTATTACAAATTCCTAAGTAAGTACAGTACTTCATTATTTCAAAATGTCATTGTCAATTTATAGAGTAACAGACAAACATCTTTCCACCATATACCTGATTACCTTTTCTTTAGAGTAAATGAAACACTGACTATTAAGGAAAATTACAAACATCATTTTTCCAGCAATAAAAGAAACCTAATGTGTGTAAAACTCTAAACTAATTACAGCACTCTAAATTTTCATATTTGTTAGTATGGACACATCAGGTTTTATAACACTGCAATCAAGAATTATTCTTTTTTCAAGTAACATTATTTCATGCGAATTCTTCTAAATACTAATTTATTCAATCACTTAATAAACATTCACTGAGTACCTACTTTGTCCTAGGTACACTCTTAGGGGATACAGTTATAAATGTGAATATGATACAACTCTGGCTCTTAAACTCATAGTCTAACACAAGAAAGAGACAAGAAAATAAGGTAAAATATAATAGTTCTACCTTATATTAAAATTGTCTACATGTTTTCCACTTGCAATAGCTAATGGGTATTATAATGAAAACACTCACTATAGCTGGAAGCTTTTCTTCATTGCTCAGAAATCAAACTTTCCCTACTTGTCTATGAAAAATTTTTTTCAAATAAAAATATTAAGAAGGACAACTTAAGAAATACCTGTGAATTGAGCATTTCAAATTAACAAATGCTAACATGTGTTTCATATTTTACCTTCAGGCTATTTTCCAAATACAGAAATTTTTTGACTGATAAGGCACTAATAATTACTTAGGATTATTATTGGTCCCACTAGTCGTGTGATCTTGGGTAAATTAACTTAACCCTTTTGATTCTCAATTTTCTCACCTGAAAAGTGGAGATAATAGTACCAATCTGTGCTAGACTATGGATTGACCCTCAGTATCCTTGCTCCACCTAGTTTTTTGCCCAGGGAGGTTCTCTGGCCTTTCAACTTCTGGTTGGGTTAGGTAAGTAGTATTAGCAGAGGATCAGAGTATGGAAAGAAAGTAAAGCTATTTTCTGGTTTCCTCCCTAACAGGTCACCAAGTGCTGGGTATATCCTTCTATCAGATATAGTCCTCTCGATAGGAGAGGACTTTCGGCCTACATGTGGTAATGGTTCCCTTTAGCCCTCGAGTTGGTACCATTCATTGGTGACTTCCATAAACCCTGCCCTTACCTTTAAAAACAGTTCTCTTATTAAACTGTTCTCAAATAACCCAGTTTGAAAGTGCCATGTGTTTTCTGCCAGAACTCTGTGTGACTCATAAACAACCTCAGGGGTTGTTTTGGGATTACATGAGATACTATATGTAAAGTGCTTAGCTCAGTGCTTAGCAGATTATAAATATTCAGTAAATGTTGACTACTATTTTCATGATCAATATTGCTGTTATTATTTTATTTGAGTATCCATACTCATACCATCTATACCAACCAAATTTATTCAGGAGACAGAAATTCAGAATTCTGGAGATCTTTTACTAATTCTTGTAGTGCTTCAAAAATGTAAATTGTGTTTATTTCTAATCAACCTCAATATTTAAAAAAGAGTAAGAGGATGCACAGGATTTCCTAGACTGCCGTTTCTTTTGTAAATATGCTTCAGAATTCATTTCCTACAAATTGACCTTCTGCCACCACTCCAAATCTAGCAAGTATAAATGTCCATAAAGTTAAATAAATTGTTGGGTCTTGGGGTCATGAAAAGAATGGACTGAATGATAAACTCAATGGCATAAAGTCCTTGGTTAATCTGGAAATGCATCTTCATCATCCTTATTTATCATCATGACATAGGCAAGTATCTTTCATTTGACAAATTATTTCATCAAAATCCTATTAAAGGTCTACTTAACCTTTCATCTTACCTCATCCTTTATATCTTCCTGTTGTTGGGCAGTGAAGATCTCCATTGCAGCCATGAGTCTCATCATTAACTCATCCACTGTTGTGTTACCTAGCAACACATAGAGATTGCCAAACTTTACAATAGTAAAGTTATTATAAAATGGAAAGTCATTCTAGAATTAATCATTAAGGAACAACTACAGTCTAATAAAAATGACAGACTACTATACTAATATCTAGTTGAAATACTTCCATTTTTCATTGAAAAGTTTCATATGTTCACTGTGAAAGAGTAAAGCAGTATACAGGCAGTTGAAATTTCAAATACAGTAGATTTGAAGGAACCATCTGTTAATAAGAGTTTCAGCTCTATGAAGAAGAATATTCGAGAAATGAGAATCAAAAGTTCTTTAAAGTTATAGAAACATATCTACTTAAAAATACTAGCAGCAACTACCATTTATTTATATGCCAGTAGTTAGGCTTAGCATTTTATATATATTATCCCACTTAATCTATGCAACAATTCTTTGAAGGTATCATTAGGATTTTGACTTTAGAGAAGGAAAATGAGGCTTTGAGAGTTGGAGTAGCCTGTACAATCAAGGTCAGGCTGATTAAATGGTAGGATGAGAATTTGAAACCAAGTGAGTCTAACTTATTAAGAGTCTTTTTGCCACCTCAATACACTATTTAGAATTATCTCCTATCATTAAAAATTCTTTGGTGAAGCAGAGAGTAATTCATTTTCTGAAAAAAACTGAGTTCTTTTTTTTTTGCCCAGTTGGCATTTTTCACTTTCAGCTGCTTTCAAATGACTATACTATAAACTTTATGAGTATTTAAGTTTTAATTTTAATTCCAGTTAGTTACCACACAATGTTATATTAGTTTTATGGGAGTATTAAAATGTTTGACTTTCCTTAACACTATTTTATTCCCTGCCCAAGGCCATAACAAACATATAGCAGAAATATGCCATTTCCTGAGAGCACTCTCCTATTGCTTGCTTTGGATACATCTACAACAGAGAAATCTATAGAGATATATAAAGGTATAGCAATTCTTCTCTTCCTTCAAAACTACAAAGAACCTATCTTTCTCCAGGGCCTGAGGTCTTTCTGTCCCATTAATGAAATAGGTCAACAAGTAGCAAGCATCCTTGTTGGTGTTATTCTGGAGTATGACTAACATGGTCTTTTTCCCCCCCTTTTTTAAAGAAGATTTCATTTATTTATTTGACAGAGAGAGACACAGAGAGAGAGGGAACATAAGCAAGAGGAGTGGGAGGGGGGAAAGCAGGCTTCCTGCTGATCAGGGAGCCCAATGTGGGGCTTGATTCCAGGATCCTGGGATCATGACCTGAGTCGAAGGCAGATGCTTAACCAACTGAGCACCCAGGTGCCCCTAGCATGGTCTTTCAGTGGTCTGTTTCTCAACTTTTCTTTTGACCATTGGCAGCACGTTAGGGAGCGTGTGTGGTCCTCAACAAAGAAAATTTAGTCACATCAGTATCACTCTCTCAATACATGAGCTAGAGAACAAATATTACCTTGGTGTGATATCATGGTACTTAGAAAGCACCACTGGTTTTGTAGTCATAGTTCTAATTCTAGTTCTGCCACTTATAAACTATATGATCTAATATCTAGAAACTGCCTAGCATGTGACAAGGGCTTAATAGATATCCACTTAGTAAATGAATAAATAAGTGGATGAGTGACTGACTATAGCTCCTTAAAAATCAATTCCCTTATCAGTAAAATGAAGATAATACTACCCCTGTATATAGTACACATAAGCAGTGGTAGTTATTGTGAATAGATATAACAAATGCAAAAAGCTTAGGGGTACCTTCAACGTAGATTTGGATACTGGGCAAATCTTTGAGTTTCCCTTTCTTATTTGCAAACTGTAGTGACTAACACTCAGAGCATGGGATATGAATTCCTTATGGAGGGTACTAGAAATGTGGTTACATACTGGCCATTCGTTTTCAGGCTTAAGCCACAGCTTATCAATTATGCTTCAGCGCTAACGGTAAGGACTCACTACCAAACTGGACAAGACAGAGAAAAGGTACCAGTTAATACAGTTCCAGACAAGTTTTTTCTTTATAACCTACTGTAGTGGTTTTCAAACTTCTGTTTTCAAAACTTGTTTACACCGTTAACAACTACTGAGATTCTCAAATAAGTTTTATGTGGGTTATTTTTATCAACATTTACTGTGTTAGAAATTGAAGGTGAAATACTTAAAACATATTTATCAGTTCATTAAAAGTAACAATAAACCCATTACATGTTGATATAAATAACAGATTTTTATGATAAATGGCTCTATGTTCCAAGGGAAAAAGTTTAGTGAGAAGAACAGTATTGTTTTAACATTTTTGCAAATGTTTTTAATGTCTGGCTTAATAGAACATAACCAGATTCTCAAATCTACTTCTATATTAAACCAATTACATTATGTTGTCTTATGTCTTAGTTGAAATTTATGAAGCAAATCTGGCCTCACATAGATATACAGTTGAAAACGGGAGGAGTATTTTTATTTATTTATTTGTTTGTTTGTTTTAAGATTTTATTTATTTGAGAGAGAGAGAGAGAAAGAGGTCAGTAGGAGAAGCAGACTTCTGCTGAGCAGGGAGCCCGATGTGGGACTCGATCCCAGGACTCCAGGATCATGACCTGAGCCGAAGGCAGTTGCCTAACTAACTGAGTCACCCAAGCACCCGGAAGAGTATTTTAATAAATAATTGTAAATAGTCTTTGATACACCCAAACTGACAAAAGGAAATTTCTTCAAGCATGTGAGAAATTTGAAACCATTAATGAACTTCTTATACTTTGTTGTATTAAGATCCACTGACCTATCTCGCTCTTTGAATGGATCTTCTACCTATGTGTGATTTTAAAATATCATGCCCTGGTCATGTGCAAAATATTGATTTACTGACTTATGCATTTATCTTTAATGTTATATGAGCTGATGTCATCAGAAAATTATTTAAGCTGTCAATCCCATGGTGGAGGATCTAACATTTTGCTTAAAAGCTCAAATTTTATCATCAGCAAAAAGTACTGTCAGTTCACTTTTCTTGGAGTGATAGACTCACTTTGCTCATTCTAGAGAAAAGGTTCAATAAATACCCAGGCTATCTAAATATAGTTTGTTCATCAGTTATTTCCAAGTAAAAATGATGTTCTGTAAGAAAAAAATGACTAATAGTTCAGCTCAAGCAACCACACAAGTGCTCTTCTTTGAGACTACCTTTGTACTCTGAAATGCAGCAGAAATACATTTTCTATACCTCTAGTTGTATCACACAAACTATAAAAAGGGTTAAAATTTAATAAAAAAGTTTTTAATTGCACATAAGGGAGGTAAAGAATATGACTACTACTATAGTTTTGGTCATGACCTTGGTTTCGTGTGAAGGTGCCAGCAGTTTTACACAACACTGGTTTTGTGTGCCACCAGTGCAAATATCAACACAATAAAAAAAAAAGGCAAAAAGGAAAAGTCTTTTTACTGTAATGAAAATAATTTGACCTCAGAGATCCACTGAAAGGGTCTAGAGGACCTCCAGAACCATGGACCATATTTTAAGAACCACTATCATAATATTGCCTGACAGGGAAAACAGGAATGAAATATTATTTTCATTATCCATTTACAGTATGCAATTCATTACCTCCGCAGATCTTCTTTAGCATTGTTTATGAAACTCAATGGTCTAGTTACAGAGCAAACATAAAATACCAGAGGTTTTGAGTTTTTTTTTTTTTAAGATTTTATTTATTTATTTGACAGAGAGAAATCACAAGTAGGCAGAGAGGCAGGCAGAGAGAGAGGAGGAAGCAGGCTCCCTGCTGAGCAGAAAGCCCGATGTGGGGCTCCATCCCAGGACCCTGAGATTATGACCTGAGCCGAAGGCAGCAGCTTAACCCACTGAGCCACCCAGGCGCCCGGTTTTGAGTTTTAAAGGCACCAGAATTTATATCACACACCCCATCATATTATCTGCTATAGAACTTCAGACTTAAATAGGGGTAAAAATAAAGTATCTCAAACACAAGCTTTAGTTGGGGCACTTGAAACAACTTTTCCCTTGGGGCATAAAAAAGATATATTGTTTTCAATTTAAGCTGTGATATAAATAAGGTAGTATTTTATAATAATCCTTGGGGTTTATAAGTAACAGTAAAAAAAAATCATTCACTTTTTTTTGGTAGAGAATATGCAATGCGATTAAATTCATAGGCATCCTATAGCGTCAAGCCTTAGCGCTGCATCCTAGAAACAGATTCATACAATTAAGGGGAAACAACTACCACTGTGTGAACAATTAATTTGCCATATCCAGTCACTAGCTTTTCTAGATAACTAAAGCATTTCTTTCAACTAATCAACATTACAGCAAGAAATCAAAACATGTATAAGAAATGTCATATTTGACAACTGACTATGACTTGATTGCTAGTTTAGAGAACTTAGCAATTATGAACATTTAACATGATTATGCTGGGTCCAAAGGGTTGTGCAACTTTATTAAGAAATTTCTGTTAGATTTTTATGCAGCATATTTCATTTTTCATAGATCCTATACTTTTTGAAGATGCTCTTCTTTAGTATATTCTATGTTTGAAAATACAAAGATGTTCACCCATACAGAGAGTTACAGTCAACTTTGATGGTAAATATTATAAGGTTATCACATACACAAGAAGATACTCTACTCCCCTTGTGACATGTACTTTACCTTGTATCACATTTAACACTTCATTAGATGATCGCTTTCCCATAATAATCAGAAAAAGTGGAAACTGATCTGTTTTTTGAGTCCGAATGGTTTGTGCAACAACACTGCCAAAATGTCTATTGCACATTGTCAGAAATCTAAAATGAGACAAAAGCCAAAGTAAATATCATTTCAGACTTTAATAAATTTACTAGTATCCTAACAAAAAACTCACTAGGTACTTTACTAATTATGTTAGTAATTAGATAGCCTGTCTGATATCAATATATAAAAGCTTGCTATATTGAGTTTTCAACTACATCTTAAATGATATAGAAATGACTATCGTATAGAAAAGCAGGAAGCACACCCTAAATGCTGTCTGGGGCTGACAGCACAGGATTCTTAGTCTTAAACAACACTGCGAACTATACTGACCTAGACTATGAGAAAAACAAACAAACTGAATTTTAAGAGGAAAAAATTTCTTAAATAGGACAAATATTGTATGGTACAAAGTTAAATTAGACTAGTATCCTAGTCTAAACAGGATTTAGCAACATTTTCACAAGTCTTTAGAATCAAGAATTGTACTTTAGAATTGTGTTTTCTCCAGTAGTAGCAGGTCTTCTGGTTTCATACTTACCATGGGATAAAAATAATAATTCTAAGCTTTTGACCAAAAAAAGCCCAGAGATATTAGCATACTGAAGTCTAGCATTAGTATTCTTAACACGATCTGGAATAAATGAAAAAACTGATAAAGCTTTTCTCTTCTATTAGAGGACTGTTTGAAATTAGCATTTCTTTCAAGAGAAAAGGGTAGCTTATGATATGTTTTCAGATCTGATGGTAAAAAGTAAATGTCATAATAATAATGAATTATGAAAGACCAAATGCAAATATAGAATGCTTTAATAAGATCCAATTTAATAAAGTCTGTAAAAATAATGGACTTTTAATAACACAGGTCACAAAAGGCAAAACAGTGGAAATTCTGGGGACTAGCCACTGGTACTGGCTTATTAATTCTTAATTATGTTCATGAAAGGCAACTTAAATCATGTGTTTTTTTATGCCTTATGATAATATTTTAGGTAACAACTACTCTGAAATGTATGTTCTAGCTGATGAGCAAAATCCTGTTGTCACATGCATTAGAAGGTAAATCTATTTGAAAAGACAAACGGCATTAAAATGTCATGTGCTCAGATTCATTTGATAACCAAATTCAAAACAGAATCGAACCTCTTAATTTTTAAAGCCAACATATCTCTTGTCTATAGAAATTCATTCTAGAAATTTAGGCTGAATCCTCCACAAAACCTGTGCTGTGACTATATAAAGTAGACCATGTTAAGGGCCACTAGATCTGTCAGCAAGAGTGTCAAGACAAGTTAGCACCACCGCAATAAGTTCATTGGGAGGCAGTTTCATATTTACATTTAGAGCAGCAATAACCAGACCTCATGGCAATTTGAAAGGACATGGCCCTAAGAAATCCATTGTTGGCCATGAAATATCAGTGCTCCCGTGAAAATTCAGATCTTCACATTCCAGAACTATTACATGATAAAAGGTGCTCAAGCAGCCTAAGCCTCTGGTACCAAATTTCACATCCATATAGCTTTAATTCATCAAAGAGATGTGTAGATCAGGACACTAGAAAGTTAGGATCTCATTTTTCTTCTTGCTCTTACGAAAATACTTGAAGTCAATCTTGATCCTGATTTGATCACTGTCAACCTCTGAATTTAAAGATGTAAAAAACAGTTGGAATGTCATTCCATACCAAAGGGAGAAAATAAGTCCTTGTTGATTTCACACCAATGGATTAAGTGGCTATCACACAGTAGATGCCCATCATAGCACTAGCCTTACAAATGATATTAAATACTACCTAAACAGGATATACCCAAAAAAGGAAAAGAGAAGAAGAAGCCAGGAAGGAAGGAAGGAGAGAAAAGGAAAGAAAGAGAAGACAGGCAGGCAGGCAGACTGGCTAGCTTAGTGGTTTAAAGAATTCAATTTCAATATAATTTTGCCTGGAAATTGTGTACTTCCCAAATTGTCTTTTTATGAAAATGAGCTAGAAGGGAAAATAATTATGAAAATATAGGTATCTTATGGGTTTGAATTAATATACAACACAAATTTCAAAACTTCACAAAACATATTCAAGACAGATATAGCCTTCAAAGGCACATTAGCTGTTCAATTAACTATAAAAAACAACAAAGTGATCAGTTTTTTACCAGGTATTGGCAAATCATTCTAATGTTTTAGAAGTAGTTGAGAAATATACAGGGATCCCACAGCCAGTTGATGCTTTCTAGTGGCCTTAACTAATAATTTGTTCTAATCAAAGAGAGACTTTGTTAAAATTTTAATTAATCTAATTAACTTCCTAAGATCTGAATCATGTTTACTTTCAGATTTTCAAATTATAATCGCTGAGAGCCTGGGCCAATGGACAGCCCCAAATTACAAAATTCCTACTAATCAGTTCCTTCCAATATAATTTACAAGAACTTCACAAAACAGATATCAAATCTTTCTCATCGCTGGAGGACTCTGCTTCTTCCTCTCAACATCATTCACAAAGTTAACATTCACAGCACACTACCAGCTGCAAAAATCCAGTTCAAAACATTAGCACAAAAACACACAGGGGAAAAACTAATTGTTTCAAGAGAAAAAATGTGGAAAAAAAAAAAAGAGAAAAAATGTGGTTCTCATAACTGCGGCATTTTTTTCCTTTTTAAGAGAGAAAAGTGTGCTGGTGCATCTATTGGCAGCACCAAACTTGTCAGCCTAACTTATAATGGTGTTCATGAGTCAGTTGTCTTGAAGGGATAAATGGTTTCTACAGCAACTAGATTCCTGAAATCTCAAAACCAAAAGAGGAAGCAATGGCAACTGTTCTGTGTCAAGGAGAAATGGCTTTGTTTTTTAATTTTAAAGGACTTAAATAAATGAAACAACCTACTCATCATATACCTATTTGAGGAGAGGGAATAAGTTGCCAAATCAACCCCCAAAACCAAAAGCTAAAATGATAAATCTGAAAAGACAAAGAACAAACGCCCTCACTAAGAGGGTAAAATAAAGGCGGGAGGAAAGGGTGTAGAGAGGAAGGGGAAGAAGAATGAAGGTTGAGAAAATGAATGAAAAGAAAAATGGTTAATCACAAATCAGGTATAATAAAGCAACTCATTGGTTCCTGGGGGCTGGGTGGTGGTAGTGGTGGTGGTGGTCTTAGTGAGTGAAAAGTCTCAAACTTCTGCCTTGCTGAAGAAACAAAATATAATTAGTAGCTCATATTCACTAGTTCTTGTTATTAGAAATCTAAAATTAGAAAGATACAATCATCTTTTAATCTTAAGTTTGGGAAGAAAAATAAGCAGAACATCTAACGGCTAGCATGTATTAATCATTAGTAAAATTTCAGTCTCTGAAGCATAGATCTTTTCTATCTTGCTAATGGAAACCAGGATTACTAATAAGTCAGATATGAGAAAACGTAATCTCATTTTAATTCAAAACAGGATATAGTTTAGTTTCTTTCAAAGTCATAATTAAACAAGTCACTGATTTTTACTAAGTTATACTCTAACATAAAATATATACTAAAAAAAACAGCAAATTAGGGGGAGAGTAATGAAATTCTGCAAACATTTACCACCTGCAATATACCAAGTAATGTAAAAGGAGTGCTCTGATAAAAAATGGAAGCCAAAAACTTGCTAATGACTCTGTGTGAGGTTTCCTGATTATAACTTTTCAATATGACCTCCAAAGGACCCTTAGATGTAAAATGGGAATAACACTTACTTTTAAAACACGTATTCTTGTAAGATACAAAAAATTTGCTCAGAATTATGCTCAAATTATGCCCTTAACATTGGTAGCTATTTTATTATTAACTGCATAATGATATTTAACATTTTTATCACAACTACTTTCAGGATTAAAATGACAGCTTATATCTATGGGCCAACACTGAAAGATACTTTGCATAATAAGAACTGTTGACTAAAAAAAATAATCATTGGTTTTATTTTCATTTAGAGAATGTAACAGTAAGTATTAATATTTGGAAAATAAGAAAATACATGATGCTGCAGCTGTGTGATACTACAAAACTTTACATGTTTGAAAGTGGGTATTATAGGCACAATACAGTTAAATGGCTAAATGCAATCAGAATCTGCTTTTCGAAACTTACTCATCTTTAATGAAAGAAAAATGAAATAAAAAAGTGGATACAGAACTAAAATAACTATTTTTTAATTAAGAAGGCTCTTTCCTTTAAAACAGACCAAACTTGCAGTTTTTGCTATAGTAATAATCCTCATTACTTACACATATTCATTCATGTGTCAAGGGTTTTACTTTTTCTTCATCATCAGTAGAAAAACCAGATGTAAGATACAGAAAGGACCCTAGAGATCACCTGCCTATTTAGCCAACACACAATTCTCTTTTCTTCCTCTTTTCCCTTTAATAGGAAAATTAAAGCCAAGGTTCTTTAATATATGAAGTGAGAGTTAGCAAGTTACTAGCACTGCCAAGCATACCAAAATCAGGTGAGCCAATGAATTTTGTCTCCTAGCACATCATTTCTGCAAGATGCAATGCCTATCCAATTGCTCATTTCTGGAGTTCCCATTGGGAATGACCTTCAGCATCCCTGGCATATACCTCTTTGTCCTTTGAGGGTGGCTTTGATTTTTGGAAATAGTCTTACATCTGCTCAAAACTGCGTTAGTAAACAAGGTACGTGACTAAGTTGGGGAGACACTGACTATGTAGTCAGTGATCTTCAAACTTTAAAGGCTTAGGAATTACCTAGGTAGTTAAAAAAATTTTTTTTTCAGGATTAATTAATTTATTTTGAGAGAGAGTATGCCAATGCATGAGTGGGAAGGGGAGAGGGAGAGAGAGACAGAATCTGAAACAGACTCCACGCTGAGTGCAGAGCCCAACAGGGGTGCTATCTCATGGACCCTGAGATCATGAGCTGAATCAAACCAAGAGTTGGTTGCTTAACCCAATGCACCACCCAGGTGCCCCTAGGAGTTTATTCAAAAGGGAAAGTTCCTCCGCCCCATCCCTCAAAGATTCTGATTCAGAAGATCCAGGGAAAGGCCCAGGAAACTGCCTGTTTTAATAAGCTGCCAACCTACCCATGTGATTTTGATATAGGTGATTAATGGACGACACTGAGAAATACTGCTTTCAGGACACAGGACTGCTTTCCTTGTGAGGCTTTAAGCTATCTCAATCCAGTTCTTTAAGAAGTTGTCCCCAAAATGTTTTGGGCAATGGCAGCTTCAGGGGAGCATGAAGCTAGTCTCCTGAGGTGATAACCACAGTGAAGATGTTAATTCTCACTTGCTTCATTTGTGTAGGTGAGCTGCAATATCTCTGTGAGACAAATAAAAATATACCTCTAAAGCCTGTGAGCTATAGTTGATAGAGGAAAACAGAGCAGGGAAGGGGAGGCTGCAACATAAAATAGGGAACATCTCACTGAAACGTTGGTATTTGGTTAAAGACTCAAAGCGGTGGAGGAAGTGAAACACAAATCTCTGGGAAGCAAATTCCAGGCAGAAAGAACAGCAAATACCAAAACCTTGAAGTTGGAGAGTATCTGGTGTATTTTAAAGGTAAAAAGGTTACCATAGCTAGAGCAGAGTGAAGCATAAAAGATAAAGCTGATAATTTTGACTATCTCTATATGGTAAAAAACAGCTTAACAAGACCAAAAAATAAAAGATAAACGGTAAAAATTCTGAATTTAAAAGCACAGAAAAAGGGTTAATTTTCCTAATATAGAGAAAACTATTATACAACAATAAGGAAAAGATCAACAAACATATATATGAAGATAGCTCCCAGAAATGGAAATAGTAGTGGCTCATAAACATGTGAAAAGATACTCAAAATAACTCATAACGAATTAACTTCTAATGCAAGCTACACTAAGAGGGCTCAGTCACTGGAGCGTGCAACTCTTAATCCTGGGGTTATGAGTTCCAGCCCTACAATGGGTGTAGAGATTGCTTAATAAATAAATAAACTTAAAAAAGATAAAGCTACACTAAGAAACTATATTTCATCCGTCAAATTAATAAAGCAAGGCTATACGGAAATAGGCGCTATTGTACACCGTTGGAGTGAAATTGGTACTAACTCCCTTGTGGGCAATTTGTCAGTATCTATGAAAATTAATAGCACACACATAACCTTTTTTTCCTCCCAAATTCTTAAGGAAGATTTTATTTATTTATTTGAGAGAAACAGCACCCACAAGTAGGGGGAGCAGCAGAGGGAGAGAGAGAAACAGACTCCCCGCTGCGCAGTGAGCCAGATGCGGGACTCAATACCAGGACCTGGGGATCATGACCCGAGGCAAAGAAGATGCTTAATCAAATGAGCCATCCAGGTGTCCCTTTCTTCCAAGTTTTTATTTAAATTCCAGTTAACATACAGTGTAATACTAGTTTCAGGTATAGGATTTAGTGATTCATTCATTACTTACATACACCACCCAGGGCTTCCTCCTTAATACCCATTATCCATTTAACCCATTCCTCACGAACCTCCTCTCTACCCACTCCTAGTTTGCTCTCTACAGTTAAGAGTCTGTTTTATGGTTTGCCTCTCTCTTTCTCCCCTGTTATATTCATCTGTTAAAGAGTGCACACATACTCTTAATCTAGCACTCTTAAATCTGGGAATTTAGTCTAGATATATCTTCATGTGGGAAATCATCTATGCGTGCTGTTACTACTGATTTATAATAACAGAACACTGATGTCCATTTGTAGGATCTTATTAAATAAACTATAGTCTCTTATGGAATTTAAAGGGATAATATTTAGCCACAAACAGAAAGAGTTCTTTACAAACTGATATGGAAAATCCTTAAAATATAATGTTAGTGGAAAAAACAGGGTATTGAATAGTTTTTACCATTTGTGTAAAACTGGGAAAAAGTAAGTATATATTAGCTTGTTTATACATAAAATAATCTCTGGATGGATAAATAAGAAACTTAAAAAATGCTTCAGGGAAGGGTAACTTAGAGACAGGGTTAAGTACGAGACTTTTTATGCCTTTTGAGTTTTGATTAATATGAATATATTAGCCAGTCATGAAATAAACATCAAATTTGAAAGACAGTAAGTCCCTTACAAAAATAAAGAAAAATTGCATGGAATATCAATTCCATAAACTTTTTAAAAATTTAAATTCAATTAACATATGGCATATTATTAGTTTCAGAGGTAGGGTTCAGTGATTCATCAGTTGTATATAACACCATGCCTTCTTTAATGCCCATCACCTAGTTACCCCATCCCCCACACCCCGCTCCCCTCCAGCAACCCTCAGTTTGTTTCCTATGGTTAAGGGTCTCCCTCTCTGATTATGTCTTTATTTTTCCCTCCCTTTCCTATGCTCCTCTGTTTTGTTTCTTAAATTCCACATATGAGTGAAATCACATGATAATTGTCTTTCTCTGATTGGCTTATTTTGCTTAGCATAATACCTCTAGTTCCACTCACATCATTACAAATGGCAAGATTTCTTTTTTGGAAGGCTGAGTAATATTCCATTGTATATATACACCACATCTTCTTTATCCATTCATCTGTCAATAGACATCATGACTCTTTTTCCATAGTTTGGCTATTGTGGACATTGCTGCTTAAAGACTGGGATGCAGATGCCTCTTCAGATCATGACATTTGTGTCTTTTGGGTATATAGCTTGTAATGCAATTGCTGAGTCATAGTGTAGCTCTATTTTTAGCTTATTGAAGCTCCATACTGTTTTCCAGAGTGGCTATACCTGCTTGCATTCCCACCAGCAGTATAAGAGGGTTCCCCTTTCGCCACAACCTCTCCAACATTTGTTGTTTCTGGTCGTGCCATTTTAGCCATTCTGACTGGTGTGAGGTAGCATCTCATTGCAGTTTTGATTTGTATTTCCCTGATGCTGAGTGATATTAAAGAATTTTTTTCATGTGTCTATTGACCATTTGTAGGTCTCCTTCAGAAAAATATCTGTTCATGTCTTCTGCTCTTTTCTTGACTGGATTATTTGTTTCTTTGGGTGTTGAGTTTGATAAGTTCTTTATAGATTTTAGATACTAAGCCTTTAAATAAAACATTTGCAAATATCTTCTCTCATTCTGTAGGTTGTCTTTTGGTTTTGCTGTTTCCTTTGCTGTGCAAAAGCTTTTTATCTTGATGGAGTCCCAACAGCTCATTTTTGCCTTTGTTTCTCTTGCCTTTGGACATGTGTCTAGCCAAAACCTGCTGCAGCCGAGGTCAAAGAGATTGCTGCCCGTGTTCTCTTCCAGGATTTTGATGGATTTTTGTCTCATATTTAGATGTGAGGATTTCTGTCTTTCATCCATTTTGAGTCTGTTTTGTGTATGGTATGAGAAAATGGCCTAGTTTCATTCTTCTGCATGTGCCTGTCCAATTTTTCCCAATGCCATTTGTTGAAGACTTTTTTCCATTGGGTATTTTTTCCTGCTTTGTTGAAGATTAGTTGACCACAGAGTTGAGGGTCCATTTATGAGTTCTCTATTCTGTTCCATTGATCTATGTACCTGTTTTTGTGCCAGTACCACACTGTCTTGATGATTATAGCTCTGTAATATACCTTGAAGTCTGGAACTGTGATGCCACCAGCTTGTTTTCTATTTCGATCTTCCTTTGGCTCTTTAGGGTCTTTTCTGGTTCCATACAAATTTTAAGATTATTTGCTCCGGCTCTCTGAAAAGTGTGGAAGGTATCTGGATAGGGATTGCATTGAATGTATGGATTACTCTGGAAGCACAGACATTTTAACAATATTTATTCTTCCAATCCAAGAGCATTGAACATCTTTTCATTTCTTTGTGACTTCTTCAATTTCTTTCATGAGTGTTCTACAGTTTTCAGAGTATTACCTCCTTGGTTAGGTTTGTTCCTAGATATCTGCTGGTTTTGGGTACAATTGTAAATGGGCTGGATTCCTTAATTTCTCTTTCTTCTGTCTTGTTAGTGTATAGAAATGCAACTCACTTCTGTGCACTGATTTTTATATCCTGCCACTTTGCTGAATTCCTATATGAATTCTAGCAATTTTGGGGAGGAGTCTTTTGGGTTTTCCACATAGAGTATTACAATTCCATAAACTTTTAACACAATGTTAATCACATTTGTCTATTTCTTATTGGCCTTTGTTCAAATAGATCTTTTCCTTTTTGTGGTAATCACTGTGTGAATGAATACAATCTTTTAGCCTTCTACACAATAGTAATTGAACTGTCACCCTACTTAAGTGTTTGAATAATATTCCAATGTATACACTGCTATATTCATAACTATTCACCCTACAGCTACATATTTCTTTCTAGTTTTTTATCATTATAAATAATACTGGAACCAGAAGTATTTCCTTAAGATAAAAAGTCTGTACAGTAGAATTACGGGGTTAAAAAGGTAGAATCATTTAATGACTATTGATCCATATTAGCAGTATGTATCAATCATTTCCTAAAAGGATAGTATAATGTCTCTCCATGAAAATGCAAATACTGTATGCATGTTAGAACACCACCAAACTAAAGGCAAATTTAAGAAAACACAGGTGAGATTTTTGGAAGATTTAATCTAAAAAGCATCCCTCACCTGTCTGAGGCTTATTAGACTTCCCAATAACAGTAAACTGTTAAATTGTCTCAATTGATTAGTAGTCAAGAGTTTTAAAAAACCAATTAGCTTCTTAATTTATCTCCTTACTTCACTCAAGTGAAAAGGCTTTGAGGCACTGACAGTTTAATGACTATAGGGTCATTATTTATACTAATTTTTTTTGGAAGGACAATAATCATAAATAGATAATTGGCTTTTTCTCACCACCAGTAGGAAAATAAACATTTATTTTAGGAACCCCATATAAATCTTAGTTGGAAGGAATAATAGAGAATATCTAATCCAACCTCTTATTAAATGCAAAAATTCCTCCTCTAGCAATGTAAAGAGAAGATTCATTTTCCAGGGGCTATATAAGAGAGCAAATTTAAGTTACATGACAGATAATATTTCTTCCGTGTTCTGCTTTTACCAATCAATCAATATTAAGGAGAGCCTACTAAATATATGACATGGTTTCTGTCCTTAAGATACTAAGGATATTTTGGGTTTGGTAAATCAAGGCCCGTAAAACAGGAAACATAATATGGTACTTAAGTGGGGCCTGGATTTAGTGGTTCAGGTTAAGTGCTAGAGAGAATCAGAGAAGGGAATGAGGGCCCAGAAATCAGGGAGAACTTCGTGTTACCTGATGGTACTTCTGGACAGCTATTAGTATTATTAGTATTATTCACCTCTGCTTTCCTAGCACCTAATGACTAATTATATTTCAGTAACTTTTCTCTCCACTATAACAATGTTGATCATACAACTTTCCTTTTCCTCCTCCAACCACTTCTGAAGTCAATTTAATTAAGACAGTTGGCATGAATTATCATGGTCTCTAAGGCCTCTTTCTTCCATTGTGCTTCTATCATCATAGGTCACTTGGACCCTCAAAGTAAGCAAGTATTGGTCCACAAGTTCATGACTTTAAGATTCCCTACTGATTTTTAAGCATACTGCAGTTTTTACATAATTTCACCCTGTTACCACCTACTGACAGAAAATGTGATTTAAAAGAGGTGTAAAATATTCAAACATTAACATATTAGGGGTGCCTGGGTGGTTCAGTCTGTTAAGTGTCAGACTCTTGGTTTTGGCTCAGGTCATGATCTCATGCTTCCTGGATTAAGCCCCACACTGGCCTCTGTGCTCAGTGCGGAATCTAGCTTAAGATTCTCCCTCCTTCTCCCTCTGCCCCTCCCCCCATTCTCTCTCTCTCAAAATATAAAATCTTTAAAAAATCAACATATTAGAGAAAGAAGGCATTATTGCAAGAAGCATAATTCTGTAGGAAGAACAAACTTAGGCATCAAATAAAACTATTTTGTCACTTACTAGTTGTTTCTTTGGATAACTTACTTGTGAGCCTTAGCTTTCTCATATATAAAATGAAGATAATGATACCTATTTAAAATGGGTCTTCAGGTTACTTAATATTCTTTTTCCTTTCTTTTATGTGCTTCAAAATCAAAATCAAGTTTTTTCTTTATCCACCTCCCCTGACCTTTCCCAAAATTAAGGATATGGCAAAAGGTTTCTTAATAAATTATAATAACAGTATCAGACTCACATCACTAAACAAGGAGTTATGCTTAGCACCATGCTTGGCACTGTATTATATTGCTTTGTAACTTCTACAATACGCATCAGCATCCTTGTAACATAAGATCATGCCCTATCCTAGGGTAGAGATTTTTTCATATTGTCATGTTCTCTGATCTTTTTTTCCCCACTGCAAAATTTGGAGACTGTAATTTTTATTATCATATAAAAATTTTCAGCATGATTTATTTCAGAGTTGGTTGGCTTCTCTTAGAACACTGACATTTATATATAATTTCTTTATATATTTGATTGATTGACTGACTGAAAGATTTGAGACAGAATGAGAGCAAGAGCAAGGGAGAAAGAGATCATGAGCAGGGGCGGGGGAAGGATAGAGGGAAAAGCAGACTCCCCAGTGAGCAAGAAGCCCAATGTGGGACTGAATCCCAGGGTTCTGGGATCATGACCTGAGCTGAAGGCAGGCACTTAGCCAACTGAGTCACCCAGGCCCTCTGTATTTGATTTTTTAAAACATTTTAATCTAAATTCCAGTTAGTTAACATATAGTGATATATTAGTTTCAGGTGTACAATATAGTGATTCGATACTTCCATATAATACCCAGTGCTCACCACAACAAGTGCAGCCTTAATCCCCATCATCTATTTAGCCCATCCCCCACCCACCTCCATCCTAATGGATCAAAAAAAAAAATGTGGTAGAGTATAAGCAGAAATCTCATACATGGGAAGAAGGTCTTTAAAAGATAAATGACCAACAGTCCAATATATTAGCATCTCAGTCACTCATTAAAGCTTTCAAGCAAGAAATGATTATAGTCCAGCACTTGACAAAGGCTCCCTTGAGACAGCTGATGTTTGACAAAGAGAGATGTTTGAATGGACAGGTTGACTACATAGGCTTTTCCTTTAAGTTCTATACCAGTTATGAGTTAGATCATCAAAAAGGAATATTTAAGGACCATATCACCTAAGTTCCCTAAAAAAAATTACCATTACTGAAAAAATATTTAATACAAAGCCCTCTGCTTTTACAGAGGATTGATATAAGAAACAGCTATTTAAATTTAAAATAATCTGTCATGGGGTGCCTGGGTGGCTCAGATGTTAGGCATCTGCCTTCGGCTTAGGTCATGATCCTAGGGTCCTGGGATTGAGCCCCACATCAGGCTCTCTGCTCAGCCTGCTTCTCCCTCTCCCACTCCCCTGCTTATGTTCCCTCTCTTGTTGTCTCTCTCTCTGTCAAATAAATAAGTAAAATTGAAAGTAAAATAAAATAATCTGTTGTATGCAAAACAACAGTAGAAAATAATTGTCTATTTTATTTCTTAAATGACTCTCAAATAGATAATCATGCAAAAAAAATTCTCTCTTGAATTCAGTGCCAGGAAATCTTCAGATGAACTGTTAAAATTCTTTTTATTAGTCAAAAAGAAGTATAAGTAGTAAACTGTAAACTCCAGGGCATAACTGTACCTGACACATAGTAGAAACTCAATAAATATATATATTAGATGGATAGATGAATAAATGAGGATATGCCTATCACATTTCCTTTTTCTCCTAAGCTGCCAGAATTACAGAGCTGAATTCAGTGTTTATGTACAGAACTTGAGTCACCCCAGGTGTTTATAAATATTTAATGGATAGATACATTACTGGACAAAGAAATGGATAGGTAGTAGACTAAGTGGGTCAGTAAAAAGCTACAAGGAATGATGATAAAAATGACAATCAACTGAGGAATCCGCATCCTTAAAAACAAGGAAATACCATGAGTTTCACAAAGCACAGATCAGAAAACTTGACCTCAGTTGTCTACAAAAGCTAGAAAAGTCACTTAGACAAATGGCTTATAAATACTTCCAATACAGTGCTGATGACTAGGAGGAAGCACGGGTTATTAAGGACACAACAAACCTAACTAACTATGAGGTTACCAGGTTGAGAACTCAAGAGCATTCCTTAAGTTTCAACTATCTGGACTTAAGTAAGAAGTGACGAAGTGTCTCAAAATATCCTTCAGAGTAAAATTCAGAAATGTAGGCTAAGTTGGAAAAATCCTTTGTCACCAAGAAACTGAACCTGTAGAGTGCTACCAAACTGAAGGTGGTCTCAAACAGCTTATCACTTGGCTTTATCAACATTTTCATAAATGTCTGAGATAAAGAAAAAAATACACACATATAAATAAAATGTACTGAGCACTTACTCTGTACCAGACTTTACAAAAATCAACTATCCCACTTATTTCTAATAAGAACTCTAAGGGATATAATTTTTAATCTCCATTTTCCAATATGGAAACTGCAACCTAGAGGGTTTAAGCAACTTGCTCAAGGTAACTATGGTGGCCTACTGGCATAGTTAGAATTCCAAACCTAGTTTGACTAAATCCAAATTAATTCATACTCAACCATTACTTTGTTCTGTGTTTTTATATTATCCAACAAGTAATTATTGAGTATTGCAGTAAGAAACAAAGTGAAGAAGACTGATGTAATTCTTACCTTAGAAATCTTACATTCTAATGGAAGAATTAGAAAACAAAATTTTAATAAGCAAAAAATGGCTTATTATGAAAAGTCCTAAGAGAGCTCTATGAAAGAGAATGATGGTGAAGAAACATTCTCTAAAAAGGTTCAATGGGCCTTTTTGAAGTGTAGACATTTACACTGAGACCTGAAGAAAGAAAATTAAGAGTCATTTCTATTTAATGACTTCTGTTTTCTCAGTCAACTAGTGAGGACAGCTGGGAAAGGGAGAAGCAAGGGACATGAGATGTTTAATGAATGAGTAGTAGTATGAAATAGCCATCTTATCTGGGGAAAGAAAAACTAGAGAATCACAGTAGGCTTGTTTAGCATTATTGTATACTTGCTTGAAATTTGCGTTTATTTAGAAAAAAAAATAGCGTGACTGTTTCCAGCAGTGTTCAAGTGCAAGGGCATAGGCACAGAGAAGGTGAATAGTTGTATTCAACAAAATGAGTGCAATGGAGGGAGAGAGAGGTAAGGGAATTTAAGATATTGCAAGGAAGTGATAATGATGGACCTTGAAATCTAAATAAGACAAAGAGGGAAATGAAGACTGGAGACAGAAAAGGGTAGATGAAGTAAAGTGGTGGGGTCAATAGATTAAGGGGCATAATGATCTAAAAAAACTTTAGCACTTGAGCAAGTAAGATAGGGATAGGAAGTGCTGGTCAGAGCCAGGTGCTTGAAATCAAAATATATGAGGTGATAAAGCTTCTTTTGATGACCACATCCAAGTATGGTAAATAAGGAGAAAAAAAAAATTTCTGGAGTCAGATATATCTAGGAACAGAGAGTATTATCAAGAATAACAGTAGAAACGATAGGAGTTATAACATCGTTTGTGTGTGATAACTCTTGGGAGAGTTAACAGAATCTGAACTTCAAAAGATACTGTTGGCCAACTGCATTAGTAGAAAATGGCAGAGATCTAGTTTAGTAACAACCCAGACCCAGCCCATTCTCAGCAGCCTCATATCTGAAAAACTGTTAGGGGGTTTCAGTTGACTACCTCAATTCGGTAGGAGCCAACAATAAAATTACAGAAAGAATTGAGCACAGCATGAGATAAACCTACTTTGGAGCACTATGCTTGATTTGGGGCACCTTCTGAATGGGCTGGGTCTAGATATCCTAGCATATAAAGAACAATGGAAATAAACATACTTGGTAAGAAAAGGCAGGAAAAATAGGGTAAACAAGATAGCTGTGGTTAAACTGATAAAGGACTGTAATGCAGAAAAGTTGTTTGGCTTATTAATTCCCAACTTAGGCTTATTAAGTCAAAACTAGAACCAAAAGGGAGAAAGTTGCCGAAGACCTCCAGAGGAAGAAGCACTGTAGCAATAACATTTTCTGGCTTTTCGAGTAGCTCAAAAATACACTGTCTTTCAAAGCTTTAATTTCTTTGTCCCTAGCAGTATTCAGGTAGCAACTGCAATAACATCAGTTAAGCACATTACAAGGAAAAATGCCTGCATGGCTGTACACTAGATATTAAGAATACCTCTCTAACCTGCAACTCTAAGATTTAGTGAATCCCATGTTTATTTAGTCCTTGTGCTAAAGGTCCATGTATCATATTTTTCTTATAACTCCCTCAAGGTTTTGCACACAGTTATTCAGTACATTTACACTGCTGAATAATCCAGCCTGACAAGGTCATTGGGCAAGAAGAATTATGAAGCAGAAAAGCATAGGTTGATTTGGGATTTATATCTGGAACAACCATTTACATGACCTTCAGTAAATTACAGAACTTCTCTGAGCCAAAAATAGTTTCCACATATGTGATCTTTAAGTGATGTAATGTATATATAGCGAGGATTAAATGAGCTCATATATAGAGAGTCTGGCACATAGTAGGTTGCAGTTATTATGTGTTTTGGTTTTTTAAAAAAGCAGTAATGATTGTTTTATTCTCAGCTACTGATGCTCTCTCAGTAGAAGCTCCTGTCAGAAATGGCATGAGCTTGGAGAATAGTTCTAAGGGTAAGGAAGCTATCTTTATTGATGAAAGTGGCAGAAAATGATTGTGGCTTCCTTAGCTACACTCCACTAAAGTCCCTCTAACTAAATCATCACAAACTGGTAAGGGCAGTATGCTATAATCTACTTACATACTTTACAAACATTTATTTTAAAAATAAAATCTTGCTTACTTATCCTTTTTCTATTGAAAACAATTGTGTCCAAGCCATCAGAAAAAGAATTTTAGAGATAAAGGTCAAAGATCTTAGGTCAAATAGATCAGCTGTCAGTGCCCTCTCCCCCACTTTTCATAGATGAAAAAAAAGAAATCTGGAAATATTATACCACTTGCCTAATATTCCTTTGTTCTTCATACTCCCAGACTGACTGAGTCCCACTTCCTAATTGTTCTACATTCTATGAATGAGGTCTATCTGTATAAACAATGAGAAAATAGCTTATCATAGTCTTTCAAGAATAGAAACTGACATATTTAAATGTATATAGGTTTTGCTTTAAGAACTAATAAATAGTTAATACTCACATAACTTTCATTAACAGCCAAATAAATTTTTGTTGCTATGGTTGCTGAGTAACTTATTTGGGAGCTGCTCAGAGCCACCAATACCTGATTTGATACTGGTTGGAAATACAATTTCTCACATTGAGATACAGCAATCAAAGCTTCTTTATTATTCATATAAGCTTGTTTCATTCTTTCCTTAGTTGAGATGTGTAGAAAAGAACGTTAAAGAAGACTTTCTTGGAGATGATCATGCATTGAGGAAAAGAAAGATACATGGAAGGAGACTGTTTAGAAGGATTCTTTAAATTGTTGCTGTGGCTACAGACTGAGTCAGCCAATAGTAGATGAATTAACAGGAGGCTTTTTACAAAAATCTCTAAGGTTGACCCTTTATTTCTAATAACACATTTTATATTTAATAATAATAATTTATTATAATATGAAACTATTTTGTCACTTTTCTCTGTTACTATAATGCAATTAAGTTCAAAGACACAAACACATGCTTGAGGAAAGGTACCAAATGTATTTCCTAATGGATTACCCAAACACATAAGAAAAAGGATTCTGCCTGACTCCCCAATTCCAGACTAACAGTTATTTACTCTTTCAATTTTTGGTGGTATATTTAGCACATGAGATCATGAAGATAATTGGGCACTAAAACCTCTTTAAGTATCTATGTAAACTGAAAGGAAAATACTGTAAAAATGTCAGAGGAATGAGTTTCCATAGCTGGTTTTATATGACTGAACTAACATGTTTCCATTATAATTTTTGAGGATATTACCATCAGTATTTAGAAGAGGAAAACTGTGCTACTGATTTAAGTGGCATAGATGATTTGATTAGTAAAAAACTCTTCAGAAACAACCATGAATGTAAAAATTATTAATACTAACAGAACAGTTAAGAAAAAAATATATCTCTTCAGATCTTTTCAATTTTAGGCAAGAACAGAGGCAGAAGCCATGATGGGGTATATATTATTTAAAAAAATGATATTTCATTTTGGAGATGTCTTATTTTTAGAATTTGTTTCATTAGATAACTCATGTCTTTTATTCTAAATAAACACTGGATTAAATATCTCTGGCAGTCATATTTATTTGAATTTGTATATTCTAAAATATTAGGATAACTAGCTATTGGGAGTGAATATTTGCACAGAACTGTACATAAATTTAGAGAGTCACAGAATAGGAAAAAAATTTGGTAACAGAGCACAAAGACTTGACATTAAGCTGAACCTTCATATATCTTGAGAAGGCAATGATTCTTATAATTTTGTGACTCTTACAATCGAGATACTTCAAATATTCAAAACACAAAGGGTTTAGCAAAAAGACCAAAAAGAACACCAAAAGAGTAACAAGAAAGGTCTAGTGCATGAGAAAAATAAGGTTTAATAAAAACTTACAATGCTGTTCTTTTGGACTGTCTTGTCAACAGTTATCACCTTTGTATTGTTCTTTTCTAACAATAGTTTTCACAAATGCATATTTCCTAAATAGCAATAATTAGAATAAGGTCAAGGAAAAATATATAGCTTGATTCAGGTTTAATGAATGCTTCACCAGGCAGTTATGATTGTAATACTAGGTAGTAGTGTGGGAAGTATCCAAATCAGAGTAAAAAAGGCTTCCAAACTAGTCATTTCAAATTACCCAAAAGAACATTTTAAAAAGGATAATCTTCTATTTTAAAAAGAGTAAAGTATTTAAACAGTTTAGCCATCATCTATATACAGACTGGCTTGTTCTCAATCATAAGAGGCCACCACCTTTTATCCCCCACTCTTTCCCTTCCTTTTAGTACTATTAGAAAACTATTCACAAGTACACCCTTGGACAATGCTGAGCAGTAATTATGACTTGCTGACAAAGAGATATGAACAATTACGGAGCCCATTTTGAAACCCTACACTAATAAAGTCATTAGATGCTGCCCTTGCCATGATCCTTCTAAAAGCTTCTGAAGTTACAAGAACACACGGCATTGTTTGCAGGGACAATTGCTGCTGGCAGAACGCAAACCTTGAGTTAAACCATGCTGCAAATTGATCTTGACATTCTGTTAAGACCGCCACTAAAAATCAAAAGCAGAGGAGAAAAGGAGAAAATGAGTGGGTAGGATGTAATCATGGAACAGGAGGGGTTCCTCCTCACCTTCTCTCCTCCCTCTTCACAAAACAAACCAGGGAGAAAATGACAAACTCTCCTGGTGTTTTGGAACCTTTATTTTAAACTATTAATTAAGCCTTTGACCTGGGATGTTAAGGATGACAATACATTTCCTTTAAAAGTACTAGAAGGAAATCGTAGCACAAAGGGAATAAAGAAGTTTGGGGAAAATTATATGGAAATCTGGCATGAAGGCTCTTAGGAAGTCTTGGTTCCCTGACCACAACATACCCATCTGTTTCATCAGCTACTTCTGCAGAATCCATATCTGCTCCTAGGGTAGCAGCTGGAAATTAACACTCCTTGTGTCTCCCACGCAGACCCCACACCTGGGCTATATTTGCTGGATCAAATGGAGGTGTAGGGTTAGAGTAACATGGTCATCTAGGCTTCAGCCAGGCATGAAGCACTGAGTAGTTTGGAATTAAGGGTATGCCACTGTGAATATGGCTAATTACTGAGATGGAAAGTGCAGGTGAAGACAGCCTACTGATAATAAGAGCTTTAAGCCAATTAACTCTTGCCAAAGATTAAGTAATGTGGAAAACTATCGCTTGAATATTAAGGCTAACAGGTACCTGTCAGCATAGCAGCAGAAGTTTACAGTGATCTGAAATACTGCACCCAAGGGCATTAAGTTCAAAAGCTAATATTAATAGGCAATAGAATTCTGTCTGTGAACATTGATACTAACTGTGTAGGCAAAATTTAATATAACACTCCTGTATATGCTACATGCAACCTGTATAATTGTCAGCAATTCCTAGGTAACTGTTTGCAGCTACTCAGAACACTGCTTAGAAATAGTGTGCAACGCCCGATTTAACACTCTGTAGCATGTACACTGATCTGCTAAACATTTCCATCTCAGAAACTTACATACAAACAACCATAGCTGGCTGGTGACTTCAGTTGTCACTATCCTAGTCAAATTCAATGTTTAAGTTTTCTAGTATTAAATCATCTAACCCAGTACCTATACTCGATGAGTGAAGACATCTGCCTTGTGGGCCCTCCTGGTCACAACAAGAGATACATATTAGCCCACTTAATTACTAGTTAATATTGGTGGTTTAGTGCGCCACATGGTATGTAGCTTTCCTTGATGAAGCAACTATAGCCAAAAACACAGCTTTACACCAAGGGCACTCATGTGTCAATGTTCCCATGCAACCAACAGATGTCCAAATAACTCTAATAAAGTGAAGGAAATTAACACTTACTGTTCTAGTACTTTATATAGTACTATCTATATTTAATTCAAATGGTGCCCAAATGGAACTTCCTGGCTCTTTGGTATACGCTATCATGTAGCCAGACTAGCACTCTGGTCCTATGGACATGTTTATTTTAATCAGTGCCATCACCAGTGCAGAAGGCTCAGAGCACCATCCTAGAATGGCCCAATCTGAGAGGCCAATTTTGTTAGGGCTATCAGAAACTTGGTGAGTCTGAGAAAGAAACTCTGGAACCACTGGATGAACTCATCTAGGCTGGAATTTAAGTTTCTTTACAGATGGCACGTGGGTGCCTGGTGCACAGAGCACAGGCCACAATATTCTAAAGTGCTTCAGCGCCAGCAGAAAAGTACCTGGTCTGGACATTGTTAGTTCATTCTATAACGAAAAGACTTTTGCTTTATTAGTCCTATTAATGGCAATGGGGGAAGACCACACAATTAGAGTCATACAGTAGCATTTCTATGCTCTTTCCACTACCCAAGCTGGTCTCTCTCATTATTCAATAAGATTATTAGAGATTATTTATTTTTCAATATAACACTGACTTTTTCAAAGGCACTGTCTAACACCTTGAGATTATAGACCTAGCTCTCTTGGGGAGCTGATAATCCAATAGGGAGACAGGCAATAACCATACAGTATAATGAATTCCATCAATACAGGTTAGTATATGGGTATTATGGGAGCATAAAGAATGTGCATTTTAATTCAGACTGAGAGGCAAGAGAAGAATAGACAGTGGCAAGGCTTCCCAGAGGTGACACCTGTCCTGAAATCTAAGAAACTACTCTTTTATTGCAGAAGTTTTTGTTCACTAATAGTATATTGTCCTTAAATATATTTTTATTATTAAATCCATGATAGTTTTCTACATGTTTCTACATGCAAAAGAGTATCTGATTTCTGCTCTACTGTCTGCCTGTAAGCATATGCCAATATTGAGATGAATCATTAACAAAACAACTGCTTGGGATCTGTCGATCCCTGCTGGTTGACCTTAATCCTCAATCTGGTTCAGACCATATATGATTACACTAGCTGGCCAGGGCCCTCTCCTCTACAATTATGTAAACCACTGATCTTTCATTTCTGATATTTAATTATGAGGCTTAAAATACCAACATTCTTTTATATAAATAGCAAATATCTGCAACCCAATAAACTAGGAATACTGCTAATATAAAAATCTCTAAATAAAAAGAACAAACCCTCTAATTTCATTTTTCTGTGGGTCATTTCTTTCAAGTCCTTCCTTAGCCCACTCAGAGTAACTCCCTACGAATTTCACCTGTATTCCCAAAGCACCTTGTGCATACTTCATATTATGTATTAGCTCTATGTCTTCCTAATAGACTATGAGTATTTTGAGCATTAAGCACTGTATCTTTTTCATCTTCTCACCCTCAGTGCAAAGCACCAATCCTGGTTCACATGAAATATTCAGTAAATATTTACTCAATGAATAAACATGAAGGAAATATATGTTTCTTAAGATACTCTTTTAGTCACTTTCAGAAGTGATTTGCAGGATCTCCTTGTTTACTATTATCTGTTTTCAGCTCTTTCATTTACAGGTATATCCTACTGTTTCTTTCAGGATCATTGTTCCGATGGATATTTAAGAAATTATACCCTCTAGCACTTCTTAAGACTAACAAGGGCTTACTGCCTACTGTTTTAAGAAATAATGGACCTGAATTCCAAGTAGACGTGGCAGCCAACAAGACTGTACAGAGTTTTCCAGGAAAGAAACCTATATCTAGATATATAATATTGAAATTATAAACACATTCTTTGGTGGAATTGGATGCATTCATTTATTTGCAATGCTTACTGAGTTTCTCCTAGAATTTTGTAAATTTAAAGTGCCTTGTTGAATGAGACAAATAATATGAATAAGCTTTCCAGAAGATCACAATTTAGTGAGGGAGAAGATAGGCACATAATCATTACTGCTACAGTATGATGTCCCAATTCATATTTGGGATGTTCCAAGAGCAATCCAGAAATTATTTTAATCCATTTTATACAGATATAGGTTGGTAAACTTAAGTATTTAACTTAGAAAGCTATTAGAATCATTTTGGAGGAGGGAAATCCAAATCATCAGCATCAGAGAGGTGTATAACAGTGACATTCTATAGACATCTGTTTCTTTTTTATTCTAGTTTGTTAGGGAAATTAGGAAATTTAACTTATAACCACAACTGACATTCACATTCTGTAACTTTACCAAAGCATTCACTTAGTTCAAAATCCTTAACTTATCTTCTACACATGGGAGACCCACAGTAAACAGAGGACTAGTGTTTCTGTTGGTTTGGCAGAGTATTTCTTAAGGAAAAGTAAATTTGCTTGGAAAGACCCTCCCCATCTTGGGCACAAATGTCCCCAGCTATTATGTCAGGGGGTAGTCCCGGAAAACCACTAAGGAGTCATCCAGACTAACCAGTTTACAGGCTCACGATTTTAAAAAATGTGTTGATCAGTTTGAACTGGGAGAGCCAGATATGGGATGAGACAAGCCATCCAAAAGGAATTTCCTTCTAAACTTTTACATTCATTGTAAGAATATCACAGTTTAAAAGGAAACTCATAGCAACAATCTCGTTTGTGATGCCTAGAAATCTCCTCTATATTTTCACATAGTAATCTGTCATATTTTAACTCTGGTAATATGCAAATGATGGCACAGCAAATTTTGAAATGTAGCTCACTGACCAATAAATATTAGTGCAACAGTCTACTGAAATGAAGGTGTATAAGTTTGACATTTTGTTACTCACTGTTAATAGCATAAGATGGATAATGCAATAAATTTTTATGACAAACACCTTTTGATAAAATGTGGTGCTAAAAAAATCTAAGTAAGATCACAAAGATAGAAACGCAATTAGATAACTACATTTAGATGAATCTATGATGGGTGGTTAGAAAAGTGGTGCTAAGTTGATCTTTTTTTGGGCCAATAAATCAAACTAATTAATTAAAAATTTCTTACAGTTTAATATAGCAAAAAGAAATCCACTTTTATTCTCTTAGGAATATGCCATTCCAATGAATTTTTACCTTGTGTGTGTGTGTAGGATGTGTACTTTTCCACTTGCCTTAACAATACTAATGAGGAGCTGTACATGAAAAGCATCTACATAATTCTTTTGCTTTATGGAGAGAAATGTAATACCTTAACTTAAAATAGATTTTAATTTGTAATATGTAGAATTTGATTTTGAGTAAGGATTGCCAAGTGTATTAAATTCCAGTAATTATAACATTCTCTTTCTCCCCACCGGCCCTGTTTCTTGTTCCTATAAGTATTTGTGAAAGCAAATTCCTACATGTTTCTATTTTTAGTCTTTAATACCACTTTCTCTCATTTTCATGAATGTAATGATAATAATATTGAGATACCATATTTTTTAAAATGTAGATTGAAATAGCCTATCATACCTTATAGTCGGTCCTGCAATTCATTGAGAAATAGCTTTAAAGCCTTAAACAAGGCCTTTATTTTGTGTTTTAAAAAAAGTGTCATAAGGAGTTAATAGGACACAGCTGTACTGGCTCTTTCTAATAAGCAGCTTCTGTCGCTTTGGTCACCACAGGTGTCTCTGTAACCTGCAAACTCTTATTACTAGTGTATCAAAGTTGTGCTACTTAACAGACTTCTTTAGTAAAACATAACAAAGCAATTACATGGCTGTTGATTGCCAGTCATAAAAAAAAAAACCCTCAAACACTGTTTTTCAAAAGAAACTACACTGCAATTTTTTGTCATTGTAAAATAAAAGGAACTAAGGAATTAAATGGAGGATAGAACAAAATAACAGCAGGTAGCCTGCTGAACTTAGCCACTACAGATGGTTTAGAAATAGTGTTTCCTTCTCCATCAAGTTGTGGATAAAAGGAAAGGGGGAGATTCCTTACTGCCAGTGAATGGTGAAAGATTTAGTCAAGTCTCCAGTCTATGTATTTTGCCTCATGAAAGACCTTCGATGCTGCATTTTTATCTGTTTTTGGCACTGCTTTTCATCACCTTTAACTGAGTGTGAATAATAACCTGATTTAATTTAAACAAATACAGGTGCTAAAGGTTCTTTATTTATGTATAACAGGGAACATTTCCAATGCAGAACGAAGTCATCCTGTGAAATTTCCTAACCATTTGCTTAAAGAAATGAAGTATTAGATGAAGAAATTGCTTCAACATTCTTTTGCTTCACATTTAAGGGAAGAATCATCTTTCTTTTCAGGTTTAGATTACATAAAACAAAGTCTAAATGATGAGCAAAAATTCAGTGAGCTATAAAATAATAAAAAAACAAATCAGATGATTTCTAATTGTTCTATGATCATTTAAATTAGGTAACTACAATAGGCTTGCCTTGAAATGATTTAATTTAATCTCCCTGTTCATAAACCAGCAGCCTGTGATTATTATTGTGTTAACACACCCAAAGTAACATCACTGGGTGTTATGGCCACATGTGTAATTAAACATGATGAAATGTACTTCAGATGGGAAACTCAAATAGGCAAAATATGAAGAATTATTCATCATTTATAGATACTATGATTAACAAATTAATTTATCCTGACAGCAAGGAAAAGGACTTTTTTTTCCTACTGAGAATATGGATGTGTGCAAAAGAATGTGTGCAATAAAGCGATTACATCAATTAGTATATGCTAGAGTTAAGCTATCACCAACTCCATGGACTCGTCCAGAATGTCCTGCCTTCTTCACTGGAATTATTAAAAAATAAACTTACTACTAAGATTATATGCTAGACTTGCCTTGCCTTTTCTGAACATTATTAAAGACATATTTTCTCTAAATATTCAACAACAGATGAGAACATTAGAATATACAGTACATAGAAATGTACCATACCAAAAAGATGAAAACAGTATATTTTGTTTTTCTTTTTTGGGTTATTCTTGGATTAGAAATCTTTTACAAATTGAGGTATATTTTCCCATTGCAAATAACTGCATGTTAGTTACAAGAAATAGCTTATATATAATTAAATGTAATGGTTGAGAATTTAATGCTGAGGATGAAAATGTTTATAAGAAAGCAAATACAACTAATACTTTTTTTATAAAAAAGAGAAGCCCAACTTAAAACTTGTGAACAACAGTATTACCTTGCTCTGTTGGCGTCCTTTGTCAGATCCCAAGCCCAGGTTATAAAATTTTGACTCAGATAAGAGACAATAGATTCAGCACAAAGCATTTGTGAGCAGAACACGTTGGTTAATACACTTTCATCATGGTGGAGGTAGATAGCAAGAAGCTTTCTCTGAAAAAGGAAAAAAGACTGATGAATTAAAATATCCATTAATGTAAGATTTCTTGAATTTTGGAAAAGTATAATTGGTTGATGTAAACAGGAAAGACAAAAATTAAATGCTACTCCCTTTAAAAGAGCACCTGATACTTGGAGTTCCTATAGCATTTACTGATATGAATAAATTTTGCTTCCTTATACCCTAAAGAGGCTACGATGATTATATTCTGTTTTATAGACCACTGTCACAGATTCCTGTTCACATATGCAAGCCTATCTCAAGCAGACTATGCAACAGAATTGCATTTTCTTTAAATAAAATGGATTTACAATTCTTCATATTAAAACATACTTTACAAAGGGGAAATTAATTTTGAACTATTCAACTTTGTACACAGAAAAAATACTGATTAAGACTGATTGCCAAAATCTCTTAGTATTTTTTGTTTTTAATCTGAGCACTGGAAAGTCTCTTCTACTTGGAAGGAAAAGGTCTGAAATGAAGTTGTGTTTTATTTCCACAGGTAATTTCAAAGCCATTAATGTGTTCTCGTGTTAAAGTCCTTATGTAAGAGTATGTAACACCTCACTGCAAATGGAAGGATGGTAGAAAATAGCTCACTTCACATGAATTCTTTCTAGTCTATATTTCAGAAAGTGTCCTTGTGATTTCTCACATGGAGAATTATTCCTTCCCCTTTGCTTGATAAAACTTGCTTCTAACAAATGGCATTTGCTCTCTTAAAAGTGTCCTCCATCATAGTTGGGAGTCAATAAAATAATCGGGACTAAAAACTGAAATTGAGCAACACAATTTGCAACATGTCAGCTTTAACAACAACAATGACAATGATGATTAAAGAGCCTACATTGTTATTGACGAACTTCTTGGTGCCACCTTGTCGAAGAGAGGAGTTTAAGAACAGTAAGTTGACAGGAAACAGAGAGATAGAATTTTATGATAAAGGCAATATACAAACCAATCTGTGAAATTCTGGCAAGGTAAACTTTTAAGGAAGCTTAGGGTCTTTCCCTTCATATTAAATAAGGATATGATGATAATAAAGAAAAACTCACTGTCTGGGATTCCAAAAAAAGTAGGACATTTATAGAAAAGTACAGAGTTCATGTGATGAAAGGATATTGAAGTCTGATGCTTGGAATTATCCTGATAAATAATCCAAATTACAATAATAATAAAAAACTAATCATTAAAATATTTTCTTCAAAGGTAAATTCTGTACTAGATGAGGGTAGCCAGAGAGGTACATAGGTAGATTAAGATCCCAAAAGCATCTACTACGAATAGGAGGCACTGTTAGTTACACACCCATTATCTACTTTAATCCCCAGAAAAAGTCTGTAAAATAGTATTCTTAACCTTATTAGCATACAAAGAAACTGAGGTTTAGAAAGCAGACTTGTCCTAAGTTCTACCATAAGAAGTAAGTAAGTAGTACATCTGGGATTGGAACCTGGATTCCTGATGCCAAGCCTAGTACTCTTTCTTTGATACAGCAGTAGTAGGAAAATCAGCCATACTATAGTCAAGTCTTGGAGTGCTTATAGAATATGAAGATGCCAGACTGGCCACTGCTCATACATTAGTATGCTTCTGGGGCCTCAGAGACAACAAGTAATGGGAGTAAGTAGAGGATTCCTGAGTTTAAGTAGCTCAGTTACTCCAACAGTAGCTGTTTTCATGCGTCAATTCATTTTATCACTCATTCAACAAGCATTTGTTGAAATACTATGGCAGGCCGAGGAGGAAGCAATGGTGATAAAATGGTGAGCAAGAAAGACTCAGGGTTTCTTCACCCATGCTGATGTCTACAGGTAACAGTAGCTGGCTTCTATGAAGTTTATAATCAGATAGTTTTAGAGACAATTATCTGGTACATTCCTATTCACCCTTTAAGTCTCAAAGCAAATGCCGCTATGAAACCTTCCCTGATTCCCTCTGGCAGAATTAAGAGCTTCCTTTTCTGGGCTTCTATCTCTTCCTAATTAGTATCGTCACTGTTTATCAGTTTCCCCTCTAGACAAAGTCTCTCAAAGGTGAGGACTAGGTCTCCTTCAGTCTTCTTTGCATCCCTAAAGATAGCAAAGGTCTCGGCATGTTTGATGAAAGAAACCTGAATGCTGATTATCAACCCCCTGGCAAAAAAGATACCAAATGGCAACAGCATGCCAAACCACTTTCAGTAAAAGAATCTAGAAATCTGCTGCTTTAGGAAAAGGAACGTGAACCTGGCAGCACTAACAAATTCAGAGCTCCTCTTCTTAGGAGCTCTCTAGCTGAATAGACAGAGGGATGTCAACCTCTAATTCTGCTTGATCGTATCTCAGCAACTACATTTAATGAGACACTGGGAACAAGAGAGCTGTCCACTTTTAAATCAGCATATTTCTAACCAAACAATGGCAATGGCTAAATCTTTAAAACGCCCATTTCTCTCAAGAACACTGCAATGGAACATTTAGACTTTGGGAAAGAGATTAGCGATTTACATTGCTATCTCACTGATTTAATTTAAATGCTCTTCCAAACCAAACACACATGTGCCGAAAGAGGCTACTAAGAAACCCAACATGCAGAGTTCCCTATAAGTGCAGCCGACAGTGTTGACTGAAACTAAACTTGGAAATCCAGGGCACTAATGCACAATATCAAGCAATAAAACAGCATCTCTTTGGCAATATTTAATTTAAAAAAGAAGAAAGAGGCAGGCGAAGATCAGGCACTGTCTGTTTTGGAGGATCAACCATTCTGCATTTCAAAGCATTGGTCCCTGCAATATCCAGGTTACTGTGCTAGAATCTCGACTATTATATCGCAGTTGTGAGAGGGAGGGCAAAGATGTGTTTACTCAGTGATTAGGCCCTTAGAATAAGCCTCTAGCTCCTAGAGAGACAGCTCACTACTTATTCATTTGGGCCAATTCACAAAGCCTAGGAAGATTAAACATCCATGCTGAGAAGACAAGCGAATGCAGACGGTGAAAAAGAAATAAAAATTCTTTAAAAACTCTGAGATGACTTCATTATTTTTCCACAAGGAAACTTTAGGAAAGTGTTTAGTTAGAGAAAAACCCACATTGACCTCTCTCTAAACCCTTAATCTTTCCTTTGTGGTGGCATTGCTTTGTGGTAAGCGACTGGCTCGCCTCGCCCCTCTTTTCACGGGAAGCTGAGAGAAAAAAGGCTCTGGAGAAACAGTTTTCGTTCCAGGGACATAAACCCCTGACACTGTTAAACATGAGATGCCAGGAAAACACACTTAAAAAAAAGTTCTCACTTTAAGCTCTAAACTGTGAGAAAGGAGATGATAAAGAGAGTAATCAGAAGAGAATCTTCAGGCTGGGGGACTCCCATAGTAGCTTTGAAAAGGGAAACTGAATAATCTTAAAATGATCTTTTCTCTCTAACATAAGCCTTCAACAAAAATTTTTCTTCTGCTATTTTGACAGTAGTAACAAGCAAAAGAGAAAACTCCTAATAATAAGCAAATGCTAATAAATTTGGGCTCATAAATCTCTGATTAGATTATAGGCACAGCTAAATGAGCCCTAGACTCAGATTTCTGATTACTTTATTGAGCTCAATTAAACACAGGCCCGAACAGTGAGAACTGGGTTCAGCATATCAGAAAACTGCCTTTGTGAATTTTCCTAGCACATAGGGAAAAAAATGAGAAAATGTTTTATTTTCCATTTCTGTAACCATTTTTCCTTTTGGCCCATTAATAATTTAGTTCAGTAACATTTATGGAGTGCCAATGAGTTAGGCATAGAGAACGTAAAGATGAATAAAACAAAGTTTCCTCGTCCTCAAAGAGTTGTGGGGGGGTGTTGCTGGTGTATGGGGAAGCAAAAATTTAACTGCAGTACTATCCAATAAGTGGTAAGAATGGTACACTTAAGGAAAACATGTCTATTTGTCTTTCTAATTTGACAAAGAGGGTATAAGTCTGGTAAACAAAGGCAAGCTACACTCTTCTCAGACTCCCTCTTTGTGATCTAGGTTTTGGTAACATAGTATAAAGGTTAAAAAAGCTCTGTGCTAAATCCAGTTTTGCACTTACAAGCTGTGTGACCATGGTACAAGATGGGTGTTTGTTCCAAGAACTGCAGATAAAGCAGGTAAAGTACTTCTTTTACAACACCTGGCCCATAGCAAGTGCTGAATGAAATGTGGTTGTTAGGATGAAGAGTCCAGAACTATCCATGCAAAATAAAGGATTTGAAAGCAATTTCAAGAGAAATGATAGCCCTGGAAATTTATTAAAGATTATGAAACTCCTTCATTTCTCTTACTAGCAATAATGTTTGGGATGCTAAATTGTGTCCCTGCCTTCAGGGCCTCACTAATCTTCACATTCAAATCCAAGAGCTAAGGTACTAAGTTGATGCTTAGGAAATGCCAAGCTGACAGCAACCAATGTGATTTGGCCTTGAGCTGCAGTAGCTATTGTATTTAGACACTTAGCATTACAGAACCATAGAACGTTAGAGCTGGAAGAAATGAGCTGGCTAGATCTCAAAATAAGCCAGGCACAGAGCAGACACTCAGAAAATATTTGCTGATGGACTGAAAGGAAGTTTTCTAGTTTCTTTTTGAGTACCAGAACATCCATAGTCCATGTTTTCAAAAATTTTAAGATTGATAGGATAAATAATTTCTATAAATGGTAGTTCATAAATTTTTCAGTGTAAGAATTAAATACATTAAAAATAAAATAATTTCCTTTATGTAAATTGGGACCTGACTTTATTTCTCTGTTTTCTTCTTTACTATGATGATTATCATCACCATAATCATCAGAATCATACCACTATTATTATTATTTTTTTTGTTTGTTTGTTTTAAGTTTGGGAATGGTTTATTAATACAAAAACCAGATACACTGATTCAACAATAAACACTCACTTATCTTTCACCCTAGATTTATCAGGGTTTTTTTTTTAAGATTTTATTCATTTATTTGACAGAAAGAGATCACAATTAGGCAGAGAGGCAGGCAGAGAGAGAGGGGGAAGCAGGCTCCCCACTGAGCAGAAAGCCTGAAGCAGGGCTCGATCCCAGGACCCTGGGACCATGACCTGAGCCAAAGGCAGAGGCTTTAACCCACTGAGCCACCCAGGTGCCCCTAGATATATCAGTTATTAACATTTGCCATGTTTGTTCTAAATTCATTGTATGCCTCTGTCCCTGAAACATTTAACGTTGCACAAATCTTGACGCTTCCAGCTTAAATACTTCAGTGTCTGTCACCTAACAAGGACATTCCCTCACATAACCATAATATTTTTATCACACCTTAGACATTTAATATTGTCACAGTATCATCTAATGTAAAGTCCATATTCAAATTTTTCCACCCACCTCAAAATGTCCCTTACAGCTCTCTTATTTGTTGTTTTAAATCCAGGCTCCAAGCAGATCATTCCAGTACACTGCCCACTTCTATAATCCTATTCCTATATATGAATGTTCATAGGCCCAGCCCAGCATCCAACTATAACTCAACATTAACTACAAGGTGAGATTAGGGGCAGGGCACCATGAAGCCACATCGTCTGGTTCAAATTCCTGCTTTGCCACCTCCTAGCTATGTGACCTTAGGAAAGCTACTTCACTTTTTTGTGCTTTTTGGTGCCATATAGCTTTGGAGGTCAGAAGTACCACACTGTCTAGATGGAGTGGTAACATGAGTGCTATAACAGAGACAATCCTAGGGTCTAAGCATAAACACTGCTTGGCTGCTTAAAAAAAAAAAAGAAAAATACTTTATTTATTTGAGAGAATGAGAGAGAGAGAGAGAGAGAGCATGAACAGTGGGGGAGTGGCAGAGGGAGAGGGAGAACAGACTCCCTACTGAGCAAGGAGCCCAATGCGGGACTTAACCCCAGGACCCTGGGATCATGACCTGAGCTGAAGGGAGATGCTTAGCCAACTGAAATGCTGCTGCTTTATGAAGGGAATACTCGAGCTAAATTTTGAAAGCAGGATATAGTAACAGACTTATCTCTCATTTGAGCTAAATTTTAAATTTAGGTGATAGAAAAAGAGGAATGAAAAAAAGAAAAAGCAGACAAAAGTTTGGTAAGGCCCAGTAATGTCAGTAGCCTGATATGTTCAAAGAACTCAAAGCTAGTAACTTTTAAAGAGTGAAGAATCAATGTAGATTGATTTGTGGAAAAAATCACTGACACTGAATTTTTGACTCCCAAAGCTGAGTTCAGGGACCAACAGGCAGCAACCAACTGGAGAGGTTCCAAAAGGAAACAGCCAGATATTGAAGGTGAGGTGATGCCAAGATGGTGTCTTTTTCCTCTCACTTCCTGAAGGAGATTTTGGGATAGAACTCTGAAATCTTAATGACACAAATGTATTTGAGCCTCAGGTAGGTTGAATTCTTATATGAAAGTCACAGGTTACACAAAGAAAAAAAGCCTAAAGTAAAACCAAACTCTTTTCATAAAATAAGCTGGCAGATGTTCACTGGATACAGAGCTTTATCAGCTTTCATTGTTCAGACTGTATTACTCAGGTCATAAAATATTTTTGAGGAAAACCAACATATGACTAAAGTTTTTACAAATAAGGAAAAAGAAGTTCAAGTGATAGGCTATTATAGCAAACTGGAGAGAGGCAGGCAAGCTCTTTAGGGAGGGTGGGAGTGGGATTATGGAGGCAAGAAAGTAGGCAGTTTGGGGCCGGATCAAAGATCTCATCCCACTGGTTTTCTAGATGAATAACTAGAAACAATGCCAAGGACTGGAAGAGCAGCCTCATAAAAGTGCAGGGAGGATTTTTTTGATCTTCTCTTCTGAGAGGAATAACACTATCCTTGGTTAGCCAGTAGTCTGCTAAACAGGCAGAACAACACGAATGTGGATGAATGGGAGGTACATTAACACTTCCTTCTCCCACTTTCAGGCCACTGAAGAAGAGAAAAAGGACCCCACCTATCTCATCATGTCCATACTCTAGGGGTGGGGGAATCATAACAATAAAGACCTGGAGACATAGTAACAGTAATTTTTCATTTAAAATATATAGATAATAATGTGTTCTTGCTGAAAAATCACAGGAATGCTAATGATATGTGGGTATACATGTTCAATAACTGTTTACTACTGTCAAGTACTGTCAAGTGTAGCAGATTCCAAAGTAGAACACTGTGAATTATAAAAATAAGCTAAGTTTAAGCATACAGAATTGTAGTAACTCTTAAGTACTCATTTAATAGGAATGGTGGAGACTGTAGTCCCTAAATATTTTCCACATCTTCCTCAGTGAGGAAATCTCTTATGTATTTTTTTTATGTGGGATTAATGGCTGACTGAAATAAAGAATACATTTCTCAGCCTCCATTTAAACAAATGTGACTATGTAACCAATAATCAAGTTCTGGCTAATGCAAGCAGAAGTGCTGGTTCAATCGCCTGTAGTCATCCAGAATCATGACTTAAACTGAACTGTATACCACACAGTGGAGCAACATGATAGGAGGAACGTGAGCTTCTAAGTCTGTGATATACCATCCTAGGCCTGGACAGGCTACCTCTAGACTTCTTGAGGAGAATAGAGAAATTAACTTCTATTTTGTTTGAGCCACTATTAATTTTTTTTTCTGTTACAAGCAACCAAACCCAATCGTAATTCTTACAATAGACTGACTATAAGAAATCCTTAGTCATATATAGAAATGACAGTCCATGGAAGTGTACTATTAACCCAGAAGATCTAAAGAAAAGATATGCATTTATGGATTAGTTCATGGTCCATCAGAAAGACTCTCACAGCTTCCAATGGGCCCTGAATTACACTTTAAGAGACTGTAATTAACACTAGGCCTAATGCAAATGACCTAACAGGCTGTTCAGAAAGGTCCATCTTATACATCTGGTTAGTGAGAAGAAAGGAGGGGGACACTGTTTTCGAAAGGCCAAGTAGGCATGAAGGCAAAAGAAGATATGGAGGTTGCTAGTCTAGCCTTCATGCAAAGACCAGGGAGAGCCTTCACTGTTAGCATGTGGTCCAGTCCATTTAACCCATACAGGAGAGCCTATTGGGATTTGTAATAGTGCAATAGTGAAGTGTACATCTATCTGAAATGCCATGTGTGCCATATTCCATATATTTGAGACCCAGGATGGCTGAAGTCATAGCAGATGGTTGGTCAATGTATTTTTTTTTTTAAGATTTTATTTATTTATTTGACAGAGAGAGATCACAAGTAGGCAGAGAGGCAGGCAGAGAGAGGGGGAAGTAGGCTCACTGATGAGCAGGGAGCCTGATGCGGGGCTTCATCCCAGGACCCTGGGATCATGACCTGAGCTGAAGGCAGAGGCTTTAACCCACTAAGCCATCCAGGCACCCCCGTATTTTTTATAATCTGTATACACACATAATTTTTACAACACAAAAGGAGATGTACTATATACACTGTTATGTATCTCACTTTTTTTACTTTGCAAAGTGTCCTGAATATCATTCTACATCAATATATATGAAGTGGCTTCATTCTTTTTAATGGTCACATAGTATTCCATAGTGTGAATGACATTTAAAGTATTTCCAATTTTTTGCTATTATAAGCAATGTTATAATAAATATTCTTGTATTTATCTTATTTCCCATATGCTTAGGTATATATGCAGAAAAAATTTGTTATTATGATATGTGAAAATATATATTAGTGTAGTTTTAATCTGTATCTTTTATATTATGGAAAATATGAACATCTTTCATATTTTCTGTGAAGTACCTGCTTATCTTGCTTACCCATAATGGGTTGCTGTCTTCTAATTTATGGAGTTCTTTGTAATTGTACACGCTAGGGAATTTAAGTTTCCCAATATATTTAATAAAGATACTATGCACTACTTAACATCAGAAATACTTTGATTTTTCTTAATATCCATTCCTTATAAGAGACTGTAAATGACAAGGCAAATATAAAATCAACAGATTCTATTGAAATGTCCCACAAAGGAAAGAAAGGCCAGAACACATTAGCCTAGGTCTATATCAGAAGCAGTTTTGTTAGGCATTTTGAGGAGGGTGTGGAGAATCAGGATCCTGGAAGATATAGAGGTATAAAAAAGTGCACAAAAGCTAATAGGCTGTGAAATTTAGGAACCAAAGACTACACTGTGCTATTACTATACCATGATTTTCTAACCAATACCTGATATTCCACAACTACACATATACAAATGTATACAGTTGCTCAGTCTCACTACCACCAATTTCTCCTCTCCAATCCATCTTACAAACTACTACCACATTTCTTATGTGTATGGTACAGCTCTGACAGTGTCACCCTCTTCAAAAACTTTCCAAGGCTAACCACTAACAACAAGTCTTTAGCTGGTCTTCAGGGATTTCCATAATGAAAGTAAACCCAGTCTACTTCTTTATTTTAGCCCTATCCTCTACTATTCCCTTATAAGTACCATATATACCAACTAAACAGGCCTTTTCATGTTCTCTAACATGTATATCTGAATAATTTGTTTACTATTAATGTAAGGACTCATTTTCCAAGGTGAGTTAATTGTCAAGGTATTTTTAGCTCCATTTTAGAGAAAGTAAAATGAAGGCTTACATAGCTCAGTCAATATCAGGGTCTAGTTTCCAAACCAAAATTGCCTGATATATTCAATGTCCATGTACTTATAAGTAAACAATCTTAAAGATGTTTCACACACATTTCAAAGATGTTTCAATTATGTTAATTTTCTGTTAAAGAGTCTTGTGAAGTATTACAATACAAATTTTAAAATGCAGAAATTGATGATCAGAGGAGAAGGTTCATCTGGTTAATAGGACATAGCTAGTAAATGAAAAACCAGAACACAAATATAAGAACTTTGATTAGTATGCTTTCTACCATATCTCTTATTTTAATGTTTAAGATTAGATATGAAACAGATTTCTTGAATTTACAACTGAAATACTATAGAGATCAAACTTAGCTTTTAATCCTTTCAAAATAAGTAGTATGAATAACAAATACTTTCTAGGGCCAGGAAGGGCCCTTTGGGAGTAATGATACAAATACGGATAAAGCCCATAAATGGAAATCAGCCTTGCTTTTGATATCTTAATAAATTTTACCTACAGTGCTTTCAATAAGAGTAAATTGTTTTTAAAAGATGGTGAGAAGCAGTAAATTGAAAAGAATGTTTTATAAAGCAGCACTCCTTAAAACTAATTTACTAAATTTTTAACTAAAAAATAATTTAAATATGGACACTGAAGATTTTTACAATTTTAATTAGGTAGGATAGTAGGGTAGTAGAATAGTAGGACAATTAGGGCAAATTCTAAATATAGAGCTAACAATATACTATTTAGTGGAAACATCTAATTATAGAACAGCATATTTGGTATGGTTTCATTTATGTAAAACATGTCAACTTTTTTACTGATACACATATTTGGAGATTTTTAAAAAATCATGTTTAAAAGTAAAAATAACATTTAATAATGATTATTTTTAGGCTTCATATTATGTGGTAACTTGTTTTCTACTTTAAATGCACCTGTATTCTTTTCTTCCTTTTTTTTTAAGCAACAAATATTGTATTTGTAGAATAAACATACTTAACAAACTATATTAGCATCATAGTTCTCATCTCACACAAGTGTAGGCTGCTATCATAGCTGTCATATAAAATTACTGTAAGAACATTGTCTGCCTTTAAGGAATTTAAATTGAAAAGAAAACAAAGACAAGATGAACAAACCGGGCATATTCTTTAAAGGACAAATAAAATTCCCTCTTTTTTCCTGGCTAATGGAGAGCTAGAAACTCACCAACTACAGCTATGGCTACAGATTTGTGTAGAACTTTTTTTTTTTTTTAAATATTGATCAGTGATGGTATTTAGGTATCTTTTTAACATAATATAGAAGAAACAGCACTAGTTTAAAATGGACTGATTTCTAAAAGTAAATGTAATGAAACTTGATCACAAATCCTGTTAAAGTAAACTACTTATTTTAGTGCTGTAAATACTCATAGGGGTTCTCAAAATTCCTTTCTGGAATTATTCTCAGAATTAGTTCATGAGTTGCATGAATAAATCAGTTTTGTTTTTTACAAACATTCTCAAATAGTCTAAACTGCTTCATAGCACATTAGCCATAGTGCTGGGTGCATCCTATTTAATCCTCAAAACAACCATATCATTATCTCCCCCCACCCTCTTTTTTTTGTCCTAAGATTAGAAACAGGCTGATTACTTGTTTGGGGCCACAGAGTTACTAAGCAGGAAATTAAGAATTGAGCACTAGTTTCCTTAATTTATGTGTAATATTTGGAAATATCACTGGATTGAAATCAGGATAAACAGGCCAGTCTCCAAAGGGGAGGAACAGAACTAGGAAAGGAATAATCCTTCATATGGGAGATAAACTCTGGCACCGAGATTTTTACTGCTGTTGATTTTTAGTTACTACAAATGTCTAATCATTCTATAGGGCACTTTGTTTTGTACAAAATTCAGAAGTACCAGGAATGAGAAACAGAATAAGAAACTCCTAGGGAATCATGGTATGGCACTGGTAACACTTCTGCAACTTAAATTACAGTGACTAACCACTGGCTCTCACTTACCAAAAGATAAAATATAAGCTTTATTCAATAAATATCTCTTAAACGACAGGGAATGCGAGCCCCTTCCCAATGCCTTGGCCCCTGCTCATCTTCCCCGCCTCATGCTTTGCAATCCAACTCTCTATCTTGCATTTTTTACTCTTGGTCTTAATTTTTTGGTTGTAGTTCTCTCATTTTAATCTTCTTTCCTTTGCTTTTGACCTTTTTTTCTGTTTAGAATTCTGTGATTTGGCTAAGTATGATTCATAAGATTCAGGTCAGATGTATCTCCTCAAGAAATCTCCCTAAACTTTCTGAGGTAGATGAAGCACTTCTCCTCTTTGCTTCTATAGTATACTATACTACATAAATGTGTAGATATTATCTTCCCCATTAGACAATGAGCATCGCAAGAGCAGGAAAGCTCTTAGAGGTCCTTAGAGGCTCTTAAAGGTCCTTAGCAGGTATGTGATAAATATGGCCCTCAACTGAGTGAACACCTCTACAGTGAAGGGCATGAGAGGAGGTCATAAAACTGATGGACCTGCTGCCAGAAGTCAAACTCTGTCATAATATACTTAATGTAAGACCTTAGAATACCTGTTTTACTGAAGTTGGAGCTCTGCTTTGGACAGTGTTTTAAATTCCTCATGAAAAAGGCAGAAAGAACCAGAGGCACTCTCATCGCCAAGTGCTCTCAAATGAAATCAGTTTGAAGCAGTTTTCATTAAGATGGATTGAATGTGGCATCGTGAGAAACACTTTATCAAATGTAGTGTTTTACTTAGTGATTAACTATATACCAGTTGATGAAGCTCCCTAAATCCTTTGTAATCCCACCACTCCAATAAACATTTAATGAGTATATAAGTTCAAAAAGCCTAGCAGAGGATTTAAACCTTCAATCTTGTTTTTATTTACTCTTGGAACTCAATTTCTCACTTCAAGTGAAGAATGCTAGTGCTTGAGGCTCATCGGTTGCCCTGGTAAAATTAATGTGCCTCCCACAGTTTAAATTAAACATGTGATATTTAAGATGAAAGAAATTTAGTCAGAATGCCACAGTATCAGTCACACTTGCTTTTAAAATACGTGAACATCGGAAAACTTTTCTTAAAAATGTTTCATTCATAAGTTTAAAAAATAATATTGAAAAAGATTTAATTCTCAAATGTGAAATCTGAAAAGGAGAAATGGTATTTGATAACTGAATCCTGCAGTATAGTAGTTACCATTGAAAAGTGAAATATAGTGATATAGTGTAAATCATACTTACCTGTGTTAGAACCCTGAGCTCTTATTTGGCCTCTGGTTCTTACTAGTGATGTGCTTTGGTTAAATTCTGTTGCGTTTCTGAGCTTCCTCATCTATACAATGGGAATATTGATATTATATGTCCCTCTCTCACTGGATTGTTGTTGGATTCAAATAAGAAAAATATAGAAAAGATGCTCTATAAACCATACAGAACCATATAAATCTGTAGTAGTATTACTATCTCTATGCATACACAGTACTCTTTAATTAAAAGGAGATATATATATGTATGTATGTAACTTGGCTGATGATCATAATAAATGTATCTGCATAGATTTAAAGTTAAATCTGAAAAAGTTATCCATCATGTGGATCAGTTTTACTCAAGTTTACAGTAATGTCTTAAGCGATGCATAAACTGTTGTTCTTTAACTTGGAAAAGAGAAATGAGGAAAGAAAAAAGTCTTGGACAGGTGAAAAAGAGAAAGACAATTTAGGAATCCAAAGAGGTCAAAGGATTTTGGTATGACTCTAATATGAAGCAAAACATTTAATTACATGAAACAGTGACTTTCATTTGTTAAAATACCAAGACCTTAGTCAAAAGCAAACAATCAACTGTTTCATTAGAAATATCCAGAAGTTAATAACCAAGAGTTTATTCTTCTCTGGGGAACATCAAATGCCAGTTTATTATATAAGACACTTAGCAAAAGTTCTTTTGTCTATTATATACTGTATATTTAAACAAGTGTCTTCATTTAAAGTTATAATGTTTAAAGTGTAAATAGTATTTCTTAGGGTAGCTTTTTAAGTGGGATTTAAAATACATCTTTGCCTATTTTGGGAATTATAGTTCACAAAGGCCCTAACATTTTCTGATTACTTTAACTACTTTCAACCATATTTATGTCTAATAAGTGATTGTTTAAATATAATAACATGGCCATACAGTGAGACTCTATAACCATTACAGTCCTATTTTAATGAAGTATTCAGTATTATTTAAAAGCATTCTTGCAAAAAAAATTTTGACCTAAATATAACAAAGCATGATTCTTCACAAAGCGAATGTTATGGGGGAGGGAAAAGAGAGGCAGGGAGGAGAGGATGCTTGTTTAAAAGGAATTTAAGAGGGGCGCCTGGGTGGCTCAGTGGGTTAAGCCTCTGCCTTCAGCTCAGGTCCATGATCTCAGGGTCCTGGGATCGAGCCCCGCATGGGCTCTCTGCTCAGCGGGGAGCCTGCTTCCCCCACTCTCTCTGCCTGCCTCTCTGCCTACTTGTGATCTATCTCTCTCTCTCTCTGTCAAATAAATGAATATTTAAAAAAAAAGGAATTTAAGAAATCTAACAACCATAGGGCGCCTGGGTTGCTAAGTCAGTTAAGTGTCTGACTCTTGATTTTGGCTCAGGTCATGATCTCAGGGTCATGAGATCGAGCCCCATGATAGGCTCCCCCCTCAAAGAGGAGTCTACTTGAGTTTCTCTCTCTCCTTCTGCCCCTCCCCACCAAAATGCTCTCTCACACCATCTCTCTAAAATAAATAAAAATATTTTTAAAAAATCTAACAACCAAATATTTGTGATCCTTGAGTAAACTGTGGTTTCAAAAAAATAGTTAAAAAGACATTTTGGAGACAGCTGGTAAAGTATGAATACGCACTGGATATTAGATGATATTAGGGAATTACTGCTAATTTTGTTACATGCAATAATGGTATGGTGATTATGTAAGAGAGTATCATTATTTTTTGGAAAATACATAGATGTTTTTAGGTGTAAGATATGTAATTTAACAAAAAATATTGAATATAAAAAGGTATAAATACTTTCATGCAGTTTAAGTTTTAATCATTTCAAATGTTTAACTGCTGCAAAATTTTACAAAATCATGTGAAACTTTAATTTTTTATATTTGTTTTTGCATATTTTGATAATAAATTTTACATTTAATTTTCTGTTCCAGTCATGTTTACCATTTCAGAGAGGAAATGAAAAAAAAATCATAAAAAATTAATTCATCAAAATCACAAACCTAAATAAGTATAAAAAATGTAAATAATTATGTTTCAAAAAAATGCTGCTCTTTTATAAATATGTGGCAGTTAAACTTTTGAGGTTATTAAGGCTTCTAGCTCCATTAAAAACTTTGGGATGCTTGCATATGAAAAGAAGCAACATGGCAAAATTTATTAGTTTTTTAAATTTAGGGATAGGAGATTTAAGTATTGATTGTGCTATTCTTTTTACGTCTTCTATATTAAAATTGTTTTAATAAAAAGTTAAATATTGTAAAATATAATTAAGCAAATGATCAGATAATATTAAAAGGTGAAAATAAGCTGCTTTAACAAGATTATAACACAACCCAGTAATATTAAATACACACAAAGTTTTCAATCAAAAGTATTTAAAAATATGGAAAAAACATGTATCATAAAGCTAACTGTTAATCTGTATTAGAATATTTTCTTTTTGCTTTTCAATATTTTCCATAACCTGTATTTATATAAACTATAAACATGTATTATTATAAATATTTATTTCTTCAAAAATGACATCCATTTTATAAACATTTAATAGTTAAAACATAGACTAACACAGCATTTACAATGGGCTATTCCACTATTCTTAGGGTAAAGAACAGTTTGTGTTTCTTATTCTACTTTATTAGATCATCATTGATTGCTCTAAGTTTCATTATTAATTACTGTCAGTTTTTAAAATTTGTTTAAAATGAAATTTTCTTTAGGTCAGGGTTTAAGATAAACTAGAAACTAGAAATTTCAGAGCCTTCCTTGTACTCTATTCTCAAAATTCCCTCTACTTCATTTACATACTATTTCTTCCTTCCCACTCTTTATTTCCTTCATTCATTAAATATATAGAATATTTACTAGGGATGTAAGGTACAGTCACTGCCAAAGAGAAAAATCAAATCTCTTGAGAAGACATATATACAGAGAATAGATAATGATAAGCAATGTGTTAAATGTAATAAGATGAGCAGAGGGTATCATTACAAAGGGCTAAGGGTGGGTCCAATTGTATGATAGTTGAAGAGTTAGGGACAATTAAGTGTCAGAGAGTAGAAGTTAACCAGGTAAAGGGCAGAATAAAGGCATTCCTTACAGTGGAGAAGCATGAACAAAGAGTAAGATTATGGGGAAACAAAAACGGTACATCATTGCTATATTTATTAAGTGTAAAGCAGGGGAACAGGAGAGCTAAAGTTGTGCAGATAGGTAGGAGACAGATTACTGAGCTCTCCATTGCTGGGTCAACATATAAAGAGTGATTGCATAGAAACTTCTTGCTGAAAATGTATCTTCTGAATTCTTGTTATAAATGCCAATGTACTTGACTTTAAGATCACAATGCCCATTTCTGTATTTTTGTTGTTTAAAGTGGCTTTTGAGATAAAAATATTGTTGTTATAGATATATACTATTAGATGGAATCATATTGGGAAAAGACTGAAAGACAACTCCTTTAGCAAGAAACTGTCAATCACATTAACTGAAAAGAACATACATAGATAGCCTGGTCCCATGTCTACCTTTTTTTCCCCTACAAAAACACTCCTGTTTCAGAGCTTGACAAGGCCATCTACAAAGAGCCAGCAATACCCTATTACACTACTGCCCCTCTGAAATGGGAATCTTGGTGATGATTAAGCTGGTAGATGAACCACAAACAAAATCAAGTCTTCAATCTGAAAAAAACAGAAAACATTAAGCATTGCCTGAGGCCTGGTGGTAAACCTATGCGATGCACTTTTTAATTACAAAAGGTAAAATTGCACTTACATCTCGGGCTTTCACATAGAAGGCCTCTTGAAAAGCAGCTTCTAATGAGCCAATAAAAAATACAGGATGGCAGTCACCATATCTATAGGAAAAATTATATCTATTAATTTAAATACATTTCAAATTTACTTCAAAGTTTCATAAGTCTAATCACCATCTTTAAATAAATGTTGGGACTGCTGTCTCTTAACTATAGACCAAACATTAAAACATTTCTTTAAAGGCTTGGTAATGCACTTCATTAGTTCTTAGAATTCTTCTTGGCCTTTAGTGATAATATTAGAATACAGGAATTTTAAGTACATCTAGCAAATGGATTAAATAAGTGCTACAAAACCATGCCATTTATAAGCAGCAATTCCTGGTCCATCCACTTCATAAGAGTTTCCTTAGAGTAACCCTTAACTTTCCATTTTATTAGTTCATTATTCTGGAAGTCTAACAGAGAGGGAAAAAAAATTGTATTTTGCAAAGTTTCCAAATTATTACATTAGAAAACAGAACTAAAGAGAAATATCATTTACATGAAAATTTAGGGCTAAATATTTAAATCCTTTTTACTTAAATACTTTCTAAGAATCTCAAAAGCATATAAACATTTTATATTAGACTCTTAAAAGAAGAAATGTTGATAGTTTCAAAACAAAAATTAAAAGAAAAATGCGCTTATATTAAAAATTTAAAATTATTTTTAAATTTTATATTATTTTAAAGGATATTTTGTTTTTCTAGGATATACCAAAAATTAGTATCCTATAACCTACAGACTTTTTGCGAATACAGTCAATATATTAATTAGTGACCCATTTATTTTGCTTCTGTAAAGATACAGAGGTAAGATGGTAAAGTGGCATAAATAGCTTACTAGTTATCTGACATTGAATAGGATGTGTTAAACTATAAGGACTAAATAAACTGATAAAAATATCCTTCGAATATTGTATAGAGAAATTAAAGACAATTTATGACTAAAATTGCTCCAGAAAAATCACAGTATCATTAAAAGAACATCAATTTTATATAGTTAATGTCCTAACCCTACCTTGAAGAAAACTCTGCTGTAAATTGTAATAAGGCATCTCCTTCATTTTCTGCGTTTTCTGGCACTAAAAAACAAACAAAAGAAAAAACAAAAACAAAAAAAAACAAAACAAATAGACACAAAAAACAAACCACATAACATCTAATCCCACATATAAGAAATATATTTAATCAATAAAGAGGAAATAAAATTAAATTTTAGCTTCTGTGATATATTTGAGGAGACATTTTAAATTGACATACATTAGAAGATTTCATCAAACCTTAAAAAGAACCTTGAAAAAATTCCAAGCTCATAAATTTTGGAAAGCAACTGACACAAACCTGCTAATAAGCATTTCAAGTATGTGCCAGTCATCAATTAGGATTTCAGTGTTTTCTTAAATGACATCTTGTGAATAAATTTATAAAAGGATCTCAAGTTATTTAAAAATCTCATTATAAGGAAGATGGTTAATTTTAAGTAAATATCACATCTATTGCTGCCCAACGGAGTTTCCTAACTTCACGGAGTAAATGAGCCATTTAAGGATTTATTTTAAGAGTAATTTTGCATATAGTACTTCCTGTGATTCTACAGTATATATCTTGTAAAGTTAAAGAGAAGGAGATGGCACATTTAGTTTACTTTTTTTTCCTTCCAAAGGTGGTACCAGTGAATGGAAAAATAATATAACTATTCTTAAAACTCGTATCTCCACTAAGATGCTGAAACAAGTACAGTCACAGAAAATATAGCTATTTGTTTATAAACCTTTAGGTTTAAAGTAAAGAGAAAGACTCATAACTAATATATATGTGAAACATAAGTTATACATTCCCTTGCATTTTTAATGAATTTTGCTAAAGCTCTGAGAATTGATAATCTTAATAAAATCAAAACTCAAGAGGCTCTGGTTCTAATGAATATTGTGCCTGCTAGCTGTATGTTCTCTCTCCAAACCTGGAAAGTTAATAAGAGATTTTTAAGTTCATTGTTCTTTATAAGTTTCTGCAGGAGGAAGTAGAATTATAGTGCTGGCCCAAAGAACTATTAATACTCACTCATTGGAGATTTTCTCAGGGCAGATGATGCCATGCCGAATACTTCTCCATCATCCACCCCAAATTCAGAAGCATCTTCAAAGTCATCTCCATCACTATCACTAACCATATGAACATCGGTGCTTTGCTATTTAAGAAAAGTGCTGATTAGTTTTATATGAACTTTAGGAATCAAATTCTAAAATATAAGTTATCTAATCACAACAGGACATTAGTATTATAGTAGTTTTATTAAATAAGAAGCCATTTGCTAGAGTAAAGCTTAATATTTTTCATTATAAGGCTAACATATATTCCTTTTCTTTTCTTTTCTTTCCTTTTCTTTATTTACTTGATAGAGATCACATGTAGGCAGAGAGGCAGGTCGGGGGTGGGGAAAAGCAGGCTCCCTGCTTAGGAGAGAGCCCAATGTGGGGCTCGATCCCAGGATGCTGGGATCATGACCTGAGTCGAAGGCAGAGGTTTAATCCACTGAGCCACCCAGGTGCTCCAAGGCTTACATATATTCCTAAACTTGCCGTGATACGGCTAGTTTGGCTAAAGATTGGAACCTGAGGGAAAATGAAGGATGCATACAACTCATACAACTGTTTTATCCACAGAACATAGTACACAATTCAGTGCTTAATAAATATTTGCTCAGTGGGACACCTGGGTGGCTCAGTTGGTTAAGCCGCTCCTTGCCCTGCAGGGAGCCTGCTTCTCTCTGCCTCTGCCTACCACTCTGCCTGCTTATGTGTGCTCTCTCTCTCTCTCTCTCTGACAAATAAATAAAAAATCTTTAAAAATAAATAAATAAATAAATATTTGCTCAGTAAATGACGAGAGGGATATAATCAGGTTCAAAGACAAAGCAAGCTATATGTGTCTTTTAAAAAGCTCACAGTAATCTCTATTTCAAACTTGCCACTTCCTTACTGCAATGGTTCTCAAATTTTTCATTACTGGACTATGGTATACTATCCTCAGTGTTATTGGAGATAACATGAAATACAGTATATAAAAGCTCTTTGTAAAGTGCAGGCTATTAAATATGAGATATGCTTCTAGTCAATAAACATCTATTGAGAATTTACTACATGCTGGGCACTGATAACACGCTCCGTTTATTTTGTTTTCAGCAGTATCAGTTGAGATTTAAAGTATTACAATTAAAAACATCAGATTCAAAATATGAACTAGGATGCTAATCTCTAGGTAAGAATGGAATCTCAAAAATACTGAGATCTAAAACATCCAAACTGTGAATACTGACAAATATTTATGCCTTTGGATGAAAAGGGAGTCTCAGCAAGGTACCTGGCTAAATGCCTATCTGTACTATGTTCAATAAACAAAGTCTACAAAGATTATTTAATATATGAAATTTCCATTTTTTAAAATTTGGCACTATGTACTTAAGCTATGAAAATGGGGAAACTATTTGATTCTGGTCTACGCAAAAGAACCTAACTTAGAGATAAGTATTTTCCAGAAAAGCATTAAGAGAAACTTAGAATCAAAGACTCATAAATCTTGATTAGAGGGATGTTAGAGGTTAGCTAGTCATAAAAATCATAGATTTTAAACATCTTCTTATCAATCGTTTCACACTTCTTTCCACAGGGTTACCTCTCTCCCCTGGCCCAAGCCAAAATATTATGTAAAATTACAGTGCATACAATAGACAAAAGTAAGAACACTCTGGTTGATGCGGGGAGAGGCCAATGGGAAGTCTAATGCTCCTCCTAGGCTTGGCCTTTTCTTGCTTATATCCCTTTGATAGTTGGGTTACCTCTGAAGGATCTTAGGTCACTGGAACAATTTTTAAAACTACTGATAGAGCAAGTCTAACAGCTTCAAATGAAGAAGCCAAGATATTTACTCTATTTGACTCAGCCTAGCATTTCCTCCTTGGGCATAACCAAACACCAATGCCCAGAATTGTAACATTTTCCCCCTTATCCAAAAGAAAGTCTTCCCCATAGTTTGAATAGAGAAGATAATGAACAAATACTTACTGGATGAGTAAAAATGAATGGTCCTTGTCCTAAGCAGTCTATCTGCTATTCTGACTGCACCACTATTTCTTACAGACACCTTGGTTCTGCTTGCAATCCTAATCTTACTTTAGTGTTTTGCTTTGTAGGGTAAAGATCTTCTAGTTTCAGCAGTTCAACAGCTAAAAATTCAAAAACCGGAACACCTGGGTGGCTCGGACGGTTAAGTGTCTGCCTTCAGCTCAGGTCATAATCCCAGGGTCCTGGGATCGAGTCCCACATCGGCCTCCATGCTCAGCAGAGAGTATGCTTCTCTATCTGCCTGCCATTCCTCCAGCTTGTGCTCTCTATGTCTCTCTCTCTCTTTGACAAATAATAAATAAAATCTTTAAAAAATTTCAAAAACCCTTTCTCATTTCAAAGTAGTAAGGGAGCCTCCTCTACAAAACAACACATCTATAGGCCCACTACTGTGCTTGAATTCCCTCTGTGTTTCAGGCACGCAAATATCTAGAGCATGAAGTTCTCTGAACTTTGAGACTCTGATTTCTTAAACAGGTGAAGGTGCAGGATCTAAAAGGTACACTACATACTCTTATAGGATGCTAAGCCAGGTTCAGAGGCTAGTAGAAAGAAACAAAGGTCCAGTATGATGAACTTTGTCACATTCTCTATCAGCTAAGCTATCATCTCAGCCTTCACTTCGTCTTGCCTAACATTCACCCTTCCCTTTAAGAGGCATCGGGTTTTAGGGTTTTAGGGTTGGAGGACACAGAGATGAAAAAGAATTGTTCTATATATCATCTTTTTTTCTCACTCCTTTTACCTTACTCCCCTACATCTAAACTCCTTCTCCTAATCCAGTTTTTAATCAAATAAGAGCCCCTTTCCATAACAACAGAACTTTATATATATCATAGTAAGATAGTGATTTTAATCTTGTGCCTATGTAACTGACTCATTATTCATTTTGTCTTCACAAAGTGTACAGTTCCCAAATCTCTTCAGACCCAGAGAGCAAAATCCTACAACAACATCTTCAAAGGGAGTTATCTAAAAAGCCAATTTTGGTTGGAAAAGTATATTTCAAATATGAATTATTGAAGTATCTGCAAGAATGAGCTACTTAATTATGTATAAGGACTCCCAATCTCTTCACATTTTCTTATCAGCCATCTAACAGGTTAGGAAAAGCTTTTTCTAAAAAAATGAGATAAACAATCTTTTTTTCATTAATGTTTGCAGATGAGAATACATAATCTCTTGGCTCAGCCATGGCAGACTTAAAACTCTTTGAATTCAGAGAAGTTATTTACTCAGAATTTGAAAAACAGCTAAAAAAATTCATGATTCTATTTTGGCTGTTCATCGGCATTCATTTATTCCCATTATCATTTAACAAACATTTACAAACCCCTAGTAAAGGCCACACTACCTAGACCTGTGTGAAAGATACAGTCTATATTCTCTTAAGGAATACTATATAATATATACAGATAATTATAATATCAAGGGTTAAGTGTTATGACAGGTAAGTTCAGAAGAGAACATTAAATGAACGGGGAATGGGAAAAATCAGAGCAAACTTCCTAGAGGAGAAAGAACCAAACCATTTGACACAAAATTTAGACTCTACATATACTCAGCACTAAGGCAAGCTTGTAACTGAAGCAGATGTTCTTTCCACCAACTACTTATATCAAATCAACAGGTTAAAAGCTAGGGATACAGAGATAGATAAAACATGGGTTCAGGCCTTCCAGAAATTCCCATTCCAAAGGAAGACATAAAAATATAGTTATTTGAATAGTCAAAAGGAAAGGGTCATAAAAATCACAATCTATCAGTTCATTTGGGACAGTTTCAAAGAACAGCAGGTCCCTCAGTGATTAGAATGAACAGTTTTGGCTTGGATTGGCAATGATCATTAATATGGGTAAGGAAACAGGTTTCTGGGGAGATATGGTAATTTCAATTTTTTACAGAGTGAATATGGGCATGCAGATGGAAATGTTCAGAAGTAACCTGATTACTATTTAGCTTGTCTGCCTGAGGTAAAATACCACATAGTTATAGTAGGACCATAGCAGACAAGCTAAATACTTGTCTCACCAAGTTTTAAAAAACTGAAATACAAATTTTTGGCAATTATCTGTGTTCAATTTCATTTTATTAGGTATAAGATGCTTTATGCAAAGACTTTGCTTTGTTCACATCCATATTGTGACTCCTACATCAATACCAGGCATAGAGGGGCATGTAATCAGAACTTATCAAATGAATACTGAATGAATATTTTCTGTCACTTAAACCAAAACCTAGGTATCATTCTTTTTTTTTAGTAATATTTTTTAAATTTCTTTTCAGCATAACAGTATTCATTGTTTTTTGCACCACACCCAGTGCTCCATGTATACATGGCCCTCCCTAATACCCACCAACCTAGTTCCCCCAACCCCCAAACGCCCCCCCCCTTTAAGACCCTCAGGTATCATTCTTATCTCTTCCTTTTCTCTCCTCCCATAGATCCTATCAGTAACCAGTTCTAATTCAGGATCTCATTATCCTTTAACTGTGCTATTACAATAGACTCATATCTGATTTTTCTGCCTCCAGTCTTCCTTCCCTTACATCTACCTTCCGCACAGCAGCAAAGTACTCTTCTCTAAAATGTTATTTGGGGGAAAGAAAATCATTTGTCACTTAAAAGCCTTCTATGGCTGCCCAGAGTTCAAGTTCCCAACTTGACCTGTAGACCCATTCACCTTCACCTCACTCTTATCTTTGTCTCTCACTTTATTTTGCATGAACACCACCAAACTGTGCTCATCTCTGTGCATACACTACATCAGATCATGCAGTTTCCTTTGAATGAAATACTATTTCCATGTTTCTTCATTTGGCTGACTGGGCCTCATTCTTTATAATTTGATTTGGATATAAATTTCTATAGTCTTTCTTTCTCTTCCTCTCCCAACTTGTTCCTCTTCCTTCTTCCCCTCTCCTTCTTCTTTTTTAAGAAATACTCACTCACCAATATTTATTTTGTGGCTGGTATATGCCAGGTACTACACTAGATGTTAGGGCTACAGAAGTGTGTAAGGCAAACACAGCTTTTGCTTGCCAACATTCTTGAGTGTTATGCCTTCAACCCCCACAATTGTGCCCTAGTATCTTGTGCTTGCTTAATTTTAACATCATATAATATGAAATTACCAGTTTATATCCATCTGACTAGCACATAGTGAGCATTCAATAAATGTTTCCTTAAGTTACTAACTAGCATCTACTACACTGGAAGGTTTTTTTGTTTTGTTTTGTTTTAATCTTGGGGCACTCCCCTCTCTTCCACAATCAACTGAGGACTGGACAATTCTCAAGAAGTCTGGGTCAATGGGCCTCTATCTTGTCCCATTCAAGCAGCTGCAGAAAGGAGAGGAAGGTATTAGCTAGGTACTCATATATAGAAAGATCATTAAAAGAGGGCTCAGGAGCAAGGGAAGGCTGGGGAGGAAAGAAAAATGGTGAATTATCATTAAAAAAAAATACTTGCAGGACCAGAAGGAGGATGTAAGAAAAAGAATTCCCCTAGCTAGAGGACACATAACTATAATCCATAAAATTCAAAGCTTAAATTTAACTACTAGTCTTACATATCTTCTTCCTAACTCAAGGTTTCAATCAATAGAAAAATGGTAATTGTCCTGAAACATGAAATCATGTAGGAAAAGGGTTAGAAGCAGAAAAAAGAGAAGCAGAACCACTGGGTGGAAGATACAAGGACAGAGGTTCCAATTAATTAAAGAAGATATCAAGAGACAGAGCTGCTCAACAATAGAACTGGTTGCCTGTTACTGGAGATAAAACATAGGTATATTTTGAGGGGATATTTTGAGTGAGCTCTTTTAGCATACAGACTGTGATCCTAATGATGAGCACCTAGAAGATATCAAATGTTTAAATGAATGAGGGATGAATGGATAGAAGAGGGGAAATCAAATTTTAAAAATCCCTTCCAGCTGTATAATTCTATGGCAGCATAAAAGCCCAAGTCACAGTTGCCCATTTCTCACTAGCCCCTTAAAAAGGTGATATTTACAGTTAGCCAGGGAAGGAAAAATAATGGTTTCATCACAAATAATCACATTTTAAGATATTCCCAAGACTGCAGCTCTTTCAGTTTAGCAAAGCCACCTAATTCTACTCTACCTTCTTCTCTAACCTAAACAGTATGCCAGCCTCATAAACACTATTTCTTACTGTATGGGATTGACTTATTTTTGCTGAAGGGACCACCCAAATAACACTTATAATGGTGAAAGTGAGAGAAGGAAATAAAATGAAGTGAAATGGGGATCTATCATCTTTCAGAGCAAAGAAATAAAAATTTTGGGTGAAGCTACCACATTTTAATGCAGTAGATTTATTCATTATAGGGTTGAAGCACAACCTACTTTAGCATTAGAAACACACGCACAAGAAAGAAACAGTTTAGTAAATTATTTCTGGTAATTTCTGCCAAGCAGTGAAACTCAATATCATGTTTTCTTTCAAGATGATTAGTGAGATAAAATGCTGAATAAAATGGTGTGGGCTCTTTAAAGGAAACTAACATTTTTAGAGGCCTAAGAAAACAGTACAGTAATATTTGTAGCAGGGGGAAAACCCTTTATTCTTTGTGGATTTCTAAAAAAAAAAAATGTTAAAAACCGGAATTGCGAATTATCATTTTCACAGGATGACCATGGACTAGAATGGAACTTATGCAGTCCCATTTCCCTTTCACATATTTAAGTGATATAAATGCATTTCAGAGGATAGCTGGAGAGGTCCTGTGGCAGCTTCTGCAGTGAGTGTCCAAAATACAGTCAGTTTAAATAAAAATTCACAACCATATTTTGTATAGACTGTAAATGGAAAAAGGTTTTACTGGACTGAAAACACTGAGCTAAATAATGTTTTCCTGTGCTATTTAGTTATGACCCTGTCACATACACTTTTTAAGTCACGGTGATGAGTTTTCTTTAGCACATAGTAGGAGCTCCATAAATGCTTTTTAACAGATAAATTGTTATGTCCAAGCTATCTTTCCCATTACCTTATAATCAACGTCATAGTTGGACTCAGAGTGCTATTTGTAGCCATGGAAAAGATACTGCCTTTTAACATTGTTCAGACCCACAAAGATACACACAGGTACATCCTATACACAAACATATTCAATCTTATCTGCCCCTCTTCTCTGCTTCTATAGTATTCTATGCTCTATCACTGCTTTTATTACATTTTGCCATTATTATTAGTTTATTAATCTATCTCCTTTGACTCTGAGCACCTTGGTATGGATATATTGGTATCCATCTTTGTTACATAGTATCAACCACAATACCTGGATCCTAGAAGGTGCTCCACCTCAATGAGTTAAAGGACCTTCAGGATCAGTCTTAATAAATGTACTCAATTATATAGTTGGCAATGAAGAAAATCCTTTGTCAACCTGTCAATTCTAAGTAAAACTCATTTCAAACAATCCAACTGAATTCTGTCTGATGAAACATGAAACTTATAGACCAAGGAGGAGCACATTAGCAATAAACTCGCATGAAAAGTTTCTGCCTTCAGGTATTACTGAGATTTTATTCACGCTACATTTACTTCACCTATTCACTGCTGGGGCAGATAAAAAAGAATAGGAAGTGGGCAGGTAGGTGGAGGACAGGCCTCCTATTCACCAAAAAGCTTGGCAAAAAAGCTTACCTCTTCGGACTGCTCTTGGGTCTGTGCAGGTGAAGATCTTCTGCCCACTGTAAGTCGATGGCAGGGATAGGATAGCCCTGATTCAGCAAGACACATCTAAAAAAGGAAGAATCCATCATTCATAAACAAAATGAGGCAATGTCTCACAAAAGCTCCTTTAGATATTTTCTAGATTTCTTTTTTTAAAGATTTTATTTGAGAGAGAAAGAAGAGAGCTCACACACTCGCACATGAGCAGGGGGAGGGGCAGAAGGAGAGGGAGAAGCAGACTCCCCACTGAGCAGGGAGCCAGCCTGATGCAGGGCTCTATCCCAGGACCCATGGATCATGACCTGAGCCGAAGGCAGACACTTAATGGACTGAGCCACTGAGGTGCCCCAATATTTTCTAGATTTCTGAAGTTAGATTAGAAAGCTCACTCTGGGGCGCCTGGGTGGCTCAGTGGGTTAAGCTGCTGCCTTCGGCTCAGGTCATAATCTCAGGGTCCTGGGATGGAGCCCCGCATCGGGCTGTCTGCTCAGCGGGGAGCCTGCTTCCTCTTCTCTCTCTGCCTGCCTCTCTGCCTGCTTGTGATCTCTCTCTGTCAAATAAATGAATAAAACCTAAAAAAAAAAAAAAAAAAAAAAAAAAAAAAGAAAGCTCACTCTAATAGCCCCAGTATTATGTTAACCAGTAAGGCTTTGAAAACTTGAAATTTTTCTGTATATGGCATGTTATAATAGTCAAGGTTATTATTATCATTATCATTATTATTAATATTATTATTTTGGCTTAACTGAAATTTATTTTCTCACAGTCCTAGAGGTTTAAAGTCTGAGATCAAGATGTCAGCAGAGTGATGCCTGTGTGGCTCACTCAGTTAAGTACCTGCCTTCGACTCAGGTCACGATCCCAGGGTCCTGGGATAGAGTCCCACTGTGGGCTCCTGCTCAGTGGGGAGCCTGCTTCTCCCTCTGCCCCTTCCTTCTCTTCCTGCCTGGGCTTCCTCTCTCTCTCCCTCTCTGACAAATAGATAAATAAATCTTCTAAAAAACCAAAAAGATGTCAGCAAGGTTGGTTTCTTTTTTTCCCCCTCTAATCTATTTTTTTCTTTTATTAATTTTTTTTGAAAAAGATTTTATTTGAGAGAGAGCTAGAGAATGAAGAGGAATGGGGGGAGGGGCAAAGGGAGAGGCAGACTAGATTCCTGAGATCATTACCTGAGCTGAAGGCAGACAGTTTACCAACTGAGCCACCCAGGCACCCCTCTTTTATTAAGTTTTAATTTGTATTTATTTTTTCTAGTTAGAAATATTTTATTTAAATGTGCCAAATAAAAACCCACATTTTCAGACCACAGGATGTTAATACATTCACATTATTGCTGTGAATTTAGAGTTATAATCCAGATCCATTTTGACTGGATGACAGAAATAACCTTCCTAAGTTATGCTTTATAGACATCACAAATCCCTTATAATAATGTAAATGAAATAACTTTTCCCTAAAAGGTGAACTTGAGAACTTCACTCTTTCAGGACTTGCACTTCTTTGCGGACTTCCTAATGGGGAATGAATTCTCTTTGGAGGTGGTGATGAGTTTTCTTTAGCACATAGTAGACTCTGGCTGCTTCCTGTATGTAGTGAAACAGACCTGAATCTTGACCTTGACCTTGACCTTGGCCTCGACAGGGATCTTGATCCTTTTGTAGAACCAGACCTAGATCTTCTGTGTGAAGGTGATGTTGAAAGAGACACAGATCTTGATGGCTGAGGAAATGCTGATCTTGACTCCTTTGTCTGCTCCTGCTACATAAGCAAGAATATCACCTACCTCTGGATCTTAAATGTGATCTAGACTGTGACCTGCTTCTCCTCTATTGGCTGTAACAATGAAAATCATAAGCATAATGTCCCTTTTCACCACACTCATAGCATTTATCACTGGGATCAAAGGAACGTTGGGCAGGTATTCTATCAAAACTAGGTCTCCAAAGCATGCCTGTTGATTATTCAACTCTCATTCAGGAACCACAAATCACTCTCCCATCCAGCCATGTCTAGGATCTTCAAATTCCACAAAGGCAAATCCTGGAGATTTTTCACAGTCCACGGTTCTGAAGGGACTATAATAACTGAAAGCTCTTTCTAACTCTCCTCTGCTGACACTGGTTCCCAGATTACCAACATACATTTTGGTATTCTCCTCCATGCCACCTGTAAGGTGATATGATGCCTGGTCTGGTTGCAGTGCCCAGGGAGTGAATAATAAAAAGCTGTAACAGCGACTTAGTCGTCAAAGGTCCCAGTGGTCTTAAGTTTTTATTTTAATTCCAGCACAGTCAACATACACAGTTATATTAGTTTTAGGTATACAACACAGTGATTCAACAATTCCTTTATCACCCAGTGCTTATTACAATAAGTGCACTCCTTAATCCCCATCACCTATTTCACCCATCATCCCCCTTCCCTCCGATAACCATTCAGTTTGTTCTCTATCATTAAGAGTCTGTTTCTTGGTTTGTCTATTTTTTCTTCTTAGGTTCATTTGTTTCTTAAATTGCACATATGAGTGAAATCATATAGCATGTCTTTCTCTGCCTGACTTATTTCACTTAGCATTATACTTTGTAGCTCCTTCCATGTCAGTGCAAATGTCAAGATTTCATTCCTTTTTATGGTGAAATAATAGTTCACTGTATATATATGCCACCTCTTCCTTATTCATTCATCAATCGACAGATACTTTGACTGCTTCCATAATTTGGCTATTGTAAATAATGCTGATAAACATTGGGGTGCATGTATCCCTTTGAATTAGTACTTTTGTATTATTTGGGTAAATACCCAGTAGGGCAATTGCTGGATCCTAGGGTAGTTCTATTTTCAACTTTTAGGAGAAACTTCATATTGTTTTCCAGACTAGCTGTACCAGTTTGCATTCCTACCAACAGAGTAAGAGGGTTCCCCTTTCTCCACATCCTCACCAATTCTTGTTTCTTGTGTTTTGATATTAGCTATTCTGACAGGTGTGAGATGATAACTCATTTTGGTTTTCATTTGAGTTTCCCTGATGATGAGTGATGTTGAGAATCTTTTCATGTGTCTATTGGCGATTTATATATGTTCATGTCTTCTGCCCATTTTTTAATTGGATTATTTGGTTTTGAGGTGTTGAGTTGTTTTAAGTTCTTTATATATTTTGGGTACGAACACTTTATTGGATATGTCATTTGCAAATATCTTCTCCTCTTCAGTAGGTTGTCTTTTAATTTTGTTGGTTATTTTCTTTGCTGTGCAGAAGCTTTTTATTTTGATGTAGTCCCAAAATTATTTTTAGTCAAGGTCATTTTTCATAAGACAAAAGAGTAGTGTTCCAGGAAACTGTAACAGGCCTAAAATAAAGCTAATCATATATATATATCTCCACTTCCCCACCCACCACCAGTGTCTCTGTTACTTTTCTAATTAGAATTAATACTTCAGTTTACTAATTCCCAGGGAAGCACTCTATAAATCTCTTTTGAAAGGTACCCTGGAATAGTGTTTGCTGAAGCCATTAAAAAGAAGTTTCTACAGATGGTAACAATGTCATTATGTTTTAATCATATTAAACCACAATATCAGATTGTTATAGCTGAGGAATCTACAATATATGTAAAGCACCTCGCACAGTCCTTGGCACACAAATGGTTAACTCAGTTAATTTTTATTACCATTATGATATATTACCCAAAGAATCTGCCTAGTTTACCCAACACAATTAAAGCCAAATACATTTACTCCTACTGAAGTTTTTAGTGGGTCAGATATTAAATAACTAATTTGAGGTTTAAATTAAATTTGGGAAAATATGAGCGAATATGAATACACATCACTTTGGTCAATCTAGAGGAATTAAAACAATATTAAATAGACCAAAGAGGGTGTTTTTCTTTGGTGTTCATGAAATGACACATTTGTCTATTTAGTGTAATGATGATATCATGTTTCTTTCATTATTTTAAAAATAAAATATGGTCTCCATTAGCACAGTGAAAACACTTTTGGTAACTTTTGGGGAAGTGTGAATTAAACTGATACACAAGGAAACCCAAATATCTGTAAATTCATAGAGACCAACCAAGGACAAAACAGTGGGTTGGTCATAACTACAATTCGAACATGTGTTATAATCAAGCTAATTATCTGAAGACAAATATTGGAATGAAAAAGGCAAATGTCACATGATTACACACGTATTTTCAATCACGTGAGGTGTGTACTCTCATGTAGATTATACTGATAAAGATCATTTGTATTCGATTATTTTTTCTTTAGTCTGGTTAGAGTTTTTGAAATTTTTTTTAACTTGGGGTATAAACTTTGCCACTTTATTCATTTTATTTTATTTATGTTTTAAAGTAATCTCTATGTCCAATGTGGGGTTCGAACTCACTACGCTGCAATCAAGAGTCCCATGCTCTACTGACTGAGCCAGCCAGGTGCCCCCTAGTTAGAGGTTTTGTTAGTTTGTTTTGGCATCTAGATGTTTTTGGCATTGTCTCTTACAAATGCTAGAAAACCTGATTAATAATAATAGTTTTTAAAAGCAAAACTATATAATTCTGTCATCCTATTCATCATATTCATCAACATTTGTTACAACTGGCTCGATTGCTTTTATTTTTGTACAAACAAAAGCAAAGCTAATTTGGATAAGAAGCACAGGCTAAATTTCTTGTCACATTACTTTCACAATATTTTTCATTAAAAAAAGTCCTCCTCCCCCACCCTAAAATCCTCTGATAATGAAACAATAATGATGTAAATGTCACTGACAATAAGAAGCAGTGTAGTATAATGGAAAGACTTGGACCAGGAGCCAGAAAAATCTCAATTCAATTATTTCCCAGCCTCCTGCACTTGGGGAAGTCATTTCTCTATTATATGCCAGAATTTTCCATTTATTGAGGTGAATAATCCCTGCCTTAACTACCTCAACAGACTTGTTTTTTAGTGTTATGTTAGTCACCATACAATACATCATTAGTTTCTGATGTAGTGTTCCAAGATTCATTGTTTACATATAACACACCGTGCTCCGTGTAATACTTGCCCTCCCTAATACCCCCACCAGGTTCACCCACCCCCACACCCCTCCTCTCTAAAACCCTCAGTTTGTTTCTCAGAGTCCACAGTCTCATGGTTTGTCTGTCTTCGATTTCCCCCCCTTCACTTTCCCTTTCCTTCTCTTAATGTCCTCCATGTTATTCCTTATGTTTCACAAGTAAGTGAAACCATATGATAACTGACTTTCTCTGCTTGAATTATTTCACTCAGCATAATCTCCTCCAGTCCCATCCATGTTGATGCAAAAGTTGGGTATTCATCCTTTCTGATGGCTGAGTAATATTCCACTGTATGATATGGGCCATATCTTCTTTATCCACTCCTCAACTGACTTTTGAAAGGGTTATATGTATTAAGGTAAGTAAAAGCTGGCTTTTGAACCTACTGAATGGACAGAAGACCTGTTATCTTTTCAATGATCATTATTTTTAGGACCTGGAGAAAAGAAACGATTATTAGATTCTACTGTAACTACTTTTGCCTAATCGCCTAATCATGTTAAATTAAAAGACATACTTTAGGAGAAGCTGGAAGAAAGTGTTCATTAAAAGTACACAGTACTTAGCATAATCTCCTCCAGTCCCATCCAAGTTGATGCAAAATTGGGTATTCATCCTTTCTGATGGCTGAGCAATAGTGAAATAAGTCAAACAGAGAAAGTCAATTATCATATGGTTTCACTTATTTGTGGAACATAAGGAATAACATGGAGGAAATTAGGAAAAGGGAAACATGAAGGGGGAGAAATCGGAGGGAGAAATGAACCACAAGAGACTATGGACTCTGGGAAACAAACAGCGTTTTAGAAGGGAGGTGGACGGGGGGATGGGTTAGGAATTTCTGAGTTACTATATGCCCAGTGTGGATTAAATAGAAGTCTGTCCTAAAGGAACATATAAACAAGTTAGAAAGTTAAAAAGATGCACATAGGAACAGGCACAGAAAAAGGAATACAAGGGAATAAAGATGGGGCAGTCTCTGTGGGGCTAGCAACCCCTTGGAAGGGACAATAGTTATTCAGACAGTGATTTCACGAATTTAGGGCTGAAATAAATGTTTGATAGGACTCATAACCTAAATTCACATAAAAGATGTGAAGTCAGAAGGCTGAGGTTCTAGGCTGGCTGAATCACTCGATTGTCCCACGACTGTGGACAAAATCACTTAGAATTTCTGTATTTATTATTTATTATTTAGAGGGGGAATAGTGTAAAAGAACCTGTTCTTAATTCACAAAATAGGGTAATACAATTTGTCCTCTCTCACAGAGTTGGTATGAAGATCCAATGAAATTGAGATAATGTATGTGAAACCAAATGGTTATATAATTGTAAAGGATCGATACTACTATCATTGAGGTATTTATTTTGTAAGGAACTGGAAAAAAAAAAGATTAGGGCTGGTTTGTTTGACTTTATAGTTGAAGGTGGTTACCTTAAAAAATTTAAATTTGCATACATTATGTTAGTTAATTAACCTATACATAATGGTAATCTCTCAATCACAAGACTGCTTTAACCTAATATAATGAAGAACAGTGACTCATTTGGAAATCTATTTCAAGGCTTTATTCAGTTTTTTTCCCGGCCATGTTAGACTGTAATTCTCTGATTTCTATGATCGCAGATGCAGAGATTCAAAACAGACTCACAAATTCAAAATGAAATCAAGTCAAAATTCCTTTACTATTTAATACTATACCTTTAAATAAATAAAGCACATCTGAGAGTATAATCTTCTGAATGCCTAGGAATGGAGAAAGGTTGGGGTAAAAGAAATTTCATGCCTAAAAATCTCACTGGCCATTATATATATTAAATGGGTCTTAGGATTAATTAAACTATTATATATATATATATATAATATTTATAATATTTAATTTATATACATATATAAATAAATGGGTTATGTTGTTGAAAGGCATGGGATATATAGATATCTATCTATCTATCTATCTATCTATATTTATTTATTTATTTACAAAAACTTTCTTTTCTTAAAGGGTAATTTTAGGTTTACAACAAAATTGAGAAGAAAGAACAGAGATTTCTCCTATACTCCCTGTCCCCAACAGGCATAATCTCTCCCATTATCAACATCACTCACCAGAATGGTGTTTTTTACTATGGATAAACCTACGTGGACACATCATAATTACTCAAAGTCCATAGTTTACATTAGGGTTCACTCTTCGTGTTGCACATTTTAAGGTTTAATGGCATTTATCCACTGTAAAATATCATACAGAGTTATTTTCACCACTCTAAAAATCTTCTGTGCTCTAACTATTCATCTCCACCTCCCCTCACTGCCCTTGGCAACCACTGATCTTTTTGTCTCCACATTGTGTCTTTCCCAGAATGTCATTCTAAATTGGTCTCTTTCAATTAGTAATATGCATTTAAAGTTCATCCATGTCTTTTCATGGCTTATCTCATTTCCTCTTAGTATTGAATGATATTCCCTTGTCTGGATGTATCAGTTTGTTTATCCATTTGCCTACTGAAGGATGTCTTGGTTGCTTTCAGGTTATGGTAATTATGAATAAAGTTGCTAAAAATATCTTTGTGTAGGGTACTGTATAGAACTAAATTTACAACTCCTTTGGGTGAATAGCAAGAAGCATAATTGCTATATCATATGGTAAGAGTATGTCTAGTTTTCTAAGAAACCACCAAATTGTATTCCAAAATGGCTGTAACATTTTGCATCCCTACCAATAGTGAATGAGAGTTCCTATTGCTCCACATCGTCACCAGCATTTGGTGATGTCAGTGGTCTGGAATTTGGTCATTTAATAGGTGTTTTTCATGTGTTTGTTTTTTTAAGTGAGAGGTAGGGGCAGAGGAAGAGGGAGAGAATTGTTTTTGAAGATTTCATTTATCGAGAGAGAGAGAGAGAGAGAGAGAGAAAGCACTCGCGAGCGCACAAGCAGAGGGAGGGGCAGAGGCAGAGAGAGGGACAAGGAGACTTCCTGCTAAGCAGGGAGCCTGATGTGAGGCTTGGTCTCAGGACCCTGAGATCATGACCTGAGCCAAAATCAGATGCTTAAGTGACTGAGCGATTCAGGCACCCTGGGAGAGAGAGAGAATCTTAACTAGGCTCTTGTCCAGCATGGAGTCTGATGCTGGGCTTGCATCTCACAACCCTGAGATCATGACCTGAGCCAAAATCAAGAGTTGGATGCTTAACATACTGAGCCACCTAGGCATACCTTAATAGGTAGTTTTTAAGTTTGCATTTCCCTGATGACATATGATGTGGAACATCTTTTCATATGCTTATTTGCCATCTGTATATCTTTTTTGGTAAGATGTCTATTAAGGTCTTTGGCTCATTTTTAAATTGGGTTGTTCATTTTCTTGTTGAGTTTTAAGGGTTTCTCATATATTTTAAAGATTTTTTTTTAATTTTTTTTTATTTGACAGACAAAGATCACAAGTAGGCAGAGAGGCAGGCATGGGGGCAGAGGAACGAAGCAGGGTCCCCACCGAGCAGGGAGCCTGATGCAGGGCTCGATCCCAGGACCCTAAGATCATGACCTGAGCCAAAGGCAAAGGCTTTAACCCACTGAGCCACCCAGGTGCCCCATGAGTTTCTCATATATTTTAGATAAAGATCCCTTCTCAGATGTATCTTTTGTAGATCTTTTCTACCAGTTTGTGGCTTATCTTCTGATTCTCTTGAAAGCAAGGACTTCTAAAGTCTTGAGTGTCTTGAGTTTGAATTCACTTCGGGTAGTTATTATTCTATTATTTACGCCAATCAGTATTTCATATCTCAAACCTCAGCTTCTTCTATAAAAATGGTAACGTTTCCTTTTCTAAAAGGCTTTCTGTAAGATGGCTTTAATAAGAACAGATTTGTCAAATAGTATATATCCAATTAGTAAATACTCCTAAGGCCTATTTGAAGTTTTGGGGTTTTTTTTCTTATAGAAAGAATTTGGTATTATCTTAGGAACATATTAACTATGCCAATGATTTCTAAAATGTGGTTTAGAGACACAGGTTTTTTGAGATCCTTTTAGGGGTTCCGCAAGGTCAAAATCGTTTTCATAATAATACATAGATGGCATTTGATTTTCTCACTGTTTTTACACTGACAGTGGAAAAGCAATAACGGTGGGCAAAACTGCCATATTGGTACCTTAGCACAAATCAAGGTAGTGACATCAAACTTTGTGAAAGTCTCCACTGCCATGTACTCACTGTAAAAATGCCAGTTTAACTTAAGAATGTTCCTGTTAAATCAGAAAAAAATATTACTTTTAATTAAACTTGACTCTCGAGTACACCTCTTCTAATATTCTCTATGTAACAAATGGGAAGTATGCATAAAACTCCTGTTGCATGAAGAAGTATGATGATTATGCCAAGGAAAAAGCACTTGTGTAATTGTTTGACTTATGTGCTGAACAAACTACTTTTTTCATAGAACACTATTATTACTGAAATTACTGGAAGGCAAACTATGGTTATTTGGTTGGTATTAAGTATTTGACAGGATTTTCTTCCAAAATGAATTAAGCAAGGCTGTTCCTTTAAGGAACAGGTCTGGAAGTATTAACTGCCCATGACAAAATTTGAGTTTTCAAGTAAAAAAATCTCAGAAAACTTATCAGCCACCAGAAATGTCACAGATTCCTAATGCTTAAAGATTTTCCTTTCCCCCCTTTTTTTTTTTAAAGATTTTGTTTTGTTTTGTTTGTTTTTTGAAGATTCTATTCGTTTGAGAGAGAGAGAGAGAGACAACAAGAGAGGGAACACAAGCAGGGGGAGTGGGAGAGGGAGAAGCAGGTTTCCTGCACGGAGCCCAACATAAGGTTCAATCCCAGGACCCCAGGATCATTACATTACCTGAGCTGAAGACAGATGCTTAATGACTGAGCCACCCAGGCACCCCTAAAGATCTTGTTTTCAAGTAATCTCTACACCCAACATGGGACTGAACCCATAATCCTGAGATCAAGAGTCACATGCTCCACCAACTGAACCAGCCAGGTGCCCCTTTAAAGACTTTTCTGATGAGATCGGTGGTACTATTAACAGGTTATTTCTTATACATATATTATATAATGGAATAGGTCAATGTTAGAAAATCTGTGTAACTCAGAGGACCAATACTCTCCAAGTGAACAATGAACGCATGATGTTATAAAATTACGTACTGGTAAAGGATCTAATTAAAGTGGAGGACAGACCAATGGATCTTACTGTAACAAAGTACAAAAAGTATATTGATATGGCTGCAGAATCCAGAGTAAAACTAATATTTGAAGAACCATCACTTTGAGTTCTGGTTTATCAAAGAAGAATAACCACAGTCATCTGAAAAAACTATTAAAATACTCCTCCCTGAGAGCAACCCACATGAATGACCTCTCAGATCCCTTCTAGCTCTCATAGACTATGATCTTAATGCATTACTAAGAAGATTCAGTTCAGTGGCCTGCAGGATCCTTGCCCTGTGTGTGATACACTTAGTAACACAAACTAAAAATTATAAAACTATAGCTTCACTATTTGTATATTTTTAAAATGATTTTACTTATTTATTTGAAGACCGAGATAGCACACACGCAAGAGTGGGGGAGGGGGCAGAGGGAGAAACACACTCTCCGCTAAGCAGGGAGCCCAACGCAGGGCTTGATCCCAGGGATCCTGGGATCATGACCTGAGCTGAAGGCAGATGCTTAACTCACTGAGCCACCCAGGTGCCCCATATATCTCTTAAAAATTAGTTTGTAAAATACAATTGCCTTGTATTTTAAAAATATTGATATTAATTTAAAAATATTAAGTATATTGATATAATTGATATTAAAATTAATAAAACATAAAATATTAATATAAGAAAAAATTTAAACCATATTTCAAGCATGTCACTAGTATAATTAGTTCCATCTAGGTTTGGGAGTCTTACTGGGCATCAGTGTTGAATACAATCATTGCAGTGCAATGAAGATACACACACACATATCACTGAGTATTACTTTACTGAGGTATAACTGACCTATAATAAATTATACACATTTTGAAATATATAATTTGATATGGTTTGGAATATATGTACAAATACCATGAAATCACTTAGTAATTTTAAAAATATTTTAATAATAATTATTATTGTGAACTTAATATATACTGGTATTATGTGTGTGCTTTATATGCATTACTCCACTTAATGGTCACAATAATCCCACTTGATAGGTATTATTATAATCCCCATTTTAAAGATAAGGATACTGAGCCTTACATAGATTAAGAAGCTCGCCCAAGGTCACATAGCCGCTAAATAGCGAGCCAAAACTCAAACTCAGAAAGATTTATCTCTGAGGCATTTACAAATAATTCAATCAAACAACTATTAAGGCTCTACTATATATTGTCCGAGAGACTGATAAACAATAATTACATTCTTTGGCTTAATCAAAATAGTTATTCCTGGATACCATCAATTTGTCAGGTACTATATCTTAAGTGCTAAATATATGTCTACCATATATGACAATCCTGCAAATTAGAGATAAATATTATTGCATAGGTCACAAAACAGCCTTGGAGGGGTAGAATAACTTGTCTAAGATTAATTAACTACTAAGTGGCAAAACAGATTTTATTCCAAAAGCCATGGAGTTTTAACTATGTCACACATTTCTGACTAACCCACAACTTTTTATGAATAAGAAGCCCTAAAGATAACTCCTGGATCACCCCTTTAAAATTTTCAGATGCTCACTGTTCAGTCAGACAGATTAAAGTATTTAGAAGCCAAACTGAATCATGAAGCTAAAGTTTCATTTACTGCCAACCAGAGTGCAAATCAAAAAAAGCTTATTTATTCACAATCCAAGCTTTTTTTTTTTTTAAATCACTTATGTGCTAGAGGTGTCACAGAGCTTTAATTTGTGGCAGGTTGAAGCAAGCTTATTAAGAATGTTAGTTACCAAGTGCACATCCACTTGTCTGGGCTAGCCCACTGCCACATTCTTGTAGCAGGGTTAAATAGCAGTTTAGTCACCTCATTAAAAAGAAAAAAAGCACACTGTTAAAAAGGAAGTGACTAATACTACTCTGGAACCAATGGAATGGAATATTATAAGACATGTGGAGGTCAAGATCAATTATCTACAAAACTCCTGTGTAAACAGCTCAAAAACTGTGTTCTTTTCCTGGCCTTGCTGTATTAGAGCTCTCAACTGATTTGGCAGGTTGGTAAGGTTTAATGAAATAAATACCAACAGTAGCAAATTCTGAGGCTTTCTTCTGTGTACAAAAATAAGAATGCTATCATGCAAGCAAGCCGAGTTGAAAGAAACAGGGATGGCTGCTGTAGATGGCTTCGTTTTATACTCATGTGGTATTAGAGTTGTAAGAATCTTTGGATTCATCAATTGCTGATATCCCAACAGGGAGACCACAGATTTTTTTTTTTTTTTTTTTTTAAGAAGGCACCACACCCAGCATGGAACTCAATGAAGGGCTTGAACTCACATGAGATCCAAGAGTTGGATGCTTAACCAACTGAGCCACCCAAGCGCCCTAGAGACCACAGATCTTTAAGTCTTAGATGAAGTTAAGTGCTGCCGGCATACTATCTCCATCAAGCATCCTTTGCTCCATTCAAAGCTAGTAATGGGGCTCTCCTGAGAGTTTACTGCCAGCCTACTCTTAAGCATCTTCCTTCAGTAGCCCCATCATCTCTAATAGATTCCAAATGAAAGGTAGTTTCTTCTCACAAGAAGATCTAGTCTAATACTACTATTTAAGATATAGAGAGGTAAAGTTGTTTGCCCCAAGTCACAGCTTAATGATAGCATAAGCATGTTTTCTTGACTCTTAACCTATTCTTCAAAGATGTTATAGCTAGTTGCAAAGTACTATATTTTGTTTTAATTATCCCAAATTTCTAAAACAAATTTTTTAGGAAATTTATATGAAAATAATTTAAAATGCTCCTGACTTGTTTTTTTTGTTTGTTTCTTTTACTCTAACAGACACAGGAAAAGATGTTCGACATGATTAATCATCAGAGAAAAGCAAATCAAAACCACAATGAGATACCATCTCACACCAGTCAGAATGGCTGGTATCAAAAAGACAAAAAATAACAAGTGTTAGCAAGGAAGTGGAGAAAAGGGAATGCTTGTGCATTGTTGATGGGAATGTAAATGTAAATTGGTACAGCTACTATGGAAAACACAACAAACAAACAAATAAACCAAACACCTAAAAACAGAAATGCCTTATGAGCCACCTCTGGGTATTTACCCAAAGAGAATGAAGACACTAATTTGAAAAGATATAGGTACCCCAATATTTATTGCACCATTATTTATAATAGCTAAGATATGGAAGCTACCTAAGTGTTCCTCAATAGGTGCATGGAAAAAGGAGATGTGGTAAACATATATACAACGGAATATTAGTTATAAAATAAAATGAAATCTTGCCATTTGCAACATGAATGGGCTTAGAGGGTATTACATTAAATGAAATAAATGAGATGGACAAAGACAAATACCAAATGATTTCACTTATACATGGAATCTCAGAAACAAAACAAAGGAACAAACAACAACAACAACAAACAGATTCATAAATACAGAGAATAAAAGGAGGGGAGTAGGGGGATGGCTGAAATAGGTGAAGAGGATAAAGAGAAACCTCAGTTATAAAATAAATAAATCACAAGGATGAAAAGTACAGCATGGGGAATATAGTCAATAATACTGTAATAACTTTGTATGGTGACAGACAGTAACTACACTTACGGTGAGTATTTTGTAATGTATATAATTGTACACCTGAAACTAATATAACATTAAATGTCAACTATACTTCAATTAAAAATTTTTAAAAAAGAAAACAATAATAATTTGAGACGGATCTCTGAGGAAATGATTGTCAAAATAAATAGCATTTCCTAATGCAGTGGTATGCAGAAATGCCTTAGCGAAGCAACGTATTTGTGGCATTCTTGGATAACCACACTCTCAATTGTAAGCTACATAAGCTGGGCACCTTGGGTCCTCAGTGAACATTTGCAGAGGACAATTTTCAATTAAAAAAAAAACAATTGCATTCTAATACTTTTAATTTATTTATTTGGTTCCACCTAGCCAATAGTTAGTGTCATATGTGAATATTCCCAAGATGTGAACTGTAGCTTTGACAAGTTGTAAATTCTAAATAACATACTTAAATTGCCTTTTTGAACAAAGAATAAATTTATTAAAAGTTTTGAAAATATTTTTAAGATTATGTTGGGATTCTTGAAAACAAGGAGAATCACCTGATGATACTTTTCTACATTATAACTGCCCACCTTCATACTTCCTGCACTGGTCCAACATTATCCAGCATTCTATCAAAGAGAGGTTGCTCAACACAAAAAAGTTTTCTTTTTTTAAAGACTTCTATTAAAAAAAAAAAAATTAAAACTGAGGGTTGAGGGGCGCCTGGGTGGCTCAGTGGGTTGAGCCGCTGCCTTCGGCTCAGGTCATGATCCCAGGTCCTGGGTTCGAGCCCCACATCGGGCTTTCTGCTCGGCGGGAAGCCTGCTTCCTCCTCTCTCTCTCTGCCTGCCTCTCTGCCTACTTGTGATTTCTCTCTGTCAAATAAATAAATAAAATCTTTAAAAAAAAAAAAACAAAAAAAAAAAAACAAAAAAAAAAAACTGAGGGTTGATAGGGGGAGGGGGGTTGGGGGGGTGGGGTTATGGACATTGGGGAGGGTATGTGCTATGGTGAGTGCTGTGACGTGTGTAAACCTGGCAATTCACAGACCTGTACCCCTGGGGATAAAAATATATGTTTATAAAAAATAAAATTAAAAAAAAAAATTAAAAAAAAAAGTCTTCTATTGCATCCCAGCTCCTAAAACTACGTTATACCATAAGGAGATAAAAATTTACCCATTGCAGGAGAATTAACAAATTTTCTAAAAAAGATACTCTTTTATAAAACTAAACATTCAGACAATAACAACATTCTTGCATTTTTATTTGATTCTAGTAAGTATACTAGACAAGCTTCTGAAGTACTTCAAGAATACTAGAGTACTTCTGAAAATTAAGTTATATAAGAATATAGCCCTATCAGACCAGCCTAACACTGCCTACTGGTATAATTTCTCTCACACCTATTTAGCAAGAATGGTTAGATTTACCTCTATAAAGATACTAGCTCAGGCAGGCAGACTAGTTATTATTTGCAAGACAACTCTAAGCCAAGGAAGCTATTTCAATTGGAGGGGGAGATGAACCATGAGAGACTGTGGACTCTGAGAAACAAACTGAGGGTTTTAGAGGCGGTGGGGGTAGGGAGATGGGTGAGCCTGGTGTTGGGTATTAAGGAGGACACGTATTGTATGGAGCACTTGGTGTGGTACATAAACAGTGAATTTTGGAACACTGAAAAAATAAAATAAGATTTAAAAAAATGAGTGAAGAGTTCTGTTTTAAAGTCTGCTACTTTGCACAGGGGCCAAAAATCCATGCTGTGAATTAAAATGGCATTTGTTTCTCAGTTCAATCTCTCTACAGCTCACTCATTTAATTGCTTATGAGCACCCTCTGGTGGAGGGCAGAAAAGAAAAGAACCCATTTAAAAAACCCACTGCTTCTGAAAGCCACAGGACTGGTGAGGGGAAAGTAATCTGAAACATGCAGATGTCTCTTGAACTTGCCCTTCTTCCCCATAATTACTTATAATTTAGAACTAGTTGCCAAGCAAGTTATATGAACCATATAGTTATCCAGAGTCTATAACTTAATTATTCAATAAACATTTATGTTCCCATTATGTCAGGCACTTGGATACAGATAACCTGGCCTTGGATCCTGGCTTTGATATTTAATACATTTCTCAGGGAATGACCCTGACCTCATAAGACCCCATTTTCCTCATCTGAGTAATGGGAATAGTATCTTTATTGACAGCATTAAAAAGATGGTAAGTGAATAAGTGCCAAGTGTAGTGGACTTAAATTAATTTTGCAACTAAAACAAAAACAAAAAGCACACATTTTGCCTTTGGCTCTTTGTCAGGAGATAGGATTATCATATAGGTGTTTTCAGATGCAATGCCCACTTATTTCCCTCTTTAAGAATTTAAGCCTAGGTGATAGTATTGGTATCAGATAAATGTTTGTAACACCTTAATGTCAACTACATTTAACTTAATTGATATGTGTTCTGAAACATACATAGAACAGCCCAATATAATACTTAAACTTTTCTACATCAAAGGTATCCAGAAGATGTTGACTAATACTTAATAAAATATTTTCTTCCTAGGTGAACAAGCTAAGCCTATTTAGGGGTTTCTTATCTACTCTCAAGACCTTTTATGACATTCTTCTAAGTATCACCCAGTGAGGAGTATGCTTGTTTAGATATATTTTGGCTCTGAGTGCACCTAAGAGCACATCTCTGACATTCTTTACCTGTTTATGACAGCTTTTTAAAAAAGATTTTATTTATTTATTTGAGAGAGAATGAGAGCGAGAGAGATCACAGAGGGAGAGGGTGAAGCAAACTCTCTGCTGAGCAGGGAGCCTGATTCGGGGCTTGATCCCAGGACCCTGAGATCATGACCTGAGTCAAAGGCAGCCCCTTAACCGACGGAGCCACCCAGACACCCCCATGACAGATTTTTAGAAAGACATTTTACAAGGGATGTCCAAAAGTGGAAACTTGCTACAGTTTCCCCATTTAATTCCTAAGAGATTAATTTAACCAAGATTGAAGGAGAGGAAAACAGCCTGCAGCAAGTAGTGAGGTGGGGTTGGGAAGGGGGTGGATGGGAAAGAAGTGCTCCTATCTGCTGCAGTGACTGTGGGAGACTAGTTAAGCCTACTTTCAGCTTAAATACATTTAACCAGCCAGTAAGCTACTTCTCTTTTGTCACCACCATTAAAGCAAATCAAGTATTGTTCTTTTATGTCTTAAGGCTGCATTGCGGCCCTTGTAAGGCTTTCTCCCATCAATGCTGCCTATGATATGATTCCATGTGTATAAAAATACTGGAGGGCTAATACACTGAAAGAACACTGTACACAGATAAAAGGATGTGGATTAAAATTCTAACTCTGCCTCTTATTTATCATGTGACCTTGATCAACTCTCTTCTCTTACCTTTATCACCTGTAAAATGAAAAAAAAAAAAAAAAAACCCAAAAACATGACTAGGTGATTTCTAAGTTCCTTTATCTCACTCTGAACAATTTTTTCAAGGCCACTGCCTACCCGTCTTTCCAGGCATTATCCCCTCACTACTTTTTTGTACTGTATACACATTTGTTTGCTCATTGAACCAAAAATATGCCTTGTACTTACCTACTCCTGGGCTTTTGCTCATGCCATTACTCTTGCATGGGTTTCCCTCCCCATTCTTTTCTACTTGTCTGTTTCATAGGTATGTTAGGATTGTATGAGAAAGGGATCATCTGAGCTTTAAACCTCAACTCAATCATGCCCTTAAAGCCCCTATAACTTCCTAATCTCAAAATTTTCTCTGTTCTCTAAAATATGTTTGCTTTTTTTTTTTTAATTTAATTTTTAAAGTAGGCTTTAAGCCCAATGTGGGACTTTAACCCACAACTGAGATCAAGAGTCACACACTCCACCAACTGAGCCAGCCAGGTGCCCTCAAAAACATCTGGTATCTTTCCGTAGTCAATCACACCTTGTGAAACTTGACCAAATCTTCCAGAAATAAACATCTTTTAGTCAGTCAGTTCCTAGGGGAGGACCAGCATCCCAGGTGAAAGCTGAGTAGGAGGCAGTGCGGATTTTATAAACAGAGGTCTTAAATAGGTAGGTCAGGGTCTGGAATAAAGTGGTGAAAGCCTGGCCCAGGAACTGGACCCAACTGAAAGAAGGGCCAAATATTTAGGAATCAAAACTCTGTTATCCTACATTTGTGGAAGTCTGTCCAGGCAGCCCTAAGGCAGCAATACTGTTTCAACGGGTGCAATGGATTAGAGGACATGCTGTTCTAGGAGAAAAAAGGGAGAAAAAGTGTCCCAATGAATAAAGAAGGAATCTCATCCCCCAAAATGCACTCCCATGTCTCCTCAATCATTTACACTTGCGACAACAAGTTTCTGGGGAAACCTGTGTCACCATAAGACAATTTCTTTGGCAATGATTGTCACTGTACTTCCTCAGAGAGGTATAAAAGCAGAGTGATTATGAACTTAACTCCAGAGTCACACTGCCAGTATTTGAAATCCTGGCTCTGCTGGCTAATAGCTGTATGACTTCAGACAACTCTCTTACCTTCTCAGTTCCTCAATTCCCTCCTCTGTAATGTTTCTAAGTTGTAAGACTGTTGTGAGGATTAGAGAGTGAGTGTGTGTGTATTTTATATAAATATATATATATTATATATATATATATTTGGTAGGGATTTTGCTATATAACTCTGGGAAGTAGACAGAGAGTACTAAACTTGTCTTAAGTACAGCACAAAATGCAACCTTATTCCTTCACTTAACTAATAGTTACTGAGCATCCACGAGGAAATCAGCTGAGTGCTAGGGATGCAGCAAATGAGGAGCAGTTTTCTTTTGATGAAGTTAATAACCATTAGTTTGTGAATAAAGTATATACCATGATACCTCTATTTTATCCTGCTGTATCTAATCTTTGTTATCTCCTTAGTGAGAATGTACCTGGCATAGTTTGCCAAGTCCCATTCCATAGAAAAAAGAAATGAGATTCTTATTTTTAACCGAAGATCACAAAGCTAAAAAATACAGCAGAGTCAGGATGAACATGTTATGTCGACTCCTACCTAACCCTTTTTATTTTATTTTTTTAATGACATCACCTTCACTTTAAATGTGAACCCACTGGCTAGCTTGTTAAGCCTCTAATTTATTGGGGATGGGAACATGGTAAAGTTAAATTATGAAAAAAACTTAAAAGTCTCAAGATATCATTAGATCACCTGAAATCATAACTCTATTTCAAGGCAGAGAAAGGCAATGAAAGAAAGAGAGCAGTGTATATTGCAAAATCTCAACTATTTTTTGCACTGTTAGCTTCTAAAGCCTGGACATTTGTAAAGAAAAATTATACTTTAACTCATTTATACTTCTCAGGTCAGGCAAACATAGTTGTTATGTCATTTGGATTATTTTTAAGTAAGTTGAAGTATACTTTAAAAATACTACTGTCGGGGTGCCTGGGTGGCTCAGTGGGTTAAAGCCTCTGCTTTCGGCTCAGGTCATGATCCTAGGGTCCTGGGATCGAGCCCCGCATCGGGCTCTCTGCTCAGCAGGGAGCCTGCTACCTCCTCTCTCTCTCTCTGCCTGCCTCTCTGCCTACTTGTGATCTCTGTCTGTCAAATAAATAAATAAAATATTAAAATAAATAAATAAATAAATAAAATAAAAATACTACTGTCAAAGAAAACAGCAATGGCTCGTGGTTGGAGAGCAGATGGAAAAACGTTTATCAAATCTTCACCTCAAAATATAGTACTGTTATACCTCTCCAAAGAAGTATATGCAGCAGTGTTGTTATGATGGCCTGCAGCTCATTCATATATATTATCCTGTTTCATATGGGTCAGTCCAATATTCTGAACACTTCTCAAAGTAACTGAAAACCAAACTTTCAAACATTAATTGTGAAAGTATTCTTTCCAAGAAGATAATGTAATTTTCTATACAATACTTGAGATTTCATACCATAATGGTTTACCAAAACAAGAATGAAAAAAAAATTTTCTTACCAAAACTACTTAAACAAATAGCAAAAAGAAACCACATGTTAAAATAAAAACAAATACCTGTATTCCAAAAATTTATATTTTGTGACAATTATTTTTGTTATTATTTAATTAGGCTTATGAAAATATCTCTTGGAAGGTATTTAGCAGTTTAGGTTAAATGGGTTAAAAAAAAAATCTATCTTGGGTGCAGCGTGTTCAGGTTATAAAAGCACCAGTGCTTATTTTATCTCCCCACAAAGTGTTGCTGAGATAATTACTGCTGACAGCTTTATTCAAGGTTCATTTCACTTTTTCTGCTATTTTTCTCTGGTTAGAAGTTCAACAGAGCCCATGGGAAGCCACACCCCTCACACCTGTTAGGCTTCTTCATGTTACCGAGGGCCAATATGGACATGTCACTTCAAATTAGCATTGTACCAGGGCGCTAACTGTGACAATTACTTATCACAGGTTTAACTAAAAAAATAAATAAATAAAATAAATAAATAAATAAATAAATAAAAGTAAGTTTCTAATTCAACCACAAAAACAGTGTCACAGAATGTAATTTAAACCTGTAAAAGCAGGTTGCATAAAGAACTTTCAGAGAGTTGCAGAAAAGGTTCCCAGAGTTGTGCTTTGTGCTATATCTGAATTATGCAGGAATGCTCTGCAACTGAATATTTCCTTTAAAACAAAACCAAACCAAAAAAGTAAACAAGTAAGAGCCAGTAATTAGTACTTTAAATGTGGGCCTCTCTAAGTTTTCTTCATGGTTCTCTCTCAAGCTTGAATATGTGATTCATTTTGTTGATTCTTTTTGTGTCATGTAACTAATTCAAAAACGAAATATCCGGTTAAAGCAGCTACTTCCAGATTTACCAAAGGAAATACATAGTTTTAAAACCAGGTAGGAAGGAAGCATTCTCTCCTAATATTTATTTTTTTTTCCCCACTTAAAACCAGAAAATTATCATTAGAGAGGGCAGACATTAACACAAAAAGAAAAAGGAAAAACCTCACACTCTTAAATGTGTGTTAAGCTAGTTATTATAAGCCTCTCTGTTTCAAGTACAAAATAATCTCAGAATTATGCCACCTCTGAAAGACCTGGGATGGTTGGAGGTGGCTAATATGGACTGCTGTGAGGCTAATTGTGGATCTTGAGTTAATTACTCTCTCCTGATAAGGGATTTTAAAAATACATAAAATAGTCTTTTACTCCACTTTGTATTCAAGGAAACACTGAATGATGAGGGTTAAACTCCTGATACTTCACTATTTGCTGCTATTATTTAGATGAAGACCCAGAAAGTTTAGGAAATAAATGTGTTCATATCATAATCAATGCTAATAAGCACTAACAAAACATAATGAATGGATCTGCATTCGTCATAACATGCACAATTTCACTAACAAATGCCTAGTGTCCATTACCTGGTCTAAGTTAGAAGGAATTCAGTGTTGTTTCACAAACACAAACCCATATGCATACACACACTAACAACTTGGCTGAAAGATATAAGCCAGAGCTTGTAGAAATTAACTTTGAAACAGAATCTAGAAGTATTAAACACTCATAAAAAGCAAAGGACAAAATAATGACACTGAGGAGGAATTCAACAGAAGTAATTGCTTGTTTACAGGAAACCACATCCATTTATAACTCCACTGTAATTCTGTATGGCAACATAATTTTAGTATCTTAATAGTTCCACAAAATTTTAAAGCCATCATATACATGGATAGTGCATTAGAAATATACAATTTTTCTCAAGCCAAAATGCAGAAGGAGTAACTTATGAAAAAAAACCCTCAAGATATTTTTCTAACATTTATAAAGTAATTTATTAACAAAATTGTATCAAGTCAACATGAAATATTGATTATAAGAATCCAGAATCTTATTAAGACAAGCTTTTTACCTTATTCTATAATCGTAAGATAGTCACAAAAAATCAAGATAGAATCTTTGGTTAGAAGATTTGGTTAGCCAGCTTTTACTTCAAGCTGGCTCCTCATTTTAAGTATGATAAAGAAGTTCTGTTAGTGGAAAACCTCATAATTTTAGAGAGCTATAGTATTAATCAGTGGTGACTTTAGCTCATCATAATGACAGAATCTTCAAGTATGCAGGGATATATCTCAAGCCTGCTTTGTATGCATAAAGAGTACCAATCAGCCATTTGGCACATATCTAGTCAATAGTGGGATGCCATTTACCCCACAATACTGTGGAACTCTTTGGATAGCAAACATAGGAGCTCTGGATATTTTTCCAGCAGCATCTAATTCCTTGGCAAAACTCAGGCAGTTATGCTAACAGCTTTAGTTGTACCACATGGACATAGTGCTGCTGTGCATCTTGTCATGGCTTTTCCTCCTGGGAAACGCAGAGTCTGAGTATCAAGTTAGGCGCAGCACCATAAATGGGTGCTATCTAGAAAAAAAGAATTTCACCTCGATGGCTAATCCATGCTTGGCCCATTTCAGTCCTGTGGTTCTTCTCCTGCTCAACTCCTATGCCCTTATTGTGAACCTTGAGAATTCTTGGTTTGTGGTTCAACTTTGCCTATGTCTCTGTTTAGGTATTTGACCCTAAGGCCCTTAAGGACACAAGCTGAATCTTATATTCTCATTTTCAGCCTGGAAAGGGCTTGGCAGGTTGCTTTGATAGGCCTGCCACATAATTAATGTCTATGACTTTAATTTACATGAGTACTTTGCCTACTTTCTTCACCAAGGTAAAATATGGAAGATACTTCTAATTTTCTAGAGAAATACATTATCTAGGGAAAAAAAAAAAAAAAAAACATTGGAAACAACTCCAAGGTGAGATAAGAAACACTAAAAAGTATCATCAGAGTGCTGATTGACCTCTAGGTCTGAGTGAAAAGCTTAGTTAAGGTCCAAAAGGACTGATGTAAGATAGCAGGTTAAGTTTGATTCAGTAGTAACCGATGACCTGAAATCACCAGTCAAAATAAGCAAAATATAGACCACTCAAAGCCAACATCAACATAATCTGAAATTAAACATTTTCATTTTTTGATAAAACATGCTATTCTTTCATATTTAATGTTTCTGTATAATTATCTTTGCATTCTAATACATTTCATCTCTATGGATTTCATAGGAATTAGAGTATTCAAATGTCGTTTCAACTCTACTGTGTAATATATGATGGCTCAAATTTATGAGGATACATAATGTAGCTAATAAAAACATTTTCAGATAGGTATAAAAACTATCCAGTAATATATACTATACATAAAAAATACCATAATACACTGTAAATTACAACTCACCTGGGAGTCATAATACATCAGCATTATTTTACTATTGTGTTTTTTAGGACTCACACTGATAAATACAAGAACCAGTGAGTTCTCTAGATATCTCTAGATACATGTGCATATGTTTAGTCACTGGTTAACTGGATTCTTGTATACACGCACACATCAAGAATAATTTTTTGTATTAAAAATGGGAAAATCCTCAAATCCAATAATCTTTCAAGAATATTTTGACACATGACAAAATAATGCTTTATTCCTGAGTCAAGCATGCTTTAGTGGGCAAATTCATACCTGTAGTACTTATTTATGTCAATGCCAAAACAAAAAAGTATAAAATGAAAGTCGTGCTGAGTGTTAACTCTTTAAAATAGACAGTAATCATTTTTTAAAAATATTTTATTTATTTATTTGACAGAGAGAGAGAGATCACAAGCAGGCAGAGAGAGAGAAGGGGAAGCAGGCTCCCTGCCAAGCAGAGAGCCTGATGTGGGACTCGATCCCAGGACCCTGAGATCATGACCTGAGCCGAAGGCAGCGGCTTAACCCACTGAGCCACCCAGGCGTCCGACAGTAATCATTTTTGTGTGCTAATTATAAGCCTTATTTTCCAAATGCTGATTATCCTGTAACTTTGAGCTGAATAAACTTACTGAAAGTACTACAGTAAAGAAAAAAAAAAGGAACCTTTAATGTGAGATAACAAAACATTTTAGTGAACTAATTCATTTTTAGTGAAAATTTTTTTCCAGAAGTTAGGTATAAATCATTTTATACATTTATTTATTTATTTATTTACATGTATTTATACATTATTTTGTATACAGTAATCAACCTACAGTAAAGTCAAAAACACTTCTTCAAAGCAAAACAAAATATCTGGAAATCTCTCAGCAAAGTGGGAACAAGAAATGATGAGAAGGAAAGCTTTGAAATTTACCTATTTTTAGTTGATTCATTTGCTAAAGACTTATGCATTAGAATTGCATAAGATCAAAGAATTTAAGAGTTAGGGGAAACCCTGGAGTTGGGGGTGGGAAAGATGATGGAGAGAAGAAAGGATTCCAGTATTTTTTAGGCACTTAGTTACTATATACCAGGCACTCTAAATTCCTCTACCAACTTCCCATTAATACAGGGGTTCTATGAGATATGTATTATTACCTTTGTTTCAGGAAATGGAAGTCCCAACAGACAATTGCCCCTGGTGGGGTTGAGATTTAATTCTAATTCAAGTTGTTCTAAGTCTAGAATGTATATCAGTTCACCTATATGAAAGAAACTAACTTTTATTTAGCCAGACAATCCATATTCATTAACACATTCCATCCTAAAATCGCTAATATTCCCATATGACAGATGAGGAAATATAGACTTAGTAAAATCAGTAAAACTGTCTAAAGCTACTTTCAGATCTTCTAATTACATGGTCACATGTATGTTTTCTAACATAACTCATTTGTCTGCTAAGGAAACCAAAGTCCAGAGGACTCACATGACTTGCCCAAGGTTAAACAGGTGGCAAGTTCAGAGAGACTATGAGCTGGGCCTATTTGTGTCAATGTATCATACTCTTTTTTCCCACACTTTGTCATTCAAGATATTTACACATTTCATCACTGCCTAATGTAAAAGCCTCTTAAATGATGTCATATGAAATCTACCCCAGCTAAAATGACATTCAAACTTACTTAGCATAATAACGATAATACCACTCAAGCTGAACCTTTTCCAATATCCTAACACTAAAACTTTTACTCAGTTATGGGCTGGGAGGAAAAAAATACTATGCTATAGCCAGTCTTGGGTGAAGTACGCTTAGGAAAGAAGGATAATAAAGGCATCTTCGTTTCACCAACCCAGGGCACATCCACTAACGTGGGTTCTTGGGGGCTTAAGAACAAGTAGGCTGCCATTTGGGACACACAAAGACAGCTCAGAGACAAGTGGCAGTGATTAACTCTCTACCAGAGTGGGATGTCCTTGGGGATACTGTGAGGAGAAGGGAACATGGCTACTCTGGGGAACCTCTGAGACTATAACCGTGTATACCTGAAAGCAGTGGTAGTCACAATTGGGCCCAAATGAGAGGCAGCCTGGAGTTTCTTGCAGATTCCACCCTTATTTCCCAAATCTTCTTCTATGACCTCATCATCCTCAACTTTCTAAGTCCATATTGTACCATACTGTACACCTTAGTCTCATTAATATTATCTTCTCCTACATCATGACCCTGCTGCTCTTACCATCTCCCAACTACACTGAGTCTGTATTGAGTTTCACTCCCAAAGAGCCTAAAGTATCAACTACCTCAACAGATGCACCAAGCTTGAACCAATCCCTACCAAGTAAAGAGCACTTGAAGATTTTGGTAAAGGATATTCTTTCATTTTTATTGTGGTATTTAAGGGACAATGTTCCATTTTGACTGTACTTTAGAAAGTTCAGAAATTTTAGCTCAGGTTGAAAAATTTCTCACAGATCAGAAGATAAATGGCATTGCGGTGGTATAGCCAAACAGAAAGGTCATGTTGTTCCATGGGAGGCATTCTGGTAGTCAAGTCAGAAGAACTGGATTCTAGTCCAGACTCTACAACTTAATGACTTTCTAGTGTTTTTACCAAAGTCAAATACCTCTCTGAATCTGTTTTTCTATTTGTAAGGGAAAAACAGTAACTCTTCTGCCTGATTAAGAGATTATGAAAGAGAGGAACTTGGTAGCACACTCAGTTCAGTGTCTGACTCCTGGTTTCAGCTCAGGTCATAATCTCAGGGTCGTGAGATCAAGCCCCAAACTGGGCTCCATGCTCAGCATGGAGTTTGCTAAGGTTTCTCTCTCCCTCTTCCTCGCCGCACACCACACCTGCCCCCAGCTAAAATAAATAAATCTTTCAAAAATTATGAAAGAGGGGCGCCTGGGTGGCTCAGTGGGTTAAGCCGCTGCCTTCAGCTCAGGTCATGATCTCAGGGTCCTGGGATCGAGCCCCGTGTCAGGCTCTCTGCTCAGCAGGGAGCCTGCTTCCTCCTCTCTCTCTGCCTGCCTCTCTGCCTGCTTGTGATCTCTCTCTGTCAAATAAATAAATAAAATCTTTAAAAAAAAATTATGAAAGAAAAATGAGTTAGTCTAGATGAAACAATTTTAAAACTGAAAAACAGATGAATGGTTTTATTCCTTCAACATTTACTAGGCTCATCCTATAACAAATAACATTAGCATTATCTTAACTTTAACTTTCCATATACATTCACCTTGATTGCCTTATAGGACCTCAAAGTAAAACTCAAGTGCCATATAGTAAGTAGATAGGCAACAAAAAATCTGACCGTTAAGCTGATCTTGATGATACAATAAGAACCCTAACTACCCAAAGTCAAATGCATTGTAACTCCGCCCTCTACACAGTGCCAAGATCCTGCAGCTGACCTCAGTCTTAACAACAACAGTAGAAGGAATCCACTACACAACATGAATTTGACCCCATACATCTTTTCACTTTAAAGTCTGACCATTCATTCCTTCTAGTCATGCTTCTCCTCTTATCACCATGTCACTAAATATCAAGTATCTGTCTACAGACAGAGATAAAAAGAATAGTATCACTGCTTTTGAGGAGTCTACAAACAAGTAGTGAAGCATATTTACACATAAGAAGTGTAAATAACTAATTTTACCAATGTGGTTAAGTTCCCTAATAGAACAAGAGGAGGAAATGCCTAACTTTGCCTGAAGACTTCAAGGAAAAATGTCACAAAAGAGTGCCAGCTGAATTTAAGAAGGATAATTTGACTAAGGAGCAGGTCACAAGGAGTGCAACCACTAAGGTGATTTCTTCTAAGGAAGAAGAGAAGGAAATGATATAAACAATGGCAAAATGGTAAGAAAGAAGGCAACACATTTAAGAAACAAGTAATTTAGTGTTGTTGGAGGGCAGATAAGGTACAAAATAATGAGAGATACAGGTAGATAAGTATGATCATGAAGAGTCATGTATGTACCATTAAGGAGCTTAGACATTATCCGATAGGAAACAAGAAATTTGAAACAAGGAGATAATATGATGTAAATATATCTAACAAAGGTATTTACACTGAAGAAGGGAGATGGACTAGGAGGCGTAAAAGAAGGAGACTTGAAATAGATATGGGAGAAAATGATGAGAATCTAAATAAACTATGGTAAGAATGACAGAATGACAGGGGAGACAGATCAATGGAACAAAAGAATGAGAGCTGAAATCATAATAATTCTTGCCATTGGTTTGTATAATTCTAATATCACAGCAAAATTTAATAATTATAATCTACAGCAACAAGAATCTATCTGCTTGGGTATAATGATATCAACTCCCTAACTTCCTTAGTGTGTTAAATTTTAAGGTGTTTCCACATACATAGTGATATGCAAACCTTGCAACAATGTTGGGTAGTTGAAAGAATGGGAAATTGAGGCTCAGAAACATTTATTCATTCAACCAACATTTATTGAGCACCTACTCTCTTAAAGTGTTAGATACCATGGTGAATAAAAATAGACATCCGTCCTTGTGGACCTTACAGTTTAAAGTGGGAAATAATCACTTAAATAAAATATAAAATCACAACTGTGGTAAATGCAAAGAAAGACTGGCTTCCATGAATAAATGGCTGATTTGGAAGAATGAGTAAGAATCATAAAGCACAGGTCTTTGGGAGAGTATGTCTGTTTCAGGTGGAGAGAACAACATTTGCAAAGGCTCAATGATGGTACATTAGAAGAACTCAAAGAACAGTGTAGCTAAAAAACAGGAGACAGTATAATATAACATAAGACAACACTAAAGAAGTAAGCAGAAATCAGACTATGCAGGGCCTGGTGAGTTATGTTAACGATTTTGGTCTTTATTTTGGATTTAAACAGAGAGATCACTTGAGCATATATATGTATTTTTTAAAAAGAATAATCCTGATGTAGTATTAAGAGAAGGGATGTAGACTTGAAGGAAAGGGAAAGTGGATACAAGAGCCCAATCTGTAGGCTTTTGCAATAGTCCAGATTCAAAAAGTTGGTATCTTGTATTAGGTGGTAGCAGTGGAGATGGAAATAACTGAATGAATGAGAGATATATAGTGCTAAATTTGACAATAATGGAATATTTCTATAAAGCCAGCAAGGGAAAGAGAGGTATGCAGAGTAACTCCTATCTGACTTCTGAAACTGGACGGATAGTGATGCCATTAATGGAATCAGGGAATTTTAGAAGGGGACCAGCTATGGGCAGGGAAAAATACAAATTCAATTTTGGTTATGTTGAAATTAAGGTACTATGAGACCTCTAAGAGGTGATAAGAAGGCTCTTCTGGAACTTACATCGGAGGACTGGGCTAGAAGTATAAATGTGTTAATCACCATCACACGGATGACAATTTAAACTATAGGTATGATGAGATTGCCTAGAAAGAACATACAAAATGAGACAAAATGAGTACACGGAACTATGCCCTAAGGAACTCAAATATTTAGTGATTCCAAAGGAGACCAAAAAGAAAGAAGCAGAGGCAGGGGAAAAACCAGGAAAGTATTGTATCCTGGGAGGCGAGGAAAGAGCATTTCAGGAAGGAGGAGTTTTCAACAGGATTTAATGCTGCTGAGAATTAGTACTGAAAATAGCCTGCAAGTGGAAACTACCAAAATGCCTGTCCCATCAATAGTAAAACAGATGAATAATGCAGAACATCTATACAATGCAGTATTATAAAGCAATTAAAATGAATCAAATATAACTACATATAAGAATATGAATGAATCTCATAAACATAAGGTTAAAGAAAAGGAAGAAAGGAAAAGAAAAAGCAAAGAATGACTAAAGAAGACAAACAGTATATGATTCCATTTACATATGTTGAAAGCCAGACAAAACTAATTTAGGGTCTTAGTTTTAGATGACGGGGACCTGAGAGGGCTTTCTGGATGTTGCAAATGTTCTCTTCCTTAGTCTGGATGCTGATTACATAAGGTATTTACTTTATGAAAATTCACCAAGCTGTACATTTATGAGGTGTACAATTTTCCGAATGAATGTATTTCCATTAAAATGTTTTTCTTTTCTCTAACACTGTTAAGAAATCAAGTAGAGCTACAATGAGGATTGAGAGGCCAACTTGGTTTAGTAACATGGCAGTCAATGGTACCTCAAGAAAAGCTATTCCAGGGGAGAAATGGGTTAAAAATGAGAGTAGAAGTCATCAGTCAAACAGGAAAAATGGAGATGGTAAATACAGATAATTCTTTTTGAATTTTCGCTGCAAAAAGTAGGAGAGAAAGTAATAAAGTCAGGGAGGATTTGTTTTTATATGTATATGTATATTTGTTTTTATGGTATGTATATGTGTGTTTCTTTTAGGATGAGAGGCTTTTTGTGCTTAAATGTGGATAGAATATCCAGCCCAATGATATTAGCTAAAATTCTAAAGAAGAGATCATTGATAATGTATAGTTTAGAGAAGACAATGGGAATGGGGTATAGAGCACATGTAAAGAGATGATCTTGTACTCAGCTTAGATTAGAATCCATGTTTTCTGACCTCTAACTCCAGGGCTTTTTCTGCACACAGTTACCTGATTTCAAAGTGTGGGATTACAAAAGTGGCAATTTTCTAATGTTCAGTGTAAAGGAGCTTCCAATTTTTAATCCTGTCTCTGTGGACTTGGACAAGTTTTTAAATAACTAACCACAGTATCTTACTTCCATGTTTAAAGTGGAAATGACGATTAACATCAATTCTGGAGTTTTATGGATCAACTGGTAAACCCTCAGCTATTGGCTTTAGAGATGAAAAAGGCTAGAATGATGATACCTTCTCCTTGAATGTTAAAAGCTTGTGAGTAAATAAAGTTGCCAATTGTCTATAGATCAATGAATCTAAAAGAAAGAGAAAGAACTGGCAGACGTGGTACACACGGTGGTCTTACTTTACAGTAAATTATAGAAAGATCTAGTTTCCATTTCCCCCCTCACATTCCATAAAAGTAGAAATCTTGACACTATGAATGTGGCATGCTCATCTGTGAGCTACACCACATTGAACATTATGCTATGGTGAAGAACACAGATGACAGACAGGCTTTCACAGATGTCCTGTCATTCATCTACCTCTGCCATTATGAGAGGCATACAATGTGGTAAGGCCATGAATTCTGTTCTACTTGGGTTCAAATACTACCACCACTTACTAATTATGAGGTCCTAAGAATATGCCTCAGTTTGTCCATGTGTAAAATGGGACAAACTATAAACTTCAGTTAGTTAGAAAGACTGAGTTATATTTTTATATACATTGCTAAGACTAGCACCTTGTGTATAGTATTTTTAAAGTACTACCTAATGTTACTATTCCCAGAGAGGTCTAAGATGAGCTTAAGGCAAAGGGACCCATCTTATGGAACAAAACAGATTCTTTAAGGAAAATATCTGAATGTTCATAATAGGTGAAGTTGAAGAACTATGTAGGGAAGGAAAAATAAGAACTTGGGATTTAGGATTCATCAGGAAATTCCTTTTGGTACAGTGGAGAGAGATAGCCTTTAGAGTCAAACCTGGGCCAGGATCCCCTTCTACCAGTTCTTCTCTGTGCATTGTTGGACTAGTTATTAAATGACTCTGAGTCTCAGTTCCTTCACATGTAAATAAGGAATAGTAACATCTACCTTTCAGGATTGATTAATGAGAATATTAGGAATAAAATATATAAAGCCCCAACAAGGTACTTAGAACAAAGTAGGAAATGGCTATCGTTCCTATTATTACTATTTTTGTTAATAACAAAAAGAATAATAATTATAGAGGTGAAAAGAAATGGTTCTATTTCATCTAGACTTTCCTTTTTTTTTTTTTTAATTTCCTAGGGGTCAAGCCACAAATGTATTCCAGTTTTAGCTGTAACATTTTTTTCTTTACTATTATTAAGTAATCTCTATGCCCAACATGGAGCTCGAACTCATAACTCTGAGATCAAGAACTGCATGCTCTACTGACTAAGGCAGCCAGGTGCCCCAGTTTTAACATATTTCATATTCAAATAACTAAACTTCAATTTCTGAAAGTTATTTGAAGTGATCTTGCTGTAATATTTGATGTCACACTGCAAAAGGCCAATTTTCTTTAAATTGTTTTTGAGTTTATAGTCATCTGAAAATAGATAAACATCATGATGAAATTTTTGCTTCTGAATTCAGGGAACAAGTAATTATGTTAATAAAAAGAAACAATTCCCTGAATGTAATAGGCACTTTAAACATGGAATAGGCACTTTAAACATGGAATCTTTACATTTTTTGAAAGACTATTATGCCCTTTTCCCCAAACTACACGTCTTATTTTTCTGGTTTGTTTGCTTGCTTGTTTTGTTTTTTGTTTTAGTAATAATTATAAGCTGATATAAAACATGTGAGGAGGATATAGTCCTCCTTAGTGGATAACTAAATTTTAAGAGACTCCTAAGTGGATAACCACAGCACAGAAAAGCATATCATATAATAATACAACTCTTACAAATCTTTCTTTTCTCTCTTATTTAATATATCAAAGAAGATGACTGATTAAGCTAACCGTAAAAAGGAAAAAATGCAATTAACACCATGGAGTAACACATTGTTAATAAAGGTCTACCAAATATCATTTGAAAATGTCATATTTATTTGTCACTAGTCTGAAGGTTACCCTTTTTTGTCTGAATTACAAATATTTGAATTTTATGACAGTTGAGTTTACATCTGCTCTAAATGAGACTGAAAGGTTAGAAACAAGTAACACAAATCAGATCTCCACCTTTTCAATTGCATACCTAATCCAAGATAACCAACTAGATGTTTTAGGCCAAATTTCTCTTCTGAGTCCTCATTCATATGCCATCCATATGCTTGTTCACCTAGCAAGATTCACTAGCAATTTACAAATCAGGGAATACATCTATTCTTCTTCATCTCTTCAGATTCTCCAGTTACTTCTCTATTCAGCTCATTCTGCTTGCTTCCTGTTTAACTGTGAAATTACATTTAAATTTAAGGGGTAAGGTATGTAAACGCTTAACACCTTCCTTCAGATTTGCATGGTTTAATTCATGTTAGTGTTCCTGCTTCTTCTTGTTTTTTGTTTGTTTGTTTTTGCCTCTTTTCAATAACATCAACTATACAGACAGTGGTTTCCAGCTCTCATGGCTTCTCATACTTATCCAGTGTTACCAGAGTTCTCTTTACAGAATTAAGACTATTAACTCTCCTAGCCTCCAGAGTTTAGGGGGGAAAACATGGCCTCTTAGGGCATCAATATTCTTTCCAGGTAAGATTCTATTTTCTCCAGCAATTTCTTGATCTCCCACCCCTTTCCCACACCACCATGCTCTACCATCAACAGTGTTTTCTTCTGAACTTGAAGCATTTTATATAAGCTACTATTTATAAAACATTCATTTTTAATTATTCCACTGCTGAGAATACTGAAAAGAAATTAAAGTAACTCAAAGTATCCAAATACAACTCTTTACCTCTAAAACAGCAAGATGTTGAGGAAATGGTTTCAAAATGAGAAAATGATACACATAAATGGAAGATAGCTTCTAAACTTTGAGATGGAACGGCTAGCATGGTTCACCAGCAATTTAGAAGTCAGGTGCATTTACTTATTAAGCAAGTGCCCAACTATATAATCATTAATAACTTAAAATATCCAAATTAATTTGTTATAGTTGGAGAACATGTATTGGTTCTTTAAAGTTTTATTTGTAGTATCAGTCCTGTATTTTCTAACCTGTCATAATTAATTCAGTCCCCTTGCACTTCGAAATCTCCACAATAATAAGAACTTTATCAGGCTGGTGTTGGTATGAAGTGGCACAGCAAACCGAAATCCCACCGGGAGCAGTCCACAGACTTCCCTTCTAAGCAGCAGAAAGCTGTTATCATTTTCTGAATTACAGGAACTATAAAAGGACACTCTACTCAAGCTGCCGCTGAATGTCACCTGAAAAGCAATCACAAAAGGGCTCTGTCTTGGCTTATCTCTGAGCTCTGTCACTACGGCAACCAGCAGGGAATAAGTATCTGTGGGTCTATGAATTTCAGAATCCCATAAAAGCCAGGGCTAAAAAGGCATGTGCAGCCTCTCAGAGATTGACTGCATTAATACATTAGCAAATACTGTGAAACACTGGATAAATGTCAGCAATTATGGAAAAAGCGTCTAATAACGATATTCGTTGCCTGTCAAACCCCCGTGAGGTTTGATATGTAACTGCCACTCAAAGCTGTCTGTAATTTTATCTCTTTTATACATCTGAATCCACAGCATTCAAATTTGTACTTTGAAAGTAATAAACTGTAAAGCAGTTCATTCCGTGTTGATCACAACTGTCAACAAACATACAATAAAAGAACAAAAAGACTTTCATTGGCTGTGGGAACAATCAGGACCAACAATCTCTTGTAGATGTTTATCCAAAAAAACCCTTATATATTATACATGTAAAATATTAAACAATGTCATGATGTGGGCCAGCAATTGATATGACTATTGATTAAGTCACCTTGAACTCAAAAAGCTACTTATCATGCATAAATTTTCATTTTAAGCCTTCTCTTTCTGTTGGAAAATTTATAGGAATTTAGCAAACTGAACATAGTTGCAAATAGCCCTTTTCTTTGCACATCAAAAAATGCCATGGAATCTCTGTTAGCTCCGAAACAGGTTACAATGCTATCTCCACTACCTTTCTCAAACAGAGAATTATAGGCAACTGATTATTTAAAACCCAAGAGTCTAAAAGCATGATTTAACAAGCTGGGAACATTATTCTCCAGATTCATATTTCCATTGCTCAAGAAAATGACTTATTAAGAAATCTTATCACATATGTTACAGCTGTTCAAATGCAATAGACAGCATGTTAACTTGCAAACACAAATGCCAGAGATTAAGTAGTACACATATGTATTATAAACAACCTTTCGTTTCTCAGTTATAGAATAGGGTCAAGTACAAGGGTTCCAATAAGACCTTTCTCAATAACAGAGGAAAAGAGCTTGGTTTCTTGAAAAAGAGCAGTGAAACCTCTGAAGAAAGCAGTAAATTGTATTAGAGTACCGGGCTAGCAGTTATTTATTGCAATTTAGAGCCAATCACTTGACTTTTCAGAGTTACATTTAATATAAACACATGAAACACTTAGTGTATTTTATGCTGGGGCAATGCTAGGCACCTGAGACACAAAGATGAATAAGATCTGCTTCCTGCCCTCAAAGAGTTCATAGTCTTATAGATCAAAGTGTATATAAACAAATTCATTATTAAAACTACTCTAAGGGAGGGGCGCCTGGGTGGCTCAGTGGGTTAAACCTCTGTCTTCAGCTCAGGTCATAATCTCAGGGTCTTGGGATCGAGCCCCACATGGGGCTCTCTGCTCAGCGGGGAGCCTGCTTCCCACTCTCTCTCTGCCTGCCTCTCTGCCTACTTGTGATCTCTCTCTGTCAAATAAATAAATCAAATCTAAAAAAAAAAAAACAACAACACTACTCTAAGGTATAGTTAGAAGGAAGAAGTGGTTTGAAGTAACACTAAGGAAAATTCATAATAATGCCAAATGTATTCTACTGTATACCCTTTCTATAAAAAATTTTTACTTATAATTTACTACTTGGCTCAAATGAGATCATGTATATGAAATAGGCTTTGTAAACTAAAAATAACTATGTAAGTGTCTCTTAATATGCTTATCTAGCACTATATTAAGCAACTGTGGGTAGCAATAGAGTATTGCTGAACATCCCCTGCCACATTAATCATATGGCTATTATTCAAGAACACATACATACACAAACCAAAGTGCTACAGTGAAAATCAAAAATTCAATTATACTTAAAGACACATAAACACTAATCTAAAAATGAAAATAAAGAAAAATTTTGTTTTTCTGTTTTTGCCTTTTATTGAATAATTGTTACACTTCAAACCAGTATTAGTGCAATTCTAGAAAAAATTTAGATAGTTAAAAATTGAAACTATCTTGGGAAACATGGAACACAAGAAATAGCATGGTACAAGATAAGGTCCATGGCTTCAGGGAGGGAGCAGATTTGGAGATGAATAATGGGTCTGCATTTTGCCTTCTCATTTATCACTTATGGTTTTAAACCAACATATTCATCATAATCCACTATTAAAAACAGAACTTACAGATGCCTGTGTGGCTCAGTTGGTTAAGTGACTGACTGTTTTTTTAACATCTTAATTTTATTTTATTTTTTTCAGTGTTCTAAGATTCATTGTTGAGTGACTTGATTCTTGATTTCAGTTCAGGTCATGATCTCAGGGTCATGAGATCTGAGCCCCGTGTCAGGCTCTGCACTGGGTGTGAAGCCTGCTTAACATACTCTCTCTCCCTCTCCTTTGCAGTATTTCCAACTTTTCCATTATTATTATAGTTATTTTTTTAAGATTTTATTTATTTATTTGACAGAGAAAGAAATCACAAGTAGGCATGCGGGGGAGGGGAGGAAGCAGGCTCCCTGCTGAGCAGAGAGCCTGACATGGGGCTCGATCCTGGGACTCTGAGATCAAGACCCGAGCCAAAGGCAGGGACTTAACCCATTGAGCCACCCAGGTACCCCGTTATGGTTATATATGATTAGTGATTTTTGATGCTACTATTATAATTGTTTTAGGGAACCATGAACCACACTCATATAAGGCAGTGAACTTAACTGAGAAATGTTATGTATGTTCTGATTGCTCTACCAATGAGCTTTTCCTCATCTCTCTCCCTATCCACAGGCTTCCCTATTCTCTGAAACACAGTACAGAAATTACACCAATTAATAATCCTAAAATGGCCCCTGAGTGTTCAAGTGAATGGAAGAGTTGCATGCTTCTCACTTTAAATTAAAAGCTATAAATGATTAAGCTTAGTGAGGAGGGCATGTTGAAAGCCAAGATAAACCAAAAACTATGCCTATTGCACCAAACAGTTAGCCAAGTTGTGAATGGAAAGGGAAAGCTCTTGAAGGAAACTAAAAGTGCTACTCCAGAGAATATATGAATGATGAGAAAGTTTGAGTGGTCTGGGTGGAAGAACAAACTAGCCACAACATTCCCTTAAGTCAAACTCTAATCCAGAGCAAGACCCTTTCTTCAATTCTGTGAAGGCTAAGAAAGGTGAGGAAGCTGCAGAAGAAAAATGAGAAGCTAGCAGAGGTGAGTTTGTTAGGGTTAAGGAAAGAGGCCATCTCCATAATATGAAATTGCAAGGTGAAGTAGCAAGTGCTGATATAGAAGCTGCAGCAGTTATCTGGAAGCTCTAGCTAAGGTAATTAATGAAGGTGGCTATACCAAACAACAGATTATCAGCATAAACTAAACAGCTTGATACTGGAAGAAGATGCCAATTAAGTCTTTCATAGCTAGAGAGGAGAAGTCAGTGCCCACTTTAAGGCTTCAAAGGGCAGGCTGACTCTTGCAAGGAGTTAATGCAGCTGGTGACTTTAAGGTGAAGTTCATGCTCTTTTTACCTTTCTGAAAATCCTAGGGCCCGTAGGAATTACACTAAATCTACTCTGTCTGTACTCTTCATATCAAACAACAAAGGCTAGATGAGAACACAGCTGTTTACAACATGGTTTACTTAATATTTTAAGCCCACTGTTGAGACCTACTGCTCAGAAAAAAAAAAGATTTCTTCCAAAATACTAGTGCTCGTTGACAATGTTCCTGGCTACCCAAGAGCTCTGATGAAGATGTACAACAATAGTAATGCTGTTTTCATGCCTGCTAACAAAGCATCTATTCTGCAGCCCATGAGTCAAGAAGTCCTTTTGACTTCCCAGTTTTATAATTTAAGAAATCCATTTTGTAAGGCTATAGTTGCCACAGATCGTCATTTATCTGATGGCTCTAGGCAAAACAGATCAAACAACTGGAAAGGATCACCATTCTAGATACCATTAATAACATTCCTGATTTGTGGGAAGAAGTCAAAATATCAACATGAACAAGAGTTTGGGAAAAGTTGATTCCAAACCGCATGCCTGACTTTGAGGGGTTCAAGACTTCAGTGGGGGAAGGAACCACAGATGGGGTGGAAAGAGCAAGAGAACTAGAATTAGAAGTAGAGTCTGTGGATGTGACTGAATGGCTGCAATCTCATGATAAAACCTGAACAGATGAGGAGTTGCTTTTTATGGATGAACAAAGGAAATGGTCTTGAGAAGGAATCAACTCCTGGTGAAGATGCTATGAAGACTGTTAAAATGACAACAAAAGATTTAGAATACTACATAAACTTAGTTGATAAAGCAACAGCAAAATTTGAGAGGACTGACCCCAATTTTGACAGAAGTTCTACCATAGGTAAAATGCTATCAAACAGCATCGCATGATACAGAGAAATCATCCATGAAAGGAGGAGCAAATTTTGTTTTATTGTTGTCTTAATTTAAGAAATTGCCCCAGCCACACCCAACCTTCTACAACCACCATCCTGATCAGTCAGCTGTCATTGACATCAAGGCAAGACCCTCTACCAGCAAAAAGTTTATACTTGCTAAAAGCTCAGATGGTGGTTAGCATTTTTTTTTTAGCAATAAAGTATTTTTTAAAGATTTTATTTATTTATTTGACACAGAGAGTGATACAGCAAAGAGGGAACACAAGCAAGGGGAGTGGGAAGGGAGAAGCAGATTTCTCGCTGAGCAGGGAGCCCGATGTGGGGCTCGATCCCAGGGCCCTGGGATCATGACCTGAGCTGAAGGCAGACACTTAATGACTGAGCCACCCAGGCACCCCAGCGATAAAGTATTTTTAAATTAAGGTATGTATATTGTAACAGACTACAGTAGGATGTAAACATAACTTCCATGTACACTATGAAACACAAAAATTCATTTGACTTGTTTTATTGCTATATTTGCTTTACTGCAGTGGTTTAGAACCAAACCTATGACATCTCCAAGGTATAACTTATTTCTTTATGCAGTAATTTGTAGTTTTCAGTGTACAAATCTTGCATATATTTTGTTAGATTTATCCTTAAGTATTTCATGTTTTTAGGTGGAATCATGAGTGGTATAATACTTCAAAAACTCCATCTTCGATGTTCTCTTTGGTGTCGTGTAAGTTTTTTTTTGTTTTCTTTTTTTGTATATTAATCTTGTAGGCTCTGCCCTTGTTAATTTCACTTGTCACTTTTAGTAGCTTTTTTTGTTGATTATATTGGACATACAAAGAAACAAACTACTAAACACTCTGTAAAAGAATAAAGATAACTTCCATAAATTATAAATTACATAAATTATAAAATATGCAATTTAATTTTGTTTGGTCAGATATAACACACTTGATGGCAGTCCTCTAAAATTCATTAAGACTTTATTTATGGTCCAAGCCTATGACATCTATGGTCTATGCTGGTGAACATACCATGTACACTTGAAAAGACTGTGTACTCTGCTACTGTTTAGTAAAGTGTCTATAAATTTCAATCAGGTCAACTTGGTTAAGAGTGTTGCTCAAATCTTCTATACCCTTATCTGTCATTTTCCTGTAACTGCTGAGATAGGAATGTGAAATCTCTAGGTATAATTGTGAGCTTGTTTATTCTTTTGGTCCTGTCAGTTTTTATTTTACGTATTTTGAAACTGTTATCAGGTGCATACACATTCAAAACTGTTATATCTTCTTGAACTGTCTTTTCATTCATTATGAAATGACTCTTTTTAGTCCTGGTAATATTTTTTCTGTACTCTGATGTTAAGATAGTCATTATAGCTTTCTTATGTTTAGTATTTGTAAATATTTCCACATTTCATTTATGTCTAACATTACTGTCATTATATTTAAAGTATGTTTCTTACAGGCAGCATATAGTTGAGTCTTGGTTTTAAAAATTCATTTTGACAATCTTTGCCCTTTAATGTACAGGCCGTTTATATTTATTAAAATTATAATGTGGCTGGATTTAAATCTTTCACCTTGCTATTTGTTTTGTACATATCCCATTTTTCCTTTTTCCTGCCTTATTCTGGATAATTTTTTTTAGTATTCCACTTAATCTATCTTAACAGCTTATTAACTATATTTTGTCCTTTTTTTTAGTGGTTGCTCTAAGGTTTACAATATGCACCTTTAATATAACAGACTATCTTCAATTAATATTATATCACTTCATGTATAAGAAGGAACCTGACTACAAATCTATTTTGTCTTTCATGCTATTGTTGTCATTTATTTTATTTCTATACATGTCCAAAAGTCAATATTAGTTATTTTTTCTTTAAATATCTATCTTTTAAAGAAACTAAAAACAGAAGGAAAAATGTCTTTTATATTTAACCACATTTTACCATTACTAGCACTCTTCACTTCTGTACAGATCAAAGTTTATTCTGGTGTCATTCTCCTCTTGCCTAAAGAACTTTTTTTAATATTTCTTATAGTGCAGGTTTGCTGGCTCCAAATTCTCTAAGTTTTTGTTTAAGAAAGTATTTTTCCCTCAGTTTTGAAAGATTATTTTCACCTTCTACAGAATTCTAAGTTGTCCTTTTTTTTTTTTTTTAACTTTCAGTACTTTAAAAATGTCATTCCATTGCTTTTTTAGCTGGCATTGTTGCTAGAGAAATCTAGCATCTATATTTGTTCCCTTGTGTAATCCGTGGTTTTTTTTTTCTTTCTCCTTGAAATTTCTTTCTCATTATCACTTGTTTTCAGCAATTTGACAATGATACTCCTTAGTGTAGAAATCTTTGTGTTTACCTTTCATGGAGTTCATTGAGCTTTTTGGAGCTATAAGTTTTATAGTTTTCATCAACTATGGAAAAACTTTAGAGATTATTTCTTCAAATATTTTTTGTCTTGACCTCCTTCCCCAATCTTTTCTTTCCCTTGAGGATTCCAACTGCCTGTTTGTTAGACTGCTTGATTTTGCCCTAGAGGTCACTGATACTTTGTTCATTTATTCTTGTCTTTTTTTCTCTCTGTCCTTCAATTTAGATAGCCTCTAATGTTATATATTCAAATTCACTGGTCTTTTCTTTGGCAGTTTCTAATCTGTTATTAAGCCATCCAGTGAAACTGTCATTTCAGATATTATATTATCTCTAGAATGATATATTATTCCATCTTATATATTTTATTCTCCCCTCAGTAAGTTCATGTTTTTAAATCCTTGAGCATATTCATAATACCTAAAATAGCTGAGGTCCCAATGTACTAATTTCATTATCTAAGTCACTTCTATTTCTTTTAACTAATTTCTCTCCTGATTGTGAGCTAGGTTTCCCTGCTGTTCATATGCATAGTAACTTTTGACTGGATGCTGGACTCTGTTTCTTAGAGGCAATTTGCTAATTTGTTAATCAACTTGTTCCTTTTGAAGGTTGTTTTTTAAGCACATAAAATGGCAGTCCTAGAGTAGTCTTCACCCTAGGGGTTGTTTATTCATTCCATTAAGGTGTGACTCTTCTGGAGGGTATCTCCTGAATGCCCTAGGTAGTCACTGAGGTGTCTCTACTATGGCTGGTGGGAACTCAGATTTTTCTCAGTTCCACGAGAGCTCAGAATTGTTTGCCTTATAGCTCTCAGTTAATTGTTCTTTTTCCTGGCAGTCTTTCATTATCCAGCCTCCTGGAATTTCACCCTATGCATGCACAGGTTGGTATTCAGCTAAATGCCATGTGGGACACTATGTAGATTTCTAGAGTTTTTCCTCTGTTAGTACTCTATCTTGCAAAAAGTCTAGCTGCCTTGACTTCCCTAAACACTCTGTCTCTTCAAACTCAATATAATAGCAAGTTCTGCTTTGGTTTCTTCTCCCTACTTTGGGATCCAGAAATTGCCTACAGGCAGAATGTAAGACCACCATGGGGCTCATGTGTTTCCTTCTTCAGAGTCCTGCACTACCTGTTGTCTAATATCTGAAAATAGTTATATACCATATATTTTAACCAGTCTTCTGGTTGTTTATAGAAAGAAGAACATTTTCATAGCAGTTACTTTTTTATGGGCAGAACCAGTAGTCTACACGTTTGGGATTTTAATTAACTGAAATCAAGATTCACAGCATCAGATCATAGTGCTTGTAAATTTCCTGTTGGGGGATGTTTTGCTTCCATGTGTTTGCCCTCATATTTACTGGGTAAATATGTCCCTTGAATGTTTCATCCATCCTCCCAAATTTCTCACTCTCTGTTCAGGGTATAGTCCATTTCACAACTTTTCATTGCTTTTAAAATCAAACTTTCTTCTGCTTTTAAAGCTGTTCTTTCTGGCTGTTTAGTCTTTGCCTGTGTTATTTGTAAAAGACTCTATATGTTGACAAGGGCAATGAATGCTCTGAAGCTATGGAGATTCACCACCATCAGAAGCAACATTATCTATAACCTTGCCAAATAAAGAAAGAGCCAGTGAAGACATTCAAAGACTGCCTACATTTGTCTGACCTAAGCCAGGCCAACAGAGTAATTTAAATAGCATAAAATGGCTCTGAAGCTACCTAAAGAATGCTTCTGATTCTGCATGTGTATATGATATAAAGAAGGTGCTTACCCAAGGGAAAAGGAGCTAATGTTTGTTGAATGCCTACTAAATGCCAGACATTACACAAGGGGTTGGCAAACTTATTCTGTAAAGGTCCAAACAGTAGATATTTTAGGCTTTGTAGGCAGGTGGTTTTGTTGTAACCACACACCCCTACCGTCAGTTATAGTGTAAAAGAAGCTGTATACAATACATATACAAATGAGTGTGACTGTGTTCCAGTAAAACATTATTTATAAAAATAGATGTTGAGTGGATTTGGGCTGACAGTTGTAATTGCCAAACCCTGCATATTATGTGCTTTACCTATTAGGTAAAACCAACTGGAATTGCTAATACTCAACTATTTCATTCTTTAAAAGTGGCAATTTCATGTTTCAACCTGTTATGTTAACCCATTTAATCTTCACAATAGACTTTCAAGGGTATCAAGAGCATCCTCGTTTTGCAGATGATGAAACCGAAATTCATACCTTAAGTAAACTACCCAAATAAGAGCAATATTGCAATTCAATGAACTTGGATTACCTTGCTCTGACACACAGACACGTACATGTTGGTATGAAACAACTTGGTGTCGCCCTGTCCCTCCAATTATGTTTTTCTACTTGCCACTAAAGAAACATTGAGGTTTAAAAAAAAAAAAAAGATTTTTTATTTATTTTATTTGACAGAGAGAGAGATCACAAGTAGGCAGAAAGGCAGGCAGAGGGAAAGTGGGGAAGCAGGTTCCCTGCTGAGCAGAAAGCCTGATGTGGGGCTCCATCCCACGAAGCTGAGACCATGACCTGAGCGGAAGGCAGAGGCTTAACTCACTGAGAGCCACTCGGGCACCCCGAAACATTGAGTTTTGATAATTCAATTTTTATTAGAAAGAAACCTGATTCTCAGTTTATCAAGTTACTGTAATCATACAAATTCATTGTTTAGTTGTTTATTTTCACAGATGTCAACTTAGTGGAGCTCTGAACAATTCAAATGACTGAATGTACTCTATGTTGGATCCTTATAAAACATACAAAGATGAGGACAACTGTTCTTACTCTCAATTTTTAGAATTTATAAAAGAGAAATACAAGAATACAAATTAAAATACAATCAAATATCCCTTTCTCTGGGAAGTCCTTTTTTCACTACCCCCATCTGTCAGCAAAACTGGTTGCTTCCTCTTCAATGATCCCTCTGCATTTACATAAACTTCAGTTGTCACTGCTTATACATCTGTCTCACACTATATTTTGCAGTCCCTGAGGAATGGACCTGAACAACAGGACCTTATTCTTGCAACTTTCAGGGCCAGCATGTTTACTGGCCTGTAAGAGTTGTTCTACAAATGTCAAGTGAATGAACAGAGAGATAAAAACAAAACAAAACAAAACAGTAACAGCCAAAGGTTAACTATGTTAGACATTATCTTGTATTGACTACTTTAATCTTCAAAATAAACTTAAGGAGTAACTATATTTGTAACCACTGACTCTTTCCATCTTCATAATACCTCTAGGAGTGATTATCTCTCTTCTACAGTTATAGAGACTGACACCAAGAGAGGTTAATTGCTTCTGGTTATTCAGGTGGTAAGTAATAGAACCAGGTGAGAGGAATAAAGGAAGGAAAGAACCAAAGAAGGAAAAATTAAAATAATTTAAATAGAAGAACAGAGGGGCATCTGGGTGGCTCAGTCAGTTAAGCATCCCCCTCTTGGTTTCTGCTCAGATCATTCACGTGTTGTGGGGTTGAGCCCTTGTCAGCCTCCATGCTTGGCAAGGAGTTTGCTTGAAGGTTCTCTCCCTCTGTCCCTCTCTCACATGGATGCATGCGCTCTCAAATAAATGAATAAATCTTTTTTAAAAAATAGAAGAAAGACTTTAAAAAAATAGAAGAAAGAAATATAAACTTATTTCTAAGAGGGTTGGAGAATGTGGCTTGGGAAGAGGCATATAGGCAAAGTTTCTTAAAGAAAAGTCTTGGAGGAAAGAAATTATTGCTCCAGGTATTCCAGACAGAAGGAATAGTATGATTAACTGACACAGAGTAGGACAGAGTATCACGTATATTTCAAGAATAGAAAAATGAGTAGTTAGCTAAAGCTGAGAAATATGTTATCATATTCAATCATTGAGAAATATTTACTGAGCATTAATTCTGGGCCTATATGGGAAAATAAACCTGGAAGAGAAATTTCAGATCAAAGAATGAAGGGTTTTGAGTGCCAGCATAAAAATCTGTACATAAATCAGCAAGTACTGGGTTCCCATTGAAGATAAGTAAGCAAGGCTGAATGTGATTCATTCTGGACTTCGGAAATGTTAACCTTGCAACAATGGATAGAATGACTATAGTGGAAGCTTATCAGTTTACTTAGTAGGTAATTATAGTGTAATAAGTATGTGGTAACTGTGAGAGTCTATTCAGAGAGCAGCTTCCGTAAAGTGGAGGGCAGGGATCCAGTGGCAAGGGAATGTCCATAATCTGACACCTGTCAAACCCAATGCATCAGGGAGAAGTTACAGAAGAAAATGGTTTCCATCACAAGGATCAAAGTAGATAACATACTCACATTCACAAATTCTTTTTATTTAAAACTACGAAAAAGAAAGAGGGATACGTGTGTGGTTTTTGTTTTGTTTTTATTTTATAGAAGAACCATTGTGGGATGATTCTGCCTATAAATGATCTCATTTTCAATGTGAAAACATTTAATATGCAGCTTTCTGATTCCTAACACATGCATAAAGAACTGATTCTAAAATCCCTAATTTCTCAATAGGCACCCGGGTGACTCAGTTTGTTGAGTGTCCAGCCCTTGATTTCAGCTCAGGTCATGATCTCAAGGTCCTGGGATGGAGCCCTGTGTTGGGCTCCATGCTCAGTGGGGAGTCTGCTTAAAGATTCTCTCTCCCTCTCCCTCTATCCCTTCCCCACCTCAAATAAATAAATCTTTAAAAAATAAAATTCCTAATTTCTTAAATTCTGAGTTAACATTCCTTTAGCCAATGAGGAACCATAGAAGCCCATCAGTAAACTCAAAAGAAAAAATAGTACACAATAAAAAAGGATTAAACCTGAAGGATTAAATTGTGTTTTCAGCCATTGCTGCACCACCTCTAGTTCACCCAGCTCTAGCTGAAGGAGAAGGAGGGTAAGTAAGGAGGTCTCTATTCCATGGCTCCTACAAAGCGGACTGCAAATCCACTGGTGGTAAAGCACTGAGGAAGCAACGGATACAAAACCCACTAGCAAGAACGCACCCTCTCCTAGAAGGGGGAGCAAACCTAATCATTACAGGCCTGGTATTATGGCACTCTGTGAAATTAGGTGTTATCAGAAGTTCACTGAACTTCTGATTCATAAACTTCCTTTCCAGCAGCTGGTGCAAGAAATTACTCAGGACTTCAAAACAGATTTGTGCTTCTAGAGTGCAGCTATTGGTGCTTTGCAGTAGGCAAGTGAGGCCTATCTGGTGGGCCTTTTTGAAGACACTGACATATGTGCTATCCATGCCAAATGGGTAACAATTATGCCAAAAGACATCTAGCTAGCATGCTGCACACAAGGAGAATGTGCTTAAGAACCCACTATGATGGAAAGCATTTCATTCTTAAAAAAAAAAAAAAAAAAAATTCTCTTCTTCCTGTTATTGGTAGTTCTGAATGTTAGATATTTTTTTCCATGGGGTCAAAAGGTATATGACTGAAAGTGGAAAAACAGAAGACAAAAATCAGGTATTGGCAATTTTTCCATTTTCATTTGTGTGTGAATTTATTTTTTATTTTTTCAGTGTTCCAAGATTCATTGTTTATGTGTGTGTGAATTTTTACTATAAATGGAGGGACGTAAACCATTAATGCAAGTCAAATATTTCAGTGAACAAGTTTCAGCAGTTCAACTTTATAACAATTATAAATAAAACCGCTAAATTTTTTTGCACAATGCCAGCATTTGGATTTTTTAAAAAATGAGTAAATTTTCTTATGATGGCAACTAAATGGTGTTCGTAGCATTTTTATCATACACTGGATTCCATTCACTCACTATACTTTTCTGAGGTGTCCTACATGCAAGTATATGTTTCAATATGGTCTCTCTTCTGTGCTGTTCCTGTAAGTTTTCAATTAAAATACATTAAACTATAAAAAAATTTTAATTGAAAAAAGGCAGGATTTTTCTTCCTTTGTGTAAGCACTATTAAAATTGGAATTTTTAAAACTACTTATATTCAAATTGTCTGCATTATAATAAATAAGAAGTCTAGACATAATTCAGAGTGTTAAAATTATTTCTACTCTCTGGAAACCAAGAGCATCCTTGTTAAAGTGTAAAATGAGATTTCGTCTACTTGCAACTCCTTGTTCTCACAGCTGAACTGTCACAGCATGAAAACATTCCCCTACTGGTGCAGCTTTAGATACCTATTTCCCTGGTGAAAGAGTGCAAAAGGAACTGAAAGAGTTATTGACAATTCATACAGTATCCCATACCCCATTAAAGTACATCTACAAGCAAAGAAAATATTTTAACTCTGAAGGGAGATGGGACAACAATGTTTTAAATGACTGTTGACTTCACTGAGTAGCATTGAAAATGTCAAAAGAGTGTAGTCTATCATGTTGGTAAGAGACTCAAGATTATACAAGAATCTAATTATAAGAAGTCTATTTCTTTGCCCTGTTTGCTAAGTCAAAGGTTAATGAGAAGTACGCTAAAGAAAACATCTCCTGTGTTATTGCAAAAAATTTCTCATACAACATAAAAATGTAAATGCAAAAGTATTTTAATCTAGTTCTCTCCATTAACTTTTTAAAAAATAGCTTTTGAGGTATAATTTACATGCCACAAAATTTACTCATTTTTAAGTGTTCAACTCAATGATTTTTAGTAAATTTACAGAGTTGTGCAACCTTGCCACAATCTAATTTTAGAATACTTGCATCATCTCAAATCCATTAACTTCTTGATCTATGATGTTTCCATAAATTCATGAAGCCACTGGTATCTAAAGTTACTATATATTCAAAGCCACACAAATATCTGCAATTGAGCAGGGAAAGTGTAAACTAACCTCACTTTTCATGACCTTTATAATCAATCCTCTACTCTGGCACTGGGAAGAAAATGTTCAGGTGCTTTCTCTGAAAGTTAAACCATTCTAAGTATTAAGTTATGGCACACTGTCTTGGAAAGAAATTAATTATATTTTTGTTGGTAACACATTTCAGGCTGTTTACACAGCTGACATTTCTCAGCTGTACCCAATTCATGCCCTAAGCTGTGAGGACGATCTTGTTTTGTAGCAGATGCCTCCACTTGAGTGATTTAAATAAGTAAAAAAACACCATTGCCTGCAACAATATAGATTACAAGCACCAGCTTTATGAGTTTTTATAATCCTAATGAAAGAAAGGTTTCATGACATTTCTTTGGCTGGGATCTCCTTAGAAGACTACAGTTATAAGCCATTTCTGCCAAAACCTAAGTACTGGAGCTAGTGGATCTGCTATGGCACCAGTTAAAAGCAGCCTGGCCCCAAACATCTTTGTTGTATCAAATCATGCAGCTCAAGGCAACATTCTGCCAATGTGGCAACATTTGCTCTAGGGAGGTGTGGGCAGGCATCACTTCACAGGTTCTGGGACAAGGTGCAAATATGAATAATGAGGCAAAAAGAATCAAGTCTCTTAATGGAGATTCCCTCTTGTGTTAGCTGTGACTTATATACAACACCAGGTAGTATTACAGTCTTGAATATGGTGAGTTTAAGCTGAGACAGGAAATGTTTCAAAATTTACAATAGGATAATCATCATAAATATAGTAACAGGTAAAAATGACAGACTAAATCTTTTCGTCTAGCTTATTATGGCAGTGAGAATTATGGGTAGTTTAAGAAAAAAGGGCCATTAATATTACTATAAAAATTAACTTTTTAAAAAAGTACCAACCTACTATGGGAAATGTAGTTTTAAAATTAAAATTAAATATACTGGTAAGGTTGATTTTGAGACATCTGTAATTTAGGAAAAAAAAATTTGTGCTTAGGATATTTCATTAGGAACGTCTAAATATATTCTTTTCATTAAGGAAAAAATTAAATCAAGTAGCATCAAATTCCTGATATTGACACTATAATATTACCAAAAGAATGCTGATATACTTGGTTTATGATATCTGTTCTGCAAGTGAACTCAAATGATCACAACTCCTTATTTTGACATTATTTGATATATAAAGTTCTTTCAATGGAACATTCAAAGCATTTGATTCTGCTTATTATCACAACCAATTAGACTGAAAGTGGCAAAAGAGAGAACAGAATAAAAAAACTGATAACTGTCACTTACTGAGTCATCTGTGGCAGAAGTTGGCCAGCCCTCCCATAATTGATGGCGAACAGGAATACTCGTAAGGTCATACACATTTCTCTTTACCTATACAAAGAAAAAGATAGCACAATTAAAATAAGGTTTTCCCCGCGACTTATGATCATTGACACTTATGTGATATTCATGTATTTCCTTTTCTCTTCTGGATTTGAAACAAAAATTTGAAACTAGGAAAACAAAAGTCAAAAATTCTGTAAAAAGATTTAAATCAAATTTAAAGGCAGATTCTCAATGAAAACTAGGTAAAATAAAGGTTCAATAAACATCTCCCTCTGCCGATTGTTTTTATGTTCCTGGATGACTTCAAGTTTCTTTTTAGTCAGGAAACTTTAGGTACACAGTTCATCTATGATGGACTATAATTTTAAATGTTAATAATGTATCACATCTTTAAATGACTCACGATGTGCAATAAACAAAAGATACACTTCAAGTTTCTATGTAGTTTTTGTTGTTTGTTGTGTTTTATTTTTTGGAGAGGGCAGGAGGAAAAACCTGAAGTTATCTTTATTATTTGGTGTAAGTTTCAAAAATACAAAAACTTAATAAAGCAGCACAGATTCTTTGGTATCACCCCAAATTAAAAACTATTTCAACAGAATATTTATTAACTGAGAGCCATCCATTAATATACTATTTAGGCTCTTCCTGAAAATAGGGTAATGATACATTTTAAATATGGTTAAAGATGAAAAACTACTTTCCTCAACATGCAACATTATACCTTTCGTTTTAAAAGGACAGGAGAGAAGTAATTTCTCCAAATAAAGTGTTGGAAGGTTAAACTCTATGTTACCCAATAATTAAGAGGTGTCATATTTGTCTTCAGCTTTACTTACAAATAGGATACAGAAATTCTATTTCATTCTGAATGTATTTAATTTAAAAACATAAACAAGACCTAAGAATAGAGAGATCACCTATCTTAACTAACTCTTCAAGTTAGGTAAAGGGATACCTGACTGCAACAAGTAAAGCTAGTACTGAAATGTTGCACATAACCTGTTCTGTGATGCCGTTTCGATATGGAAAACAAGCAGTATTCATTCATGTTTTAAAAATGCAGAAGCCTAAAGTATCATGTTGTCCAATTACAGCATCTTGTATCACATTACTGTTTATTATACATACACACATCTAAGTTATCCTTCCAGTGAAACAGAGATATATATTCACTGAGGAAAAGAAAAACAAAACAAAACAAAACATGGAACTCAATCTATTTTTATCTCTAATGTACACCTGTGAAAAAAGACTAAGTAAGTGAGAACTGAGGAGCTTGGGGGCATGGCTTGATCCCCACTCAATTCAAACAAACAGCTTTTCTTCAGAGGTTCTTAGCAATGGCCAGTCTACCATGCAGTATTTTGTTTATGGTCAGTTGAATTAAGTTTGGAAATTTTCACTAGTTATTATCAGCCCAACAATTCAACCAAATGCAACTAGGCAAACTTCTGACCACTTCCACTAGCCAAGACTATTTTGTCATGCTTAAACATTAGTGCTCTTAAGAAGGGTGTTCCATAAACCCAAAGCATTATATTAATGAAAGAAAGGGAAAGGACGGAAAAGGGATTATAAGGAGACCTTAGGCCTCAACACAAAAATTCCTTTCTTAAAAGTTATTTTTGAATTCTGTTTTCTAGATAAGCTTCCTCAGCTATTTGGGGAAGGGGGATAGAAAAAGACAAGGCAAATATTTACCTCTGTTGGAAAGGTGGGAAGCCTACCCCAGCACTGAAGAGTATACACAAATACTATGGGTTGAGTATATAAACAAATAACTCTGGAGTGGGATTCTTTAAATTCCACCTTAATTCCAAAACACAACAATATGGTATTATGAAATAAACAGTATTTTTCTTCTTCCATTAACTCATCTGTAACCACACTGAATTGAATAACATTCCTTTGCTATTCTAAGCCTGAAAAGCATGTTCTGGCTATAGTGTTATGTTGGTATAAAGCACAACGCCAGACTGATGTGCTGAACAAAAGTGATCAAAGTTAGAGTAATGTTAGCCATTGCACAAGTATTTGGCTTCATTGTTCTTCCCAGAATGACATCTGTTAAGCAACTTGTCATAGAATAAACTGGTTAATGCGGGCAGAACTTGGCTGAGACAGTACAACGTAAAGCATTTTAGGGAAAGCATATTAGGCTAAGGTTTGATTGTTCCAATGGAAAAACTAAATTGGCAGAGTTTCTGAGATTAAATGAAAAGAATTATGTGTTAAACCACAATCACTCAACAACAATTTAAGTGAAAACAAACTAGTCTTTCAAAAATAATTCTCTATTTTATCAATGTTGTAACCATTGGCAGATTTTACCATTATATGAAAGAAAGGTAAATGATAATGATAGCAAAAGCACAAAATGAGAGATGGTTTTACTAATAGAGATATTCAAATTCCATTATCTTCATGGACGGTTTTACTTAATTAAAATTTTACTTCACAATCTTGTAGAGAAGGAAAAAATCCTAAATGTACACAAAAGTAAAAATGATTCTTCTAAAAAATCAGTATTCTACGAAACCTGAATAACAAAATACAGCTGTGTATAAAATGATGCAGATGAATTTAAGGTCACCAGGAATCAAATGAAGAACACAAGTTCTCTCAGAGAGGAAAGAAGGATGGAGAAACAGAGAAGGAGAGTGAGAGGCTGGGGGGGAGAAAGGCAGGACTAAAGGGAAGGGAGATGGGGGACGGGGAGGAAGAGAAATAAACTGAGACTGATTTCAGAGGTTTGACAGCACTTGAGAGAGGCAGAAAGAACACATACACACACACATACCAGCTGGGATGCTGTAGCGGGCATACCCAGCTGCCATTATTGTGCTACTTCTGATGGAGTCCCATCTTTAGAGATTTGTGTTAAATTTCAGTTAAGGACAAGTGGCACTTCACAGGGTAACATTTCCTAAGGGCCTTTTTGTCTTACACATTTTCTTTGATCAGCATTGGCTCAATAACATGCTGAACCTTCATAATCTTTTCAATTCTGGTTATGCATTAAGCTCTAAATCTAAAGGATTTCAGTCTGCTAAACTATGCAAATGTTTCAATTAGTTCTCAAGAAATTTAATAAATGCTTTGATTACCAGCTGAACATAAAGTTATGTTGCAAAGTATACTGTATATGGATCAAGTATTCTAGACTGACAACACACTTTTCAGTTTGTTTCCAAGATTTTCTAAAAGGATAGTTTCATCTCTTCCCATTGCTTCAGATAAGACAATTGTTTGTGACCAAGAAAAAAAAATTAGATTAACCTGAAATAGTATAGAATTAATATAGTACTGATTTATTTGCTTTTCATAATAAACATCTATTTATTATACTATAATTAATGTATAAAACTAAGCAATGCTCTTTACTTCAAACTTCATATTCCCTCATGTGCTACTTTCAGTGATAAATATAGCACTGGGGAAAAGATCATTTTTATTATGACATGCACAATATAAAATTATATAAGATCTTCATCTCCTACAGTTTTCTTTTGAGTTCCATGAATTTTCAAATTATGTTATTTTTTAGTTAAAAATTTTATCAGAATTTCTTAGAAAAAAAAATTCTTAGGAAGTTACTCTGCTAAAGGCTAAGTTTTAAGGCTCAGATTAGCGTCAAATGAGTTGTTTGTAGCTATTCAAACTGAAATATAAAAAACTTAATAGAAACTTGTCCGCCTTAATAAAATCATTCCTTGTGTGCTAAATGTTGATCAAACTACTGAAAAACATTTCAGGGAATTTTAAATGTCATTTCGGTATTATCCTAAGAGAAAGCAGATTCTGATAGTAGGAAGCAGATTCTGATAGTAGAAAAGGCACAAAGTTTGAGGTATTATGGCATAATGAGAGGAAAGAACTAGATTGCTAATCCTAATTTTGCCCAGCTGTTATTGTGGGCAAGTTGGTGAAATCTCTCTGAGACTTAGTTTACTCAATATTAGAAGAGAATAAAACAAGATCACTTCTGATTTTCAAAATTTTAAAATTTTAGGACAATATTGGGAATTAATCTTAGGAACAGGAAAAAGAAGAGCTAACTACATGTAAGACAAGCAAGTAATGTGGAAAAGTTTAAAATGAAAATGGAAGAAAAATAGTAAAGAGTTAATACATCAAAAAGGAAAACTGCAAATAATTTCAGGTAAGAAATATAGATTTATAATAAGTATTTATGTGAATTTTTTTCTTAGATGAGGAAATTCTTAGCCTCTGCTTTTTATTATATTAAATTCTACATTTTTAAAAAGGCTAAATAACAGTTTCCATTTATGAAATCTCATTTAAAAATAAAGCCAGTTATGTTGGTTTCCCAAATAACTATTCCATCGACCAAATGTTATCAGTGAGGTTACGGTTTTGCCAGAATACTACTAGCTAAGTTTTACAATTGTAAAGTCCCATTAATTTATGTCAACATCTTTAAAATTTTGAAAAGTGGCTCAGGATTCGTCACATAACAAACATTTTAATACAGCAAAAAAAGAAACAAAATACTTAATTGCCATGGGATTAGAACAGCTATAAATTTATGAGCATTCTAGTTCCTAATTTTTCTGAATTAAGAATACTATGACAAATTACAACTCTTACCAAAGAGCACCCAGAAACAGACAACTATCTCATTCTCTTATCAATCTCAGAAGAAAAAGCCTTTGGTTCTATTAGAACCTGAACTTATCCAAATTTTAATTATATCAAACTTTGAACTCCAAGTTCTTCACACTATCAAATGATGCTCTGGTTAGGAGTTTGCTAAATAGTAACTGCACTAAACAAATAAGTATTTGTGTGTGGGTGCTTAAATCAAAATAAGGCATACAGACTAGGCTTCCTTCCAGTTTCCTAGCAATCTTTGGTGCTCTGAAAGGCTTATAATTAAAAAAACCAATCATTCCTGATCCAGACTGGGTTTTGAACACATACTTCGTATCTAAGGATTTTTCTTTTTCTTCTTTTTTTTGAACATATTATATACTCATCACTGCAGTTGCAGATGGATTTGTTTTACTAAGATGCAAGTTAAAAGCCTCCTAAAAATCCTTCCTGAACAAAAACACTTGAAACCGGATGGTGCAAGGGGAATGAGAAGGTGGCATCAGTAATCAAATGTTAATTAGCAAGCTTTTTTTCTCATTCCCTCAGGGCTGGCCTGTGTTGGAGAATTCAAATCAGAAATCAATGCTTCAAGTGTTTAACTATTACTTCTTCTCATTAACCATTTAAAAGACTCAGCAATTCTCTCCTCATAAAAACAGTAACTCGAGACATTTCTTTTTCTCAAATACCATCTTTCCAGAAAACAATGAAGATGTTGTTTGAAGAAAACTATAAAATTGAAGCTGCTTTCAATCAGGCTTTGAAATGACTGTATTCTGCACTTTAAAACATCTTTTGGCTCTAACTGAATTCTTCATTCCAACAACTGTAACTAAGTTTTGTTTTGTATACCGTACTTAAAAAACTTACTCTACCTCTCACTTGTCAGCAAAGAAGTTTGACAATTAACTTTTCAAGAGATTACTGGGAATGAAGACAATAAAGCTAATCAAATATGGAAATACATTTGAATACATATACTTGGAAACGGATTTTAACCATCCCGAAAAACTACCAAGGATAAGATTTAACACTTTCATTAGAAACATGGTTATATTCATAACTGCCTATCCTAAAAGGTTGGTGTGGGTGAAAACGATTAAAAAAAAAATTGCAAAGTTAGATCATATAAAATGTGACTGAAGTGATCATTAAATTAAAATAGATTTGTATCTTTAGCTAAAGGTTAAGCCTGGATTTTAAAAGAGAATTCCTACAATGCTAACAAAATGCTTGTAGATGAGCAAAGCTGAGAATATTCCACAAATAGTAAAGATACTAAATTTTAAGAGCTCTCTGGGAAAAAAGAGTTTTGAGAAACGATGAAATTGCAGAAGGTGAAACCATAAACAACAATAAATAGAACAATTATTTTTCTACAACTGTGGTTCTCAAAGTGTGGTACCTGGAGAAAAATATTAATATCACCTGAAAACTAGAAATGAAAATTTGAGGGACCTGTCCCAGGCCTAGTGTGTTGGAAAGTCTGGGGCCTAGCAATCTGTGTTTTAATGAGCCCTCTAAGTAATTCTTACTAAGCCAAAGTTTAAGAAGCACTGTTTTAGGATGTGTGAATCATAGGCTTTCCCAGGTAACCATGCCTCTCTAGTATACTCATTCTAAAGGTCTCTGAATTTATGCCTAATGCAGACATCCTTTCTGAGAATAAATATGATTAATAATGATTTGTTACAGAAATTCTAGACATGCTATTTTATTTGAATGATAAAGCAATTATTGTTAGTTTAAGAAATTAATGAGACACTCCACTCCCTCTTTACTACAGACTTTATAGCACTGAAATAATTGAGAAATAATAATCTTCATCCTTGAAAAATCTGTGTTATTCTTCTGTTTTTCTGCCTTACCTTAAATGTGATTGCTTTCTGGTATAACATATATTTGGACAATACAGTAAAACTGCAAATCTATAATAAATGATATATTGGTCACAATAAATAAATAATAAATAAATAAGTAAACCTGGAAAACACCTCTACACATCAGCTAAATTGAAGAAATGTTCCTAAACGTCAGAGAACCATGTTTGAAGCAAATGAAAATGTAACCAGTTTTTTTGTTGTTGTTTTTTGTCACTCTTACGCTAGCTGAAACAAGACCCAAAGGAAAAATAGCAAGAGGTTAACCTCATATCAGTCAGTCAAGTCCTTGTCCTAGACAGTAAGAGAGCAAAGTTTTTTAAACTATTTAATGGTCTAATAGATACAAATGTTTTTTTAATGCCTGCAATAAATATACCAGTCACTCAAAAAATGCTCTTAAAATTTCCTCCTTTTAAAATAAAGTAAATCAATTTATAATTCTTTCCACAACGGAAAACACCAATTAAGTCAAAAGTCAATCCTAGAAATAACTGAACAATGATAAGAAGATTTTTAGGAATTTTACTTTAACGTAACCATTTTATAAAGTTCAATTTTATGTATTACTTTAAAGACTGTTTATGTAAATCAAGAAATACTTGTACATAAGAAATGTTTTGATTTTTAAGTCTGAATTTTAGTAGAAAATTTGATATGATGTCAGAAGCAGTGTATACGTTAATCTTAAGGACATAATCATATGTGTAAAACCCAATATTTAACTATAAGGACATTCACACTGCTCCTTGTATATCATCAGACATACACAAAATTGGCACAATTCTTAATATCCAATAATAGTTTAAATAAATAAATGGAATACCATGCATCCATTACAATGATGGTGAAGAACCAGGGTCATCAAAGTAGAGCCCAGAGGCCAAAATCAGTGTTTGTAAATGAAGTTGTATTGGAACACCACCACTTCCACTTGTTTATATATGATCTGTGGCTGCTTCTGAACTACTATAATGGCAGAGTTGAGTAGATACAACAGAGGCTGTATGGCCTACAAAGCCTAAAATATTTA